>NC_140585.1:389851882-390483548 GCF_964204655.1 Triturus cristatus | reverse complement strand
ATGCCGTATCGCAACCCCAAATTTCTCAGAGTTGCCTTCACTTCATTATATTTGCGCCTGGCCTCCTGCACCATTGTGGTAAAATCCGGATACAAGGCTACCATCGCATTAAAATCCGGAAACAGGGCTAATGTCAAGTCTAGCCAGGAGATGGATCCCATCTCTCTTGAAAGCCTTAACACAGTGTCCCTGTCCTGGTAATTCAAGAGGCGGGCATTGATGGGCATTGGTGGATATCCAGGGTTAGGGCAGGGGCCAAGCGAGTGATGCGCACTTTCTACAAGAAAGGTGGAAGTGAAGGCATTGTTACTGAAGATGTCTGTGAGCAGGGTCTCCACAAGTTGGTCCATACGCCAACAATATTGCGCCTACTGTGCACCTCCAGGTCCTCATTCTTAATGGCTACCTCCTTAAGGATCTTTTCCATGCGGTCTAGGTGCTTGGTAGATTGCGCTGTACCATCCTCCAGATCCAACACCCTGCCCTCTACTGTATCCAGGCACTTCATGTGCATGTCTAATTTAACGCCCATAATGTCCAAGCGTTTTTCAAATAACTTTGAACGGATGCCCGCCAAATTCCCGCTCTTAACTCGTAACGTATTATCGTGAATAGATGGCATGGTAAAAATCTCAGTGACCATCATAGCTGGACTGGATGGAAAGCCACTGGTAGTCATTCTATGTCTCACAAGGTGCTGAGGGCGTCAAATCTATTTGTACAGGTCAGCAAAGGCGTGTTCCAATGTATGCAATTAAGGGAGATCGGGGTATTGCTGACGTATAGAAGTAGCCAAGGGGTAATGGCACAATCGGAGAATTAATATGTGGCAATAATTCTCGGAGTTTTAGGATATTGAGTAAAATACATTGGAGCCCAAAAATGTACCACAATACAATCCGCCGGGATGTCCTTTAACCCATGTCCTACCCACCGATTCTTCATAGCATAATGATTTCTCCCGCATACTCTATATTAAGATATTTTTGATTATTGAGCCTGTGTAAAGTTTTGTTCATTAATTGAGGCCAGGTCTCAACTGCTCCAGTTTTCAGAGGAGGAACACCCGCCAGTATCAATACATAAGGGCAAGTTGCTGGCAGAAGGTTCAGAGTATCCTTAAGAGAAACAGTTGCAAACGGAAGTCCTTTGGGAGGATCAGTACTGCTGGGCTTCATTCGTGCTAATTCTTTGGCTGGTCCGGTAGTTCTGGGACCATCAGATAATGAAATCTGATTTTTTTTTAGGAGGGGTTCAATAGTGGGTGTTGGTTTTCTATGACGTTTGTCTGTTGTATCTGATCTACAATCCAATCTTATTTGGGGATATTCTAAATAGCTTTGTGCCGGATTCAAATCAGTATTCGACCTGCTGTTAGATCTTTTATTCGAGTCATGATTACTGATTAAACATCTCTCAATTGATTCCAGCCATTTAATAATATGATGAAGCTTCTGGTCAAGTATTGGGCTAAATAAGGCAGTCATAGTGTCGTGATCTTCATTGCATAGGCTCTCTGTTTGAGAAGCCTGGGATACAGTAAGTAAGTTTGGCCAACGTAGGGGCAAACTCTGCTCTAGGCATCTCAATGATTGTTTTATAGATGTGCCCACCACTGTAATCCCTTTAGTAACCGTCGCAGGCCGCCTCTTTTTCTTCACAGGCTGATTTGTGAGGGATGCCTGCATAACCTGCATCAGTAGACCCAATATTCGGCAGTAGTGCATTGTGTACTGGTGAAGCAAAGCGAACTGTAAAAATAGAAAGAGTTTGCCTCATTTACAGGGTGATTGTGAGCATGTCCCAGGTCTACGAGGAGTCTGCGCTCAACCTGTACTATTTCATCTGAGATCGCCCCCATTGCTTTGGCTAACACGGTGTCAATCGCGGTAGTGGTGTGTGTTGAGATGCTGGCCACTGGTGCATTCTGTTTGCCGATTAGGGCTAAGTTATACATTTCAAAAGTACTGTAAGTCCTGTGATGAGGTCCGTGTGAGTGCACGAGATGAATCAATCAATCAAGCCAATCTCAAAGAGGGGGGCCCATCGCAGTCTCGGCCAGACACAGACAGGCACAGAAGGGCCTGCTCTTGGCTGGGTCTTCGCCCGGGCACGTGCCCAGGCGCGTCCCACGCTCCTCCCGTGCTGCGGGAGCCCAGATGAACTGTGTAGCGCCTACTGGTGTGGAAACACCCCTGGCATCTTCCAGCCGCGATGGCTGCTGGGGCTTGTGGTCCCACCCCCTCCTCAGCAAACACAATAGCTCCCGTGCTGTGGGAGCCCAGCTGGACTATGTGGCACGCCCCCTGGTAATAATAATCCACATTTTGTAAAGCGCGATCAATCATCCGTAAGGGTCTCTAGGCGCTGGGGGCCGTCAGGAAGATTAAGCAAGCTATTGCCCAGAGTCACATGGTGCTGGGCTAAGGTGCCTCCGGCGCCGGGGATCGAACCGCGATCCCCAGATTCCGGAGTCAGTCGCCATGGCCGCGGCGCCACACCTCTTCCCTGGTGTGGAAACACCCTGGCGGCTTCCTGCCATGATAGCTGCTGGGGCTCATGGTCCGGCCCCCTCCTCAGTGAAAACAACAGCTCCCGTGCTGCGGGAGCCCAGCTGAACTATGTAGCGTGCCTCCTGGAACGGAAATACCTCTGGTGGCTTCCTACTGCAATGGCAGCTGGGGCTCGTGGTCTGGCCCCCTCCTCAGAAAAAACAACATCTCCAGCGCTGCGGGAGCCCAGCTGAACTATGAAGCGTGCCGCCTGGCACAGAAACACCCTTGGCGGCTTCCTGCCGTGATGGCTGCTGGGGCTCGTGGTCCGGCCCCCTCCTCGGTGTAAACAACAGCTCCTGTGCTGCGGGAGCCCAGCTGGACGATGTGATGCACCTCCTGGTGCGGAAACACCCCTGGTGGCTTCCTGCAGCGATGGCTGCTTGGGCTTGTGGTCCAACCCCCTCCTTGGCGAAAACAGCGGCTCCCCTAAAAGGAGCAGTCATCCCACCAACACCTTGCTAAATATTTTATATTCCATGGATAAAAGGGAGCGAGGCCTATAGGAAGACAGATCTTCTGGATCACGGTCAGGTTTAAGAAGAGTTGTGACCAATGCTTGGCATGTGGTGGGTGGTAGGATACCCGCCTCAAGTGAGATGTTGTAAAGTCATTCCAATTGTGGTATCAACTAGTGGCAAAGGTGGCATAAAATTCGATGGGTAAACAATCCACCCCGGGCATCATATTATGTGGCATTTTCCCAATGGCGTGGCGCAACTCACCTTGTGTTAGAGGAGCCCCCAAATTTTATTTATGGGTAGGCAAGACCTGTGGCAAGCTCAAGTCATGAAAGAAGTCATCTATACTGCCAGGGGTGTGGAGGGGTGACTTTCGTAGAGCTGATCATATTACTCACGGAAGGCCTTATTAATATCCAAATGAGTTGGCAATGAACATCGGAGGCGTAATCCCTGAGATGATCTTTGTGGGCGATGATACCGGCCGAATCATGCGGGCCAAGAGTGTACCTGCTTTATCTCCTTTCATTTGTAATTTCTGTGTATAGGGATTATAATCTAGAACTCTCAGTCACTCTTAGAGCTCTGCATGTTTGATCCAGGTGTGTTGGAAAGCATCAGCATGGTTGTCGCCATGTGCTGCTGTGCCTTTGAGCAGTCCTGGCTGGGTTTCAGTATGTTGTAGGTCTCACATAACTGACCATCACACTCTGGTGAAGGTGGATCTAGACACTCCCCATAACACCACCTCAAATGCTTCCCATTTTATTTATGTGGAGGAAGCAGTGTCCATGTTGTCTGCAAAATATTCCTTGATCGTGTTAGCCAAGGCTTCCTTAAAGACTCTGGGCCCGATTCACAAAAGTAATCTGAGACAAAATCTTAACTTTACTCCTAAATGCCCTTTGTGAATACCGAAAGTCGTAAAGTTAGGATTTTGTCTCAGATTTTTTTGTAAATCGAGCCCAATGCCTTCTAGCAGGAGTTGTTGTAAGTGTTGGAGTTGGGACCCAGCTCCAGACTATTTCCAATTTGAGGGGAATATAGTCTGACAGTGTAGGGGGCATTCATGATGTCCGCTTGCAGTTGTGTAGGGCAAAGGATACGATCTAGACGGGCATTTAAGTTATGTGGGGGGGAGTAAAAAGAATATTCCCTAATTCCTGGTTTTTGTTCAGAGGATTACTTTTCTTAAAAGAATGGGGTTCGCGAAATGTGTGAAAAAAAAGCATCTGGCATTGAAGCACTTTGGCTTCTTGTCAAATACTATTTGTCAGATTGATATACATATGTATTTGCGTTGGTTTTAATATATATCAATTGATAGCACCGCGTTGTCCTAAAATACTCGAGTGATATCTATCACTGAGAATATTAGTTTTGAAACCTGATATTTAGATAAGATATGTTTAAATCTTATCGGAGTTGTTGACTCTGAAAGTTTAAATTGTGGATATTCTTTAACGATTATAGAAAGGAATCCTATCGAGGTTATATACCCGAAAATACAGGGGGATTACCTGACTGAACTTGCGATGGAATGCAACCCGTACGAACGATGACAAAAGTATAAATACACAAAATAAAGTGGTTTAGTTTAAGGTATGTACCAGACTAAAATCTATATTGAGAGTATGAATTCGACTCTTTCTCTTAAAATAGAGATGCAAAAGATACAATACATATATGTCCTCATTTAATCTCTTTAGATTCTGCTGTCTCAATTTCTGTGGGCACCGTGTATAATCTGTACAACATACAGGTAATGCATAATCTGACTCACTTTAAGGTGGAATGCAACTGTAGATTTA
Source organism: Triturus cristatus (assembly GCF_964204655.1). NCBI lineage: Eukaryota > Metazoa > Chordata > Amphibia > Caudata > Salamandridae > Triturus > Triturus cristatus. The sequence goes on along the minus strand of NC_140585.1, from coordinate 390,478,724 downwards.
AACAGGGTGTTCTTTCTTTAATAAGTGGATTATCTCTCCCCAGACTATCCAAACATGTGCTGCTACTACTACATTTGATCAGATTAGGTCGGCCATCTGTTGGTAGAAGACACCCTATTTTATACTGAAAAATTAGAAGGATTGTCAAGTCCTCTCTCTCTCCGTGTTATAATACTATAGGGTATTCGACACTAGGAGTTGTAAATATCTTTCTTGTTCATGGCAACAGAACACTAAATGATGTAGTTGTGAGTGTAATTATGGAAATTAGAGTATCATCAGGATATAAATGTATGTCATCTGCATTATGGAAAAAAGTAGTTTCTGCTTATTGTTTTTTACAATTCTTGTTTTTGTCTGTAAATATATGTATTATAGATTTGAAAACGGGAGTTATCTACAATCCTGAAGAAGGTGGTTCAAACAAGTGGTTACCCACCGAAACGTGTCGATGCTTTGTCTGAATAGCAACTAGATCACTAGGATATCTTCGTATTAACAAGAAAGTTCAATTAATAATCACGATTGATAATCCGAGAGTGTCTTATGTTTCTATTCTTTGAAATGAACTGTGTTTGTTGTTTCTCTCCCGTCTTTGTCCTTTTCGTGTAGATGATGTGGAATTGTATAAAAAAAAAATTATCTATCGTGGTATGCTAAACTAAAACTACCCACAAAAATTGTGAATTGATTTTTATTTGCTGATTTTTAGGTCTCGCCTGATCCAGCGCATGCGCTGTCCTGGCCGAGACATTTTGTATACAGCTTTTCAAAGTGCCGCCTGTGGCCTAAAGCTTCAGTGCACGTGAGCGTGCACGTGCGAGCACTTTCACTTTCGCGGCTGCGTGGCCAAAGCTTGTTTATTTTAATGCTTTTGTCATTCGCGGCCTCCGCCGCCTCACTTTCGCGGCCGCGTGGCCAATGCTTGTCTTTTTTGCAGTTTTATTTAATGTGAATTCGACTAGAATGTATTTGCGAGTGTTTTGGATGAGTATCAGTGATGTTACACAAGGACACATTAATTCCCTGGTACACAAGGGGGGATTAAGTGATTTTCTCAAAATCAGCGATGTTGAGCGGACGCCGAGGATTGAACCCGGTTCCCCAGAGCTCCAAAGTCAGCAGCGTTGGCCGTAAGCCCACATTTTCTGCCCTTGTTATTGTTGCTATATTGGGGTAGACCTCACCTTCCCTTAATCTGTCCATCGCAGCACTCGTGATGCTTGCTACCTGAACTCTGGTTTTAGTCAGTGCTTTTTACAGCTGCCCAACACACCCACCCGCCAACCCACTTTCGTGCCCGCAGCCCGGCCATGGAGAGTGGGAAGGAGGAAGAGGAGGGATCCGTGAACCTCTCTGAGACGCGGTCGCAACGTAATTAAATTAAAAAGTACGCATTGAAGAGTTTTGTATGCACATCAGGTCTTTTTTATTCATATTGAATATATTAACATATTTGCTTAAAAATACTTGGCTACTTACAGAGCATTTCGCATGTTAAATATATTTCAAGCCGTTCCCCCCACTGCGCAGACGCCGTGCTTCATGGTTCACAGGCGCTCTGTTAATTAACAGAGCGCCTGTGAACCATGAAGCGCGGCTTCATGGTTAAAAGAAGAAATAAGCGGACACTTCCTCCATTGTTTACCCTCCTCCCCCATTCACGCCCTTCGTGTGGCTTTTACATGGGAGTTTTGCATACATATAGGGTAGGATTGGGAATCAGAAATTGGCCTGGGGTCCTAAAAAAGTGTCCTTCATTTGGGACTGCGCCTTTTCGTAAAACGCTGCTTCAGTGCTTTAAGTATTATAGAGGAAAAATTTCGGGGTCTCTTAAATAAACATGTTTACTTAATTTCACTGTGATAATTAAAATGCAAATATTACCAGGACACTTCATGTACATGGTGTGCCCATCTCGAGGCTGTGGTCGTAGGTTAAAGTCGCATGTGTAGAACTGTGCGTGTACTTTGGGGCACGGGAGTCAGGCATTTGAACGTGTGGGGCACTTCAGCTGGGACTGCATTTACCCCAACATACATGGATCTGGATGGCCAAGGGAGTCCAAGATTGTGCAGTGATGGCACAGTTTCCCAGGAGGCAAGCTGCTGTTTCTTCTCCCTTCTTTCAGTGGACTAAGAACACAGATATCCAGAGCAGAGACACAGGTCACTCAGACAAGCCAGCATGGTGACTTCATCCTCAGCACGCGCACCATTTCTTTGCCTAATGCTCACCTTGCGCTACTCAAAATTATGTTAATATTAATAAACCCTGTTTTTATATGTAAAGCTTTGTACCTACAGATTGTCATTTTATGGCACTGTGAATGACAGACGTTCGTTTTACTCAACCCATTGCTGCTCGTTCAATTGACCTCGGAAGAATAAAAGGCTGAGTACGTCCTGCTAGGATTCAAACATGTGATATGCAGGGGCACGAGTGCCCTTAGGTGATTTCACACATCGGGTGCGACATGGTAAACTTAAAGCATTGCAACGTAGTTTCAGGCTCCTGACACTGGACCTAAATGTCCTTGATGACACTGTTTTACTCCAGGGCATAAATCGATTTCACACCATCACTGCTGTGTTTACTTAGCAAATGGGGCAGAATATAGGGTTAGATATGCAGCTGTTAAACGCTTTATTCAACATTTTGATTTGCCACCATCCTGTTTAAAAGCGTTTGTCAGCACCGCTGCCTACCAGGAGCACCAGAGCAGAGTGTGCTTTAGAGGTTCCCTTAATTGCAAGCTCATGTCACACACACACACATGGACTTCTTTGTGGTCTTCAGCTTTCATGATCTTTCTCCATTTCTCTTTTGTACCTGTCTGTAAAAGTCTCATTGGGGCATATTAACAAGGAACAGGGAAAATTAACCCTAAGGGCGCTTAGCGTTAATTTTTTAACGCTCGCTATCGCTGGATAATATCGCTTGGTTATCGCGATATTAACAACACTAACTGCCTAGGCGATAAAAAATCCAGCGATAGCGGCATTTGGGAGGTTATCACTGGTAATGCAGCGATAAAACTACAAGGATAGGGATATCCTTGTTGATAGCCCATGGTGGACTTAGCAATGTAATCTACCTCCCATTGGATTACATGGCTAAATCTGAAAATTAGCAGACGTAAAAAAGCAGCGTTAACCGTGGTTAGCGCTGCTTTTTTTGTCTCTTACAGGGTTAGTGTGAAGCTTGATAATAGGAGAAATGTCGCTTAGCGACATTTCTCCTATTATTTTGCTCTGGAATGCCCACTTTGCATCTCATTAGAGATGCAAAGGGAGGCGTAGTGAAAAGGGGTGCTAACATGCGATTTTGCATGTTAGCACCCTGGTGTTGATAGGGCGATATTTTTTATCTCCGCTTCTTTGGCTTTTAAAGACAAAAAAGCGGAGATAAAGCCCTTGTTATTATGCCTCATTGTCTCTGCCCTTGTCGCTCCTTCCACTTATTTTTATTCTGTGCGTATCTCAGTCTAACCTTGCATTTCAGTCTCTCTTAATCTCAGTGCCAGTTTCTCGTTCTCTCCCTTGCTGTCAAGAGTGCAGCACTAATCCCCTTCACGGAGGCAGAACGACGCTTAATGCCCTTGCCCGCCCTCCGGAACACACTGCGTTGGAGCAGCTGCTCCAGATGGGGGGAAAGGGGAATTGGGACAGAGAAGAGACACTCGTTCTGGCCTGGACTCCCTCCTCGGTCTGGTGAAGAATTCTGGAGGATACCTAATGCACAGAAGGGAACAACATTTCAATTCTGTACTTTGACTAAACTTGAATCTCTTGTTGGTTCCTGTTATCCCCAAGACCCTCCTACCAGGTTTCTGCAGGAGTTTCAGCTTCTCTTCTTTAACCCCTTCAGTGCCACGCCCTTTCCCCACCCTGTGCCGGCCGTTACATTAGTGGGCGGGGTTTATGACGAGCTGGACTCGTCATGGGCACAGCGCAACCGCGGCCCATGACGAGTCCAGCTCGTCATGGGCACTGAAGAGGTTAAGACCAGTGGTCCACTTCAGGTATATGTATATAAGTGGATGACCTAATGCACAGGGAGATAGAATTTACAGGTAAGGTGATCCTATTCTATAACTCTCACACTTTCTCTATCTGCACGATTCTATCTCTTACCTATTGCTCTGGTCTTTCTATCTTAACCTCTTGTCAATAGTTGTTTGATATTGTCCAGATGGATAATGCACAGTTCTGAAGTCTCTACTATTAGTCTATGACCAATAGTTCAATGAGTTGCACTGCTTCCTTGTAGATGGCGTGCAAAAGGGGACAGGGAAAGGATAACGGTAAAGGAAAGAATAGGAAAAGCGCAAGGGAGGCAAGGAAGTCAATGAAGGCAGACTAAAAAGTTCCACAGTCTAGTAACCATGAATTGAGGCAAGAGTATAAATTACGCTGCCACCGACTGTCTTGTGCTTACTTGCATCTTGGAATAACTGGGCTTGCCAATTGTCTTCAGTCTCCTTCTCTCGACGGTAAGCCTACCGGAGTAAAGGAGACACAATGTTACCTCTTTTCTCTGCAGTTCCTTGTCCTGACGATTTCCTGTGAACGTTGCTTAACTTCAAAAGTAGCAGGATAATTTTCAGCTGAGTTGGACTGACAGAATTCTCAGACTTGTACTTCCTACTCTATGCTCTCGGAGAGTAGAAGGGAAAGCTAGGGTTCCTACCGCGTCAGTAAACACGGAGGTCAAAATTCCTGCGCGCTGACAGGAAAACCTGGGAGAGTTCAGAATACGCGACTTCTCTCTGACTAAGGTGAATTGAAGTGCGCAGTAGAACGCGCTTCCACAGCGCGCGAAGTCTCACTTCCCGCGAGACTTCAGACTCTCACAGTACTGGGGTAAACCAGGCGGCCATCTTGTAACGGCTGATCTTGCATGAACAGTAGACCAGCAATTGAAGAGAGAGGGCTTCACAATGACTCGACGTCTTCTCTGAGTTTGATTCTTTAGAGTGATAACGTTCACATTGTTCCTGACAGTACCCCCTCTCAAGGACCGATCCATCGGTCTCGGTTTCAGAGGATGCTGTGCATGAAATCGTCTTATCAATTTGGGAGCATGAACATTCTCGGCCGGTTCCCAAAATCTTTCTTCTGGTCCGTAACCCTTCCAATCTATCAAGTACCATAAACTCCCCTTACTTCTCTTTGAATCTAGAACCCCCTTTCCTTCATACTCTAAATGTTTGTCCAACATCAAGGGGGGTGGAGGTTTATCTAATCGGAGATTAGAAGCTGTTTTCTTCAAAAGAGACACATGGAACACGCGGTGGATTCCTAACTGAGGAGGTAATTTTAGTTTGACAGTGACTGGACCTAATATTTGCTCAATTGAGAATGGGCAAATGAAACGAGGTTGACATTTTCTATTTCCTTTCAGTCTAAGATGCCGGGAAGACAACCATACTGAATCTCCCACTTGATACTTGGGCGCCTTTCTCCTGTGCTTATCTGCCTGTCTCTTGTAGCCCTCCTTAGCCTTTAATAAATTGGACTCTGCAGACTTACGAGCTGAATTTAAGTCTGTCAGCAGATTGCTGACTGCTGGGACCCCAAAATCTCCTTGACTACAGAAAGGATTTGGATGCCGCCCATAGTTGAGAAAGAAAGGAGAATATCCTGTGGAAACATTTTTTGCATTGTTATGTGCAAACTCTGCCATCCAAAGCATTTCAGACCAGTCACCACCCCGATCCAGAAGAAACAGACGTAAATACTGTTCCAACTCTTAATTCACCCTCTCCGTCTGGCCATCTGTCTCTGGGTGATAACTGGTAGAATGTCTGACCTCCACTCCCAACCCCTTCATAAATGCCTTCCAAAAGTGGGACACAAATTGGGAGCCCCGGTCGGAAATCACTATCTTTGGAACACCATGAATCTTTACTATGTTTTCCCAAATGAGTCTGGCTAACTCTGCAGCTGAAGGAACCCCTTTTATAGGAATAAAATGGCTCATCTTGGTAAAGGCGTCGACTACAACCAAGATTGTGTTATACCCTTTACTCAATGGGAGATCTATAATCAAATCCATAGTGATAGTATGCCAAGGTTGAGTGGGTGTAGACAAGGGCTGCAAATATCCTTGGGGAGCCTGCCTACTCGGTTTCCCTCTGGCACAGAGTTCGCAGGCTTCCACATACTTTCTGATCTGTGAATTCATCTTGGGCCACCAAAAGTATCTCTGAATAAGGTCTATGGTTTTCAAGGTTCCCTTATGGCCTGCTAGAGGATGATCATGACAGTCTTTCAACACTTGTTCTTGAATTTGAGTAGTGGGTAAGTAAATGGCTCCATTCCGATATGGTAAAGAATCTTTGAAGACTCTGCCTTCTTCTTGACTAACCCACTTAGCCATCTTTGCTGCTGACATCTGTTTTCCGACTTCTTCTTTGTACTCAGCCACTGACAAGGTGCACACAAACTTAGATTCTGGGATAATGGGCTGAGGAATAACGGAATGTTCCGTACTTTCTGTCTGAATCCTGGACAAGGCATCCGCCTTTCCGTTTTTATTTCCTGGGAGATACGTAATCACAAAGTAAAAATCTGCAAAGTATAGGGACCAACGCAGCTGACGCGGAGTTAAGGTTCTCGCAGATTTGAGGAATTGAAGATTCTTATGATCAGTATACACTGTTATAGTGTGTCGAGCTATAAGTAGATGATGCCTCCATTCCCCAAAAGCGTCCTTTACTGCCAACAGTTCTTTTTCAGCAATTGTGTAGTTAATTTCGGCAGGATTTAATTTTCGAGAATAATATGCTACTGGATGCAACTGTCCAGTTGATTTGTGACGTTGGGACAAGACTCCCCCTACTCTTGGTCTGAAGCGTCGGCTTCTACAAAGAAAGGCTCAATTGGATCCGCATGGAGCAAGATGGGCGCCGTAGTGAAACTGTTTTTGAGGAATTGAAAAGCTTGTTCTGCCTCCTCTGACCAATGAAACTTTACTCCTTTCTTGAGTAATCTGGTAATTGGAATAATTTTCTGAGAAAATCCCTGGATAAATCGGCGATAGAAATTAGCGAATCCCAGAAATCGTTGAATCTCTTTTATATCTTTTGGGGAGGGCCAATCTGCTACTGCTTGCACCTTCTTCTTTTCCATAGTAATGCCTCCAGGAGACAGCACGAATCCCAGGAATTCCACAGTCTGTACACTGAAGGCACACTTTTCCAATTTTACATATAAGTGGTGCTTTTGAAGTCTTCCAAGAATTGTTTTGACATGGTGTGAATGTTCTTGAGGGTCCTTGGAGTATATTAGGATGTCATCCAAATAAACTACAGCGATTTGATCCACCAAATTGCCCATGATGTCATTAATAAAGTGCTGGAAGGCTGCCGGGGCATTACATAGGCCAAATGGCATCACTTGGTACTCAAAAAGCCCGTACTTGGTCCTAAATGCAGTCTTCCATTCATGTCTTTCTTTCATACGAATGAGATGGTACGCCCCACGAAGGTCCAATTTGGTGAAGATTTTGGCATCCTTCAACTGATCTAAAAGATCCGAAATTAGAGGCAATGGATAGCGGTTCTTGACAGTGACTCGATTGATTGCTCGATAGTCGATACACGTCCTAAGAGAGCCCTCCTTCTTAGGAATAAAAAAAGCGGTGAAGACACAGGGGACTGGGATGTTCTGATAAATCCATTAGCCAGGTAACGGTCAAGGTATTCTTTGAGATAGCCGTTCTCAGCCTCCGTCAGTGCATAAATCCGACTACAAGGTAGCGTTGCTCCAGGCTCAAGATCGATGGTACAATCATAAGGACGATGGGGCGGGAGCCTCTCCGCCTCTTGCTCGCTGAATATTTCTTGGAATTCTTGGTACTCTATTGGAATTTCTAAGGTGTTAACCGCCCCAATGGATTCTCCGCAAAAAGATAACAAGGTGGATAGAGAAGGCTCCAGAACAGGAGGGGAACAAGTGAAACAATGTTCAGCACAGAATGACGAGTCCATCTCGACTGTTCGATTCTCCCAATCGATTGTAGGATTATGCAAGGAAAGCCAAGGAAGCCCCAAAATGATCTGAAATTGTGGAGCATCAATCAGGTTAAACTGAAGGATCTCACGATGCCCATTTGATTGAATTAATTCCAGATTTTCTGTGTGATGGGTAATCGGGCCAGAAGAGAGATTAGTTCCATCGACGGCTCGAACTGATTCTTTACATTCTTTACGAATTGCCTGAATTCCCATCAATTTGGCGTACTTGATATCACAGAAGTTGCCAGTGGCTCCAGAGTCAATCATAATTGCCACCCCTGGAATCTCTTGTTCACGAAACTTTAAAACCATTGGTAATATTAAATGCGGGGTCTGAGTCTGAAGAGTGTTCATGATGTGATGAATCTTTGGAGTCGGGTCTTCAACTTTCGCCACCTGAGCGACTCCGCCTACAGATGGTTTTACAAGTTTCCCGAATTGGAAACCTTAGGCTTTTTTGGACACTCTCTTACAAAATGCCCCGCTCCTCCACAATACATGCACAGTTTCTTCAATCTCCTCTGTTCCTTCTCCTCTTTGCTGAGGGGTCCACGAATTGACCCGATTTGCATTGGTTCAGTTTCGGTCGTGCCTCCCGAAGACTTGCTAGCTTCTGATCTTGTTCGATCAAATCGTGGGACATTCCAACGAAAATCTTTGGTCTTCTTTTCTCCTCTTCTCTCAGAACTTCTAAAGTCAATCTCTAGAACCAAATCCACTAATTCTGAATAATTGGTGGGTCGATTTGGAATCTGCGCTAAAGTGTCTTTAATATCATCTCGCAACCCCCGATAGAATAAGGCCGCTCGTTTCTCCTCTGGCCAATTAGTTTCTACCAGCAATTTATTGAACTGTGTCAGGTATGTGATTAAATCCCTGCTCCCTTGGCGCAATTCTAATAACTCATTATCAGTTGCCTGGGACACTCTGCGTCTATCAAAAATCCTAAGGAATTCTGTCTTGAAATCTTCTAAATTATACAAAAAAGGATCATCTCGGGCAACCAAGGGCATGGCCCAATTTGCCGCATCCCCCCCCCAGGTAGGATAAGATAAAGGCTACCCGTGATTGGGCATCAGGGAAGAGATTCGCCCGACACATGAAGTGTAAGGAGCATTGAGTGAGGAAGAGCTGAGCTTTCTGGGGATCTCCACTACATCTTTCTGGGGGAGCTAAAGGGATAATGGGAGAAACTGAATGAACCACCTGAGCTACAGTGTGAGGGTCTTGACTGGGAAGTGAACTACTTGAAAATTTTTGAGCAGAAGACGCTCCGGCTGAAATCTCACTAACTCTCTGGGATAGTTGAATGGTTTCCTGTGTAGAAACTATTAGGTCTTGTCTTAAGGTCTTATTCTCTTCCCTTAAGACCCCTAGGTCTCGCTGAATTCCCTCCAACATTTCTCCCAAGGCTTTTAAACTAAACCCCTCCGTCATTCTACCCGGGTGAAGAACACTTCGTGGGCACTTCAATCTGTCAAGAGTGCAGCACTAATCCCCTTCAAGGAGGCAGAACGACGCTTCATGCCCTTGCCCGCCCTCCGGAACACACTGCGTTGGAGCAGCTGCTCCAGATGGGGGGAAAGGGGAATTGGGACAGAGAAGAGACACTCGTGCTGGCCTGGACTCCCTCCTCGGTCTGCTGAAGAATTCTGGAGGATACCTAATGCACAGAAGGGAACAACATTTCAATTCTGTACTTTGACTAAACGTGAATCTCCTGTTGGTTCCTGTTCTCCCCAAGACCCTCCTACCAGGTTTCTGCAGGAGTTTCAGCTTCTCTTCTTTAAGACCAGTGGTCCACTTCAGGTATATGTATATAAGTGGATGACCTAATGCACAGGGAGATAGAATTTACAGGTAAGGTGATCCTATTCTATAACTCTCACACTTTCTCTATCTGCACGATTCTATCTCTTACCTATTGCTCTGGTCTTTCTATCTTAACCTCTTGTCAATAGTTGTTTGATATTGTCCAGATGGATAATGCACAGTTCTGAAGTCTCTACTATTAGTCTATGACCAATAGTTCAATGAGTTGCACTGCTTCCTTGTTGATGGCGCGCAAAAGGGGACAGGGAAAGGATAACGGTAAAGGAAAGAATAGGAAAAGCGCAAGGGAGGCAAGGAAGTCAATGAAGGCAGACTAAAAAGTTCCACAGTCTAGTAACCATGAATTGAGGCAAGAGTATAAATTACGCTGCCACCGACTGTCTTGTGCTTACTTGCTTCTTGGAATAACTGGGCTTGCCAATTGTCTTCAGTCTCCTTCTCTCGACGGTAAGCCTACCGGAGTAAAGGAGACACAATGTTACCTCTTTTCTCTGCAGTTCGTTGTCCTGACGATTTCCTGTGAACGTTGCTTAACTTCAAAAGTAGCAGGATAATTTTCAGCTGAGTTGGACTGACAGAATTCTCAGACTTGGACTTCCTACTCTATGCTCTCGGAGAGTAGAAGGGAAAGCTGGGGTTCCTACCGCGTCAGTAAACACGGAGGTCAAAATTCCTGCGCGCTGACAGGAAAACCTGGGAGAGTTCAGAATACGCGACTTCTCTCTGACTAAGGTGAATTGAAGTGCACAGTAGAACGCGCTTCCACAGCGCGCGAAGTCTCACTTCCCGCGAGACTTCAGACTCTCACAGTACTGGGGTAAACCAGGCAGCCATCTTGTAACGGCCGATCTTGCATGAACAGTAGACCAGCAATTGAAGAGAGAGGGCTTCACAATGACTCGACGTCTTCTCTGAGTTTGATTCTTTAGAGTGATGACGTTCACATTGTTCCTGACACTTGCTTCCGTTCTTTTTTCATCTCTGTTTATGTTTATTCCTCCTGTTTCTCCCTTTCCGTGCCATTGTCCTTTTCTTCCTTTGCCAGTCTTTTTACTGTGTCTCTCCTACTCTCTCTGTATGTTTCAGTCTTTGGACATTTTTGTTTTCTTAACTTCTCTTTATCATCATTCTATCTTTATTGCGCCGTTTCCATTCTCCCCCTCTATTTTCTTTTCACCTCAGTTGTCCCGTTTCCTCAGATTCATTCCATCTCCGTTTCATTTTCCTCCTTTCTCTAGCATATTTTCAGTTTCCAGATTATTTCCTCTTTCATTCCTTTAGTGGGTAAAATACTTTGTTATTTACAACACCAATACCGCTAACTCTCACAAATGCATTGCAAATGCTTGTTAATATTGATTGTATTATTGAATTTTATTAAATAAACAATAGCTTTTTATATCAGAACCTTTTTTATTGGGGTACATTTATGTTCTGATGATGTTCATTTGAGTATATGGTGTGTATGCAATTGATATGTGCTTTTGAGCAAACCATAGAGGAATTTTATTTTCTGACTTGTGTAGATGAGGAATCTATGCCAGTTTCTCTCACTAGACCATTAAAAAAAATACACATCTCAACAACTACCTAACGAAGTAAAACTTATATTTAATCTAAAAGGCAACTGTTATTAAACTTAAAAATGTATACTAGCAATTAAATATTAACACACTCTACAACTTCTATCTCCTTCCATAGACTTCCTAAATGAAAAAATCTACAACTTGAAAATTGATAAACTACCAGAAAATAATAACTATAACAAACCAGCAAAAAGATATAAAAACGTAAGTATACATAAATTAATAAAAAATATATAAACTCAACCAAATGACAAGCAAAAATAAACCTGAAGGCCTCAACCTCTAAAAACTAGTGACACATTAACATTTACAATGAAATGTACATTTTTTATTAATACAATTGAAAAGAAAGTACTTGTTCAACATTAGAGCATCCCAACAGAAAATATGCAAAACCAGTGAAACATCTTAACAGAACATACATGTAAGTATATTAAAAAGAAGTAGTTGATTTTTTTTACTTGTTAATAACAAACATGCAAAAGTTAAAATATTATGTATATCCTATTAAACTACTTTCAGATACGACATAGACTGCCAAAATGATCATTTCACAGAAAGGAAAAAAGTTATTAAATCAACATGAGCTATGCCTACATCCAAGAAAGGGTATTCAGACAAAATATCAAAAAGTTTATATCGACCTACAGAAATATTTACTTGGAAATATCATCAGGCAGAAATATCATCAGCAAGAGTAACATTGACAAGAATATCGATTTTAAGGGTAAGAAAGTGTTAATATCAAATACAAAAATATCTATGATGCTCACATCCATGTAAACAACATTGTTTTTAATAATATCGTTTTTTTTTGTATTTCACTATATATTTTAATTGTATATATTATACATTGTTTGTAATATTATTAATGTTTTTAATATAGTTTGTGGGTTTTCAGTAATTTTACATTTAATTTAATAGATTTTTGTCATTTCTAGTACTGTAGTGGATTTTGAGGTTTATAGGGGTACTGGGTAGGAAGTAAATTAATTGGTATTAATCAATAATTAATTTGTAATTATTTAATTGATCATTATTTGTGTTAATTGTATATACATATATTTTTTTAATTTAAGGTTTAGTTGTGGGATGTGGGTTTTGTAGGGGTAGTAGTTGGGAATTAAATTAATCATAATTAATTAATAATTATTTATTATTATAATTATTTTGTTAATTGATAATGAAGTATATAAATTGAGTACCAATTTTGTTTGGTATAGTTTGTTCCTTTTGTTAGTGTAAAGGGTGTGCAGGAAACTAATTATAGCATTTAATTAATACTAATACATAAAAATATTTGATTGTTAATTAATTTTGTAAATGGTGTAATTAAGCTATTGTATGTGTTATATATTAGGTGTCAGTTGTATTTGTAGGGGTAGAGGGTGGGGAGGTCATAAAATATAATTAATTTGTTATTAGTGTATTATTGTTTATTGATAATTGTGTTACTTATAAAATTAAACATGTTTTAAATATAAACAGTAGGTGTGGGTTGTTTGTTTTCTAAAGATAAAGGGTGGCAAGGAAGATACATTTAATTAATTTACTATTAGGTAATTATTATTAAAGTTTTATTTGAAAAATAATTATGTAACATGTGTAAATATTGTAATTTGATAACTATATTTTAGGTGTGTGTTGTAAGGTCTGTATAGGTAATGGTTACGTAATAAAAAGTATAACATTTTTAAATATTTTTAAAAATTGTGTTTTTTATTATGTTATGTGTTGGTCATGTTGGGCGTTTTATTTAAAAAAAATATTGTATCTATTTGTTGTTTGGGAATTTAGGGTCTCATTACGATGGCAGTACGGTCGCCACCGCCGGGCCGGCGGTGGCGATCATTCCGCCATCGTAGCGAGATTTACCCACTGCCATATTAGAATGGCGGTGGGTATCGCGGCGGACACAAAGTCAGTCCACCGCTTTTCCGCCGATGGAAATTGTTACGATTGCCTGCTGCGCAGAGCTGGGCCACTAATATGGTGGCGGTGCCTTGCATGCTCCGTCCGCTATGTTAGGATGTGGATGTGGTAGAGGCCTTTCCATGGTGGGGATTGGCTTTGGGGGCCTGTTGCGGGCCCCCTCTGTGGGGGAGTGGTGAAGAAGTGCACTGGGGGGTACCCATGGTACCCCTCTGCAGTTCCCTGCACCAAGTGACAGGCACCGCGTGGTGCCTGCCACATGGTGCAGGGAAATGCTGTGCATGCTCTTTTACCGTTGTGGACGGTGCTGCAGCTAGCAGCACCGTCCGCAATGATAAAAGGCCAGGATGTGCGGGGGCGCATTCTAATTGCACTGGTGGGACCACCGCACATCTGGCGGGCGGTCCCATCACCCTGTTATGATGGCGAGTGGACTGATGTCCGCCCGCCGTCATAATGAGCCCCATAGTTTGGTATTTTAATTATAATTATAATTTAATTTATAATGTGTATTAAAGATTGTAATAAATATGTAATTTGTATATTTTTAAAATCAAATTATGTACATAATTTTTCTATTGCATTATTACAATTTTTTGTTATTTAACAATATATATATATATTTTTTTAATGAACTACGGTGTATATAATGTTGTACTTTTGCACTGACTGGAGTCGGAATAGAACATTTTAGCCCTCAGCAATTTAACATTTTCCCTACTGTTGTACTGACTGGAGTGGGAACAGTACATTTTACTCTTCCGCAATTCATCACTTTCCCTACTGTTGTACTACTGATTGGCGGGGAAATAGTAGGTTTAACCTCTTTGCAATCCAAAACTTTCTCTAATGTTGCACTGACTGGAAAGGGAATAGTGAATTTTACTCCTCCGCAATCCAACACGTACACTACTGTTGCACTGCCTGGAGTGGGAATAGTACATTTTACCCTGCCGCTATCCAAACCTTTCCCTACTGTTGCACTGACTGGAGTGGGAATAGTAAATATTACCCCTCCGCCATCCAACACTTTCCCTACTGTTGTTATGTCTGGAGTCTGGAGTGGGAATAGTAACTTTAACCCCTCATCAATCCACCACTTTTCCTACTGTTGCATCTTTTGTAGTGGAAATAGTAATTTGTAGTTTTCCTGAATTACATTTTTTTGTATTGTCTTATAAATTAGCGTGTCTATACTATGGGCCTTCATACAATGTCGGGCAGAGGCTGTTGCAGAATCAGGACAGACCGTCTTCCGGTTGGCGATCCTGACCGCAGCATTATATTTCTCTATGGCTGCTTCTGCTGCAGCCGTAAACCGGCCACAGCACAAGCTCCAATAGAGAAATGGGAAAATCTGTTCATCCCTGCACCACACAGTGCAGGGATTAACCTGGAGGCACAATAGGTGCCCCCTCGGCCCTCAACCGGAGGGCGCAGGGCGAAGGGGCAATGCTAGGGGTCCCCAATGTCGCTTTCTGACAGGCTTTCCATGTCGGTAAGCCTGACATGGAAAACCTGTCAGAAACCGACATCATAATCCCTACAGCGGAAATGCCGTCTAAAGGGTTTATGGGTAGGCCTCCAACTGGCTGACGGGCTCCTTGAGCCAATAGGAATAGAGCCAGAATGACCAGCCGATTTTCATTTTCGGACACCTTCATCGTAATGTGGCGGTCGAAAGGAAGACCTGCAATGAAACCCTACATTTTATTGTTTAGTTTTCACTAATTAAATGTATATTATGTTTTTGTCTAGTTAAAATTATAATATTTTTAATTAGTAATATTTTTAATATGTAATATATTTTTTGTAAATTTAAATTTGTATATTGTTTATTTTTTATTTGTAATTAAATTGGTAAGCCACTAGTGATACCCCACCTGTCAGTGAAGATACCAAGACATACACATACCTGTACATTTGACAGTAACACATGAGAAACATTTCATTTTACATAACAACCTAAATTATGAGAAACAAATCCTAATATTCTCTACAGCAGACAACTTATTAAAACCTACCCAATGTTAAAACAAGATTAATGCTAGAACCTTCAAAATGTGTCCCAAACCATTCACTCAGATACATACAGCATACATGGTGAATATAAAAACACAGATATCACTTTTATATATGCCCTACCACCAAATAAACAAAGCAGCACTTACTAAGACCTCTTAAATCATATAAAACATACAACAAATAACTACTACCACCAAAAAATAATCATAGACTTTGAGCAAGCCATGATTCAAACCATTCTAAAACTTTACCCCCACACAGCCATACAAGGCTCTTACTATAATTTCAATCAAAGTATATGGAGACACCACCAATAATCTGCACTAAGGTCTTGATTAGGCCTGGGCCAAAATTCCGTCCCGCTCGTGGAAATTGCGATAATTTGGCATTTTTGCGTTCCGCGGAAAGCGCGAAAATGTCAAAATTTCCGCAATCCGCATTTTAGCGGTAATTTGTTTTTTGCTCGCGCTGTAAAAAAATACATTCTCGCGTGCGCGCGATTGCCTTACTTGAATCCCCGCGTTCGCCGACAAGTTTTTCCGACCCGGTCGCGTTCTCCACTTGATGTTGTATTGTTGGTAGCCATTTTGCGCTGTCTCGCGACAGTTCGCGCCCGCATTAACGTCAGTTGTCGCGCGATCACGTCATTTGTCGCGCGATCACGACTTTCTTCTCGCGATCATGCACCGTGAGAGTATGAGAAGATTGAGATCTCGAACACGTCATTCTCCACTGCGAGCGAGAGCGTGAGGACGCGGGCACGTCTAATCGGACGCGAAAAGGAGAAAGAGACCCCGAACACGTCATATCCAACGCGACAGGGAGCGAGAGAACACGATCAAGTCATTTTGGACACGCCATCGACATCCGGCAGAAGTAATGTGAAGCTCGAGAACTCGAACATGTAAGATTTTCAATTTGGAGGAGAATATCAGCTCTAGCAGCATGAAACCTTCTGCAAATGATGATTTTGGATGAAAACTCCTCAGATTGACATTTGGCTGTCCTTTTTTGTGCAAGGAGTCCTTTTTTAAAAAGATGGGGAGAGGGAGGAAGTGCCACAGAATCTCCAACTTCCTGTTCCTGTCCAGCAGGCTCCTCCCAGTGCTTTGTCCATCTCCTGCTCATTCTGCCTTTGGATTTTGAGCTGGAAAGATCACTCTTTTTGTCTGCTCCATCATTGCAATTGGATTTGAGAATTTTTTAATTGGATATTTTACAAGTAAGTGGTTGTTGTGTCTGTTTGATTGGGGGCATTGCAGTTTTTGTAACTACAATTTATTTTTGTAACTATCATCATTCCTTTTTTTTTTTAAATGTTGTGGGTAGTAGTAATCAGTAGTAGGCCCGAGCTAGTCGTTGCCTCATGGGTGTGTGCATGATGAAGCAACGGTTCCTTTTTTTTAATGTATTTCATTTTCAAGCATTATTTAGGTCCTGGATGGCATTGGAATTAGTTGGGAAATGTGTTTTTTTGGGGTGGGCTTTCTGATGTTGTTGGGCCTGGCCATGTGGCTGGTGGCCATTTGAATCCTAGGCCTGCAAGCTTGCCTGGCCTTGCCTGCCAACAGGCCTGCTTTCATCCAGTAGGATCAGAGCAGCTAGCCACAGCTTTATTAATCAAGTGTTTTCTGTGTGGTCTGTTGAATTTAGACATCATTTAGGGCATGGATGGCATTGGATTGAGTTGGAGAAGTGTGTGTTTTTGGGGTGGGCTTTCTGATGTTGTTGGGCCTGGCCATGTGGCTGGTGGCCATGTTGAAGTCTAGGCCTGCAAGCTTGCCTGGCCTTGTCTGCCAACAGGCCTGCTTTCATCCAGTAGGATCAGAGCAGGAAGCCACAGCTTTATTAATCAAGTGTTTTCTGTGTGGTCTGTTGAATTTAGACATCATTTAGGGCATGGATGGCATTGGATTGAGTTGGGGAAGTGTGTTTTTTTGGGGTGGACTTTCTGATGTTGTTGGGCCTGGCCATGTGACTGGTGGCCATTTTGAAGCCTAGGCCTGCAAGTTTGCCTGGCCTTGTCTGCCAACAGGCCTGCTTTCATCCAGTAGGATCAGAGCAGGTAGCCACAGCTTTATTAATCAAGTGTTTTCTGTGTGGTCTGTTGAATTTAGACATCATTTAGGGCATGGATGGCATTGGATTGAGTTGGGGAAGTGTGTATTTTTGGGGTGGGCTTTCTGATGTTGTTGGGCCTGGCCATGTGGCTGGTGGCCATTTTGAAGCCTAGGCCTGCAAGCGTGCCTGGCCTTGTCTGCCAACAGGCCTGTTTTCATCCAGTAGGATCAGAGCAGGTAGCCACAGCTTTATCAATCAAGTGTTTTCTGTGTGGTCTGTTGAATTTAGACATCATGTGGGACACCCCCGCGCCGCACGGCCACCAGCTGCTGCGTGTGCCCCATCGCCTTGCCCTCTGCCTCGCTGCCTGCCTCGCTGCCGGCTCTCCCGGCTGTTGTATGTTTTTGATTTGTTTTTCTTGTTTTGTTCGACACTTGTGCCTGTTTTTCCTGTCAGTTTCGGCCCGTGTTAACGCTGTTTATTTTCCCTTCTGTGCCTGGTTTTTAATCTGTTTTTCTTGACCGTGATAGTGTTTTCCTTCCTGTTTGCCCGCCTACCTCGCCGCCCTCCTCCTTCCCTCCCCGCTCCCCGCTCCCGCCACCACCGCTGACCCCGCCCCTTTTTTCTTTCTGTTCCCTCCCCGCTCCCGCCTCCCAGCTGCTCCGCCCACCCACGCACTTCGCCTTAAATGGCGACCGTGCGACGCAGGTGAGTGTGACCCTCTTGTGGGACACCCCCGCGCCGCACGGCCACCAGCTGCTGCGTGTGCCCCATCGCCTTGCCCTCTGCCTCGCTGCCTGCCTCGCTGCCGGCTCTCCCGGCTGTTGTATGTTTTTGATTTGTTTTTCTTGTTTTGTTCGACACTTGTGCCTGTTTTTCCTGTCAGTTTCGGCCCGTGTTAACGCTGTTTATTTTCCCTTCTGTGCCTGGTTTTTATTCTGTTTTTCTTGACCGTGATAGTGTTTTCCTTCCTGCTTGCCCGCCTACCTCGCCGCCCTCCACCTTCCCTCCCTGCTCCCCGCTCCCGCCACCACCGCTGACCCCGCCCCTTTTTTCTTTCTGTTCCCTCCCCGCTCCCGCCTCCCAGCTGCTCCGCCCACCCGCGCACTTCGCCTTAAATGGCGACCGTGCGAACGCGCAGCGGTCACGCGCAGCGGGTGCGCCGATTGTGCGCCGAAGGTAAGCCCGTCTTGGCCCGTCCTCGCCTGGACCGCGCCCAGTGCCAGGACCCCTGGCCCACGAGGACCCCGACCGACCCGCCTGACGTACACCGCCGCCACCCTCATCGCACTCAACACCGGCCGAGTCCCGGGATGCTGCAGAGCCACCCCACGACACACCCACGGACCCTTCAGCTGCAACACCTGCAAATTCACCTGCATCGGGACCTGCCCGACACCAGCACCCGCCAAGCCGAGCACCAGCAGCAACCACCTCAAGTGCATCCTGCTCAACACCCGCTCCGTCCACAGACACGCCATCGAACTCTGGAACCTCCTCGACACCACAGCCCCCGACGTAGCCTTCATCACGGAGACCTGGATGAACGCCTCCTCAGCGCCCGACATCGCCATCGCAATCCCTGAAGGTTACAAGATCACCCGGAAGGACCGCAACACCAACCAGGTGGGAGGAGGCATCGCCATCATCCACAAGAACACCATCCGCATCACGACCAGCACCGACAACACCCCACCCTCCGCCGAACACCTGCACTTCCAGATCCACACCGACCCGAAGACCACCCTCAGAGGCACCCTGATCTACCGACCTCCGGGACCACGCACACAATTCAGCGAGGACATCGCCGACTTCGTCAGCCCGCACACCCTCCCCTCCGCTGACTACATCCTCCTGGGGGACTTCAATTTCCACCTGGAGAACAACAACGACTGCAACACCAGCACCCTGCTCGACAACCTCGCCAACCTTGGACTCAAGCAGCTGGTGTCCACCCCCACCCACCTCGCCGGACACACACTCGACGCCATCTTCTCATCCAGCAGAGACATCACCTTCAGCCACGCCACAGAACTCCACTGGACAGACCACAGATGCATCCACTTCACCTTCAGAAGAACGACGACCCACCACCAACAGCAACAGGTTGCCCGAAGAAGCTGGAACAAGATCACAGCCGACCAGCTCGCCGCCTCCCTGAGCCAGCACCCTCCGGCCAGCTCAGCGAACCCCAGCCAGGCCGCCGACAACCTCACGAAGTGGATTAGCAACTGCGCAGACGAACTCGCCCCACTGAGGACCCCGCCCAGCAGACCCGGCAGTAAGAGAGCTCCATGGTTCACCGACGAACTCAAGAGCTCCAAGAAGGACTGCCGAGCCCTCGAGAAAGCCTGGAGAAGGGAACCCACGCCGGACAACAGGACCACCCTCAAGCTCGCCACCCGGAAACACCACCAACTGATCCGCATCGCCAAGAAAACAGCTTTCAAAAACCGACTAGACAACAACGCACACAACTGCAAGGAACTCTTCAACATCGTGAAAGAGCTCTCCAACCCCAACGCCGGAAACAACGACATCACCCCTTCGCAAGACCTCTGCAACTCCCTCGCTTCCTACTTCCACAACAAGATCGCGGACATACACGACAGCTTCAGCACTCAACCGACGCACGCCACGACCGCAGGACCTCCACCCACCACCACCCTCCGCGCCTGGACCCCGGTCAACACCGAAGACACCGTCCACACGATGAACTCCGTCCACTCCGGATCTCCTACCGACCCCTGCCCTCACCACGTCTTCAACAAAGCCGACGTTGTCATCGCACCCCACCTGCGGGACATCATCAACACCTCATTCGACACCGCCACCTTCCCCGAGAGCTGGAAGCACGCCGAACTCAGCGCTCTACTGAAGAAACCTACAGCAGATCCCACCGAACTCAAGAATTACCGCCCCATCTCGCTCCTCCCGTTTCCAGCCAAAGTCATCGAGAAGACCGTCAACAAACAGCTGGCCGCCTTCCTCGAGACGAATGGATCCCTCGACCCATCACAGTCCGGTTTCCGTGCCAACCACAGCACCGAGACCGCCCTCATCGCCGCCACCGACGACATCCGAGCCCTGATGGACAACGGGGAAACAGCGGCCCTCATCCTCCTAGACCTCTCCGCGGCTTTCGACACGGTCTGCCACCGCACCCTAGTGCAGCGCCTCAGCAACGTCGGAATCCAGGAGAAGGCGCTGGAATGGATCGTCTCCTTTCTCGACGGAAGAACACAAAGAGTCCGCCTACCACCGTACAAGTCAGAGGCCACCAAAGTCATCTGCGGCGTCCCACAAGGATCCTCACTGAGCCCGACTCTCTTCAACGTCTACATGAGCCCCCTCGCGGCCATCGCACGCCAACACAACCTCAACATAATCTCCTACGCCGACGACACCCAGCTGATCCTCTCCCTGACCAACGAACCCGCCACCGCCAGAGCCAACCTGCACGAGGGGATGAGAGAGGTAGCCGAGTGGATGACAACGAGCCGCCTGAAACTGAACTCAGATAAGACGGAGGTCCTCATCCTGGGCTCCTCGCCCTCCGCCTGGGACGACTCCTGGTGGCCCCCCGCCCTGGGCACCGCACCCAAACCGACGGACCACGCACGCAACCTGGGTTTCATCTTGGACTCCTCCCTCTCCATGACCAAGCAAGTCAACGCCGTCTCCTCGTCATGCTTCAACATCCTGCGCATGCTGCGGAAGATCTTCTGGTGGATCCCCACAGAGACCAGGAAGACCGTCACCCAGGCCCTCGTCACCAGCCGACTGGACTACGGCAACGCACTCTATGCCGGAACCACCGCCAAGATCCAGAAGAGGCTCCAGCGCATCCAGAAAGCCTCAGCCAGACTCATCCTCGACATCCCACGACACAGCCACATCTCCGGACACCTAAGAGACCTGCACTGGCTCCCGGTCAACAAGAGAATCACCTTCCGCCTCCATACCCACGCACACAGAGCTCTCCACGACCAAGGCCCGAGCTACCTCAACAACCGAATCAACTTCTACGCTCCCAAACGCCACCTCCGATCCGCCAGCCACGCCCTCGCCGCCGTCCCACGCATCCGCAGAGCCACCACAGGAGGAAGGTCCTTCTCCTACCTGGCCGCCAAGACCTGGAACTCCCTCCCGGCAGACCTGCGCCTGACCCAAGACCACCTCTCCTTCAGGAAGAAGCTCAAGACCTGGCTGTTCGAGCAGTAGCGGCACCCCCCCCCCCCCCCATAGCGCCTCGAGACCCTACGGGTAGGTAGCGCGCTCTATAAATGTCTTTGATTGATTGATTGATTGATGAATGGCATTGGATTGAGTTGGGGAAGGGTGTTTTTTGGGGGTGGGCTTTCTGATGTTCTTGGGCCTGGCCATGTGGCTGGTGGCAATTTTGAAGCCTAGGCCTGCAAGTTTGCCTGGCCTTGTCTGCCAACAGGCCTGCTTTCATCCAGTAGGATCAAAGCAGGTAGCCACAGCTTTATTAATCAAGTGTTTTCTGTGTGGTCTGTTGAATTTAGACATCATTTAGGGCATGGATGGCATTGGATTGAGTTGGGGGAAGTGTTTTTTTTTGGGGTGGGATTTCTGATGTTCTTGGGCCTGGCCATGTGGCTGGTGGCCGTTTTGAAGCCTAGGCCTGCAAGCTTGCCTGGCCTTGTCTGCCAACAGGCCGGCTTTCATCCAGTAGGATCAGAGCAGGTAGCCACAGCTTTATTAATCAAGTGTTTTCTGTGTGGTCTGTTGAATTCAGACATCATTTAGGGCATGGATGGCATTGGATTGAGTTGGGGAAGTGTGTGTTTTTGGGGTGGGCTTTCTGATGTTGTTGGGCCTGGCCATGTGGCTGGTGGCCATTTTGTAGCCTAGGCCTGCAAGTTTGCCTGGCCTTGTCTGCCAACAGGCCTGCTTTCATCCAGTAGGATCAGAGCAGGTAGCCACAGCTTTATTAATCAAGTGTTTTCTGTGTGGTCTGTTGAATTTAGACATCATTTAGGGCATGGATGGCATTGGATTGAGTTGGGAAAGTGTGTTTTTTTGCTGTGGGCTTTCTGATGTTGTTGGGCCTGGCCATGTGGCTGGTGGCCATTTTGAAGCCTAGGCCTGCAAGCTTGCCTGGCCTTGTCTGCCAACAGGCCTGCTTTCATCCAGTAGGATCAGAGCAGGAAGCCACAGCTTTTATTAATCAAGTGTCTTCTGTGTGGTCTGTCGAATTTAGACATCATTTAGGGCATGGATGGCATTGGATTGAGTTGGGGAAGTGTGATTTTTGGGGTGGGCTTTCTGATGTTGTTGGGCCTGGCCATGTGGCTGGTGGCCATTTTGAAGCCTAGGCCTGCAAGTTTGCCTGGCCTTGTCTGCCAACAGGCCTGCTTTCATCCAGTAGGATCAGAGCAGGTAGCCACAGCTTTATTAATCAAGTGTTTTCTGTGTGGTCTGTTGAATTTAGACATCAATTAGGGCATGGATGGCATTGGATTGAGTTGGGGAAGGGTGTTTTTTTGTGGTGGGCTTTCTGATGTTGTTGGGCCTGGCCATGTGGCTGGAGGCCCTTTTGAAGCCTAGGCCTGCAAGCTTGCCTGGCCTTGTCTGCCAACAGGCCTGCTTTCATCCAGTAGGATCAGTGCAGGTAGCCACAGCTTTATTAATCAAGTGTTTTCTGTGTGGTCTGTTGAATTTAGACATCATTTAGGGCAGGGTTGGAATTGGATTGAGTTGGGGAAGTGTGTGTTTTTGGGGTGGGCTTTCTGATGTTGTTGGACATGGCCATGTGGCTGGTGGCCATTATGAAGCCTAGGCCTGCAAGTTTGCCTGGCCTTGTCTGCCAACAGGGCTACTTTCATCCAGTAGGATCAGAGCAGGTAGCCACAGCTTTATTAATCAAGTGTTTTCTGTGTGGTCTGTTGAATTTAGACATCATTTAGGGCATGGATGGCATTGGATTGAGTTGGAGAAGTGTGTGTTTTTGGGGTGGGCTTTCTGATGTTGTTGGGCCTGGCCATGTGGCTGGTGGCCATGTTGAAGTCTAGGCCTGCAAGCTTGCCTGGCCTTGTCTGCCAACAGGCCTGCTTTCATCCAGTAGGATCAGAGCAGGAAGCCACAGCTTTATTAATCAAGTGTTTTCTGTGTGGTCTGTTGAATTTAGACATCATTTAGGGCATGGATGGCATTGGATTGAGTTGGGGAAGTGTGTTTTTTTGGGGTGGACTTTCTGATGTTGTTGGGCCTGGCCATGTGACTGGTGGCCATTTTGAAGCCTAGGCCTGCAAGTTTGCCTGGCCTTGTCTGCCAACAGGCCTGTTTTCATCCAGTAGGATCAGAGCAGGTAGCCACAGCTTTATCAATCAAGTGTTTTCTGTGTGGTCTGTTGAATTTAGACATCATGTAGGGCATGAATGGCATTGGATTGAGTTGGGGAAGGGTGTTTTTTGGGGGTGGGCTTTCTGATGTTCTTGGGCCTGGCCATGTGGCTGGTGGCAATTTTGAAGCCTAGGCCTGCAAGTTTGCCTGGCCTTGTCTGCAAACAGGCCTGCTTTCATCCAGTAGGATCAGAGCAGTTATCCACAGCTTTATTAATCAAGTGTTTTCTGTGTGGTCTGTTGAATTTAGACATCATTTAGGGCATGGATGGCATTGGATTGAGTTGGGGGAAGTGTGTTTTTTTGGGGTGGGATTTCTGATGTTCTTGGGCCTGGCCATGTGGCTGGTGGCCGTTTTGAAGCCTAGGCCTGCAAGCTTGCCTGGCCTTGTCTGCCAACAGGCCTGCTTTCATCCAGTAGGATCAGAGCAGGTAGCCACAGCTTTATTAATCAAGTGTTTTCTGTGTGGTCTGTTGAATTCAGACATCATTTAGGGCATGGATGGCATTGGATTGAGTTGGGGAAGTGTGTGTTTTTGGGGTGGGCTTTCTGATGTTGTTGGGCCTGGCCATGTGGCTGGTGGCCATTTTGTAGCCTAGGCCTGCAAGTTTGCCTGGCCTTGTCTGCCAACAGGCCTGCTTTCATCCAGTAGGATCAGAGCAGGTAGCCACAGCTTTATTAATCAAGTGTTTTCTGTGTGGTCTGTTGAATTTAGACATCATTTAGGGCATGGATGGCATTGGATTGAGTTGGGGAAGTGTGTTTTTTTGCTGTGGGCTTTCTGATGTTGTTGGGCCTGGCCATGTGGCTGGTGGCCATTTTGAAGCCTAGGCCTGCAAGCTTGCCTGGCCTTGTCTGCCAACAGGCCTGCTTTCATCCAGTAGGATCAGAGCAGGTAGCCACAGCTTTATTAATCAAGTGTATTCTGTGTGGTCTGTTGAATTTAGACATCATTTAGGGCATGGATGGCATTGGATTGAGTTGGGGGAAGTGTGTTTTTTTGGGGTGGGATTTCTGATGTTCTTGGGCCTGGCCATGTGGCTGGTGGCCGTTTTGAAGCCTAGGCCTGCAAGCTTGCCTGGCCTTGTCTGCCAACAGGCCTGCTTTCATCCAGTAGGATCAGAGCAGGTAGCCACAGCTTTATTAATCAAGTGTTTTCTGTGTGGTCTGTTGAATTCAGACATCATTTAGGGCATGGATGGCATTGGATTGAGTTGGGGAAGTGTGTGTTGTTGGGGTGGGCTTTCTGATGTTGTTGGGCCTGGCCATGTGGCTGGTGGCCATTTTGTAGCCTAGGCCTGCAAGTTTGCCTGGCCTTGTCTGCCAACAGGCCTGCTTTCATCCAGTAGGATCAGAGCAGGTAGCCACAGCTTTATTAATCAAGTGTTTTCTGTGTGGTCTGTTGAATTTAGACATCATTTAGGGCATGGATGGCATTGGATTGAGTTGGGGAAGTGTGTTTTTTTGCTGTGGGCTTTCTGATGTTGTTGGGCCTGGCCATGTGGCTGGTGGCCATTTTGAAGCCTAGGCCTGCAAGTTTGCCTGGCCTTGTCTGCCAACAGGCCTGCTTTCATCCAGTAGGATCAGAGCAGGTAGCCACAGCTTTATTAATCAAGTGTTTTCTGTGTGGTCTGTTGAATTTAGACATCATTTAGGGCATGGATGGCATTGGATTGAGTTGGGGAAGTGTGTGTTGTTGGGGTGGGCTTTCTGATGTTGTTGGGCCTGGCCATGTGGCTGGTGGCCATTTTGTAGCCTAGGCCTGCAAGTTTGCCTGGCCTTGTCTGCCAACAGGCCTGCTTTCATCCAGTAGGATCAGAGCAGGTAGCCACAGCTTTAATAATCAAGTGTTTTATGTGTGGTCTGTTGAATTTAGACATCATTTAGGGCATGGATGGCATTGGATTGAGTTGGGGAAGTGTGATTTTTGGGGTGGGCTTTCTGATGTTGTTGAGCCTGGCCATGTGGCTGGTGGCCATTTTGAAGCCAAGGCCTGCAAGCTTGCCTGGCCTTGTCTGCCAACAGGCCTGCTTTCATCCAGTAGGATCAGAGCAGGTAGCCACAGCTTTATTAATCAAGTGTTTTCTGTGTGGTCTGTTGAATTTAGACATCATTTAGGGCATGGATGGCATTGGATTGAGTTGGGGAAGGGTGTTTTTGGGGTGGGCTTTCTGATGTTGTTGGACATGGCCATGTGGCTGGTGGCCATTATGAAGCCTAGGCCTGCAAGTTTGCCTGGCCTTGTCTGCCAACAGGGCTGCTTTCATCCAGTAGGATCAGAGCAGGTAGCCACAGCTTTATTAATCAAGTGTTTTCTGTGTGGTCTGTTGAATTTAGACATCATTTAGGGCATGGATGGCATTGGATTGAGTTGGAGAAGTGTGTGTTTTTGGGGTGGGCTTTCTGATGTTGTTGGGCCTGGCCATGTGGCTGGTGGCCATGTTGAAGTCTAGGCCTGCAAGCTTGCCTGGCCTTGTCTGCCAACAGGCCTGCTTTCATCCAGTAGGATCAGAACAGGAAGCCACAGCTTTATTAATCAAGTGTTTTCTGTGTGGTCTGTTGAATTTAGACATCATTTAGGGCATGGATGGCATTGGATTGAGTTGGGGAAGTGTGTTTTTTTGGGGTGGACTTTCTGATGTTGTTGGGCCTGGCCATGTGACTGGTGGCCATTTTGAAGCCTAGGCCTGCAAGTTTGCCTGGCCTTGTCTGCCAACAGGCCTGCTTTCATCCAGTAGGATCAGAGCAGGTAGCCACAGCTTTATTAATCAAGTGTTTTCTGTGTGGTCTGTTGAATTTAGACATCATTTAGGGCATGGATGGCATTGGATTGAGTTGGGGACGTGTGTATTTTTGGGGTGGGCTTTCTGATGTTGTTGGGCCTAGCCATGTGGCTGGTGGCCATTTTGAAGCCTAGGCCTGCAAGTTTGCCTGGCCTTGTCTGCCAACAGGCCTACTTTCATCCAGTAGGATCAGAGCAGGTAGCCACAGCTTTATTAATCAAGTGTTTTCTGTGTGGTCTGTTGAATTTAGACATAATTTAGGGCATGGATGGCATTGGATTGAGTTGGGGAAGTGTGTTTTTTTGCTGTGGGCTTTCTGATGTTGTTGGGCCTGGCCATGTGGCTGGTGGCCATTTTGAAGCCTAGGCCTGCAAGTTTGCCTGGCCTTGTCTGCCAACAGGCCTGCTTTCATCCAGTAGGATCAGAGCAGGTAGCCACAGCTTTATTAATCAAGTGTTTTCTGTGTGGTCTGTTGAATTTAGACATCATTTAGGGCATGGATGGCATTGGATTGAGTTGGGGAAGTGTGTTTTTTTGGGGTGGACTTTCTGATGTTGTTGGGCCTGGCCATGTGACTGGTGGCCATTTTGAAGCCTAGGCCTGCAAGTTTGCCTGGCCTTGTCTGCCAACAGGCCTGCTTTCATCCAGTAGGATCAGAGCAGGTAGCCACAGCTTTATTAATCAAGTGTTTTCTGTGTGGTCTGTTGAATTTAGACATCATTTAGGGCATGGATGGCATTGGATTGAGTTGGGGAAGTGTGTATTTTTGGGGTGGGCTTTCTGATGTTGTTGGGCCTGGCCATGTGGCTAGTGGCCATTTTGAAGCCTAGGCCTGCAACCATGCCTGGCCTTGTCTGCCAACAGGCCTGTTTTCATCCAGTAGGATCAGAGCAGGTAGCCACAGCTTTATCAATCAAGTGTTTTCTGTGTGGTCTGTTGAATTTAGACATCATGTAGGGCATGAATGGCATTGGATTGAGTTGGGGAAGGGTGTTTTTTGGGGGTGGGCTTTCTGATGTTCTTGGGCCTGGCCATGTGGCTGGTGGCAATTTTGAAGCCTAGGCCTGCAAGTTTGCCTGGCCTTGTCTGCCAACAGGCCTGCTTTCATCCAGTAGGATCAGAGCAGGTAGCCACAGCTTTATTAATCAAGTGTTTTCTGTGTGGTCTGTTGAATTTAGACATCATTTAGGGCATGGATGGCATTGGATTGAGTTGGGGGAAGTGTGTTTTTTTGGGGTGGGATTTCTGATGTTCTTGGGCCTGGCCATGTGGCTGGTGGCCGTTTTGAAGCCTAGGCCTGCAAGCTTGCCTAGCCTTGTCTGCCAACAGGCCTGCTTTCATCCAGTAGGATCAGAGCAGGTAGCCACAGCTTTATTAATCAAGTGTTTTCTGTGTGGTCTGTTGAATTCAGACATCATTTAGGGCATGGATGGCATTGGATTGAGTTGGGGAAGTGTGTGTTTTTGGGGTGGGCTTTCTGATGTTGTTGGGCCTGGCCATGTGGCTGGTGGCCATTTTGTAGCCTAGGCCTGCAAGTTTGCCTGGCCTTGTCTGCCAACAGGCCTGCTTTCATCCAGTAGGATCAGAGCAGGTAGCCACAGCTTTATTAATCAAGTGTTTTCTGTGTGGTCTGTTGCATTTAGACATCATTTAGGGCATGGGTGGCATTGGATTGAGTTGGGGAAGTGTGTTTTTTTGCTGTGGGCTTTCTGATGTTGTTGGGCCTGGCCATGTGGCTGGTGGCCATTTTGAAACCTAGGCCTGCAAGCTTGCCTGGCCTTGTCTGCCAACAGGCCTGCTTTCATCCAGTAGGATCAGAGCAGGAAGCCACAGCTTTTATTAATCAAGTGTTTTCTGTGTGGTCTGTTGAATTTAGACATCATTTAGGGCGTGGATGGCATTGGATTGAGTTGGGGAAGTGTGATTTTTGGGGTGGGCTTTCTGATGTTGTTGAGCCTGGCCATGTGGCTGGTGGCCATTTTGAAGCCTAGGCCTGCAAGTTTGCCTGGCCTTGTCTGCCAACAGGCCTGCTTTCATCCAGTAGGATCAGAGCAGGTAGCCACAGCTTTATTAATCAAGTGTTTTCTGTGTGGTCTGTTGAATTTAGACATCATTTAGGGCATGGATGGCATTGGATTGAGTTGGGGGAAGTGTGTTTTTTTGGGGTGGGATTTCTGATGTTCTTGGGCCTGGCCATGTGGCTGGTGGCCGTTTTGAAGCCTAGGCCTGCAAGCTTGCCTGGCCTTGTCTGCCAACAGGCCTGCTTTTATCCAGTAGGATCAGAGCAGGTAGCCACAGCTTTATTAATCAAATGTTTTCTGTGTGGTCTGTTGAAGTCAGACATCATTTAGGGCATGGATGGCATTGGATTGAGTTGGGGAAGTGTGTGTTTTTGGGGTGGGCTTTCTGATGTTGTTGGGCCTGGCCATGTGGCTGGTGGCCATTTTGTAGCCTAGGCCTGCAAGTTTGCCTGGCCTTGTCTGCCAACAGGCCTGCTTTCATCCAGTAGGATCAGAGCAGGTAGCCACAGCTTTATTAATCAAGTGTTTTCTGTGTGGTCTGTTGAATTTAGACATCATTTAGGGCATGGATGGCATTGGATTGAGTTGGGGAAGTGTGTTTTTTTGCTGTGGGCTTTCTGATGTTGTTGGGCCTGGCCATGTGGCTGGTGGCCATTTTGAAGCCTAGGCCTGCAAGCTTGCCTGGCCTTGTCTGCCAACAGGCCTGCTTTCATCCAGTAGCATCAGAGCAGGTAGCCACAGCTTTATTAATCAAGTGTTTTCTGTGTGGTCTGTTGAATTTAGACATCATTTAGGGCATGGATGGCATTGGATTGAGTTGGGGGAAGTGTGTTTTTTTGGGGTGGGATTTCTGATGTTCTTGGGCCTGGCCATGTGGCTGGTGGCCGTTTTGAAGCCTAGGCCTGCAAGCTTGCCTGGCCTTGTCTGCCAACAGGCCTGCTTTCATCCAGTAGGATCAGAGCAGGTAGCCACAGCTTTATTAATCAAGTGTTTTCTGTGTGGTCTGTTGAATTCAGACATCATTTAGGGCATGGATGGCATTGGATTTAGTTGGGGAAGTGTGTGTTGTTGGGGTGGGCTTTCTGATGTTGTTGGGCCTGGCCATGTGGCTGGTGGCCATTTTGTAGCCTAGGCCTGCAAGTTTGCCTGGCCTTGTCTGCCAACAGGCCTGCTTTCATCCAGTAGGATCAGAGCAGGTAGCCACAGCTTTATTAATCAAGTGTTTTCTGTGTGGTCTGTTGAATTTAGACATCATTTAGGGCATGGATGGCATTGGATTGAGTTGGGGAAGTGTGTTTTTTTGCTGTGGGCTTTCTGATGTTGTTGGGCCTGGCCATGTGGCTGGTTGCCATTTTGAAGCCTAGGCCTGCAAGTTTGCCTGGCCTTGTCTGCCAACAGGCCTGCTTTCATCCAGTAGGATCAGAGCAGGTAGCCACAGCTTTATTAATCAAGTGTTTTCTGTGTGGTCTGTTGAATTTAGACATCATTTAGGGCATGGATGGCATTGGATTGAGTTGGGGAAGTGTGTGTTGTTGGGGTGGGCTTTCTGATGTTGTTGGGCCTGGCCATGTGGCTGGTGGCCATTTTGTAGCCTAGGCCTGCAAGTTTGCCTGGCCTTGTCTGCCAACAGGCCTGCTTTCATCCAGTAGGATCAGAGCAGGTAGCCACAGCTTTAATAATCAAGTGTTTTCTGTGTGGTCTGTTGAATTTAGACATCATTTAGGGCATGGATGGCATTGGATTGAGTTGGGGAAGTGTGATTTTTGGGGTGGGCTTTCTGATGTTGTTGAGCCTGGCCATGTGGCTGGTGGCCATTTTGAAGCCAAGGCCTGCAAGCTTGCCTGGCCTTGTCTGCCAACAGGCCTGCTTTCATCCAGTAGGATCAGAGCAGGTAGCCACAGCTTTATTAATCAAGTGTTTTCTGTGTGGTCTGTTGAATTTAGACATCATTTAGGGCATGGATGGCATTGGATTGAGTTGGGGAAGGGTGTTTTTGGGGTGGGCTTTCTGATGTTGTTGGACATGGCCATGTGGCTGGTGGCCATTATGAAGCCTAGGCCTGCAAGTTTGCCTGGCCTTCTCTGCCAACAGGGCTGCTTTCATCCAGTAGGATCAGAGCAGGTAGCCACAGCTTTATTAATCAAGTGTTTTCTGTGTGGTCTGTTGAATTTAGACATCATTTAGGGCATGGATGGCATTGGATTGAGTTGGAGAAGTGTGTGTTTTTGGGGTGGGCTTTCTGATGTTGTTGGGCCTGGCCATGTGGCTGGTGGCCATGTTGAAGTCTAGGCCTGCAAGCTTGCCTGGCCTTGTCTGCCAACAGGCCTGCTTTCATCCAGTAGGATCAGAACAGGAAGCCACAGCTTTATTAATCAAGTGTTTTCTGTGTGGTCTGTTGAATTTAGACATCATTTAGGGCATGGATGGCATTGGATTGAGTTGGGGAAGTGTGTTTTTTTGGGGTGGACTTTCTGATGTTGTTGGGCCTGGCCATGTGACTGGTGGCCATTTTGAAGCCTAGGCCTGCAAGTTTGCCTGGCCTTGTCTGCCAACAGGCCTGCTTTCATCCAGTAGGATCAGAGCAGGAAGCCACAGCTTTATTAATCAAGTGTTTTCTGTGTGGTCTGTTGAATTTAGACATCATTTAGGGCATGGATGGCATGGGATTGAGTTGGGGAAGTGTGTATTTTTGGGGTGGGCTTTCTGATGTTGTTGGGCCTGGCCATGTGGCTGGTGGCCATTTTGAAGCCTAGGCCTGCAACCATGCCTGGCCTTGTCTGCCAACAGGCCTGTTTTCATCCAGTAGGATCAGAGCAGGTAGCCACAGCTTTATCAATCAAGTGTTTTCTGTGTGGTCTGTTGAATTTAGACATCATGTAGGGCATGAATGGCATTGGATTGAGTTGGGGAAGGGTGTTTTTTGGGGGTGGGCTTTCTGATGTTCTTGGGCATGGCCATGTGGCTGGTGGCAATTTTGAAGCCTAGGCCTGCAAGCTTGCCTGGCCTTGTCTGCCAACAGGCCTGCTTTCATCCAGTAGGATCAGAGCAGGTAGCCACAGCTTTATTAATCAAGTGTTTTCTGTGTGGTCTGTTGAATTTAGACATCATTTAGGGCATGGATGGCATTGGATTGAGTTGGGGGAAGTGTGTTTTTTTGGGGTGGGATTTCTGATGTTCTTGGGCCTGGCCATGTGGCTGGTGGCCGTTTTGAAGCCTAGGCCTGCAAGCTTGCCTAGCCTTGTCTGCCAACAGGCCTGCTTTCATCCAGTAGGATCAGAGCAGGTAGCCACAGCTTTATTAATCAAGTGTTTTCTGTGTGGTCTGTTGAATTCAGACATCATTTAGGGCATGGATGGCATTGGATTGAGTTGGGGAAGTGTGTGTTTTTGGGGTGGGCTTTCTGATGTTGTTGGGCCTGGCCATGTGGCTGGTGGCCATTTTGTAGCCTAGGCCTGCAAGTTTGCCTGGCCTTGTCTGCCAACAGGCCTGCTTTCATCCAGTAGGATCAGAGCAGGTAGCCACAGCTTTATTAATCAAGTGTTTTCTGTGTGGTCTGTTGAATTTAGACATCATTTAGGGCATGGATGGCATTGGATTGAGTTGGGGAAGTGTGTTTTTTGCTGTGGGCTTTCTGATGTTGTTGGGCCTGGCCATGTGGCTGGTGGCCATTTTGAAACCTAGGCCTGCAAGCTTGCCTGGCCTTGTCTGCCAACAGGCCTGCTTTCATCCAGTAGGATCAGAGCAGGAAGCCACAGCTTTTATTAATCAAGTGTTTTCTGTGTGGTCTGTTGAATTTAGACATCATTTAGGGCATGGATGGCATTGGATTGAGTTGGGGAAGTGTGATTTTTGGGGTGGGCTTTCTGATGTTGTTGAGCCTGGCCATGTGGCTGGTGGCCATTTTGAAGCCTAGGCCTGCAAGTTTGCCTGGCCTTGTCTGCCAACAGGCCTGCTTTCATCCAGTAGGATCAGAGCAGGTAGCCACAGCTTTATTAATCAAGTGTTTTCTGTGTGGTCTGTTGAATTTAGACATCATTTAGGGCATGGATGGCATTGGATTGAGTTGGGGGAAGTGTGTTTTTTTGGGGTGGGATTTCTGATGTTCTTGGGCCTGGCCATGTGGCTGGTGGCCGTTTTGAAGCCTAGGCCTGCAAGCTTGCCTGGCCTTGTCTGCCAACAGGCCTGCTTTTATCCAGTAGGATCAGAGCAGGTAGCCACAGCTTTATTAATCAAATGTTTTCTGTGTGGTCTGTTGAAGTCAGACATCATTTAGGGCATGGATGGCATTGGATTGAGTTGGGGAAGTGTGTGTTTTTGGGGTGGGCTTTCTGATGTTGTTGGGCCTGGCCATGTGGCTGGTGGCCATTTTGTAGCCTAGGCCGTCTGCCAACAGGCCTGCTTTCATCCAGTAGGATCAGAGCAGGTAGCCACAGCTTTATTAATCAAGTGTTTTCTGTGTGGTCTGTTGAATTCAGACATCATTTAGGGCATGGATGGCATTGGATTGAGTTGGGGAAGTGTGTGTTTTTGGGGTGGGCTTTCTGATGTTGTTGGGCCTGGCCATGTGGCTGGTGGCCATTTTGTAGCCTAGGCCTGCAAGTTTGCCTGGCCTTGTCTGCCAACAGGCCTGCTTTCATCCAGTAGGATCAGAGCAGGTAGCCACAGCTTTATTAATCAAGTGTTTTCTGTGTGGTCTGTTGAATTTAGACATCATTTAGGGCATGGATGGCATTGGATTGAGTTGGGGGAAGTGTGTTTTTTTGGGGTGGGATTTCTGATGTTCTTGGGCCTGGCCATGTGGCTGGTGGCCGTTTTGAAGCCTAGGCCTGCAAGCTTGCCTGGCCTTGTCTGCCAACAGGCCTGCTTTCATCCAGTAGGATCAGAGCAGGTAGCCACAGCTTTATTAATCAAGTGTTTTCTGTGTGGTCTGTTGAATTCAGACATCATTTAGGGCATGGATGGCATTGGATTGAGTTGGGGAAGTGTGTGTTGTTGGGGTGGGCTTTCTGATGTTGTTGGGCCTGGCCATGTGGCTGGTGGCCATTTTGTAGCCTAGGCCTGCAAGTTTGCCTGGCCTTGTCTGCCAACAGGCCTGCTTTCATCCAGTAGGATCAGAGCAGGTAGCCACAGCTTTATTAATCAAGTGTTTTCTGTGTGGTCTGTTGAATTTAGACATCATTTAGGGCATGGATGGCATTGGATTGAGTTGGGGAAGTGTGTTTTTTTGCTGTGGGCTTTCTGATGTTGTTGGGCCTGGCCATGTGGCTGGTTGCCATTTTGAAGCCTAGGCCTGCAAGTTTGCCTGGCCTTGTCTGCCAACAGGCCTGCTTTCATCCAGTAGGATCAGAGCAGGTAGCCACAGCTTTATTAATCAAGTGTTTTCTGTGTGGTCTGTTGAATTTAGACATCATTTAGGGCATGGATGGCATTGGATTGAGTTGGGGAAGTGTGTGTTGTTGGGGTGGGCTTTCTGATGTTGTTGGGCCTGGCCATGTGGCTGGTGGCCATTTTGTAGCCTAGGCCTGCAAGTTTGCCTGGCCTTGTCTGCCAACAGGCCTGCTTTCATCCAGTAGGATCAGAGCAGGTAGCCACAGCTTTAATAATCAAGTGTTTTCTGTGTGGTCTGTTGAATTTAGACATCATTTAGGGCATGGATGGCATTGGATTGAGTTGGGGAAGTGTGATTTTTGGGGTGGGCTTTCTGATGTTGTTGAGCCTGGCCATGTGGCTGGTGGCCATTTTGAAGCCAAGGCCTGCAAGCTTGCCTGGCCTTGTCTGCCAACAGGCCTGCTTTCATCCAGTAGGATCAGAGCAGGTAGCCACAGCTTTATTAATCAAGTGTTTTCTGTGTGGTCTGTTGAATTTAGACATCATTTAGGGCATGGATGGCATTGGATTGAGTTGGGGAAGGGTGTTTTTGGGGTGGGCTTTCTGATGTTGTTGGACATGGCCATGTGGCTGGTGGCCATTATGAAGCCTAGGCCTGCAAGTTTGCCTGGCCTTCTCTGCCAACAGGGCTGCTTTCATCCAGTAGGATCAGAGCAGGTAGCCACAGCTTTATTAATCAAGTGTTTTCTGTGTGGTCTGTTGAATTTAGACATCATTTAGGGCATGGATGGCATTGGATTGAGTTGGAGAAGTGTGTGTTTTTGGGGTGGGCTTTCTGATGTTGTTGGGCCTGGCCATGTGGCTGGTGGCCATGTTGAAGTCTAGGCCTGCAAGCTTGCCTGGCCTTGTCTGCCAACAGGCCTGCTTTCATCCAGTAGGATCAGAACAGGAAGCCACAGCTTTATTAATCAAGTGTTTTCTGTGTGGTCTGTTGAATTTAGACATCATTTAGGGCATGGATGGCATTGGATTGAGTTGGGGTAGTGTGTTTTTTTGGGGTGGACTTTCTGATGTTGTTGGGCCTGGCCATGTGACTGGTGGCCATTTTGAAGCCTAGGCCTGCAAGTTTGCCTGGCCTTGTCTGCCAACAGGCCTGCTTTCATCCAGTAGGATCAGAGCAGGTAGCCACAGCTTTATTAATCAAGTGTTTTCTGTGTGGTCTGTTGAATTTAGACATCATTTAGGGCATGGATGGCATGGGATTGAGATGGGGAAGTGTGTATTTTTGGGGTGGGCTTTCTGATGTTGTTGGGCCTGGCCATGTGGCTGGTGGCCATTTTGAAGCCTAGGCCTGCAACCATGCCTGGCCTTGTCTGCCAACAGGCCTGTTTTCATCCAGTAGGATCAGAGCAGGTAGCCACAGCTTTATCAATCAAGTGTTTTCTGTGTGGTCTGTTGAATTTAGACATCATGTAGGGCATGAATGGCATTGGATTGAGTTGGGGAAGGGTGTTTTTTGGGGGTGGGCTTTCTGATGTTCTTGGGCATGGCCATGTGGCTGGTGGCAATTTTGAAGCCTAGGCCTGCAAGCTTGCCTGGCCTTGTCTGCCAACAGGCCTGCTTTCATCCAGTAGGATCAGAGCAGGTAGCCACAGCTTTATTAATCAAGTGTTTTCTGTGTGGTCTGTTGAATTTAGACATCATTTAGGGCATGGATGGCATTGGATTGAGTTGGGGGAAGTGTGTTTTTTTTGGGGTGGGATTTCTGATGTTCTTGGGCCTGGCCATGTGGCTGGTGGCCGTTTTGAAGCCTAGGCCTGCAAGCTTGCCTAGCCTTGTCTGCCAACAGGCCTGCTTTCATCCAGTAGGATCAGAGCAGGTAGCCACAGCTTTATTAATCAAGTGTTTTCTGTGTGGTCTGTTGAATTCAGACATCATTTAGGGCATGGATGGCATTGGATTGAGTTGGGGAAGTGTGTGTTTTTGGGGTGGGCTTTCTGATGTTGTTGGGCCTGGCCATGTGGCTGGTGGCCATTTTGTAGCCTAGGCCTGCAAGTTTGCCTGGCCTTGTCTGCCAACAGGCCTGCTTTCATCCAGTAGGATCAGAGCAGGTAGCCACAGCTTTATTAATCAAGTGTTTTCTGTGTGGTCTGTTGAATTTAGACATCATTTAGGGCATGGATGGCATTGGATTGAGTTGGGGAAGTGTGTTTTTTGCTGTGGGCTTTCTGATGTTGTTGGGCCTGGCCATGTGGCTGGTGGCCATTTTGAAACCTAGGCCTGCAAGCTTGCCTGGCCTTGTCTGCCAACAGGCCTGCTTTCATCCAGTAGGATCAGAGCAGGAAGCCACAGCTTTTATTAATCAAGTGTTTTCTGTGTGGTCTGTTGAATTTAGACATCATTTAGGGCATGGATGGCATTGGATTGAGTTGGGGAAGTGTGATTTTTGGGGTGGGCTTTCTGATGTTGTTGAGCCTGGCCATGTGGCTGGTGGCCATTTTGAAGCCTAGGCCTGCAAGTTTGCCTGGCCTTGTCTGCCAACAGGCCTGCTTTCATCCAGTAGGATCAGAGCAGGTAGCCACAGCTTTATTAATCAAGTGTTTTCTGTGTGGTCTGTTGAATTTAGACATCATTTAGGGCATGGATGGCATTGGATTGAGTTGGGGGAAGTGTGTTTTTTTGGGGTGGGATTTCTGATGTTCTTGGGCCGGGCCATGTGGCTGGTGGCCGTTTTGAAGCCTAGGCCTGCAAGCTTGCCTGGCCTTGTCTGCCAACAGGCCTGCTTTTATCCAGTAGGATCAGAGCAGGTAGCCACAGCTTTATTAATCAAATGTTTTCTGTGTGGTCTGTTGAAGTCAGACATCATTTAGGGCATGGATGGCATTGGATTGAGTTGGGGAAGTGTGTGTTTTTGGGGTGGGCTTTCTGATGTTGTTGGGCCTGGCCATGTGGCTGGTGGCCATTTTGTAGCCTAGGCCGTCTGCCAACAGGCCTGCTTTCATCCAGTAGGATCAGAGCAGGTAGCCACAGCTTTATTAATCAAGTGTTTTCTGTGTGGTCTGTTGAATTTAGACATCATTTAGGGCATGGATGGCATTGGATTGAGTTGGGGAAGTGTGTTTTTTTGCTGTGGGCTTTCTGATGTTGTTGGGCCTGGCCATGTGGCTGGTGGCCATTTTGAAGCCTAGGCCTGCAAGCTTGCCTGGCCTTGTCTGCCAACAGGCCTGCTTTCATCCAGTAGGATCAAAGCAGGAAGCCACAGCTTTTATTAATCAAGTGTTTGCTGTGTGGTCTGTTGAATTTAGACATCATTTAGGGCATGAATGGCATTGGATTGAGTTGGGGAAGTGTGATTTTTGGGGTGGGCTTTCTGATGTTGTTGGGCCTGGCCATGTGGCTGGTGGCCATTTTGAAGCCTAAGCCTGCAAGTTTGCCTGGCCTTGTCTGCCAACAGGCCTGCTTTCATCCAGTAGGATCAGAGCAGGTAGCCACAGCTTTAATAATCAAGTGTTTTCTGTGTGGTCTGTTGAATTTAGACATCATTTAGGGCATGGATGGCATTGGATTGAGTTGGGGAAGGGTGTTTTTTTGTGGTGGGCTTTCTGATGTTCTTGGGCCTGGCCATGTGGCTGGTGGCCGTTTTGAAGCCTAGGCCTGCAAGCTTGCCTAGCCTTGTCTGCCAACAGGCCTGCTTTCATCCAGTAGGATCAGAGCAGGTAGCCACAGCTTTATTAATCAAGTGTTTTCTGTGTGGTCTGTTGAATTCAGACATCATTTAGGGCATGGATGGCATTGGATTGAGTTGGGGAAGTGTGTGTTTTTGGGGTGGGCTTTCTGATGTTGTTGGGCCTGGCCATGTGGCTGGTGGCCATTTTGTAGCCTAGGCCTGCAAGTTTGCCTGGCCTTGTCTGCCAACAGGCCTGCTTTCATCCAGTAGGATCAGAGCAGGTAGCCACAGCTTTATTAATCAAGTGTTTTCTGTGTGGTCTGTTGAATTTAGACATCATTTAGGGCATGGATGGCATTGGATTGAGTTGGGGAAGTGTGTTTTTTGCTGTGGGCTTTCTGATGTTGTTGGGCCTGGCCATGTGGCTGGTGGCCATTTTGAAACCTAGGCCTGCAAGCTTGCCTGGCCTTGTCTGCCAACAGGCCTGCTTTCATCCAGTAGGATCAGAGCAGGAAGCCACAGCTTTTATTAATCAAGTGTTTTCTGTGTGGTCTGTTGAATTTAGACATCATTTAGGGCATGGATGGCATTGGATTGAGTTGGGGAAGTGTGATTTTTGGGGTGGGCTTTCTGATGTTGTTGAGCCTGGCCATGTGGCTGGTGGCCATTTTGAAGCCTAGGCCTGCAAGTTTGCCTGGCCTTGTCTGCCAACAGGCCTGCTTTCATCCAGTAGGATCAGAGCAGGTAGCCACAGCTTTATTAATCAAGTGTTTTCTGTGTGGTCTGTTGAATTTAGACATCATTTAGGGCATGGATGGCATTGGATTGAGTTGGGGGAAGTGTGTTTTTTTGGGGTGGGATTTCTGATGTTCTTGGGCCTGGCCATGTGGCTGGTGGCCGTTTTGAAGCCTAGGCCTGCAAGCTTGCCTGGCCTTGTCTGCCAACAGGCCTGCTTTTATCCAGTAGGATCAGAGCAGGTAGCCACAGCTTTATTAATCAAATGTTTTCTGTGTGGTCTGTTGAAGTCAGACATCATTTAGGGCATGGATGGCATTGGATTGAGTTGGGGAAGTGTGTGTTTTTGGGGTGGGCTTTCTGATGTTGTTGGGCCTGGCCATGTGGCTGGTGGCCATTTTGTAGCCTAGGCCGTCTGCCAACAGGCCTGCTTTCATCCAGTAGGATCAGAGCAGGTAGCCACAGCTTTATTAATCAAGTGTTTTCTGTGTGGTCTGTTGAATTTAGACATCATTTAGGGCATGGATGGCATTGGATTGAGTTGGGGAAGTGTGTTTTTTTGCTGTGGGCTTTCTGATGTTGTTGGGCCTGGCCATGTGGCTGGTGGCCATTTTGAAGCCTAGGCCTGCAAGCTTGCCTGGCCTTGTCTGCCAACAGGCCTGCTTTCATCCAGTAGGATCAAAGCAGGAAGCCACAGCTTTTATTAATCAAGTGTTTGCTGTGTGGTCTGTTGAATTTAGACATCATTTAGGGCATGAATGGCATTGGATTGAGTTGGGGAAGTGTGATTTTTGGGGTGGGCTTTCTGATGTTGTTGGGCCTGGCCATGTGGCTGTTGGCCATTTTGAAGCCTAAGCCTGCAAGTTTGCCTGGCCTTGTCTGCCAACAGGCCTGCTTTCATCCAGTAGGATCAGAGCAGGTAGCCACAGCTTTAATAATCAAGTGTTTTCTGTGTGGTCTGTTGAATTTAGACATCATTTAGGGCATGGATGGCATTGGATTGAGTTGGGGAAGGGTGTTTTTTTGTGGTGGGCTTTCTGATGTTGTTGGGCCTGGCCATGTGGCTGGAGGCCCTTTTGAAGCCTAGGCCTGCAAGCTTGCCTGGCCTTGTCTGCCAACAGGCCTGCTTTCATTCAGTAGGATCAGTGCAGGTAGCCACAGCTTTATTAATCAAGTGTTTTCTGTGTGGTCTGTTGAATTTAGACATCATTTAGGGCAGGGTTGGAATTGGATTGAGTTGGGGAAGTGTGTGTTTTTGGGGTGGGCTTTCTGATGTTGTTGGACATGGCCATGTGGATGGTGGCCATTATGAAGCCTAGGCCTGCAAGTTTGCCTGGCCTTGTCTGCCAACAGGGCTGCTTTCATCCAGTAGGATCAGAGCAGGTAGCCACAGCTTTATTAATCAAGTGTTTTCTGTGTGGTCTGTTGAATTTAGACATCATATAGGGCATGGATGGCATTGGATTGAGTTGGGGGAAGTGTGTTTTTTTGGGGTGGGATTTCTGATGTTCTTGGGCCTGGCCATGTGGCTGGTGGCCGTTTTGAAGCCAAGGCCTGCAAGCTTGCCTGGCCTTGTCTGCCAACAATCCTGCTTTCATCCAGTAGGATCAGAGCAGGTAGCCACAGCTTTATTAATCAAGTGTTTTCTGTGTGGTCTGTTGAATTTAGACATCATTTAGGGCATGCATGGCATTGGATTTAGTTGGGAAAGTGTGTGTTTTTGGGGTGGGCTTTCTGATGTTGTTGGGCCTAGCCATGTGGCTGGTGGCCATTTTGAAGCCTAGGCCTGCAAGTTTGCCTGGCCTTGTCTGCCAACAGGCCTACTTTCATCCAGTAGGATCAGAGCAGGTAGCCACAGCTTTATTAATCAAGTGATTTCTGTGTGGTCTGTTGAATTTAGACATAATTTAGGGCATGGATGGCATTGGATTGAGTTGGGGAAGTGTGTTTTTTGCTGTGGGCTTTCTGATGTTGTTGGGCCTGGCCATGTGGCTGGTGGCCATTTTGAAGCCTAGGCCTGCAAGTTTGCCTGGCCTTGTCTGCCAACAGGCCTGCTTTCATCCAGTAGGATCAGAGCAGGTAGCCACAGCTTTATTAATCAAGTGTTTTCTGTGTGGTCTGTTGAATTTAGACATCATTTAGGGCATGGATGGCATTGGATTGAGTTGGAAAAGTGTGTGTTTTTGGGGTGGGCTTTCTGATGTTGTTGGGCCTGGCCATGTGGCTGGTAGCCATGTTGAAGTCTAGGCCTGCAAGCTTGCCTGGCCTTGTCTGCCAACAGGCCTGCTTTCATCCAGTAGGATCAGAGCAGGAAGCCACAGCTTTATTAATCAAGTGTTTTCTGTGTGGTCTGTTGAATTTAGACATCATTTAGGGCATGGATGGCATTGGATTGAGTTGGGGAAGTGTGTTTTTTTGGGGTGGACTTTCTGATGTTGTTGGGCCTGGCCATGTGACTGGTGGCCATTTTGAAGCCTAGGCCTGCAAGTTTGCCTGGCCTTGTCTGCCAACAGGCCTGCTTTCATCCAGTAGGATCAGAGCAGGTAGCCACAGCTTTATTAATCAAGTGTTTTCTGTGTGGTCTGTTGAATTTAGACATCATTTAGGGCATGGATGGCATTGGATTGAGTTGGGGAAGTGTGTATTTTTGGGGTGGGCTTTCTGATGTTGTTGGGCCTGGCCATGTGGCTGGTGGCCATTTTGAAGCCTAGGCCTGCAACCATGCCTGGCCTTGTCTGCCAACAGGCCTGTTTTCATCCAGTAGGATCAGAGCAGGTAGCCACAGCTTTATCAATCAAGTGTTTTCTGTGTGGTCTGTTGAATTTAGACATCATGTAGGGCATGAATGGCATTGGATTGAGTTGGGGAAGGGTGTTTTTTGGGGGTGGGCTTTCTGATGTTCTTGGGCCTGGCCATGTGGCTGGTGGCAATTTTGAAGCCTAGGCCTGCAAGCTTGCCTGGCCTTGTCTGCCAACAGGCCTGCTTTCATCCAGTAGGATCAGAGCAGGTAGCCACAGCTTTATTAATCAAGTGTTTTCTGTGTGGTCTGTTGAATTTAGACATCATTTAGGGCATGGATGGCATTGGATTGAGTTGGGGGAAGTGTGTTTTTTTGGGGTGGGATTTCTGATGTTCTTGGGCCTGGCCATGTGGCTGGTGGCCGTTTTGAAGCCTAGGCCTGCAAGCTTGCCTGGCCTTGTCTGCCAACAGGCCTGCTTTCATCCAGTAGGATCAGAGCAGGTAGCCACAGCTTTATTAATCAAGTGTTTTCTGTGTGGTCTGTTGAATTCAGACATCATTTAGGGCATGGATGGCATTGGATTGAGTTGGGGAAGTGTGTGTTTTTGGGGTGGGCTTTCTGATGTTGTTGGGCCTGGCCATGTGGCTGGTGGCCATTTTGTAGCCTAGGCCTGCAAGTTTGCCTGGCCTTGTCTGCCAACAGGCCTGCTTTCATCCAGTAGGATCAGAGCAGGTAGCCACAGCTTTATTAATCAAGTGTTTTCTGTGTGGTCTGTTGAATTTAGACATCATTTAGGGCATGGATGGCATTGGATTGAGTTGGGGAAGTGTGTTTTTTTGCTGTGGGCTTTCTGATGTTGTTGGGCCTGGCCATGTGGCTGGTGGCCATTTTGAAACCTAGGCCTGCAAGCTTGCCTGGCCTTGTCTGCCAACAGGCCTGCTTTCATCCAGTAGGATCAGAGCAGGAAGCCACAGCTTTTATTAATCAAGTGTTTT
Organism: Triturus cristatus; assembly: GCF_964204655.1. NCBI lineage: Eukaryota > Metazoa > Chordata > Amphibia > Caudata > Salamandridae > Triturus > Triturus cristatus. The sequence goes on along the minus strand of NC_140585.1, from coordinate 390,436,627 downwards.
CTGTGTGGTCTGTTGAATTTAGACATCATTTAGGGCATGGATGGCATTGGATTGAGTTGGGGAAGTGTGATTTTTGGGGTGGGCTTTCTGATGTTGTTGAGCCTGGCCATGTGGCTGGTGGCCATTTTGAAGCCTAGGCCTGCAAGTTTGCCTGGCCTTGTCTGCCAACAGGCCTGCTTTCATCCAGTAGGATCAGAGCAGGTAGCCACAGCTTTATTAATCAAGTGTTTTCTGTGTGGTCTGTTGAATTTAGACATCATTTAGGGCATGGATGGCATTGGATTGAGTTGGGGGAAGTGTGTTTTTTTGGGGTGGGATTTCTGATGTTCTTGGGCCTGGCCATGTGGCTTGTGGCCGTTTTGAAGCCTAGGCCTGCAAGCTTGCCTGGCCTTGTCTGCCAACAGGCCTGCTTTTATCCAGTAGGATCAGAGCAGGTAGCCACAGCTTTATTAATCAAGTGTTTTCTGTGTGGTCTGTTGAAGTCAGACATCATTTAGGGCATGGATGGCATTGGATTGAGTTGGGGAAGTGTGTGTTTTTGGGGTGGGCTTTCTGATGTTGTTGGGCCTGGCCATGTGGCTGGTGGCCATTTTGTAGCCTAGGCCTGCAAGTTTGCCTGGCCTTGTCTGCCAACAGGCCTGCTTTCATCCAGTAGGATCAGAGCAGGTAGCCACAGCTTTATTAATCAAGTGTTTTCTGTGTGGTCTGTTGAATTTAGACATCATTTAGGGCATGGATGGCATTGGATTGAGTTGGGGAAGTGTGTTTTTTTGCTGTGGGCTTTCTGATGTTGTTGGGCCTGGCCATGTGGCTGGTGGCCATTTTGAAGCCTAGGCCTGCAAGCTTGCCTGCCCTTGTCTGCCAACAGGCCTGCTTTCATCCAGTAGGATCAGAGCAGGAAGCCACAGCTTTTATTAATCAAGTGTTTGCTGTGTGGTCTGTTGAATTTAGACATCATTTAGGGCATGGATGGCATTGGATTGAGTTGGGGAAGTGTGATTTTTGGGGTGGGCTTTCTGATGTTGTTGGGCCTGGCCATGTGGCTGGTGGCCATTTTGAAGCCTAGGCCTGCAAGTTTGCCTGGCCTTGCCTGCCAACAGGCCTGCTTTCATCCAGTAGGATCAGAGCAGGTAGCCACAGCTTTAATAATCAAGTGTTTTCTGTGTGGTCTGTTGAATTTAGACATCATTTAGGGCATGGATGGCATTGGATTGAGTTGGGGAAGGGTGTTTTTTTGTGGTGGGCTTTCTGATGTTGTTGGGCCTGGCCATGTGGCTGGAGGCCCTTTTGAAGCCTAGGCCTGCAAGCTTGCCTGGCCTTGTCTGCCAACAGGCCTGCTTTCATCCAGTAGGATCAGTGCAGGTAGCCACAGCTTTATTAATCAAGTGTTTTCTGTGTGGTCTGTTGAATTTAGACATAATTTAGGGCAGGGTTGGAATTGGATTGAGTTGGGGAAGTGTGTGTTTTTGGGGTGGGCTTTCTGATGTTCTTGGACATGGCCATGTGGCTGGTGGCCATTATGAAGCCTAGGCCTGCAAGTTTGCCTGGCCTTGTCTGCCAACAGGGCTGCTTTCATCCAGTAGGATCAGAGCAGGTAGCCACAGCTTTATTAATCAAGTGTTTTCTGTGTGGTCTGTTGAATTTAGACATCATATAGGGCATGGATGGCATTGGATTGAGTTGGGGGAAGTGTGTTTTTTTGGGGTGGGATTTCTGATGTTCTTGGGCCTGGCCATGTGGCTGGTGGCCGTTTTGAAGCCAAGGCCTGCAAGCTTGCCTGGCCTTGTCTGCCAAAAGGCCTGCTTTCATCCAGTAGGATCAGAGCAGGTAGCCACAGCTTTATTAATCAAGTGTTTTCTGTGTGGTCTGTTGAATTTAGACATCATTTAGGGCATGCATGGCATTGGATTTAGTTGGGAAAGTGTGTGTTTTTGGGGTGGGCTTTCTGATGTTGTTGGGCCTAGCCATGTGGCTGGTGGCCATTTTGAAGCCTAGGCCTGCAAGTTTGCCTGGCCTTGTCTGCCAACAGGCCTACTTTCATCCAGTAGGATCAGAGCAGGTAGCCACAGCTTTATTAATCAAGTGTTTTCTGTGTGGTCTGTTGAATTTAGACATAATTTAGGGCATGGATGGCATTGGATTGAGTTGGGGAAGTGTGTTTTTTTGCTGTGGGCTTTCTGATGTTGTTGGGCCTGGCCATGTGGCTGGTGGCCATTTTGAAGCCTAGGCCTGCAAGTTTGCCTGGCCTTGTCTGCCAACAGGCCTGCTTTCATCCAGTAGGACCAGAGCAGGTAGCCACAGCTTTATTAATCAAGTGTTTTCTGTGTGGTCTGTTGAATTTAGACATCATTTAGGGCATGGATGGCATTGGATTGAGTTGGGGAAGTGTGTTTTTTTGGGGTGGACTTTCTGATGTTGTTGGGCCTGGCCATGTGACTGGTGGCCATTTTGAAGCCTAGGCCTGCAAGTTTGCCTGGCCTTGTCTGCCAACAGGCCTGCTTTCATCCAGTAGGATCAGAGCAGGTAGCCACAGCTTTATTAATCAAGTGTTTTCTGTGTGGTCTGTTGAATTTAGACATCATTTAGGGCATGGATGGCATTGGATTGAGTTGGGGAAGTGTGTATTTTTGGGGTGGGCTTTCTGATGTTGTTGGGCCTGGCCATGTGGCTGGTGGCCATTTTGAAGCCTAGGCCTGCAAGCGTGCCTGGCCTTGTCTGCCAACAGGCCTGTTTTCATCCAGTAGGATCAGAGCAGGTAGCCACAGCTTTATCAATCAAGTGTTTTCTGTGTGGTCTGTTGAATTTAGACATCATGTAGGGCATGAATGGCATTGGATTGAGTTGGGGAAGGGTGTTTTTTGGGGGTGGGCTTTCTGATGTTCTTGGGCCTGGCCATGTGGCTGGTGCAAATTTTGAAGCCTAGGCCTGCAAGTTTGCCTGGCCTTGTCTGCCAACAGGCCTGCTTTCATCCAGTAGGATCAGAGCAGGTAGCCACAGCTTTATTAATCAAGTGTTTTCTGTGTGGTCTGTTGAATTTAGACATCATTTAGGGCATGGATGGCATTGGATTGAGTTGGGGGAAGTGTGTTTTTTTGGGGTGGGATTTCTGATGTTCTTGGGCCTGGCCATGTGGCTGGTGGCCGTTTTGAAGCCTAGGCCTGCAAGCTTGCCTGGCCTTGTCTGCCAACAGGCCTGCTTTCATCCAGTAGGATCAGAGCAGGAAGCCACAGCTTTATTAATCAAGTGTTTTCTGTGTGGTCTGTTGAATTCAGACATCATTTAGGGCATGGATGGCATTGGATTGAGTTGGGGAAGTGTGTGTTTTTGGGGTGGGCTTTCTGATGTTGTTGGGCCTTGCCATGTGGCTGGTGGCCATTTTGTAGCCTAGGCCTGCAAGTTTGCCTGGGCTTGTCTGCCAACAGGCCTGCTTTCATCCAGTAGGATCAGAGCAGGTAGCCACAGCTTTATTAATCAAGTGTTTTCTGTGTGGTCTGTTGAATTTAGACGTCATTTAGGGCATGGATGGCATTGGATTGAGTTGGGGAAGTGTGTTTTTTTGCTGTGGGCTTTCTGATGTTGTTGGGCCTGGCCATGTGGCTGGTGGCCATTTTGAAGCCTAGGCCTGCAAGCTTGCCTGGCCTTGTCTGCCAACAGGCCTGCTTTCATCCAGTAGGATCAGAGCAGGAAGCCACAGCTTTTATTAATCAAGTGTCTACTGTGTGGTCTGTTGAATTTAGACATCATTTAGGGCATGGATGGCATTGGATTGAGTTGGGGAAGTGTGATTTTGGGGTGGGCTTTCTGATGTTGTTGGGCCTGGCCATGTGGCTGGTGGCCATTTTGAAGCCTAGGCCTGCAAGTTTGCCTGGCCTTGTCTGCCAACAGGCCTGCTTTCATCCAGTAGGATCAGAGCAGGTAGCCACAGCTTTATTAATCAAGTGTTTTCTGTGTGGTCTGTTGAATTTAGACATCATTTAGGGCATGGATGGCATTGGATTGAGTTGGGGAAGGGTGTTTTTTTGTGGTGGGCTTTCTGATGTTGTTGGGCCTGGCCATGTGGCTGGAGGCCCTTTTGAAGCCTAGGCCTGCAAGCTTGCCTGGCCTTGTCTGCCAACAGGCCTGCTTTCATCCAGTAGGATCAGAGCAGGTAGCCACAGCTTTATTAATCAAGTGTTTTCTGTGTGGTCTGTTGAATTTAGACATCATTTAGGGCATGGATGGCATTGGATTGAGTTGGGGGAAGTGTGTTTTTTTGGGGTGGGATTTCTGATGTTCTTGGGCCTGGCCATGTGGCTGGTGGCCGTTTTGAAGCCTAGGCCTGCAAGCTTGCCTAGCCTTGTCTGCCAACAGGCCTGCTTTCATCCAGTAGGATCAGAGCAGGTAGCCACAGCTTTATTAATCAAGTGTTTTCTGTGTGGTCTGTTGAATTCAGACATCATTTAGGGCATGGATGGCATTGGATTGAGTTGGGGAAGTGTGTGTTTTTGGGGTGGGCTTTCTGATGTTGTTGGGCCTGGCCATGTGGCTGGTGGCCATTTTGTAGCCTAGGCCTGCAAGTTTGCCTGGCCTTGTCTGCCAACAGGCCTGCTTTCATCCAGTAGGATCAGAGCAGGTAGCCACAGCTTTATTAATCAAGTGTTTTCTGTGTGGTCTGTTGAATTTAGACATCATTTAGGGCATGGATGGCATTGGATTGAGTTGGGGAAGTGTGTTTTTTGCTGTGGGCTTTCTGATGTTGTTGGGCCTGGCCATGTGGCTGGTGGCCATTTTGAAACCTAGGCCTGCAAGCTTGCCTGGCCTTGTCTGCCAACAGGCCTGCTTTCATCCAGTAGGATCAGAGCAGGAAGCCACAGCTTTTATTAATCAAGTGTTTTCTGTGTGGTCTGTTGAATTTAGACATCATTTAGGGCATGGATGGCATTGGATTGAGTTGGGGAAGTGTGATTTTTGGGGTGGGCTTTCTGATGTTGTTGAGCCTGGCCATGTGGCTGGTGGCCATTTTGAAGCCTAGGCCTGCAAGTTTGCCTGGCCTTGTCTGCCAACAGGCCTGCTTTCATCCAGTAGGATCAGAGCAGGTAGCCACAGCTTTATTAATCAAGTGTTTTCTGTGTGGTCTGTTGAATTTAGACATCATTTAGGGCATGGATGGCATTGGATTGAGTTGGGGGAAGTGTGTTTTTTTGGGGTGGGATATCTGATGTTCTTGGGCCTGGCCATGTGGCTGGTGGCCGTTTTGAAGCCTAGGCCTGCAAGCTTGCCTGGCCTTGTCTGCCAACAGGCCTGCTTTTATCCAGTAGGATCAGAGCAGGTAGCCACAGCTTTATTAATCAAATGTTTTCTGTGTGGTCTGTTGAAGTCAGACATCATTTAGGGCATGGATGGCATTGGATTGAGTTGGGGAAGTGTGTGTTTTTGGGGTGGGCTTTCTGATGTTGTTGGGCCTGGCCATGTGGCTGGTGGCCATTTTGTAGCCTAGGCCGTCTGCCAACAGGCCTGCTTTCATCCAGTAGGATCAGAGCAGGTAGCCACAGCTTTATTAATCAAGTGTTTTCTGTGTGGTCTGTTGAATTTAGACATCATTTAGGGCATGGATGGCATTGGATTGAGTTGGGGAAGTGTGTTTTTTTGCTGTGGGCTTTCTGATGTTGTTGGGCCTGGCCATGTGGCTGGTGGCCATTTTGAAGCCTAGGCCTGCAAGCTTGCCTGGCCTTGTCTGCCAACAGGCCTGCTTTCATCCAGTAGGATCAAAGCAGGAAGCCACAGCTTTTATTAATCAAGTGTTTGCTGTGTGGTCTGTTGAATTTAGACATCATTTAGGGCATGAATGGCATTGGATTGAGTTGGGGAAGTGTGATTTTTGGGGTGGGCTTTCTGATGTTGTTGGGCCTGGCCATGTGGCTGGTGGCCATTTTGAAGCCTAAGCCTGCAAGTTTGCCTGGCCTTGTCTGCCAACAGGCCTGCTTTCATCCAGTAGGATCAGAGCAGGTAGCCACAGCTTTAATAATCAAGTGTTTTCTGTGTGGTCTGTTGAATTTAGACATCATTTAGGGCATGGATGGCATTGGATTGAGTTGGGGAAGGGTGTTTTTTTGTGGTGGGCTTTCTGATGTTGTTGGGCCTGGCCATGTGGCTGGAGGCCCTTTTGAAGCCTAGGCCTGCAAGCTTGCCTGGCCTTGTCTGCCAACAGGCCTGCTTTCATTCAGTAGGATCAGTGCAGGTAGCCACAGCTTTATTAATCAAGTGTTTTCTGTGTGGTCTGTTGAATTTAGACATCATTTAGGGCAGGGTTGGAATTGGATTGAGTTGGGGAAGTGTGTGTTTTTGGGGTGGGCTTTCTGATGTTGTTGGACATGGCCATGTGGATGGTGGCCATTATGAAGCCTAGGCCTGCAAGTTTGCCTGGCCTTGTCTGCCAACAGGGCTGCTTTCATCCAGTAGGATCAGAGCAGGTAGCCACAGCTTTATTAATCAAGTGTTTTCTGTGTGGTCTGTTGAATTTAGACATCATATAGGGCATGGATGGCATTGGATTGAGTTGGGGGAAGTGTGTTTTTTTGGGGTGGGATTTCTGATGTTCTTGGGCCTGGCCATGTGGCTGGTGGCCGTTTTGAAGCCAAGGCCTGCAAGCTTGCCTGGCCTTGTCTGCCAACAGGCCTGATTTCATCCAGTAGGATCAGAGCAGGTAGCCACAGCTTTATTAATCAAGTGTTTTCTGTGTGGTCTGTTGAATTTAGACATCATTTAGGGCATGCATGGCATTGGATTTAGTTGGGAAAGTGTGTGTTTTTGGGGTGGGCTTTCTGATGTTGTTGGGCCTAGCCATGTGGCTGGTGGCCATTTTGAAGCCTAGGCCTGCAAGTTTGCCTGGCCTTGTCTGCCAACAGGCCTACTTTCATCCAGTAGGATCAGAGCAGGTAGCCACAGCTTTATTAATCAAGTGTTTTCTGTGTGGTCTGTTGAATTTAGACATAATTTAGGGCATGGATGGCATTGGATTGAGTTGGGGAAGTGTGTTTTTTTGCTGTGGGCTTTCTGATGTTGTTGGGCCTGGCCATGTGGCTGGTGGCCATTTTGAAGCCTAGGCCTGCAAGTTTGCCTGGCCTTGTCTGCCAACAGGCCTGCTTTCATCCAGTAGGATCAGAGCAGGTAGCCACAGCTTTATTAATCAAGTGTTTTCTGTGTGGTCTGTTGAATTTAGACATCATTTAGGGCATGGATGGCATTGGATTGAGTTGGAAAAGTGTGTGTTTTTGGGGTGGGCTTTCTGATGTTGTTGGGCCTGGCCATGTGGCTGGTAGCCATGTTGAAGTCTAGGCCTGCAAGCTTGCCTGGCCTTGTCTGCCAACAGGCCTGCTTTCATCCAGTAGGATCAGAGCAGGAAGCCACAGCTTTATTAATCAAGTGTTTTCTGTGTGGTCTGTTGAATTTAGACATCATTTAGGGCATGGATGGCATTGGATTGAGTTGGGGAAGTGTGTTTTTTTGGGGTGGACTTTCTGATGTTGTTGGGCCTGGCCATGTGACTGGTGGCCATTTTGAAGCCTAGGCCTGCAAGTTTGCCTGGCCTTGTCTGCCAACAGGCCTGCTTTCATCCAGTAGGATCAGAGCAGGTAGCCACAGCTTTATTAATCAAGTGTTTTCTGTGTGGTCTGTTGAATTTAGACATCATTTAGGGCATGGATGGCATTGGATTGAGTTGGGGAAGTGTGTATTTTTGGGGTGGGCTTTCTGATGTTGTTGGGCCTGGCCATGTGGCTGGTGGCCATTTTGAAGCCTAGGCCTGCAACCATGCCTGGCCTTGTCTGCCAACAGGCCTGTTTTCATCCAGTAGGATCAGAGCAGGTAGCCACAGCTTTATCAATCAAGTGTTTTCTGTGTGGTCTGTTGAATTTAGACATCATGTAGGGCATGAATGGCATTGGATTGAGTTGGGGAAGGGTGTTTTTTGGGGGTGGGCTTTCTGATGTTCTTGGGCCTGGCCATGTGGCTGGTGGCAATTTTGAAGCCTAGGCCTGCAAGCTTGCCTGGCCTTGTCTGCCAACAGGCCTGCTTTCATCCAGTAGGATCAGAGCAGGTAGCCACAGCTTTATTAATCAAGTGTTTTCTGTGTGGTCTGTTGAATTTAGACATCATTTAGGGCATGGATGGCATTGGATTGAGTTGGGGGAAGTGTGTTTTTTTGGGGTGGGATTTCTGATGTTCTTGGGCCTGGCCATGTGGCTGGTGGCCGTTTTGAAGCCTAGGCCTGCAAGCTTGCCTGGCCTTGTCTGCCAACAGGCCTGCTTTCATCCAGTAGGATCAGAGCAGGTAGCCACAGCTTTATTAATCAAGTGTTTTCTGTGTGGTCTGTTGAATTCAGACATCATTTAGGGCATGGATGGCATTGGATTGAGTTGGGGAAGTGTGTGTTTTTGGGGTGGGCTTTCTGATGTTGTTGGGCCTGGCCATGTGGCTGGTGGCCATTTTGTAGCCTAGGCCTGCAAGTTTGCCTGGCCTTGTCTGCCAACAGGCCTGCTTTCATCCAGTAGGATCAGAGCAGGTAGCCACAGCTTTATTAATCAAGTGTTTTCTGTGTGGTCTGTTGAATTTAGACATCATTTAGGGCATGGATGGCATTGGATTGAGTTGGGGAAGTGTGTTTTTTTGCTGTGGGCTTTCTGATGTTGTTGGGCCTGGCCATGTGGCTGGTGGCCATTTTGAAACCTAGGCCTGCAAGCTTGCCTGGCCTTGTCTGCCAACAGGCCTGCTTTCATCCAGTAGGATCAGAGCAGGAAGCCACAGCTTTTATTAATCAAGTGTTTTCTGTGTGGTCTGTTGAATTTAGACATCATTTAGGGCATGGATGGCATTGGATTGAGTTGGGGAAGTGTGATTTTTGGGGTGGGCTTTCTGATGTTGTTGAGCCTGGCCATGTGGCTGGTGGCCATTTTGAAGCCTAGGCCTGCAAGTTTGCCTGGCCTTGTCTGCCAACAGGCCTGCTTTCATCCAGTAGGATCAGAGCAGGTAGCCACAGCTTTATTAATCAAGTGTTTTCTGTGTGGTCTGTTGAATTTAGACATCATTTAGGGCATGGATGGCATTGGATTGAGTTGGGGGAAGTGTGTTTTTTTGGGGTGGGATTTCTGATGTTCTTGGGCCTGGCCATGTGGCTGGTGGCCGTTTTGAAGCCTAGGCCTGCAAGCTTGCCTGGCCTTGTCTGCCAACAGGCCTGCTTTTATCCAGTAGGATCAGAGCAGGTAGCCACAGCTTTATTAATCAAGTGTTTTCTGTGTGGTCTGTTGAAGTCAGACATCATTTAGGGCATGGATGGCATTGGATTGAGTTGGGGAAGTGTGTGTTTTTGGGGTGGGCTTTCTGATGTTGTTGGGCCTGGCCATGTGGCTGGTGGCCATTTTGTAGCCTAGGCCTGCAAGTTTGCCTGGCCTTGTCTGCCAACAGGCCTGCTTTCATCCAGTAGGATCAGAGCAGGTAGCCACAGCTTTATCAATCAAGTGTTTTCTGTGTGGTCTGTTGAATTTAGACATCATGTAGGGCATGAATGGCATTGGATTGAGTTGGGGAAGGGTGTTTTTTGGGGGTGGGCTTTCTGATGTTCTTGGGCCTGGCCATGTGGCTGGTGGCAATTTTGAAGCCTAGGCCTGCAAGCTTGCCTGGCCTTGTCTGCCAACAGGCCTGCTTTCATCCAGTAGGATCAGAGCAGGTAGCCACAGCTTTATTAATCAAGTGTTTTCTGTGTGGTCTGTTGAATTTAGACATCATTTAGGGCATGGATGGCATTGGATTGAGTTGGGGGAAGTGTGTTTTTTTGGGGTGGGATTTCTGATGTTCTTGGGCCTGGCCATGTGGCTGGTGGCCGTTTTGAAGCCTAGGCCTGCAAGCTTGCCTGGCCTTGTCTGCCAACAGGCCTGCTTTCATCCAGTAGGATCAGAGCAGGTAGCCACAGCTTTATTAATCAAGTGTTTTCTGTGTGGTCTGTTGAATTCAGACATCATTTAGGGCATGGATGGCATTGGATTGAGTTGGGGAAGTGTGTGTTTTTGGGGTGGGCTTTCTGATGTTGTTGGGCCTTGCCATGTGGCTGGTGGCCATTTTGTAGCCTAGGCCTGCAAGTTTGCCTGGCCTTGTCTGCCAACAGGCCTGCTTTCATCCAGTAGGATCAGAGCAGGTAGCCACAGCTTTATTAATCAAGTGTTTTCTGTGTGGTCTGTTGAATTTAGACATCATTTAGGGCATGGATGGCATTGGATTGAGTTGGGGAAGTGTGTTTTTTTGCTGTGGGCTTTCTGATGTTGTTGGGCCTGGCCATGTGGCTGGTGGCCATTTTGAAACCTAGGCCTGCAAGCTTGCCTGGCCTTGTCTGCCAACAGGCCTGCTTTCATCCAGTAGGATCAGAGCAGGAAGCCACAGCTTTTATTAATCAAGTGTTTTCTGTGTGGTCTGTTGAATTTAGACATCATTTAGGGCATGGATGGCATTGGATTGAGTTGGGGAAGTGTGATTTTTGGGGTGGGCTTTCTGATGTTGTTGAGCCTGGCCATGTGGCTGGTGGCCATTTTGAAGCCTAGGCCTGCAAGTTTGCCTGGCCTTGTCTGCCAACAGGCCTGCTTTCATCCAGTAGGATCAGAGCAGGTAGCCACAGCTTTATTAATCAAGTGTTTTCTGTGTGGTCTGTTGAATTTAGACATCATTTAGGGCATGGATGGCATTGGATTGAGTTGGGGGAAGTGTGTTTTTTTGGGGTGGGATTTCTGATGTTCTTGGGCCTGGCCATGTGGCTGGTGGCCGTTTTGAAGCCTAGGCCTGCAAGCTTGCCTGGCCTTGTCTGCCAACAGGCCTGCTTTTATCCAGTAGGATCAGAGCAGGTAGCCACAGCTTTATTAATCAAGTGTTTTCTGTGTGGTCTGTTGAAGTCAGACATCATTTAGGGCATGGATGGCATTGGATTGAGTTGGGGAAGTGTGTGTTTTTGGGGTGGGCTTTCTGATGTTGTTGGGCCTGGCCATGTGGCTGGTGGCCATTTTGTAGCCTAGGCCTGCAAGTTTGCCTGGCCTTGTCTGCCAACAGGCCTGCTTTCATCCAGTAGGATCAGAGCAGGTAGCCACAGCTTTATTAATCAAGTGTTTTCTGTGTGGTCTGTTGAATTTAGACATCATTTAGGGCATGGATGGCATTGGATTGAGTTGGGGGAAGTGTGTTTTTTTGGGGTGGGATATCTGATGTTCTTGGGCCTGGCCATGTGGCTGGTGGCCGTTTTGAAGCCTAGGCCTGCAAGCTTGCCTGGCCTTGTCTGCCAACAGGCCTGCTTTTATCCAGTAGGATCAGAGCAGGTAGCCACAGCTTTATTAATCAAATGTTTTCTGTGTGGTCTGTTGAAGTCAGACATCATTTAGGGCATGGATGGCATTGGATTGAGTTGGGGAAGTGTGTGTTTTTGGGGTGGGCTTTCTGATGTTGTTGGGCCTGGCCATGTGGCTGGTGGCCATTTTGTAGCCTAGGCCGTCTGCCAACAGGCCTGCTTTCATCCAGTAGGATCAGAGCAGGTAGCCACAGCTTTATTAATCAAGTGTTTTCTGTGTGGTCTGTTGAATTTAGACATCATTTAGGGCATGGATGGCATTGGATTGAGTTGGGGAAGTGTGTTTTTTTGCTGTGGGCTTTCTGATGTTGTTGGGCCTGGCCATGTGGCTGGTGGCCATTTTGAAGCCTAGGCCTGCAAGCTTGCCTGGCCTTGTCTGCCAACAGGCCTGCTTTCATCCAGTAGGATCAAAGCAGGAAGCCACAGCTTTTATTAATCAAGTGTTTGCTGTGTGGTCTGTTGAATTTAGACATCATTTAGGGCATGAATGGCATTGGATTGAGTTGGGGAAGTGTGATTTTTGGGGTGGGCTTTCTGATGTTGTTGGGCCTGACCATGTGGCTGGTGGCCATTTTGAAGCCTAAGCCTGCAAGTTTGCCTGGCCTTGTCTGCCAACAGGCCTGCTTTCATCCAGTAGGATCAGAGCAGGTAGCCACAGCTTTAATAATCAAGTGTTTTCTGTGTGGTCTGTTGAATTTAGACATCATTTAGGGCATGGATGGCATTGGATTGAGTTGGGGAAGGGTGTTTTTTTGTGGTGGGCTTTCTGATGTTGTTGGGCCTGGCCATGTGGCTGGAGGCCCTTTTGAAGCCTAGGCCTGCAAGCTTGCCTGGCCTTGTCTGCCAACAGGCCTGCTTTCATTCAGTAGGATCAGTGCAGGTAGCCACAGCTTTATTAATCAAGTGTTTTCTGTGTGGTCTGTTGAATTTAGACATCATTTAGGGCAGGGTTGGAATTGGATTGAGTTGGGGAAGTGTGTGTTTTTGGGGTGGGCTTTCTGATGTTGTTGGACATGGCCATGTGGATGGTGGCCATTATGAAGCCTAGGCCTGCAAGTTTGCCTGGCCTTGTCTGCCAACAGGGCTGCTTTCATCCAGTAGGATCAGAGCAGGTAGCCACAGCTTTATTAATCAAGTGTTTTCTGTGTGGTCTGTTGAATTTAGACATCATATAGGGCATGGATGGCATTGGATTGAGTTGGGGGAAGTGTGTTTTTTTGGGGTGGGATTTCTGATGTTCTTGGGCCTGGCCATGTGGCTGGTGGCCGTTTTGAAGCCAAGGCCTGCAAGCTTGCCTGGCCTTGTCTGCCAACAGGCCTGATTTCATCCAGTAGGATCAGAGCAGGTAGCCACAGCTTTATTAATCAAGTGTTTTCTGTGTGGTCTGTTGAATTTAGACATCATTTAGGGCATGCATGGCATTGGATTTAGTTGGGAAAGTGTGTGTTTTTGGGGTGGGCTTTCTGATGTTGTTGGGCCTAGCCATGTGGCTGGTGGCCATTTTGAAGCCTAGGCCTGCAAGTTTGCCTGGCCTTGTCTGCCAACAGGCCTACTTTCATCCAGTAGGATCAGAGCAGGTAGCCACAGCTTTATTAATCAAGTGTTTTCTGTGTGGTCTGTTGAATTTAGACATAATTTAGGGCATGGATGGCATTGGATTGAGTTGGGGAAGTGTGTTTTTTTGCTGTGGGCTTTCTGATGTTGTTGGGCCTGGCCATGTGGCTGGTGGCCATTTTGAAGCCTAGGCCTGCAAGTTTGCCTGGCCTTGTCTGCCAACAGGCCTGCTTTCATCCAGTAGGATCAGAGCAGGTAGCCACAGCTTTATTAATCAAGTGTTTTCTGTGTGGTCTGTTGAATTTAGACATCATTTAGGGCATGGATGGCATTGGATTGAGTTGGAAAAGTGTGTGTTTTTGGGGTGGGCTTTCTGACGTTGTTGGGCCTGGCCATGTGGCTGGTAGCCATGTTGAAGTCTAGGCCTGCAAGCTTGCCTGGCCTTGTCTGCCAACAGGCCTGCTTTCATCCAGTAGGATCAGAGCAGGAAGCCACAGCTTTATTAATCAAGTGTTTTCTGTGTGGTCTGTTGAATTTAGACATCATTTAGGGCATGGATGGCATTGGATTGAGTTGGGGAAGTGTGTTTTTTTGGGGTGGACTTTCTGATGTTGTTGGGCCTGGCCATGTGACTGGTGGCCATTTTGAAGCCTAGGCCTGCAAGTTTGCCTGGCCTTGTCTGCCAACAGGCCTGCTTTCATCCAGTAGGATCAGAGCAGGTAGCCACAGCTTTATTAATCAAGTGTTTTCTGTGTGGTCTGTTGAATTTAGACATCATTTAGGGCATGGATGGCATTGGATTGAGTTGGGGAAGTGTGTATTTTTGGGGTGGGCTTTCTGATGTTGTTGGGCCTGGCCATGTGGCTGGTGGCCATTTTGAAGCCTAGGCCTGCAACCATGCCTGGCCTTGTCTGCCAACAGGCCTGTTTTCATCCAGTAGGATCAGAGCAGGTAGCCACAGCTTTATCAATCAAGTGTTTTCTGTGTGGTCTGTTGAATTTAGACATCATGTAGGGCATGAATGGCATTGGATTGAGTTGGGGAAGGGTGTTTTTTGGGGGTGGGCTTTCTGATGTTCTTGGGCCTGGCCATGTGGCTGGTGGCAATTTTGAAGCCTAGGCCTGCAAGCTTGCCTGGCCTTGTCTGCCAACAGGCCTGCTTTCATCCAGTAGGATCAGAGCAGGTAGCCACAGCTTTATTAATCAAGTGTTTTCTGTGTGGTCTGTTGAATTTAGACATCATTTAGGGCATGGATGGCATTGGATTGAGTTGGGGGAAGTGTGTTTTTTTGGGGTGGGATTTCTGATGTTCTTGGGCCTGGCCATGTGGCTGGTGGCCGTTTTGAAGCCTAGGCCTGCAAGCTTGCCTGGCCTTGTCTGCCAACAGGCCTGCTTTCATCCAGTAGGATCAGAGCAGGTAGCCACAGCTTTATTAATCAAGTGTTTTCTGTGTGGTCTGTTGAATTCAGACATCATTTAGGGCATGGATGGCATTGGATTGAGTTGGGGAAGTGTGTGTTTTTGGGGTGGGCTTTCTGATGTTGTTGGGCCTGGCCATGTGGCTGGTGGCCATTTTGTAGCCTAGGCCTGCAAGTTTGCCTGGCCTTGTCTGCCAACAGGCCTGCTTTCATCCAGTAGGATCAGAGCAGGTAGCCACAGCTTTATTAATCAAGTGTTTTCTGTGTGGTCTGTTGAATTTAGACATCATTTAGGGCATGGATGGCATTGGATTGAGTTGGGGAAGTGTGTTTTTTTGCTGTGGGCTTTCTGATGTTGTTGGGCCTGGCCATGTGGCTGGTGGCCATTTTGAAACCTAGGCCTGCAAGCTTGCCTGGCCTTGTCTGCCAACAGGCCTGCTTTCATCCAGTAGGATCAGAGCAGGAAGCCACAGCTTTTATTAATCAAGTGTTTTCTGTGTGGTCTGTTGAATTTAGACATCATTTAGGGCATGGATGGCATTGGATTGAGTTGGGGAAGTGTGATTTTTGGGGTGGGCTTTCTGATGTTGTTGAGCCTGGCCATGTGGCTGGTGGCCATTTTGAAGCCTAGGCCTGCAAGTTTGCCTGGCCTTGTCTGCCAACAGGCCTGCTTTCATCCAGTAGGATCAGAGCAGGTAGCCACAGCTTTATTAATCAAGTGTTTTCTGTGTGGTCTGTTGAATTTAGACATCATTTAGGGCATGGATGGCATTGGATTGAGTTGGGGGAAGTGTGTTTTTTTGGGGTGGGATTTCTGATGTTCTTGGGCCTGGCCATGTGGCTGGTGGCCGTTTTGAAGCCTAGGCCTGCAAGCTTGCCTGGCCTTGTCTGCCAACAGGCCTGCTTTTATCCAGTAGGATCAGAGCAGGTAGCCACAGCTTTATTAATCAAGTGTTTTCTGTGTGGTCTGTTGAAGTCAGACATCATTTAGGGCATGGATGGCATTGGATTGAGTTGGGGAAGTGTGTGTTTTTGGGGTGGGCTTTCTGATGTTGTTGGGCCTGGCCATGTGGCTGGTGGCCATTTTGTAGCCTAGGCCTGCAAGTTTGCCTGGCCTTGTCTGCCAACAGGCCTGCTTTCATCCAGTAGGATCAGAGCAGGTAGCCACAGCTTTATTAATCAAGTGTTTTCTGTGTGGTCTGTTGAATTTAGACATCATTTAGGGCATGGATGGCATTGGATTGAGTTGGGGAAGTGTGTTTTTTTGCTGTGGGCTTTCTGATGTTGTTGGGCCTGGCCATGTGGCTGGTGGCCATTTTGAAGCCTAGGCCTGCAAGCTTGCCTGGCCTTGTCTGCCAACAGGCCTGCTTTCATCCAGTAGGATCAGAGCAGGAAGCCACAGCTTTTATTAATCAAGTGTTTGCTGTGTGGTCTGTTGAATTTAGACATCATTTAGGGCATGGATGGCATTGGATTGAGTTGGGGAAGTGTGATTTTTGGGGTGGGCTTTCTGATGTTGTTGGGCCTGGCCATGTGGCTGGTGGCCATTTTGAAGCCTAGGCCTGCAAGTTTGCCTGGCCTTGTCTGCCAACAGGCCTGCTTTCATCCAGTAGGATCAGAGCAGGTAGCCACAGCTTTAATAATCAAGTGTTTTCTGTGTGGTCTGTTGAATTTAGACATCATTTAGGGCATGGATGGCATTGGATTGAGTTGGGGAAGGGTGTTTTTTTGTGGTGGGCTTTCTGATGTTGTTGGGCCTGGCCATGTGGCTGGAGGCCCTTTTGAAGCCTAGGCCTGCAAGCTTGCCTGGCCTTGTCTGCCAACAGGCCTGCTTTCATCCAGTAGGATCAGTGCAGGTAGCCACAGCTTTATTAATCAAGTGTTTTCTGTGTGGTCTGTTGAATTTAGACATCATTTAGGGCAGGGTTGGAATTGGATTGAGTTGGGGATGTGTGTGTTTTTGGGGTGGGCTTTCTGATGTTGTTGGACATGGCCATGTGGCTGGTGGCCATTATGAAGCCTAGGCCTGCAAGTTTGCCTGGCCTTGTCTGCCAACAGGGCTGCTTTCATCCAGTAGGATCAGAGCAGGTAGCCACAGCTTTATTAATCAAGTGTTTTCTGTGTGGTCTGTTGAATTTAGACATCATATAGGGCATGGATGGCATTGGATTGAGTTGGGGGAAGTGTGTTTTTTTGGGGTGGGATTTCTGATGTTCTTGGGCCTGGCCATGTGGCTGGTGGCCGTTTTGAAGCCAAGGCCTGCAAGCTTGCCTGGCCTTGTCTGCCAACAGGCCTGCTTTCATCCAGTAGGATCAGAGCAGGTAGCCACAGCTTTATTAATCAAGTGTTTTCTGTGTGGTCTGTTGAATTTAGACATCATTTAGGGCATGCATGGCATTGGATTTATTTGGGAAAGTGTGTGTTTTTGGGGTGGGCTTTCTGATGTTGTTGGGCCTAGCCATGTGGCTGGTGGCCATTTTGAAGCCTAGGCCTGCAAGTTTGCCTGGCCTTGTCTGCCAACAGGCCTACTTTCATCCAGTAGGATCAGAGCAGGTAGCCACAGCTTTATTAATCAAGTGTTTTCTGTGTGGTCTGTTGAATTTAGACATAATTTAGGGCATGGATGGCATTGGATTGAGTTGGGGAAGTGTGTTTTTTTGCTGTGGGCTTTCTGATGTTGTTGGGCCTGGCCATGTGGCTGGTGGCCATTTTGAAGCCTAGGCCTGCAAGTTTGCCTGGCCTTGTCTGCCAACAGGCCTGCTTTCATCCAGTAGGATCAGAGCAGGTAGCCACAGCTTTATTAATCAAGTGTTTTCTGTGTGGTCTGTTGAATTTAGACATCATTTAGGGCATGGATGGCATTGGATTGAGTTGGGGAAGTGTGTTTTTTTGGGGTGGACTTTCTGATGTTGTTGGGCCTGGCCATGTGACTGGTGGCCATTTTGAAGCCTAGGCCTGCAAGTTTGCCTGGCCTTGTCTGCCAACAGGCCTGCTTTCATCCAGTAGGATCAGAGCAGGTAGCCACAGCTTTATTAATCAAGTGTTTTCTGTGTGGTCTGTTGAATTTAGACATCATTTAGGGCATGGATGGCATTGGATTGAGTTGGGGAAGTGTGTATTTTTGGGGTGGGCTTTCTGATGTTGTTGGGCCTGGCCATGTGGCTGGTGGCCATTTTGAAGCCTAGGCCTGCAAGCGTGCCTGGCCTTGTCTGCCAACAGGCCTGTTTTCATCCAGTAGGATCAGAGCAGGTAGCCACAGCTTTATCAATCAAGTGTTTTCTGTGTGGTCTGTTGAATTTAGACATCATGTAGGGCATGAATGGCATTGGATTGAGTTGGGGAAGGGTGTTTTTTGGGGGTGGGCTTTCTGATGTTCTTGGGCCTGGCCATGTGGCTGGTGCAAATTTTGAAGCCTAGGCCTGCAAGTTTGCCTGGCCTTGTCTGCCAACAGGCCTGCTTTCATCCAGTAGGATCAGAGCAGGTAGCCACAGCTTTATTAATCAAGTGTTTTCTGTGTGGTCTGTTGAATTTAGACATCATTTAGGGCATGGATGGCATTGGATTGAGTTGGGGGAAGTGTGTTTTTTTGGGGTGGGATTTCTGATGTTCTTGGGCCTGGCCATGTGGCTGGTGGCCGTTTTGAAGCCTAGGCCTGCAAGCTTGCCTGGCCTTGTCTGCCAACAGGCCTGCTTTCATCCAGTAGGATCAGAGCAGGAAGCCACAGCTTTATTAATCAAGTGTTTTCTGTGTGGTCTGTTGAATTCAGACATCATTTAGGGCATGGATGGCATTGGATTGAGTTGGGGAAGTGTGTGTTTTTGGGGTGGGCTTTCTGATGTTGTTGGGCCTTGCCATGTGGCTGGTGGCCATTTTGTAGCCTAGGCCTGCAAGTTTGCCTGGGCTTGTCTGCCAACAGGCCTGCTTTCATCCAGTAGGATCAGAGCAGGTAGCCACAGCTTTATTAATCAAGTGTTTTCTGTGTGGTCTGTTGAATTTAGACATCATTTAGGGCATGGATGGCATTGGATTGAGTTGGGGAAGTGTGTTTTTTTGCTGTGGGCTTTCTGATGTTGTTGGGCCTGGCCATGTGGCTGGTGGCCATTTTGAAGCCTAGGCCTGCAAGCTTGCCTGGCCTTGTCTGCCAACAGGCCTGCTTTCATCCAGTAGGATCAGAGCAGGAAGCCACAGCTTTTATTAATCAAGTGTCTACTGTGTGGTCTGTTGAATTTAGACATCATTTAGGGCATGGATGGCATTGGATTGAGTTGGGGAAGTGTGATTTTTGGGGTGGGCTTTCTGATGTTGTTGGGCCTGGCCATGTGGCTGGTGGCCATTTTGAAGCCTAGGCCTGCAAGTTTGCCTGGCCTTGTCTGCCAACAGGCCTGCTTTCATCCAGTAGGATCAGAGCAGGTAGCCACAGCTTTATTAATCAAGTGTTTTCTGTGTGGTCTGTTGAATTTAGACATCATTTAGGGCATGGATGGCATTGGATTGAGTTGGGGAAGGGTGTTTTTTTGTGGTGGGCTTTCTGATGTTGTTGGGCCTGGCCATGTGGCTGGAGGCCCTTTTGAAGCCTAGGCCTGCAAGCTTGCCTGGCCTTGTCTGCCAACAGGCCTGCTTTCATCCAGTAGGATCAGTGCAGGTAGCCACAGCTTTATTAATCAAGTGTTTTCTGTGTGGTCTGTTGAATTTAGACATCATTTAGGGCAGGGTTGGAATTGGATTGAGTTGGGGAAGTGTGTGTTTTTGGGGTGGGCTTTCTGATGTTGTTGGGCCTGGCCATGTGGCTGGTGGCCATGTTGAAGTCTAGGCCTGCAAGCTTGCCTGGCCTTGTCTGCCAACAGGCCTGCTTTCATCCAGTAGGATCAGAGCAGGAAGCCACAGCTTTATTAATCAAGTGTTTTCTGTGTGGTCTGTTGAATTTAGACATCATTTAGGGCATGTATGGCATTGGATTGAGTTGGGGAAGTGTGTTTTTTTGGGGTGGACTTTCTGATGTTGTTGGGCCTGGCCATGTGACTGGTGGCCATTTTGAAGCCTAGGCCTGCAAGTTTGCCTGGCCTTGTCTGCCAACAGGCCTGCTTTCATCCAGTAGGATCAGAGCAGGTAGCCACAGCTTTATTAATCAAGTGTTTTCTGTGTGGTCTGTTGAATTTAGACATCATTTAGGGCATGGATGGCATTGGATTGAGTTGGGAAAGTGTGTATTTTTGGGGTGGGCTTTCTGATGTTGTTGGGCCTGGCCATGTGGCTGGTGGCCATTTTGAAGCCTAGGCCTGCAAGCATGCCTGGCCTTGTCTGCCAACAGGCCTGTTTTCATCCAGTAGGATCAGAGCAGGTAGCCACAGCTTTATCAATCAAGTGTTTTCTGTGTGGTCTGTTGAATTTAGACATTATGTAGGGCATGAATGGCATTGGATTGAGTTGGGGAAGGGTGTTTTTTGGGGGTGGGCTTTTTGATGTTCTTGGGCCCGGCCATGTGGCTGGTGGCAATTTTGAAGCCTAGGCCTGCAAGTTTGCCTGGCCTTGTCTGCCAACAGGCCTGCTTTCATCCAGTAGGATCAGAGCAGGTAGCCACAGCTTTATTAATCAAGTGTTTTCTGTGTGGTCTGTTGAATTTAGACATCATTTAGGGCATGGATGGCATTGGATTGAGTTGGGGGAAGTGTGTTTTTTTGGGGTGGGATTTCTGATGTTCTTGGGCCTGGCCATGTGGCTGGTGGCCGTTTTGAAGCCTAGGCCTGCAAGCTTGCCTGGCCTTGTCTGCCAACAGGCCTGCTTTCATCCAGTAGGATCAGAGCAGGTAGCCACAGCTTTATTAATCAAGTGTTTTCTGTGTGGTCTGTTGAATTCAGACATCATTTAGGGCATGGATGGCATTGGATTGAGTTAGGGAAGTGTGTGTTTTTGGGGTGGGCTTTCTGATGTTGTTGGGCCTGGCCATGTGGCTGGTGGCCATTTTGTAGCCTAGGCCTGCAAGTTTGCCTGGACTTGTCTGCCAACAGGCCTGCTTTCATCCAGTAGGATCAGAGCAGGTAGCCACAGCTTTATTAATCAAGTGTTTTCTGTGTGGTCTGTTGAATTTAGACATCATTTAGGGCATGGATGGCATTGGATTGAGTTGGGAAAGTGTGTTTTCTTGCTGTGGGCTTTCTGATGTTGTTGGGCCTGGCCATGTGGCTGGTGGCCATTTTGAAGCCTAGGCCTGCAAGCTTGCCTGGCCTTATCTGCCAACAGGCCTGCTTTCATCCAGTAGGATCAGAGCAGGAAGCCACAGCTTTTATTAATCAAGTGGTTTCTTTGTGGTCTGTTGAATTTAGACATCATTTAGGGCATGGATGGCATTGGATTGAGTTGGGGAAGTGTGATTTTTGGGGTGGGCTTTCTGATGTTATTGGGCCTGGCCATGTGGCTGGTGGCCATTTTGAAGCCTAGGCCTGCAAGTTTGCCTGGCCTTGTCTGCCAACAGGCCTGCTTTCATCCAGTAGGATCAGAGCAGGTAGCCACAGCTTTATTAATCAAGTGTTTTCTGTGTGGTCTGTTGAATTTAGACATCATTTAGGGCATGGATGGCATTGGATTGAGTTGGGGGAAGTGTGCTTTTTTGGGGTGGGATTTCTGATGTTCTTGGGCCTGGCCATGTGGCTGGTGGCCGTTTTGAAGCCTAGGCCTGCAAGCTTGCCTGGCCTTGTCTGCCAACAGGCCTGCTTTCATCCAGTAGGATCAGAGCAGGTAGCCACAGCTTTATTAATCAAGTGTTTTCTGTGTGGTCTGTTGAATTCAGACATCATTTAGGGCATGAATGGCATTGGATTGAGTTGGGGAAGTGTGTGTTTTTGGGGTGGGCTTTCTGATGTTGTTGGGCCTGGCCATGTGGCTGGTGGCCATTTTGTAGCCTAGGCCTGCAAGTTTGCCTGGCCTTGTCTGCCAACAGGCCTGCTTTCATCCAGTAGGATCAGAGCAGGTAGCCACAGCTTTATTAATCAAGTGTTTTCTGTGTGGTCTGTTGAATTTAGACATCATTTAGGGCATGGATGGCATTGGATTGAGTTGGGGAAGTGTGTTTTTTTGCTGTGGGCTTTCTGATGTTGTTGGGCCTGGCCATGTGGCTGGTGGCCATTTTGAAGCCTAGGCCTGCAAGCTTGCCTGGCCTTGTCTGCCAACGGGCCTGCTTTCATCCAGTAGGATCAGAGCAGGAAGCCACAGCTTTTATTAATCAAGTGTTTTCTGTGTGGTCTGTTGAATTTAGACATCATTTAGGGCATGGATGGCATTGGATTGAGTTGGGGAAGTGTGATTTTTGGGGTGGGCTTTCTGATGTTGTTGGGCCTGGCCATGTGGCTGGTGGCCATTTTGAAGCCTAGGCCTGCAAGTTTGCCTGGCCTTGTCTGCCAACAGGCCTGCTTTCATCCAGTAGGATCAGAGCAGGTAGCCACAGCTTTATTAATCAAGTGTTTTCTGTGTGGTCTGTTGAATTTAGACATCATTTAGGGCATGGATGGCATTGGATTGAGTTGGGGGAAGTGTGTTTTTTTGGGGTGGGATTTCTGATGTTCTTGGGCCTGGCCATGTGGCTGGTGGCCGTTTTGAAGCCTAGGCCTGCAAGCTTGCCTGGCCTTGTCTGCCAACAGGCCTGCTTTCATCCAGTAGGATCAGAGCAGGTAGCCACAGCTTTATTAATCAAGTGTTTTCTGTGTGGTCTGTTGAATTCAGACATCATTTAGGGCATGGATGGCATTGGATTGAGTTGGGGAAGTGTGTGTTTTTGGGGTGGGCTTTCTGATGTTGTTGGGCCTGGCCATGTGGCTGGTGGCCATTTTGTAGCCTAGGCCTGCAAGTTTGCCTGGCCTTGTCTGCCAACAGGCCTGCTTTCATCCAGTAGGATCAGAGCAGGTAGCCACAGCTTTATTAATCAAGTGTTTTCTGTGTGGTCTGTTGAATTTAGACATCATTTAGGGCATGGATGGCATTGGATTGAGTTGGGGAAGTGTGTTTGTTTGCTGTGGGCTTTCTGATGTTGTTGGGCCTGGCCATGTGGCTGGTGGCCATTTTGAAGCCTAGGCCTGCAAGCTTGCCTGGCCTTGTCTGCCAAAAGGCCTGCTTTCATCCAGTAGGATCAGAGCAGGAAGCCACAGCTTTTATTAATCAAGTGTTTTCTGTGTGGTCTGTTGAATTTAGACATCATTTAGGGCATGGATGGCATTGGATTGAGTTGGGGAAGTGTGATTTTTGGGGTGGGCTTTCTGATGGTATTGGGCCTGGCCATGTGGCTGGTGGCCATTTTGAAGCCTAGGCCTGCAAGTTTGCCTGGCCTTGTCTGCCAACAGGCCTGCTTTCATCCAGTAGGATCAGAGCAGGTAGCCACAGCTTTATTAATCAAGTGTTTTCTGTGTGGTCTGTTGAATTTAGACATCATTTAGGGCATGGATGGCATTGGATTGAGTTGGGGGAAGTGTGTTTTTTTGGGGTGGGATTTCTGATGTTCTTGGGCCTGGCCATGTGGCTGGTGGCCCTTTTGAAGCCTAGGCCTGCAAGCTTGCCTGGCCTTGTCTGCCAACAGGCCTGCTTTCATCCAGTAGGATCAGAGCAGGTAGCCACAGCTTTATTAATCAAGTGTTTTCTGTGTGGTCTCTTGAATTCAGACATCATTTAGGGCATGGATGGCATTGGATTGAGTTGGGGAAGTGTGTGTTTTTGGGGTGGGCTTTCTGATGTTGTTGGGCCTGGCCATGTGGCTGGTGGCCATTTTGTAGCCTAGGCTTGCAAGTTTGCCTGGCCTTGTCTGCCAACAGGCCTGCTTTCATCCAGTAGGATCAGAGCAGGTAGCCACAGCTTTAATAATCAAGTGTTTTCTGTGTGGTCTGTTGAATTTAGACATCATTTAGGGCATGGATGGCATTGGATTGAGTTGGGGAAGTGTATTTTTTTGCTGTGGGCTTTCTGATGTTGTTGGGCCTGGCCATGTGGCTGGTGGCCATTTTGAAGCCTAGGCCTGCAAGCTTGCCTGGCCTTGTCTGCCAACAGGCCTGCTTTCATCCAGTAGGATCAGAGCAGGTAGCCACAGCTTTAATAATCAAGTGTTTTCTGTGTGGTCTGTTGAATTTAGACATCATTTAGGGCAGGGTTGGAATTGGATTGAGTTGGGGAAGTGTGTGTTTTTGGGGTGGGCTTTCTGATGTTGTTGGACATGGCCATGTGGCTGGTGGCCATTATGAAGCCTAGGCCTGCAAGTTTGCCTGGCCTTGTCTGCCAACAGGGCTGCTTTCATCCAGTAGGATCAGAGCAGGTAGCCACAGCTTTATTAATCAAGTGTTTTCTGTGTGGTCTGTTGAATTTAGACATCATTTAGGGCATGGATGGCATTGGATTGAGTTGGGGGAAGTGTGTTTTTTTGGGGTGGGATTTCTGATGTTCTTGGGCCTGGCCATGTGGCTGGTGGCCGTTTTGAAGCCAAGGCCTGCAAGCTTGCCTGGCCTTGTCTGCCAACAGGCCTGCTTTCATCCAGTAGGATCAGAGCAGGTAGCCACAGCTTTATTAATCAAGTGTTTTCTGTGTGGTCTGTTGAATTTAGACATCATTTAGGGCATGCATGGCATTGGATTGAGTTGGGGAAGTGTGTGTTTTTGGGGTGGGCTTTCTGATGTTGTTGGGCCTAGCCATGTGGCTGGTGGCCATTTTGAAGCCTAGGCCTGCAAGTTTGCCTGGCCTTGTCTGCCAACAGGCCTGCTTTCATCCAGTAGGATCAGAGCAGGTAGCCACAGCTTTATTAATCAAGTGTTTTCTGTGTGGTCTGTTGAATTTAGACATAATTTAGGGCATGGATGGCATTGGATTGAGTTGGGGAAGTGTGTTTTTTTGCTGTGGGCTTTCTGATGTTGTTGGGCCTGGCCATGTGGCTGGTGGCCATTTTGAAGCCTAGGCCTGCAAGCTTGCCTGGCCTTGTCTGCCAACAGGCCTGCTTTCATCCAGTAGGATCAGAGCAGGATGCCACAGCTTTTATTAATCAAGTGTTTTCTGTGTGGTCTGTTGAATTTAGACATCATTTAGGGCATGGATGGCATTGGATTGAGTTGGGGAAGTGTGTTTTTTTGGGGTGGGCTTTCTGATGTTGTTGGGCCTGGCCATGTGGCTGGTGGCCATTTTGAAGCCTAGGCCTGCAAGTTTGCCTGGCCTTGTCTGCCAACAGGCCTGCTTTCATCCAGTAGGATCAGAGCAGGTAGCCACAGCTTTATTAATCAAGTGTTTTCTGTTTGGTCTGTTGAATTTAGACATCATTTAGGGCATGGATGGCATTGGATTGAGTTGGGGAAGTGTGTATTTTTGGGGTGGGGTTTCTGATGTTGTTGGGCCTGGCCATGTGGCTGGTGGCCATTTTGAAGCCTAGTCCTGCAAGCGTGCCTGGCCTTGTCTGCCAACAGGCCTGTTTTCATCCAGTAGGATCAGAGCAGGTAGCCACAGATTTATAAATCAAGTGTTTTCTGTGTGGTCTGTTGAATTTAGACATCATTTAGGGCATGGATGGCATTGGATTGAGTTGGGGAAGGGTGTTTTTTTGGGGTGGGCTTTCAGATGTTCTTGGGCCTGGCCATGTGGCTGGTGGCAATTTTGAAGCCTAGGCTTGCAAGTTTGCCTGGCCTTGTCTGCCAACAGGCCTGCTTTCATCCAGTAGGATCAGAGCAGGTAGCCACAGCTTTATTAATCAAGGGTTTCCTGTGTGGTCTGTTGAATTTAGACATCATTTAGGGCATGGATGGCATTGGATTGAGTTGGGGAAGTGTGTTTTTTTGGGTGGGCTTTCTGATGTTGTTGGGCCTGGCCATGTGGCTGGTGGCCATTTTGAAGCCTAGGCCTGCAAGCTTGCCTGGCCTTGTCTGCCAACAGGCCTGCTTTCATCCAGTAGGATCAGAGCAGGTAGCCACAGCTTTATTAATCAAGTGTTTTCTGTATGGTCTGTTGAATTTAGACATCATTTAGGGCATGGATGGCATTGGATTGAGTTGGGGAAGTGTGTATTTTTGGGGTGGGGTTTCTGATGTTGTTGGGCCTGGCCATGTGGCTGGTGGCCATTTTGAAGCCTAGGCCTGCAAGCGTGCCTGGCCTTGTCTGCCAATAGGCTGTTTTCATCCAGTAGGATCAGAGCAGGTAGCCACAGATTTATCAATCAAGTGTTTTCTGTGTGGTCTGTTGAATTTAGACATCATTTAGGGCATGGATGGCATTGGATTGAGTTGGGGAAGGGTGTTTTTTTGGGGTGGGCTTTCTGATGTTCTTGGGCCTGGCCATGTGGCTGGTGGCAATTTTGAAGCCTAGGCTTGCAAGTTTGCCTGGCCTTGTCTGCCAACAGGCCTGCTTTCATCCAGTAGGATCAGAGCAGGTAGCCACAGCTTTATTAATCAAGGGTTTCCTGTGTGGTCTGTTGAATTTAGACATCATTTAGGGCATGGATGGCATTGGATTGAGTTGGGGAAGTGTGTTTTTTGGGTGGGCTTTCTGATGTTGTTGGGCATGGCCATGTGGCTGTTGGCCATTTTGAAGCCTAGTCCTGCAAGCGTGCCTGGCCTTGTGTGCCAACAGGCCTGTTTTCATCCAGTAGGATCAGAGCAGGTAGCCACAGATTTATAAATCAAGTGTTTTCTGTGTGGTCTGTTGAATTTAGACATCATTTAGGGCATGGATGGCATTGGATTGAGTTGGGGAAGGGTGTTTTTTTGGGGTGGGCTTACAGATGTTCTTGGGCCTGGCCATGTGGCTGGTGGCAATTTTGAAGCCTAGGCTTGCAAGTTTGCCCTGCCTTGTCTGCCAACAGGCCTGCTTTCATCCAGTAGGATCAGAGCAGGTAGCCACAGCTTTATTAATCAAGGGTTTCCTGTGTGGTCTGTTGAATTTAGACATCATTTAGGGCATGGATGGCATTGGATTGAGTTGGGGAAGTGTGTTTTTTTGGGTGGGCTTTCTGATGTTGTTGGGCCTGGCCATGTGGCTGGTGGCCATTTTGAAGCCTAGGCCTGCAAGCTTGCCTGGCCTTGTCTGCCAACAGGCCTGCTTTCATCCAGTAGGATCAGAGCAGGTAGCCACAGCTTTATTAATCAAGTGTTTTCTGTGTGGTCTGTTGAATTTAGACATCATTTAGGGCATGGATGGCATTGGATTGAGTTGGGGAAGTGTGTATTTTTGGGGTGGGGTTTCTGATGTTGTTGGGCCTGGCCATGTGGCTGGTGGCCATTTTGAAGCCTAGGCCTGCAAGCGTGCCTGGCCTTGTCTGCCAACAGGCTGTTTTCATCCAGTAGGATCAGAGCAGGTAGCCACAGATTTATCAATCAAGTGTTTTCTGTGTGGTCTGTTGAATTTAGACATCATTTAGGGCATGGATGGCATTGGATTGAGTTGGGGAACGGTGTTTTTTTGGGGTGGGCTTTCTGATGTTCTTGGGCCTGGCCATGTGGCTGGTGGCAATTTTGAAGCCTAGGCTTGCAAGTTTGCCTGGCCTTGTCTGCCAACAGGCCTGCTTTCATCCAGTAGGATCAGAGCAGGTAGCCACAGCTTTATTAATCAAGGGTTTCCTGTGTGGTCTGTTGAATTTAGACATCATTTAGGGCATGGATGGCATTGGATTGAGTTGGGAAAATGTGTTTTTTTGGGTGGGCTTTCTGATGTTGTTGGGCCTGGCCATGTGTCTGGTGGCCATTTTGAAGCCTAGGCCTGCAAGCTTGCCTGGCCTTGTCTGCCAACAGGCCTGCTTTCATCCAGTAGGATCAGAGCAGGTAGCCACAGCTTTATTAATCAGGTGCTTTCTGTGTGGTCTGTTGAATTTAGACATCATTTAGGGCATGGATGGCATTGGATTGAGTTGGGGAAGTGTGTTTTTTTGGGGTGGGCTTTCTGATGTTGGTTGTCTTAAAGACATGCTTTTGTTGTGTGTTTCTGGTGTGTGTTGGTGTGCAATGCATGCACCCTGCAGCAGACCTTTATGGGGCCTGTGAATGTCCGTATTTGCATTGTGTTGCATTAAAAAGGCAGAGCAGTGTGCTTTAGCATGCATCCTTTACCTGGCTTTTATAGGCCTTTTGTCAGCTCCTGGTGTTTCCCAGGCCCCCTGCTTGTTTGTGATTTGTGAGTGTCCATGTGGGTGGTGGCCTTTTTTGTGTTGGGAGTTATTACTGTCCTGGTTTTGCCATATAGGCCTGCATGGGTTTCCTATTGGGTTACTGCTTCCATCCATCCACCCCCTTTGCCAGCAGCAGCTCCATGGATGCTGAGATGCTCAAATAATTTAATGGCAAATAGGATCCACCCCACTTCCATTACATTTTTATTTTGGTGGTTCTTATTAACTTTCCTATCCCTCCTGAGAGTGTAGTGTGTGACTGTACACAGTAGTATAACATAGCCCTTGTCGAAAAAAAAGTCCTAAATGGCTAGACTATCTTTTGTTTGCACTAGTACAGTACTAAGTAACTGAACCACAACAACAAATGCAACATTTCACTGATGTTCTTCTCCTGGCTTATTTGCTTTTAGGTGCACAAAAAGCCAGAGGAGGAGGTGTCATCAGCATCACCCGGCTACCCGTTGTACTGCCAGCCAGACAGAAGTCCTGCTGCGCATCACGTCCACGTGTAACCAGAACTTGTGGTGCATCTGCATCCTGCCTGACATCTGAAGAAGATGGCCCCAAAGAAAGGTACCAGGTCCAGTACCAAGGAAGTTGTCGGTGAGAAGAAGGAACAGAAAAAGGAAGTGCCATTAACCACGACTGGTGGTGTGCAGGCCAATGTTTTTTTTGGCACCAAAAAAGTTATGCCTGCAGCAGCGTTGGCCGGGAACCAAGCTGGGAGCAGCACCTCAGCACCAGCGGTCCAACCCCACCAATCTAGGCCCAAGGGCTTTAGTGTCGCAGAGGTAGCCAGTCTACAAACGAGCAGTGATGTTGAAATGTCATTATCGCAAAGTAGTACAATCAACACAGGCGCAAACTCAGCAGATAAGTGTGCAGCCGCAGCAAGAACAGCAGCAGCCGTAACAAGAACAGCAGCAGCCACAACAAGAACAGCAGCAGCCACAACAAGAACAGCAGCAGCCGTAAGAAGAACAGCAGCAGCCGCAACAGCCCACCATAGTAGTTGGTGCTCCTGACGTAGGGGCATTTCAGGAAATCGAGCTTCCTGCAGACAAAGTGGAGCAAAGTCAAACCACTGTTTCAGAAGATCTATTGTCTTCCAGACCACCAGCAAGGAAAAGGAGGCTTAGTCCATCATCTTCTTATTCAAGCCCCGCTTCCGATGATCGTAATGCCACTTGGCACCCACCAGCTTAGTCTGAGAGTGATATACGCCACAAGACAATGCTTCTGAAAAGGAAGGTCCCAGAAAAACTTAGAGTTATGGAGGTAGATGTAGAAGAGGGGGGTGATGTTGATGAAGATGAGCCAGTCATCACGCACATTACTCTCGCCCCAAAGGGATTGGAGACCAACATTCTCACCCTATCCAGAAAGGCTGCTACTGAGCGGGATGTAGCACGGATATCAACAACACAGGTTACACCACCACTACCTCCAGCTGCCATATTTTCCAAGGCCCGGCAGGGACCTACATCCAGCTCAACCATCTCAGTAGGTAGTGGTAGTCAAAGTCACAGTTGCGGTGGAAGGTGAAGAAGAGGGAGGCATTTCTAGCCCTGTCCCCAGTAGTGCAGTGGTACTTCCCACATCCTCCTCAGTAACATCTGAGTGGCAACGCAGTAAGAGCCATACTCAGAGTCAGGCTGAGACACCAAGGCGACCGAGTACCGCAATGAGACAAACTGTGTCGTTGAGCCTAAGTGGGTTAATGAAAACAGCACCACAAAGGAAAGTAATCCAGCCTACCATTCAGAGCATGCTTAGGTTGGAGGGGCAGTTCCAACGCAACCAACCAACGGCACGGTTGTACAATGCGAAGCTGGCTAAAATGTTAGCGCTGGACCTTCTTCCTTTTTCATTTGTGGAAGGGGTGGGTTTCCTTGAATTTGTGTCAGCCATCTGCCCTAAATGGAAGGTTCCCAGCCGGTCCTATTTCGCAAGAATTGCTGTTCCGGCACTACATCATGATGTGCTGGAATTGGTTGGACAAGCATTGCAGCAGAGTGCTGTTCACAATATCCACCTGACAACAGACATGTGGACCAGTTGCCAAGCCACAGATTACATGTGCATCACTGCACACTGGGTCTCTTTTGTGGGGGTTAGAGATAAGCTATCTGCACAAGGTGCTGTTGACACCGCTGCGATTTTTAAAGGTACTCGGAAACATGCAACTGTAGCCATGTTCGCTATGGAGAAATCTCATACGGCTGTAAACATTTTGCAAGAGTTTCACAGCAAGGTTTTTGAACGGCTGCGCCCAAGAGGGCTTAGTATTGGTTTTGTTGCCACTGACAATTGCAGTAATGTACTTAAGGCCATGGATCTTGGTTCCTATTTCAGGGTTCTGTGTTTGGCGCACTGCATAAACATTATAGTTCAAGACTTTCTGAAAAAAGAACCCATAGTCAGCAACTTACTGGCCATCTGCCGAAGAATATGCACTCATTTCAGCCATTCTTTTAAAGCTCGGAAGCAGCTGAGGATCATCCAACGTGAAAATGGGATGCCAGTCAAGGCACTCATCCAGGAGGTGGCAACACGTTGGAACTCAACGTATTACATGCTTGATCGTCTGTATGAGCAGTACAGGTCACTCCATGAATATGTCTGGAAAAGAGGGGATGCTACTGTTAAAGGCATGAACCTTGAGATTGAGCAATGGAGCCTAATTAACTGCCTGACTGAGATGCTTCGTCCTTTTGAGGTCTTCACATGTGAAGTCAGCAAGGAGGACTGTACAATGGGCCAAGCTATCCCATGACTGCAAATGCTGGATCATCAGCTGAAGAAGGTTTCTGAATCATACAAAGGTGTAGAGGACAAAAGGGAAGCCTATGACTTGGTGGAGAGCTTAGTCCGTCGCTTAGCTGAAAATACAAGGATAGAAAATAAAATTTTGTCACAAGAACATTACATTTGTGCCACAATTCTGGATCAACGTGCAAAATTTGGACTGAAGACATTCTTAGCTTTTTCAGAGATTGATGTTGCCCGCTACAAAACTTGTATAGCTGAGGCAGCCAGTAAGTTGGAAAACGAACGGCTGCTAATTAAAAAGCCCGCAAGATCAACCCACAAGAAGTACTGCAGCAGGGCATGCAGGATCAAGTGCAACTTCATCGGCTGAGGGCAGTGCGTTTGGATCACAACACTCACCATCACTATCGACAACAGCAACAATAACTGGATCATTAGGCCCAGTAGAATCGTTAGACAATTGGTATGTACAGTTAGGCATTAATAAGCACAGTGCTGATGCACAGAGAAAAGAGCCCGAAAGCTTACCAGCAGCACCCGTGAACATTGAGCGGATGGTCCAGGCCTATCTGGACGACCCAACAGAGGTGTACATTGATCAAAATCCATTGCAGTATTGGTATAGGAAAAGGTCTGAATGACCACTGCTCAGCAGGCTGGCGATAAGTTATCTGGCTTGCCCTGTCGCAAGTGTCTCTTCCGAACGTGTTTTCAGTGCTGCTGGTTCCATTGTAACACTGAGAAGGACCAGTCTCTCGCCCAAAAATGTGGAGAGGTTAACAATGATCAAAATGAATCAGCACTTCATTCCACCGAATTACACAATACATGAATCAATGGAGGAAGATGAGGACAGCGGCTCAGGTGACGGAAGTAGTGTGTCACATGATTACCTACTACTGGCTGACCCCCCAGAGTTTGAGGACGAGATATACTTCCCTGACAATTAGACTTGCACTTACTGTCTTCCTCCCTTTTTTCCCCCTTTATTTGTGTGTCTGTCGTTCCGGTTACAAACTTGTGAATCACAACAAATCCATTACCACCGTCTTCTACTCTTCTTATTTAATATACAAGTTTCAGGTGTCTGCAATTTGACAGTACAGTCCTCCAAATCCAGCTCCTCCGCTCCATCATACTGAATCTCCCACCCAAATCCATTGCCCTCATGAATGATGATTGGATGATGGTAAATAGAAGAAAAAATTTAAACTTGCCTAGTCCCGCCAAAAGAAGTGGAGCATGAATCAGATGACTACTATAGCTATCCTCCTTTCAGAGCCGAGAGAGACTGCCCATTAACTGAAGATAAGATGGAACAGGTAATGATTGATGCCATGCATTGGACGCAGAGTCGCAGACTGAGTGATTTTGTTGTGTTTGTTGTGCATGAAGCTATGTAATTGTGCACTAATCATCTTTCTACAGTACACACTAAACTTAACTCAAGGTGAATTTTCCCCTTCTTGCAAATAAGAAATTTGTACTTCTCCTGCAGCTTGGTGATACATTTATTTATTTTATTTATTTATTTTGAAAGTTTTATAGAGCGCGGACAAGACCCTTGCGGGTATCAGAGCGCTTAACAGTAAATAACGTTTTTATACATAAACCAAAGGCAAATTGTAGCATCTATACAAAAACGAGTTACAAAAGCAAAGTGATCGGGTACATCAGGACGCTATCCTCATGCGTCAGGAAACAGGAAGATGGAGTGTCCAAATTGCTTAGATGGTCCCTTGTCCTAGTCAGGGTGATGGCAGCGCTATAGTAGTTCATCGCAGAAACTTAGGACCTTCCTCAGGTGAATTTGGCCATGAGAATTGATTTTACTTCCTTTTTGAATGATGCAATAGAGGGGTTAAGTCTGGTTTCGGGTGGTAACGCATTCCAAATTCTAGGTGCCATCCCTGAGAAGGTACGGTTATATGTTTTTTTCTTGTTGAATCGCTGTAGTTTTAGTAATAATTTTCCGCACTTCTGGAAGATCTGAGCCCACCAGAGATCGTTAGCTTCTGCGTTAGATATCTGGGTGCGTTGTAGTGCAAGGCTTTATGCGTCATACACGCTATCTTTAAATGAATTCTGGCTTCCAGGGGAAGCCAATTCAGTGCTTTGAGGTCCGGTGAGATGTGTACATTTCTTTTAGAACCAGTGATGAGTCTCGCTGCGGCATTGATTGATGCTCTTAGAGGTGCCGTGGTTGCTTTGGGAAGGCCACAAAGCGAGACACTTCCGTACTCCACTCTGGGGATATCTAGTGCTTGTACAGCTTGCTTGAAGTCCTTACTTGGTAGAAAAGGTTTCATCTTCCTCAGTGTGTTTATCTGGTAGTTAGCTCCCTTTGTAGCATTGCTGGTGTGTTTTTGCATATTGAGGTTACTGTCAAGAGTTATTCCCAGTGATTTGGCTGAGTCAACGATGATTGGTTGAACGTTGAGAACCGTAAGGTGTTTTATCCACTCTTGCATTACCGGGACTTGAGCGGGTGGAGCAATAAGCAGGAATTCGTTTTTTTGGGCATTTAATTTGAGATGGTTTTTTGCCAGCCATATCTGGGTATTTCCAAGCGTTTTGTTGAGCAGTTTGATATCTTCTAAGGTGTTGATCTTGAGGTATAATAGAGTGTCATCAGCATACATGTGGTAGTGCATGTTAGATGCTTGAAGAAGTTCGGTGAGGGGTTCCATGAACAGGTTAAACAAAGTCGGGGATAAGGAGGACCCTTGCGGTACTCCTAGTGTTACTGGGACCGGTTTTGACATGGTGTTGTTGGCCCTGAATTGTTGTGTTCGATTTTGGAGAAATGAGGTGAACCAGTTTAATACTGAACCTGATAAACCCATTCTATGCTTCAGAAGATCCAACAGGTTCTCGTGCTTGACCATATCAAAAGCTGAGGATAGGTCTAGCAAGATGAGTAGGCAGGCTCCATTTTGATCCAGGATTTGTAGCGCGTCATCAATTATATGTGTCATGGCTGATTCAGTACTGTAACCTGCTCGGAAGCCTGATTGGTATTTGTTAAGCAAGTCAAAGTGGTCAATATGCCTTGCCAGTTGGAGGTGTACACATTTTTCCAAAAGTTTGGCCAGTGTAGGGATGTTGGAGATAGGATGATAATTGTTTAGGTCTGTAGGGTCGGCCGTGGGTTTCTTTAGAATGGGTGAGACCTGCCCAACTTTGAGGGTGTCCGGGATGCAGCCTTGTTGAAGTGAACTGTTTATGATCTTAGTCCAGAGGGGCAGAAGTAGAGGAGTTAGGTTTTTAACGGCGTTAGCGGGTAGAGGATCGGCGAAGTGATTGGCAGGGTTCATGTCACCAAGTATTTTACCTATGGCTTCTTCGGAGTATGTCGAGAAGGATGACCAGTCTGCGTCGTTTTTAAGGTTAGGCTGC
This sequence comes from Triturus cristatus, assembly GCF_964204655.1. Taxonomy (NCBI): domain Eukaryota; kingdom Metazoa; phylum Chordata; class Amphibia; order Caudata; family Salamandridae; genus Triturus; species Triturus cristatus. The sequence continues at coordinate 390,403,021 of NC_140585.1, read as the reverse complement.
GATGGGAAATGGTACAGAGCAATTGGCGTTTCTGTGGAGGTCTTCGTATGCGGTCCCGTGTGTAGTCTTAGATCATTGAGGAGGTCAGTCTTGATATTATCTGTCTTAAGAGTGAAGAAGGCAGAGAATTCTTCACAGTAGGGTTGCCGACAATCTAAGTGTTGTGGACGTTGAGGTGTGTCCTTAAATTGGATTTTGATTAGCTCAAAGAGTTTTTTGGGACGATTTCTTGCCTGGTCTAGTTGGTGGCTGAAGAATTCTGCTTTAGTGCGCTTGATCTTTCTGAAGTAAGCGTTTCTCTTTAGCCTTAGTGTATTTAGGTGATTGGCTGAAGGAGTTGACCTCCAGGTGCGTTCCGAAGCTCGGAGAGAGCGTCTGTCTTTGTTGAGCATGCCATTGTACCAAGGCTTGGAGTCCTTTATGCAGGCTCTCTTTTGCTGCAGGGGGGCCACCTCATTTATTATCCTGGTCATGGAATTAAGGTAGTGATTGGTAAGGTCCTGGACTTCCGACGATCCTGTGGGGGGCAGGAGTAGGTTGTAACTGGACGATGGAAAAGTGTTAGGGTTGATTTTTTTCATGTCTCTTTTCCAGACTTTAGGTCTTGTGGATTGCACCAAGTTCAGTTTCACTGTTTCTTTAATAAAGAAGGTAACGATATGATGGTCCGACCAGTCACAAGGTTGGATCGAGTCAAGCTGAATGCAATCTCTTTTAGCGATTATTATATCCAGTATTGAGCCTTTGTCGTGAGTGGGGCTGTTGCATATTTGGGTGAGGTCTAGGTCTTCTAGGAAATTTTTGAGGCTATTAACCACTAGATCCTTGAGGTCATTCCAGTGGAGATTGAAGTCGCCAAGGAATATTTGGTTATTTTGGCGCCCAGTGTTAGTTGATACCATGTCCATGACGTGTTCGATGAAGGCCAGGTTGTCACCTGGTGGATGATATATCGTGTGTAAGGAGCATAGTGGTTTGTCATTACTGGTGATGTTGAGGCATGTGTATTCGCAGGAAGGGAATACCGGTGCAATTGATCTGTTTACTGCGATGCTGCTCCTGTGTATACAAGCGATGCCTCCCCCTGTTTTATCAGTTCTATCCAATCTAATGATGTCATAATTAGGTGGTACTAATATGTCAATGATAGGTGAGGAGGATTCGTTTAGCCAGGTTTCGGTAAGCAGTATCAGGTCCAGATCTTGTGAGAGAATGAGGTCGGCTATATCTGCTGCGTGTCTAGCGGCCGATCTACAGTTTAAGAGGACGCATTTGAGGCGGGGCGTAATGAGGGATGAAGTAGGTTCTTGAATGAGGGGGACTCTTTTTAGGTTGTTGTCAATGACGCCTCTAATGTTATGTTTGATGGACCTGTGTGGGTTGAGGGGGATAGTTGGAATGGACATTGGTGAGGGGGTGATAGGGTTTGTGAGGGTGGGGGCATATGAGTGAAGTAAAGATAGTAGATCCATCTCTGAAAGCGAATTGGTGCTTCGGCGTGGGCGGCTTGAATTATTAATGGAGGGAACTGATTTCCAGCTGGTTAAGAACGGAATAGAGGTGTTTGTTAGGTGCATCAGGGGCCCACTAGCATTGGGCTGTCTTGTAATTCTAGAGATCCATGGTTGTTTCGAAATTAACGCATTAAAAGCTTGGAGTTGTTTTTTGATTTGATGCATTGCTTTTAATTCAATACTGGAAGGGGACTCACTCAATCTGCGCAATGAGTATGATTGACACAACAGCACCGTCCATGATGATGATGGCGAAATAGACGGCCCGTTAACTTAAGATGAGAAGGAAAAGGTAATGACAATTAATGCCATGCATTGGACACCTGACTCTGAGCGATTGGTGTTTGTGTTTTCGTTGTTTGTTTGTTGTGCACAAAGTGAAGTCAAAGTGTACTAGTAATCTATCTTTCTGTACACGCTAAAGACTGACTCAAGTCAATAATATTTCTACTCTTGTTGTGTAATACAATTTTACTTCTACTGCAGGCCGATCTTCACAGTCAGTCAGTACAAGTATCGGAGATGATGATTGATGGAATAATAACAAGTCACGAGGACGTTTCATGAGTGGCATAAAACTTAAAACCCTAAAGGTAAACACGTCAACAACAACCACAGCAGACCCAAATGTCTGTGTAGAAGTGGAATAGAGCGTAGCGGTGGGATGACTGCGGTGCATTGATTTACTAACTTAAACTGTAAAATGCTATGTTTGGAATGGATAATGTGCTTTGCTTTGTCCAACTCTAAAGTCTAAAAGTAGGATGTGCTACTGCTAAGCAACGTGCCGTCAGGCCTGTCATTGTGGGCATGCTCTCTCCTGTCATTGTTGAAGGTCAATGCTGGAAACAGACTAGAGTAGAGATGATGCATACATGCCACCTCAGAAAGTATTCTTGTTGCACTACACCATAACTTGCGCATTTGTTTCAACTTTGTTTCTCAATATCCCCTTTGTTTTTTCATCTACAATTAAAGGCCGGGCCTTGCCCTATACTTGGGAAAACATTACAATGCACACTTATCTTACCAATAAATCGACATTTTTTTTCCAGCCGGGCAGTGGCGAGTGGCGACACACCCAAGATTGATGGACGAGAGGACCAAGAGGAATGCCGAGATGCAAATCCAGTCCACATTTTTTACCAGGATAACACAGGAACAGTATCAACTTTTATCTTCTTTTAAATAATTTGAATAATTTTTTTGTCTACAATCTTTACAACAGGGTGTTCTTGTTGTTGTTAGTATCATCATTAGGTGTGCTCTCTGTTTACGATTCTTCCCTACCAATATTTAAAATGTATATTTGCTATCTGTAAAAGTATTAAGGCCGGAACAACAGAACAAGAAGTGTATGTAATCCGGGTCTCTCATCATTATGCATGCATTTCCTTTTTCTCCCTTAAAATATTGATATGGTAGTCTTCAAAGATTGTCGTTTGTTTGTCCATGCATACTGTTTTTCAATGTCAAACCTTTCCCAAAACCCCCTTCCCATCCATTCAACAAACCCTAACCCTGTTCCCCCGGGCTGTGTGACTTATTGTCGAGGTGTGACTAAATTAAATGTACACCAATACTTAATCACACGCTTGCTGGGGCGGATGTGGCGAAAGCAACAGTACTTCAATTTCAAGGCAGAGCGATGATCTTCTTCTGCTTGCCCACCCATGAGTAGGATATTTTAGAGGTTATTTAATTTAACAAAGGAACATGTACCTCAGCATTAATTGCCGGCATTGATTGGATTTGTTTGTTGTCATTCCTCATACACAGCACTAACTGTTAGGCTGTAGGCCTAGTCAAGTGACTCGACACAACTATAGTTTGTAACTCTGTCTAGTAGGCTATCCCAACCACCAATATGTTTTGTTGTAAAATATTTTAGCATATTATTGTTGCTCGGTAAGTTCTGTACTGTACTTCATTCTACTACTCCTCTAACAGTCTCTCAAAGGCGATTGCCTGTCTCCTTTTCTTTTTTTGCAAGTGCTGCTGCCCTGCCAGTGTCTACTACTACTACTATACTACCACCACCACCCCAATCATGGCATGTTAGAAAAAGGAAACCATCTTCACCATGCAGCCATTGCTGTGCCTAAGTTAAACATCAAGCACAGGTAAGAGAGAAGTTTGGGGGAAGCAGAATTAATAATGGACATGTTTTCAATGAATTCAATTTCACACACCCCTTTGAGTCCAGATAAAGAATGCATAGACTAGAGGAGAGACTGAAAGTACTAGTAGGACAAGTCAATCAGTGAGGGGTGTCGCATCTATCTGTTTGTGTCTAACACAGTCAGCCAATTATTTAAATCAAACACTGGCTATGGGCGGCCCTGCACCAGCAAGGAAACAGTGTGATGTAAAACAGTAACCCCACCTACAAAACATTAACAACATTGCATGTAACGTAGAAAAAAATATTTAACTTACCCTAACAAAAATAAACTAAAAACCCACAAAAGCTGACCCACCCCCCTCTCTAACCCCAACCAATGTCCGTAGGAAAGTCCAGGACAAAATAGTAGTCCGAAAAGCAAAAACCCAACGCCCAAACCAGTTCCCACCCACCCACCCAAACAAGAATTAAAAAAGGGGTAGAATACAGGGACTAAGGTGTGGGGCGGGACTGAAGGAGGACACGCATCTTCTCCTCTAAACGGGCGACGCGGCATCTGAGGGCGCGGCAGTTGCAGCCACAGTGGGGGGGGCACCAGAGATGGCATTGCGATGGCGGCGGGGAGCCGCCAGCCGGTGGCGCCGTACCGCTGGAAGGTGGTTGCTAGGGCCCGGGGCACTGGAGGAGGCTTCAAGTGCTGCTGCAGTCTCCTCCTCCCCCTCTGCCAAGACCACCAGCCACCGGTATTCACGCTGGATTGCCTCCAGCTTCCGGCCAACTCCTTACGATTGAGTTTAGGAGTAGCTGTGTATCAAAAAGAAAAAAAACAAGACAATTGTAAAATATACTCTTAGAAAAACAGTAAGACAAGTTAATTATTTATACACATAGTGGCATGGTAGAGTAGCACTATAAAGCACGCCACAGTAGTACATAACATTTTAAATCTCGCCCGTCCTTCTTCCTTCCACCCGTCTTTCACTTTTTAGTTGAACAGTGCACCAGGTGCTCTTCTCCATAAAACTTTCAAAGCGGAGTTGAAATCAGATAGATGAGGCCATTGGTTACTCAATACTCCCGCTCCTATGCCAAAGGGATTCTAGTCTTCTAGTTCACTCTTCAAACGTTCACAACAACTCATACTTACTTAGGACATCGGATGGCCATCCTCACGCTAAAAAGGGTGGGGGTCCCGTGGGGACAATTAGGAGGATGCGCCCGGCACAGTGGCGGGCGCATCCTGTTTTTTTTACATTCTGGTTGGCGGTGCCGAAAGCAATGCTAAAAATACATGTTGTGCTGCTTTTCCAAGCACAACATGACAGGTCCCGCGCGGAACCTGTCACGTTTTGCTTTGAAAGGCAGGGGGGTACCATAGCATAGGTACCCTCCATGGGGGCCCCCAAGCATACTCTGCAATGGCTGCATGTCTTTCCGTGGCGGACGGCAATGCTGCCACGCAAAGGCATTCCAAAATGCAGATTATATGGCTGGCAGTGTGTTCAGAGAGACACCACCACCATATTGAACCCTTTTCTGCCTGGTCAACATGTGGGGGGTCTGACTCTTTTCTACAGGGATGGCGGGAGGTTTGCCACTGCGGTGTCGGCGGGGGCAATACGCCCGCCATTCTAATGGGGCCCTAAGTCTCAACAGTACACAGTATACATACAGGACACCCTTGCAGCGAGTGTACTGTCAACACTAGTTAAGGATTATGAATCTCACTTACCACCGCCCGCCACTGGTGCTGCCACTCCCCCGATCGCTCCATCGTCGGTATCTGCAGCAACTGCCGCATCCTCTCCCTCCGCATCGCCTTCGCTGGCCCCGGCAAAGGTGGTCGGTAGTGCGCCTAGAAAACATTACACATTTATTAGGCGTCATATACACCTCCCCCTATTGATCAGTAGCAAGGTTGAAAAATGAGTTAATACTAACATACATCACTAGTACAAATCAGGTAGTAGTAGAGTAGACACTAATAGTTATATATGGTCCCCCCTAGGGTCATTCTAGCCTTTGCTTAGTTAGCCCGAGCCATGCAACCATTTTACGTTTGTGTCTTTTATTTTTGCACATGTGACGTTACCTTGCAGCTGTTTGTATAAGACACCTTTGAGCCCACATGGCCTGCCTCACACTGCTACTGTCTATGCGCTGCGTACAAGCGGTCAACAAAAACATTAACAAGCCACTTTTTTATGAAGTACTGGTGTACTGTTAGTCCATATTGCTTATCCATAAATGCTACACTTTTTGGCACAGCTGAGAAATACTTGCAAGTTGCAATATACTAACGCGCACCATTTCATTTTTCGCATTACAGACGGAAGATTCCCTTCTACGAACCAGAGCTTTGCAGAGCTTATGAATGATGCAACAACTAACAGTACTAGGTTCTTCTAAGGTGAGGGGTCCCTTCACTCAGAGATCTTCATTTATAAATTATTCCTTGGGGATGGTGGTGCTGCCTTCCACCACTGTTCAGTTATCATGATTTAATTCCCAACTGTAAGTAAGTGTAAAAATGTTTATTGTTTTAATGTTATTGATTTTCCGGTTGGTGCTGCATTATATAATAGAACAATGTACAGAGCTTCTCAATTCAAAATAAACATTTTGAACTTACATAGACTTGGTGGTATTTGGTGTAGACTAACTTACACTAGTGAGCAAATTAAAGGAAGGGTGTGCATGTGCATTGCTTCCACGACTGAGAGGTTGGGTGTCTTATGTTCTGGGTTGTCTACTTGTTGGGTATCTTGGGGGAAGGGTTCAGAGACCTAATAGTTATGAGAAGACAGTACTATAGTCGAGCAGGGGATTGTGGTGGGTTCTGAATTTCTGATTGAGGTGTGTAAGGAAGGTCCAACCTACCATCACCAACATCCTATTTTCTTGTGCAAAGGTCTGTATGTGCAAGATCCCTACAACAGTAGTAGTATGTCCTATAGGCTATCATATCAAAATAGTAATAAATCTGGTTGGGCATTTGTTGCTGTTAATTGTCAAAGCCTCAATATTAACAAAGACTCAAGATCAATAAGACTAGAAGTAGTACAAGAGGACGACGCAAAGGACTGGACTCAATGGCTAGAGCTACTGGTGAATCTGAGTTTTATTACAACCTTTCAAATAAAGAGTGGCACTGGCCAACTGGGCAAGCTTAGCTACTACAGTACAGACAGACTGATAGTAGTAGTAGTACTGAGAGTCATCATAGCAGAGGCAGGGATAACAAGATTTTTGAAACCGTACAGATCGAAGGATAATTGTTGGTAAAAAATAGCATTGAGAAACTGAAATAATAGTTCGTGAAAAATATGGTGCAGTAAAAGTTATGGAATAAGAAATATTATTAAAAACAAGAAGACTTACTGGGGCCAGCAGAGGAGCCCTCATTGGTGTCCTCCTGGTGGTGGTGTTTTGACTGTTGTCCCGCCGACTGCCCACTCCCTGTCTGTCTGCCCCTGGGTGCTGATGAACAGGAAAGATATAAGAAAGAGACAAACATTGATGGATGGTGTGAAACAAATAAAATATTTTTAAAGAATGGTCAAAAAACACTTTTGTAAACAACAATTGCAATAACTAAATTGACCGATCTCATCTGGTCAACAAGTAGTATCGGGGGATTCGCGGATCGACTACTTAAGTTACTATTTATCAACAGTAATCCAGTCTTCCATTCTGATTCCAGAATACTAAGTTACAACTAAGCCTAAGTACGACGTACCACCCGACCTAGCCCACCTATTCCAGGCATGCCAATTGTACATTAAGTATGCATTTCCACTTCTTTTATTCCTCAACAATGCATATGGTCAAATGGAGGACACATGACTACATTTTTTGTATACACCAAATTTTGGGTTGATTGATTGATGCTGATGTTCTGCTAGTGCTAAGCCAATTACCACCACTCATTGAACAAACTAGAAAAGGTTCTAATAAAGACTGGCGTACTAGCAGCACGTCACGTAACTGAGGGGGCATCACGCATACCACTAACAAATTAGAAACTCATACAAAGTACCTAAACCTAAGTATCAATCCGTCCCTATCTCTTAGTGACAGGACAGAGTAAGGAGTGGACTACAGTCACTGTAGCATTACGTAACTTAATTTCTCTAAAATAAACTCTTACATAATCAAGCTAAGCGAGCGCAAACGCAAAGTTGCAAACAAGTAAGATTAGTAGTAGCGCAGAGGAGCACCTGTGTCATAATCACAGAAGACTTTTAAACGTAATTAACCTGGAATGTAAGCAGCAACATTCTAGCTGGTTGGAAAAAAGATATTCGCAATATATAACACAGAGCAGAAGAACAGACAAAAAGTAGTAATAATTAAATAGTTACTCACCAAGACCCGGGACCTCCACTCCTAGCAGGTCCAGCAGGTCCTGCTCACGGTCCAGGATGTTGGACCACCGGTGCGTCAACTGCGTGTGGGTGCGCCGGACCCCAGAGCAGCGCAACACTGCCCGGCGCACCTTCCCCCACCGCTGCCGACGCTCCCGGAGGCCGTACCCGGACCCAGGCCTGCCACCTGCTGCCAGGATTGAGGGGAGGTGGCGCTGCACAAAGAAAATAAGTGAAGCCAACTCCACCTCCCCAAATAAGGCCCGTGCCTGCACCCCTTGTAGCTAAAAAACTAAAAAAAAGTAGGCAAAAAACAAAAATATAGAAGCAGGAAAATAGTTAGAGAAATAATAAATAAGAAAGATAAAAAAAAAGTGGCTTTAAACAAAGGATTGAAAAGATGCAGGGAGGATTCAAAATCAGGCCCCAGGACCATGCAATAGAGTGAAAAACAAGATGGCCGCGCCCATTGCGACCACGTGCGCAAGTTCGTGTGATATTTTCTCCCCGAGCAAGCAAAAAGCAACGCGATCAAGTAAAAGCGTTCACGAACAGGAAATATCTACCGCGAACGTGCGCGAACATGCATTGCGCGACCCGGAACAGGAAGTAAGCATCGCAAGAGGGCGGGACAAGTGAAAACAAGATGGCTGCGCCCGTGATCAATCGCATGGGTAAGTTGGCGAGCCGCGATCACGCAAAAAATACCGCGAGCCGGCGGGAAAAAAACTTCAGCGTCTTCGCGACATTTCCGCGTGTTTGCGAAGATTTTCAGCATTTTCGCGATAGTTTGCAAAAGTGGATTTCGCAAATTCCGCCCACCCCTAGTCTTGATTACAAGTATGGTGGTCTCAAGACTGCCATCATGGTGGCATTGGATTAACTGCTGCCAACTTGGTGGCCCATCTGCCAATTTAGGAGTTTTGAGGTTTGCTGAACAAAAGACCACCGGCACACCACCAACACTGCCAGTCATTCGTGGGCCACCTCGATGACAGTCAGAGAAAAGCAGCTGTCATTTGGTGGTACAGTGAAGTTCTCCGCCATCCAAATTAGGAGTTGCCTTTCCTATGAGCTGGCGGTGGGATGGCTGCTTGGTGGAATCAAAGGACCTGGGGTGCATACTCACCCATTTCCATTTCTTCCCTTCAGTCACCAAAGGGAATATCTTCCTCTAGGGCTCCCCTTCACAGCAGCATCTTGACCAAGAAGAAAATTACCCTGTTGGCGCTGAAATCCAAATAAGTCTGTTTTGTAATATTTACCTATTGACTGGACTGGGCACATATGGTCCTGGTTCCAGCAATAGGAAAGTATTGATAGTAGGTATTTTTACAACATACAAATGTATATGAATATAATTTAAATTTGTTATTAATAAAAAATAATGACAAAAATGTGTTATGTACGTAACTTTATATACTTTTTCTTTTTTTACTTGAAGTATATATGATTCAAAATGTAAAAATAGACCATAAGTAAAAAATGAAAACAGAAAAAAATAGAAAAATGTGTAAAGGCTTTATTTTACAAAAAAATATAATCAATGATATTATTGGTTGCGAGCACAACTAACCATGTTTTTATATTGCTTATCACCATCAATAATATAAAAATTACACAAAGCCATTCTACTGCAGACAAAAATAAAATTAATGTTTTTTAATAAAATTGTAAAACTATCAAGTTTCAAGTTTCAAGTTTCAAAAGACCTTTATTCGAATTTGTTAAAATTCATAAAAGTACCGACACAACAAAAAACATATACATACACATAATACGAAACAGTTAAATAATTTACATTTCATAGTAACAAAGCAATTCATACAAAGGTTAAACAGTAAATTCCATTAACTTATGAGGTTTTAGCAGTAGTATTTTTTGACTAGATCTGATTACAAGGACTTTCCATAGTCTTGCGTGCACGTATGGCTAGTCTTAGGAAAGTGCTAGTGCGAAATGTCAGTTCATCATTATCCAGGGTGAGCAGCAGCATGTAGGATTCCTGAAGTGTAAGAGGTCTGAGCTTTCTAAAATATGGGGTTAAAAGCCATTTGGTATATCTCACATAATATTTACAGAAAAACAGAAAGTGCAAATCATCTTGAGTGCTTGTACCGTCACAGGGACAGGGGGTAAGGACAGTATGGTGTTGATACCCCAGAGGAAAAGAGAGCAGAAATTTAACAGTTCCTGCCCTTAGACGAAACAGTAGAGATCGTTCCCAATTTGACATAGGCAGTGATTGGTAGGGTGGCATGATTTGCATACAGAGACCATTACCAATGTATTTTTTGACCCCTGATTTCTGTAGTTCGATTCCAAGCCGTTCATTACGATAAAGTGCATAGAGTGCCTTTTGAACCTCATGTTTGTCCTTTGGTTCAATAGCCGTTGGCTCAGTAAACAAAATACCTCTTCCAATTTCATTAAATATTTTAAAAACGTCTTTGAACCAGGGGATCTGTATGCCATTATCACTATTGAGGCAGTCCCTAATGATGTTTTGCGTAAGGGCAGCAGCCTCATTCCTCCAGATTCTGATCCAGAAGAGTGCTGGTCTTGCTTTAATAAAGTCGTTTATAAATGGGAGGTTAAGTTCGTTATGACAGATGAAATTGGAAGAGGAAATTGGTGCTCCCAGCAATTTCCTGCAAAAACGGTTTTCCTCTCTTTGAATACCAATGCTGCTGGCCGATCCCCAAACTTCGGCTCCATATGTAGCAACAGGGGAACACTGTAATTTAAAAATTTGAACAATAGCTTTAGTGGCGCCGATTTTCTTAGGGCGTGGGAGACTCAGGACGGAGTTGTTGGCTTTCGAGAACTTGCTCGTGGCGTGGGCCACATGCCCACTCCAGGAGCCGTTCGCAGCGAAAACCAGCCCCAGATAAGGGAACTTATGGACAGATTCGAGTTTATCTGTTCCAATTTGAATAGTGCCGAGTTTCCTTTTGCCCGGCCCACAAGGCATAATAAAAGACTTTTTAAAATTAACTTTCAAATCCAGTCCCTCCATAAAATTTACAAAACTATGTACAAGCAGACGTAAGGCGTTTGGTGTGCGTGCCAAAAGGACAGCGTCGTCTGCATATAAAAGTACGGGCAAGGGATTTCCTAAAATGATTGGGACATCGGGGGTAGCTTTCTTTAAACAGTTGGACAAGCCATTAATATAAATGATAAACAGCAGGGGTGCTAAGACGCACCCCTGTCTCACCCCCCTCCCTATCTTAATGGCTCCCGATACCTCTCCGCCCACACCAATACGTACCCGAGCTTTCAGGTCAGTATGGAGGTAGGCTAAGAATCTAACAAGAGTGGCATCGAGACCATTTGACAGGAGGGTTAACCATAGCTTGGATCTATTCACAAGATCGAATGCGGATGAAAGATCCATAAAAGCTAGGTAAACGGGGGATGAGCGAGCAATGCAATATTTATCTATTATCAATTTTAAGTTTAGGCATTGCTCGACTGTTCCTACCCCACTCCTAAACCCCATCTGGCAGGGGTCTAAAAAGTCAGAATCAGACGCCCATACCAATACCCTATTATAAATTATTCGTCCTAGTATTTTTAAAGTATTGTCCAGGAGGGAGATAGGACGATAGTTTACTGGGTCAGATCTGTCTCCCTTTTTATAAATGGGGACAATAATACTAGTAGCCCAGGTGGCAGGCATGGCTACATGGGGAAGACTATTAAAAATGTTTAAGAGTATTGGTGTCCAGAGATCAACGTTAAATTTAAGGATATCTATAGGGAGGCCGTCTGGCCCGGGCGCCTTATTGCCTAGGCTCTCTTTGATAGCTTTCCTGACTTCTAAGTCCGAAATCTCTAAGCCTGCTGTTTGATTCAGTTTAGGGAGAGGTTGCTCATCAGAGGGGGCAGCATAAATATTAGAAAAATGGGTCTCCCAGGCTGTACTGGTTATGTTGCAACTAATTTTAGTAAGCTCTTTGCCCATTTCCCTCGTTCTCCTAACTGCCGTCCAAAATGGGCCGCTGCCGCCCAGATTGGCGCTGATAACCAGCTTATCCCAGTGATCGGAGAGCAAATTTGCCTTCCTTTTCGATGTTTTATCTTTGTAGTTTTTCCTGGCGGCTCGAACGGCGTCCTTACACCTGGGATTGGCAGAGAGGGCCTTTCTTAACTCTCTATTGGCCACGGAGCAAGATGTATCAAACCACCGTGGCTCTTTGTGGTCAGTAGAGAGTGGGACTGACAGGAGAGTTTTTATATTGGTGCATAAAGCTTCAAAAGCAGTAATCAGTTCTTCATTATTTGTACTAGGGGAGGAGAGACATTTCAATAGATCCGGATATGCCTCCTGAATCGTATCTATAATTGCCCCGCAATCAATTCCTCTCCATTTAAGGCGAAGGCCATCAATTGAGGGTGTGATATCCCTAGCTCCATTTAAATTCATAAAAATCGGACTGGGTGCGAGGTTAAAAATAGCAAACAAAGGATTATGATCGCTGAAGGACGTTTGCACCACAGAAGATTTGATTAAACAGTCCGTTAACACAGGTGATGTAAAAATATAATCGATAATTGAACCGTTGTCCCTGCCCTTAAACGTAGGGGCGTAGGGAAAATTCATATCATACCCTACACTCATTACGTCAACAAGGTTAAAATCAGAGAGTATGCTAATCAGTTCCAAACCCCTGCGGTCATTACAGTGATCAAAGTTAGTGGATCCATAGTTATCTATAAGTTTCACATTAAAATCTCCCCCGATCAGAATACTGGTCTTAGTATCTACTGACATGGAACAATCAATTATATTTAAAACCTTAGATAAAGCAACAAAATTTTTGTTCGGTACACCATTAAAATCATTGTTATAAAAATTGATTAAATAGATTATGGTCTTTGATTTCAATTTGTATTCCAGAATTTGAATATTGGAATTAGCAAGGTTGTCTAACTTCAAAACATTAATTGTACCGCCTGCCAAAATTCTAATCCCCGTAAAGAGTCCACCCACCGCTCGGCCAAAGCTAGGTTTTAGAGATGTCAGGCTGAAACAGTGGTAGCCTTCGATATGCAGGTTATCAACAGCCCAAGTCTCTTGGAACATGAGTATGTCTATGTCCTTAATTAGTTCGGTCCAAGCAGGGTCAGAGAGCTTAGATTCTAAGCCTGCGACATTCCAGCTTAGGATTGATAGGCCATGTTTGAACCCCTGGTTAATAAATGTGCGCCTAGTATTCCCATTATCATAGATAGTTGGTTCGTTCGAAATGGCCGGAGTGCTATCCGATAATATGATTTCTGGGGCTACTGTTTTAGCATGGAGTAATGCAAGTGGATTTATGATTGTAGCATCCTCTTGGTTACAAGCTTTAACATTCTTGCATGATTCATTATTAAGGGGTATGCTCAGTCAATCCTGTTCGTCTAATGATGATAGATAGTCGAACCGATTGAAAGTTGGGATATTGTACATTGGCCTGACTTGTGTCGTCTGTGCAAACTGGAATGAGTTAGGGGTTGGATAAGACCTATCCCTGTGATTGCTCTGGCGCATAGTTGGGGCTTGAAAATGTTGTGGGTGGTTGGGGGTAAGGATTGGCATTAGAGGTTGTGGATGCCAGTTGGGGTTGTTGGAAAAGGCGGCATTTAAGTTCTGGTTTTGGGCAAAAAAGGGTGATTTGACCCTTGCACCAAAATTCGTCTCTTGGTGTAAATTAATGGGGAAATTGTTGGGAGGGTTAGCCGTGGCTTGTTCTGGAGGTATCAGGTGTCGATAAAAATATCCTAAGGGAAGGAGCGTGGTGTTAAATTCCCATGGCGATGGTAAAGGGGCGTTGACTAATGTTTTCTCTGCCCAATGTGGTTTTCTAAAACTAATAATGACACAGTCACCCTCAAATTTTTTCCTAAGGGGTCCAATCCAGCCCACCCGCTGTGTGTTAATAATCTCCCTTGCACCATCAATCGGGTAATTACAGTTAGTAATTAGCCAGTGCAGGGTTTTATTTTTGAGTGATATGGGATTTTCATCCTGATCCTCTCTTAGTTTAGTAACATTTACTAACACTAATACATATGCACCGCATTCCGGAGGAAGATTAATGCGGGCCGGAACTTGTCTGGGCGGTTTTGGGGTGGGTTGGGTCAAGATAGGATTGCTTGTAAAAGTTGAAGGGTGACCTGTGGTACTCGCAGTTGGGAGTGTGGTATTCGCGGTGGTATTGGTGCCAGGATCCTTTCTTTTGTCTGTGGATTTGCTATTAGTATGTGGTATTGCTGTTTTTTGTTTAGTAATTGGGCCATTGGCCAGCGCAACAGGTACGACTTTATCTGCATTGTTTGGGGCGACTGGGGGTACTTGCAGGTTAGTTGTTTTGGGGCCTACTATATTGGTGGGGTTACTATTTTTTATGCTGATTGCAGGACCTCCCTCTAGGAAAATCTTAAGAGGGTTGCTCAATTCATCTAGCTGTTTTTCTAATCGAGCAAGCCTATTTTCGATTGGGGAAAAATAAATGCTTAATAAATCCCCCAGTCTTTCCAACAGGGGGTCATATGCCTTGTCTATATTTCCGTTAGTGTTCGATGATCTGCCCTGCTGAACAGTTTCACTATCATCCCTCTGGGGTGTTACCGTAACCTTAGTCACGTTATGATTATTTCCAGGGACAAAGTTGGTATTTTTCCCAGGTTTCCTTTGTGCCCGGCCATATTTCCTGATCGTAGTTACCCGGGGCTTGGATGCGTGTAACTTCAGTTTTTGAACTGCCCCCTCACGCCTACCTCTAGCATGCCTGATTTTATCAGCAGATTGTACTTTGGGGGAGGGGTTAATTAGTAACTCAGGCGTTTTTTCCAAGTCTGTGCTAGTGTCGGTATCTGTGTCTAACAGGGGAATTGAGGCTGAGAGATTAACCTCGCTAGGAATGGTGTGTATGTCAGCACATACATCAAGTAAGGGTCTGATGTTATTAGGCATAATTTGTGCAGGTGTAGTGGCGGTAGCAATGAGGCCAAGCGAGGAACGTTTGGCATGCGCCAAGTCTTGTGATACCCTGCGTTCTAGTAGATTTATGCCCTGGTTGATGGCATCATTGGCCTTAGAAATAAAAACGTCAATGGGGCCAGTCACAGCGGCAGCAGTTTTGCTGCGGGTGCCTCTTGGGGCCATGCTGACAAATAATAGTCCCTGTTCTGCGGTTTGGGTTGTTACGCAGGACTACAGATATAAGTATCAATGACACATAGCAAACATTATGGTTATAAGGCAGATAGTCCCGGAAATAATAGCAGTACCCACAGTTCCCAAATGAGGAATGGCCAGTGGACCAATGAACAGTACCTTCAAGTTATAGCAAATAAGTGAATGAAAGGAGGTGGCCCCGTCCCGTCCTCCTCGTACCTCTGAGGACCTCAGAGGGCCCGCCCTTTGCCCGGGCTTAGCCCGGCGCCGCCCGCGCGCGTCCCGCGACGCGGAGGGAGCCTCTCCTTTTTGAGCGCCTCCGGGCGCGAAAGTAGGCGGATGTCCGGTGGTGGTGGCGCTAAGCCTGCTGGGAGCTGTAGTCTCCCCCAACTGCGGCCGTGAACTCCGTCGGCGGCAGGGGAGACCAACAGCGTGACCGTCCCAGGGAAGCTGCCAGGAACAGGTAAGGGTGCCTCTGCGCCAGTAATCCGCTTGGAAAGGTGCCCCCGCTCCACCGAGGGAGCCTCTCCTTTTTGAGCTCCTCCGGGCGCGAAAGTAGGCGGATGTCCGGTGGTGGTGGCGCTAAGCCTGCTGGGAGCTGTAGTCTCCCCCAACTGCGGGCGTGAACTCCGTCGGCGGCAGGGGAGACCAACAGCGTGACCGTCCCAGGGAAGCTGCCAGGAACAGGTAAGGGTGCCTCTGCGCCAGTAATCCGCTTGGAAAGGTGCCCCCGCTCCACCGAGGGAGCCTCTCCTTTTTGAGCGCCTCCGGGCGCGAAAGTAGGCGGATGTCCGGTGGTGGTGGCGCTAAGCCTGCTGGGAGCTGTAGTCTCCCCCAACTGCGGCCGTGAACTCCGTCGGCGGCAGGGGAGACCAACAGCGTGACCGTCCCAGGGAAGCTGCCAGGAACAGGTAAGGGTGCCTCTGCGCCAGTAATCCGCTTGGAAAGGTGCCCCCGCTCCACCGAGGGAGCCTCTCCTTTTTGAGCGCCTCCGGGCGCGAAAGTAGGCGGATGTCCGGTGGTGGTGGCGCTAAGCCTGCTGGGAGCTGTAGTCTCCCCCAACTGCGGCCGTGAACTCCGTCGGCGGCAGGGGAGACCAACAGCGTGACCGTCCCAGGGAAGCTGCCAGGAACAGGTAAGGGTGCCTCTGCGCCAGTAATCCGCTTGGAAAGGTGCCCCCGCTCCACCGAGGGAGCCTCTCCTTTTTGAGCGCCTCCGGGCGCGAAAGTAGGCGGATGTCCGGTGGTGGTGGCGCTAAGCCTGCTGGGAGCTGTAGTCTCCCCCAACTGCGGCCGTGAACTCCGTCGGCGGCAGGGGAGACCAACAGCGTGACCGTCCCAGGGAAGCTGCCAGGAACAGGTAAGGGTGCCTCTGCGCCAGTAATCCGCTTGGAAAGGTGCCCCCTTTCCAAGCGGATCCAACTATCATACTACAACATACATCATTTAAAAAAAATTGAAAGACTCTAAAGGGATGACATTTACTTTGCCACTCCAATCTAATAATAATGGTGGAAGGTGTTGGTTACTAAATGGATGACATTTACTATTCCCACTCCAATTTAAGCCAATTTGGGGAAGGCATTTGTTAGAAATTGAGTTGTTGGTTGACTAGGGTATGAGCTCAAGACAGACAGGCAGCCACAATTCTACTCAGGGTATGAAGCAGGCAAACCCTAAATCAATCTGTGCTCACCCTCTTGTAGCTTGGCACAGATTAGTCAAGCTTAACTTAGAGGCAATGCTTACAGTATTTGTGCAACACTTCAAAAAGTAAAACAGTGAAAACACCACACAAAATGTTTCCACAGCAGAATAGAAAAATAGAACTTAGGCCCTCATTACGATGTCGGTCGGAAAGCATTCCGACCGAGTCCTTGTTGGAATTGTTTCCAACCGACTCAGGTTCAGGAAGTCCGACCTGCCAATTACGATTGTCCTGAACACCGTTCAGTCGGACACCTATTGACTTCAATGGGTGCCTGTGTTCCGACCAACAACATATGCTGCCATTGAAAACAGGGGTGGTTGCGTAAAACCTTGCACCCTGTGGAAGGCACCCTACGGGCCCAACGGAGGCCTCCGGGTGAAAGGGGGCCTGCTACGGGCCCCCAAAGTCAGTTTCCGACAGCCAGTCCACGTCGAACAAACTGAGTAGGAAAGGCTGTCCGAATCAGATATTGTAATATGTTGGTCAGAAATGCGGTCCGTAGATCTGTACGAGTTGGCCTCAACTGATTTGATTTCTCTGAATGCCGGTCGGAATCGAGTTGGAAAGACCGAACGTTTACTTTGTATCGTAATTGGGTGGTCAGAAATGTTTCGGAATCAGTCAGAAACATGTGCTAGGTAAAATCAAATGCCATTCAGTGCATTTCTGACCAACATCATAATTAGCCCCATAATTTAATAAATAAAACAAGACCAAATGACAAACATCCAACAAGTAGAACTTGAGACATGAATTTTGAATGAATAACCTATAAAATAGCGCTTAGAAGCAATAAGCACCTTTTTGGGATATCTGGTCACGCTGGGCTGGTACACAGTCAAAAGTTCAAACTGACACAATGTAGCATAGGCGAGATACAGGGACCCAGTTAGGTTGGCTGAATTGCGTCAACATCGAAGTGATGATCCTCGCAGTGGTGGCGGTGCACTGGTCCTGGTCCACGGAACAAGCGGTGATGCATTGGCTCCTATGACAGAGGGGCTGCGATTCGGAGTTCTCTGCTTTGTCATTGAAGCTGTCATCGACGGAGATACCAAGACCTCGGGTCGAGGGTCGTGCAGTGCTGGTCCCGAAGGTGATGCATCAGATCTAGTCACGCAGCAGAGTCAAAGGTCCGGTCACACAACAGGGCAGATGGGCCAGTTCCAATCCATGCAATGGCACCGATGCATTAGTTCCAGAGAGGATACCTGGGTTTTATTAAAGCACGCACCTTAAGTCTCACTTCCAACGGTTTAGGACTGGGGTGGCACCACTTGGCAGGGCAGACTAGCAGATGAGATAGTCCAGGTCTAACAGAAGAGTTGGAAGTATTTTATGTCCCTGACACTTCAGATCAGGAGGCCAACCAGCAAGCCCTTGGAGTCACTCTGGGTTCAAGTGATGCAGGTCCAGTCCTTCTGACACAGGCAGTGCAACAGCAGGCATCAGGGCAGCACAGCAAGGCAGTAGTCTGGCAAAGCAGCAGTCCAGCAGAGTGGCAGTACCTCAGCAGCACAATAGTCCTTCTTCTTCTCGGCGAAGTCTTCCCAGGTCCAGAAGTGTACTGAAGTAGTGGTGTCAGAGGTCCAGTACTTATACCTAGTTGTTCCTTTGAAGTGGGGAAGACTTCATAAACAGGTCTTTTAAGTGCACAGAGGTCCTCCCTTCTGGTCCTGGCTCCAGACTCACTACAGGGGGTACATAGCTTTTTGTGTAGGAACAGGACACAGCCTATTCAGGTGTAAGTGTGAGGTTTGTCTAGCTCTTCCCTCCCATCCTCCCTGGATGGCTCAACAAGTCATGATTAAGCTCCAAACATGTGCGGCTGTCTAGGGGGAATACACAAACCCCAGCTGTGTTTCCTGTATCACAGGAAGGCAGCAGGCACCAAATTACTACTGTAATAACCCTGGGCGTAGTGGGCGTAGTGGGGCTACGCGGAGCATCACAGAGTGGGGCTAAATCTATACACACCCGCACACTCCGCGTAGCCCCACTACGCGCCGCCCGCCTCCCTCCCGCCCTCATTTTAAAATTACTTACAACGTTAAAAGTAAAGAAAATTACTTACCTGAGCTGCGGCGTCCCGGGGCTCCCTCTTCCTGCTTCCTCGCTAACTTCTTCCTCACAAATGCGCATGCGTGGGCGCCCGCGCATTTCTCGGGAGAAATGTACATGCGCGGCAGCCCGCGCATGCGCATTTGTGAGGAAGAAGTCGGCGAGGAAGCAGGAAGAGCGCAGCTCAGGTAAGTAATTTTCTTTACTTTTAACGTTGTAAGTAATTTTAAAATGAGGGCGGGCGGGAGGCGGGTGGCGGGCAACTCTGCTCCGCCGTGGCGTGTGCGTAGTCTGCCTGCTACACCTACTTTGCGGACCACGAAGTAGGCAGCACTACGCACACTCCGCGGGCGGAGCGGAGCACTACGCCCACGTTTATACAGTAATAAAATGCCTACTTTCTAAAAAGGGTCATTTTCAGAATTGAAATTTAAATCCGACTTCACCATAAGTTGTGATTTTTTTGTTTTTGTTTTATAAATCTTTTTATTAAGGAAACACAAAATAACAATACAATAAAAACAACAGCCTAAAACAAAGAGCAATTGTCAGGATTAGCACATCACGTAAAAAAAACATCACATATACAACTCATGAAATCAAAATAAACAATAGAGTGGGTAATATGGGCACGCAGCGACATCAAATCCTTAAGGTGACTCCGAGTCCACATTAAATGGGTCATCATCCGCAAAGGGAGTACATAGATATCCTCTGTGCTCATTCCATGGGCCCCATATATCAGTCCATTTGCCTGGGCAGCCTTTACTCTCGTATATCACCCTCTCAGCCTGCATGCACTAGTCCATGTCCTCAGCCCAATCTGTTCGTCGGGGTACGATTCCTCCCTTCCATGTTCTGGCAATGTTACGTTTTGCAATAATACAGCCCAGGGAGACCCATAATTGTTCGGTGCAGCTGAGATCGGTTGCATCCCAGATATTTAAAATGCAAAGTCTAGGGGAGGATTCTTTTGGTTTCTGACATATTCGGTACATGGTGGATAAAATCTCATTCCAATAATATTGGAGAACTGGACAGTCTCACCACTGATGCAGGAAGGTACCCAAGGCGTCACAATCCCGGGGGCAGAGTGTGGAGGTTGTCAAATCCATTTTAACAAGTGCTGTGGAGGTGTAATAGGCCCTGTGGAGTATTTTGAGTTGTATAAGCTTAAAGTGGGAATGGATTGCCGCCTCCCTTGGAGATGCCAAGGCCTCCCTCCAATCCTCGTCCGGTAGTTCCCCTATGCCTTCCGCCCATTTAGTGCGAAGTTTGTCGAGTGGTTCAGGTAAATTATTGAGTATTTTATGATAAGTTAGGGAAATAGCTTTATCTGGGAAATAGTCGTCAAGGAGCCTGTCTTCCAGAGGTGAAGAAGCGGGTAGATCGGAACCCTTGGGGATGGCTTTATTTAACGCACTACGTGCTTGCAGATAACGGAATGTTTCCCCCTCATGTAACTGGTACTTTATCTGTAACTCAGCGAATGGAACCACCGCACCCTTTGCCCACATGTCCCCCACTGTGGAAAGACCAATCAAGTCCCACTTATCAAACCCAGGCATACTCGAAAGCATACCCAGTTGACAGGGCTCCAGCAATGGAGTAGCTCGGGAAATTTTGCCCTTCGAGCCCAGCGCGGCAGTGGCCGCGTGCCAGATGGAGAGTGTGGTGGATGTAGGTGTGAATAACGGCAGTTGCTTAGACCCTCCAAATAACACCCTCATATAATTACCCGCCGCCATATTGAACCGATCCATTCTATATGCTGGGTCCGTAATGGGACGGTGTGCCCAGTGGTTAAGGACCACCAATTGCGAGGCCCAATAATATATTTTGATTGCAGGAAGAGCAATTCCACCATCATACCAGCTGCACAAGAGTTTTTTCAAGGCGATTCGGGGTGTACCTCCATTCCTGAACAATGAACCGATCTCGGAATCAATTGTTTGAAAATATTGTGGAGAGACAGGGTAGGGTGTGTTCTGTAGGGCGTATAGAAAACAGGGGAGTGCCATAATTTTGAAGAGGGTAGCTCTACCAAGCAAAGTAAGGGGCAATGCCTTCCAGTGTTGTACGTCAGCCCGTAGGTGATGCAGGGGAGGGAGAAGGTACTTACTATAAAAGACATCCGCGTACCTCGTGGCATAGATACCCAGGTAGCGGAAGCCCTCCGTGACTATGCTAGCCGTGCAACCTGGAGGAAGTCGTGGGGGGTCTCCACTGAGGACATAGATCAATGACTTGTCCCAGTTGATGGTGTAGCCCGAATATTTCCAGAAAAGAGTGAGAATGTGGAGCACCGCATGGAGCGAAGATCGTGGTTTGGCCAGGTATTAAAGAATATCGTCGGCATAAAGGGATATTCTGTCTGACCAGTCCGGGGCCCAATTCAGGCCACGAATAGAAGGGTCACCCCTGATCCATACCGCCAGGGACTCCAATGCGAGAATGAACAGCAGCGGCGACAGGGGGCAACCCCGTCTCGTACCCTTTCCCAGCTCAAAAATCGCTGATCTGCCACCATTTACCGAAATGCGGGCCAAAGGTTTGGCATATAATAAACGCACCCAGGACATAAAACGTGGACCAAATCCGTATCGTTCCAGGGAGGCAAACAAGAAAGGCCATTCCAGCATGTTGAATGCCATTTTAGCGTCCAGGGACACAATGACCGCGTCTTCTTGAATGGTGGAGGCTCTGCCCAATACTCCAAAAAGGCGACGGAGATTAAACGCATTTTTTTTTCGTTGGCATGAAGCCGGATTGGTCCTGGTGTATTAGTTTGTGGAGGTGGCGAAGGGCCAGCAGTTTAGCTAGTATTTTGACCTCTGGATCGAGGAGGGATATTGGTCGATATGAACCACATTGGACTCATGGTTTCCCTTGTTTGTGGATGACCGCGATGTTAGCCACCCGTTGTGTCTCTGGCAAACTCCCATGGTCTGTGCTTTCATTATACATACGTATCAGGTATGGAGCCAGAACTGAGGAGACCGCCTTATAGAGTTCAATTGGAAGGCCACTAGGACCCATGGTCTTCCCAGAGCGCAGTGCCCCAATCGCCTTAGATACCTCCTTAGGCTCAAGGGGAGTGTCAAGGTTGACAACATCCTGGGGATCTAACCTCGGCAGGGGGAGGGTAGAAAGTAGGTCGTCGGCTTCTTCCTGTGTAGAAGTGGATGTGGGGACATAGAGGCGCTCAAAATGGTGATCAAAAATCTCTGGGATTCCGACCCGGTCGCTTCGTTGTTCTCCGCAAGGGGCCACAATTTCTATCACCCACCTACTGGCCGATTCACGCTTGTCTAACCATGCCAACAGTTTACTGGCTTTGTCTCCTACTTCGTATACCCGGTATTGAATAGAGCGGTAGTGCACCTGGGCCACCTCTTTGGCTATGTCGTGATATTCCATTTGCTTTACAGCAAGTCTATGGGAAGTGTCTGGGGAGGCTGACACGATTAAGTCGCGTTCGAGATCGGTCACCTCTAGTTCAATATCTTCTAACCACTGACGTTTCTCTTTTTGATGCCCTGCCACTGCTGCCACCTCACAACCCTGGATCACCATCTTATATGCTTCCCATAACGTTACATCTGAGTCAACGGAGCCCTCATTTTCCGCAAAATAATCCGACGTGGCCTTTATTAGCTTATCTCGTATCTCCGGGACTCGGAGATACCAAGGATTGAAAGCCATCTAGCGATGAGAGCGGGAGGAAACACCACCATAATGAGCCAGAATCGGAGAGTGGTTGGATATGCCCCTAGGCAGAAAGGTTATGTCACCAATCATAGAAAGCTGTGAGGCTGGACAAAAAAGAAAATCAATACGTGACAGGCTCCCATGGACCCCTGAAAGGAAGGTGTACTGCCGATCTGAGGGATGCTGTGTACGCCACGCGTCAACCAGTCCTAGGGTCATTAAAAAGTCTGACAAGAGTTTCCCCTGCGGTTCAGTTCGTCGGGGCGGTAAACGATCCATGTCTCCAACCAGGGCGGCGTTACAGTCGCCCCCTAATATGATGTTCCCTCTGGTAAATTCAGCATATGAGGGCCTAGAGTGGCCAGGGTGGAGGAGTGGAGTTTGGGGGGTATGTATACTGATGTCACGTTGAGAGAGCAGCCTTCCCAACATCCGGAGACCGTGACAAACCTCCCAGCTGGATCGCGTGTAATTGTTTTGACCTGAAAGGGAAGGGAGGAGCGTGCTAGGATGCCTACCCCTCTGGATCCCCTAGTGTAACCTACGTGTGCAAGTAGTTTGTAGCCCCAGCGGTTCAATGCATTGTATGTGATACCAGGGATATGTGTTTCTTGAAGAAGTACCAGATCAGGGGCGTGGTGTTTCAGATATTGCAGAACTAGTCCCCTTTTAATTCGGTCACCCAGGACGTTCACATTCCAGGTAATTATTTTGTGTCGGAACAGGGTGTGAGAAACTAGAGCAGTATCAGTCATTAGGATCAGAGAACAGGAGCTCCTTCTCCCACCAGGCCCAGGAAATCATAGTGCGTACTTGGATATGCAACAGGAGTCTACATTTGAAGGCGGTTGTACATGTGCCTGATCGTCACAGACAGATTGCTCAAAAAAAGAAACAAAAATCGAAAAAAGAACTCCATAAAACACCCTGGAACCCCCCCAACCTGCCTCCCTGCAACGTGGACTCAGAACTGCCCACCTCCCCAATTTTCAGAGCGCTTGGATATCCATAACGAAAACCAATTAGAGGGGAACGTTACATAACAAATCTAGCCCAAGATTCAACCCTCTTCCCCCAGAAGAATTAGTATGGTTGCTCTGAACTGAGCTCAAGGAGTCTCACAGACTCAAATTGGAAGTCTGGAACCCCAAACGCTCCGGGTCAGATGTCCCCCCATCCCTCCCAGAAAAATAGGCCTCAATTAAAAATTAGCAAGTGTCCTGGAGCGTTAATACATGGGAGAATTCGTACATGTGGACCAATAGGTGGTTATCCAATGTTTCTCACCCATCACAACTAAGGAGTGTGACCAGGAGCTCACAGTCAATATTGTAACAGGTCAACAAACACAAGGCCAGAACCCCCAGTTTGTGTTAAGTCTGCCAATACCTGTACCGCCCGGGCTCAGCCAATCCTTCCACGGGGACGGTCAGGTTCGTGTGGATGATCCTGGGAAGCACCATCCCGGTCTGTGGAGGAACGCCACCCCTCCAGCCAGTCCCATGCCTCCTCTGGGGACTGAAAGAAGAGTGATTTGCCATTTGACTGCACACGTAACTTTGCAGGAAAGAGCATGGCATACTTTAGATTGTGTCCCCTGAGAGCACGCTTTATTTCCAGAAATGAGCGGCGCCTCTGCTGCACTTTATAGGTGAAGTTCGGGAAAAAGATGATGACTGAATTTTCAAATTTCAGAGGGGGACCACTTCACGCGACCTGGAGGATGATGTCTCGATCCCGGAAATTGAAGATCCGCGCCAGAAGGGGACGAGGTGGAGCGCCTGGCTTTGGAGGGCCTCCAGGCACTCTGTGGACACGTTCAATGGAGAAGTAGTTGGAGAGAGACCAAGGTTGCAGATTATTTTGGATCAGGTCCTCAACAAACAGGTCGGTGGAATGCCCTTCCACCCATTCGGGAACCCCAAGAATACGCATGTTGTTTCTTCTTGCGCGCCCTTTGTAATCTTCCAGTCGGGCTTCGAGATGAATTGTCTGGGCCTGCATCTGTTTGACCGCCGAATCCAGCCGCGTCGTGGAGGTCGTAAGCGTGGCGATGGAGCCTTCATTCGCCTTAACTCGTTCCCCCATGTTCATCAGATCGGCGTGGATCAGGTTGGCATCGATTGAGATGGTGTTGATCTTGTGTTCCAGTACCGTACGGACCCCCTGAACCGCTTCCATTATGTCCGCCGATGTCGGGCCCCTGTCGTCAGAATGCTGCTTTGCCTCTGCATATTCCTGCTTCCCTTTGGCCTTGTCCGGCCTGGAATGGGCAAACTTCGACAGTTTTTGCAGAGTGGATGGCTTGGGGCCCCTTGCTGTAGCCATCATGTCTCTTTCCTCCCCTGTGAGCAGGAGACGCCAGGTCAAAGGATCGTCGAGCGGCAGGCGAACAAGGCGACGGACAGGCCTGGGCTGATCAACGAGGCCCGTGCTCCTTCGGCCACAAGTCATCCGTATCCCAAAATGGCGGCTCCTGAGATGCAGGCAGGCGTAGCCCGTACAGTGAAGGTCGTACACAAGGGGTGACTTGGCCCTGAACCACTACTGTCTGAGCAGAGAACAGGCCTCTCACGGTATGGGCCTCACACGAAGAGACACTTCCTGGCAAGTCTCTGGCACATTCAGGACGGAGGATGAATCCCCGGGATTCCCGTTAACTAGGGAGTCCCCCAGGCATCAGGCGATCAGCGCAAGATCGGGCGGCTCAGTGGCAGCACACGTCACAGTGGAGGGGACCTCCGAGAGTACCGCCACAACCTCTGGCCCATAGGTGAAGTAGGACACGCCTGTAGTGGTCAGCCAGGGGTGCCCCAGCCTCGATAAGTTGTGATTTTAAATTGTGATTTCAGAGACACCAAACATGAAAAGCCTACCTCTTCATAATTGGGAATTACATATAAAAGATATAAAAAAGTAATCTCAATGTTATTCTGTGGGAGAGGTAGGCCCTACAGTAGTGAAAAACGAATTTGAGAGCTTTTTCACTACCAGAATATGTAAATCTTAAACATATATGTCCTACCTTTTAAATACATTGCGCCCTGCCTACTGGCGTATTCAGAGCCTACCTGAGGGGTGCATTATATGTATAAAAAGGGACGGTTTAGGCATGGCAAGAGGTTTCTCTTGCCAGCTCGAAATGGCAGTGTAAACTGCACACAAAGATTCTGCAATGGCAGGCCTTAGCCGTGGTTAGAGGGCTACTTAAATGGGTGGCACAATAAGTGCTGCAGGCCCACTAGTAACAATTAAATTATAGGCCCTGGGCACATGTAGTGCGCTTTACTGGGGACTTATAAGTTAATTAAATATGCTAATTGGGGTGAGCCAATATTACCATGTTTAGGGGAAGAGCACAAGCCCATTAGCACTGATTAGCAGTGGTAAAGTGCACAGACTCCTAAAGCCAGCAAAAATAATGTCAGAAAAATTGAAGCAGTAGGCAACATTTTGGGGGGTAGACCACCTTACGGATCTCAGGTCTAACAGCGTTGGACACTAAACAGGTCAAATTGACTATTTCCACTCCCATCTAAAGCAATTTGGTGAAAGTGTTGGACCCTAAAGGGGTTTCATTTACTATTCCCACTCCAATCTAAAGTGACTGAGGGAAGGTGTTGGAGACTAAAGGGTGACATTTACTATTCCCACTCCAATCTAAACTAATTTTGGGAAGGTGTTGGACACCAAAGGGGTGACATTTACTATTCCTACTCTAATCTAACCATACTTGGGGAAGGTGTTGGATATTAATGAGGTGAAATTAATTATTCCTGCTCCAATCTAAACCAATTTGGGGTCGGCATTGGACACTAAGGGGGTGACATTTACTAATCCCACTCCAATCTAACCATATTAGGGGAGGGTGTTGTACACTAAAGGGTTTTACATTTACTATTGCCACTCCAACCTAAACAATTTGGGGAAAGTATTGGGCACTAGATGGGTGATATTTACTGTTCCCACTCCAATCCAAATCAATTTTGGGAAGGCGCTGGACACTAAACAGGTGACATTTACTATTCCCACTCCAATCTAGTCTATTTAAACAAATTGTTGGATGCTAAAGAGCTGACATTTACAATATCCACTTAAAAATAAAACATTTTGCACAAGGTTATACAAATAAAAATGTTACATATGCAATCAACACTCCATAATCAGACGTTTTGTTAAATATAATATACATTAAAATGTTATCTAAAACACACTAATCTAAACTACAAACCTTCATATACATATGTAATTTTAAATATATCAGATTCATATTTCAATAACTATTAAAAACAAATATACACGTTTATGCAATTTATTTCTCCAACTTTTTATTAGTTTTGCCATTATGAGAAAAGAAAACAATACAATGAAAACAATATTCATGCGAATGCAGACAGTTCCACAAAACAGTTAATATATCAAAATCATCCAGCTCAATCACAAGGCTAATTATAATCATTGTCAACTACATTGTAAAAACAGAAATAAAACAGAAAGTAAATATTACAGTTACAAAAATAATAATATCAAAACATCCGCTGCCAACCCAACACTGCACCTGGTGTCATGTAGTAGGGCTGAGAAGAGATCCCCTACACAAAGCCTGCCCACCCATCTTGCCCGACCCCCAAGCTGCACCAAAGATGGAAACTCTCCAATTTCTGCTTCCAGAGAGCCTGTTAGTTGGGGACATGGTTATACTTGTAGCCCTCGATAGTTAGCTCATCATTCCTAAATGTTATAATATTTTTTCGGGCAACCAATGGCTATGTATATAGGACATTCCAGGCCCATGCAGCGCACCAGACCCTGCCTCCAGGCCTTTAGTGAAGGAGCTGAATACTCCCTCCATACTCTGGTGATGTCACACTTAGCTACCATGATGGCCAACACAAAAGTGCTTGGCGATATCGATTCCGATCAATGTCATCTGAGATGTGTAATATGACACATCGTGGAGATCACAGTAGGGACAGGCCCAACATCTCCTCCAAGCAAGCGTAAACCGTGTCCCAAAGTGGGATTAGGATGGGGCATCTCCAAACCGTATGTAGAAACTCACCGGGTGAGGCCGAGCAGTGCAGACAGTTGGCTGAAGCAATGAGGCCCTTTCTCCACAGCCTATCTCTGGTGTAATACACCCTATGCAAGTACTTCAGCTGAATGAAGCACAATTGTGAAGCAATCGCTGCCTCCCAGGGGGAGGCTACTGCCTCTCTCAATCATCATCATCTAGGGGGGCGAGATTGTGCTCCCAAGCCTCTCTAAAGGCCAGAAAAGTGTCCCTGCAGTGATCACCAGTGAACGTAAATTACTGTTGTTGTTGTTGTATAAGCTTTATTCGATAGATAATATCATAAAAGCTATATATAATTTTTTTTTTTAAACGATACAAGCAGAATAAGTAAGACGCACAACAACATGAGACTTGTATAACAGACAATACAGCAAAATAAACTATCGAACCCTCTACGCTTAATACAATTATCACATTCAATTAATTAAAAGTCAATAAGCCACATTAAGATATATTCATACAATAAGAGTAAGATAAAAATTAGGTACAATATCATCTTAATAAAATATCCTTATGCTGTCATGATTAATTATCAATATGCAGAGAAATTTTGTGTTTTCCTGAAATAGCAGCAGAAATCAGCAAATAAAGTGCTTGTGGATAAGATCTCATTTTATAGCTTGGCCGAACACCCTTAAAATCTTGCCACAGTTTCATCAAAACCTCATTCAAGTTGGTGCTGTGCCACTCTTGAGAGGGCTTTCCATCTGATAGGTCATGCCTGGCCAAGAAACTTTGCCATGCAGCATGCAAAAAGAGGTCTAGAATCAGACCTAAGGATGCGCAAGGCTATCTGATGGTCTTGTGTGCCCAGTTGCTGACAGATCGATTTTAGCCACTTGGTCCGCAAGGTGTTATATGCCGGGCAGGCGAACATGACATGGGCAACACTTTCTTACGGAGCTCTGCAGCATGGACAGTCTTGCACTATCTTGTTACATGCATGCCATTTCGCGGTCGTCACGCGGACTGGGAGAGTTCCAAACCTAAAATGTATATACAGTACCCTGTCCCTAGGGACCTGGATTATATCTAAAAATGGCTCTAGGTATCTAGTTTATTTGTGTAGACAAAATTCTGTTGTTAATCTGCCCACATTAGGTTTACAGCTTTCAATGTTGGTCCACCCATTCCCAATACAATCGTTTGAGCTAATCTTTCCTTGGGGGTTCCTGCCTTTCCCAGTGAGCTTGGAGCCCTATGGCTGTCAACATTTTCCTGACGTTAGAAATCCAGCCGATTTTACAGCTGGTATCTAGCCGGATAATCTCAGTAAGGACTTCAGCATAGAGGAGCAGCTCTGGGGCCGCCTAATGTCGGCCCAGAAGAGCAATGGGCGTAACCTAGCTACATCTCCGATCGACCGCCTATCCATATCCAACAATAAAGGGGTAAGAGGGACGTTTTTGGGTAGCATCACCAGATCTCTAAAAAATGTATTCTCAGATCTAGAGAGATGATCAGTCTTATCAAATCCTCAAACCTCTGCTCAGTACAAAGCAGAGCTGAATGCTTTAGCATCATAGACTTGGAGAGCAGGGGCTACCGGCCTAGAATGTGAGAAACGATGTTCTTTCCCCAGCGCTCCAACCACTCGTTTGTGCCCCAGCAGCATCTTTGCTAGGTGGGGCCTCCATGACATTTTGTCAGAGAGTCTGACACCTAAATAATCGAAGGTGTCAACCCTTTCCAGGGGTGTCCCGCCCAGCAAAGGGCTGCTCCTTGATGATTCGTGACAGTTAAAGGCCATAAATTTGGTTTTTGAACTATTTATGATCAACCCCCAATCGTCACAAAAAAGTTGAAACCTATTGAGTAGGCGCTGTAACCCGGCTGGGGTCTTAGATATCAGCAGGGTGTCGTCAGTAAACAAGAAAGTTGGTCCCTTATTGCCCCCCAAGGTTGGTAAATCTGCTAGGTCTTCTTGGAGAAAGCTGACTACCCCATTCATGCAAAGAGAGAATAGGGTGGGGGCTAAAACACAACCCTGTCGAACTCCTCTATTGACAGGGATTTGTTCCAATAGTTGTTCTTGCGCCCCTCCATCTGACCAGGGCAAAATTGCCCTCATGTAGCCGAATCAGCAATTTGAGGACAAAGGGGGAAAAGCGTTAGCCGCAACTTGTTTCTAGGGACCAGGTCAAAGGCAGTCTTTAAATCGAAGAACGCGAGATAAAGCCTGCCCTTGCCAATCACCACTACCTTCCAGTGGATAAGCAAGAGTCTGAACACCTGGTCCATCGTTCCAGTCTTTGGTCTAAAACCGGACTGGTACTGAGAGAGGATGGCTTGGTTCTCAGTCCATGACTGTATCCTCTGGAGAAGGACTCGGCTAAAGACCTTCTGCAGGGCATCAATCAAGCTGATAGGTCTATAATTTGAGGGATCGGCCCTGGCTCCATTTGCTAGAAGTAAAATATAGCCTGCCTTATTAGGGGGGTCAGCCTGGCACGATATTTGGGGGCCGATTACGATGTCGGGCAGAAAGCCTCCTCCCGACAGTCGGAATTTTCTCGACTGCATTGGAAACCTTCTGACCGACTCTGTCGGTTTACAATCCGCCTGATCGATTATGATGTTCACGATTGGAAGGTAAATCGGTTCCAACTGCCTCTTGCAGAATTTTGCCGGTCGGAACCGCATGGTACACACTTATGGACAGCGTTTCCAACCTTGCGAATACAATGCCGATTTCCAACAACCTTTGCAAGTCGGCCTGTCTGACACAGAAAACCTGTCGGAAAGTGACTTTGGGGGCCCCTAGCAGGCCCTCCTTCATCCTGAGGCCTCCGGTTGGGGACCGGGAGGATACCTAATGGACACCCCTGTAAAACCCTGTACCGTGTGGCAGGCACAATGGGGTTCCCACGACAGGGTGTAGGGTTTTCCGCACAACCCCCATTTCCCCATAGGAGCCTCTGTTACGGCCGGTTGTCAGGCTGAGCACTGGCTCACATAGGAAACGATGGGACTCCAACCGAACAGTGTTCGGTCGCATCGCAATCGGGCGGGTAGAACTGCCGACCGCAAGTCGGTCAGTCCCAAATCCCGATGCGATGTCGGGCGGAAGGTTTCAGCACAACATCGTAATCTGCCCCTTGGTGTTCTGGGATATTGGTCAGTAATATTTTGGCCTCTAATGGGCTATATTTTGGGATAGTTCCTGTGTGGGGCAAGTAGGGTGTAAGTGCATGGAGAAGTTGTCACTATTTATAAAACTGGGAGCGATGGAGCTGGAATTCCTTCTGAAGGGCGACAAAGGATTTCATTATAGCTTCATCAACCATGTCTCCCGATTTGGGGATACCTATCCCAGTGACAGAATCTCCGCAAACTGGCCCCCTGACAATGGACTGTACCCGGCCACATGGGGGTTTCCTCAGTGAGACGTCCCTCCCATCCCATGGATCTACTAGTTGTTATCCACGTCTCTAGTGCTGTGATAATGACTCCCAGATAGGAGAACCTCTGGGGGAGGATCTGAAGTCCCGATACCCAGGACTAACTCTCCACATCCACGCTAACTGAGTAGACTTAGGACTTACTGGGGTGAACCTGGAGTCCCAAGAACCTCCCAAAGATATCAAGAATCTGGAGTGCCCGTGGTCCCGATTCCCGGCAATCATTCGGGCAGGCAAGCACATCATCAGTATTTAACGCTATCCTTTCCTCCACTCTGGGACACCACTCAAACCCACACAATTGAGCATCAATTCGAATCCAGCTCACCATAGGTTCTATTAATAAGGCAAACAGGAGCACAGAGAGCAGCCAGCGCTGGCATGTTCCATGCTCCACCAGAAAGGGTGCAGAGGTAACTCCACCTACTCTGACTCGCGCAAACAACTCTATATAAAGTTTCACATAGCTAATAAATCGAGGACTGGAATTTAACCTATTCAGGAGGGGTAACAGAAAGGAAGAATCAACAGAATTTAAGGCTTTGCAAACGTCTACTTGTAAAAGCACAATTTCTGCATGATGAGTCTAGGAAAGGGCAATGGGGTTCCACACCCACTGTGTGTTGTGTCTCATAGCACGGCCAAACATAAAGCCCGATTAATCAGGGTGAACTAGGGTAGATTTGACCATCAATAGCCTATTAGCTAGAACCTTGATCCGTACCTTGACCTCTATTTCCAGAAGAGCGATCGGGTGGTATGACCCGCAACTCTGCAACGGCTGATGAGGATTGAGGATAGCTATAATATCCATCGTTCTAAGGGGTAGGGATTGCAGTTTGTCTTTCAGGGCCTCCTGGAACACTACTAACAAATGGGTGGCAGTGAGCACCCAAGTAGCCTTACAAAATTCGGCGGGGAGACCATCCGGCCCCGGCAACCTACCCAATCAGGGTTGCATCGGGTCACCCCTAATTCTTCCACCATAATATTGCCATTTAAAGCCTATCTGTTCTGTTGGGCAAAAGTCTGGGTGGGGAGAACACAGACAAACTACACTACTTCCAGGGCACTCTCAACGTCCTGGTGGGAGTAAAGCTCCCTATAGTAGTCAGCAAACGCCACGCCGATCCTCCGATCACCGGTGACTCGGTCTCCCTATGAATTATTGACACCTGGGATAGAGTACCATGAAAGCGCGGCAGTGCAAAAATTAGTGGAATGTTTAGCTAGATTTATCGCCCTACTGGTAAATGTGACTCTGGGTCACTGTCCACAGTGATTGCGCTTCCTACATTTGTGTTTGGCACAAAATGGTGCTGGTGGGGAGTGAATCGTGGAGAACCACTGGATCAAGTGAGGTGAAATATTGGGCCTCCAGTCCAGCATTCCTTACCTCTAATTCTTCTATCACAACGTCTGTGTGATTCCGGTGGGCTGCTCTATAACTATTAATGAAGGCTACATGGCAGCCTTCCATGCCTCCCACAAATAAAACCTGGGGAGGTGGCTGAACACACATTTTGATTGACGCAATCACAAGTTGCATCGTGGAGTGCCGCCTTAAACCAGGCAGCCATCAAAGTCCAGTTACTCAGCCTCCAAAGAAGGAGGGTCCCTCCCCTGTCCCACCATTAATCACAACTCCACTGGGGAGTGATCTGATAAACCCTGGGGTCTGAGGTGTACCTCGCTTACACTGTACTCCAAAGCCTGGGGATGAGGAAATAGTTCAAGCAAGAAAAGGTCTTGTGGACCCCGATAAAAACGTATACTTCTGTTTCATTGGGTGACAAAAGAGCCAAGCATTGATCAACCCTGTGTTATTGATAAAATAAGCCAGAGGACTCTGTGACCAGAAGGCCTACAAACCTCCAGAACACCGATCTAGATGGGGTGAGACTTCACCATTTATGTCCCCTCCAATAAACCGGGGCCCAATGGGGAACACCACAAACATGGCGCATAAGAAGTGTAAAAGCGCTACACATTTACGAGGGAGGATACCGGAGATCGCAATGTACTGGCCTTGGGCATCTAGTGAGGTCCGGAGTTGATGAGAGGAGACATGTTTTCAATAAGTATACCCACACTCTGTAGTCCCGGTGAAACATAGAATGGAACACCCAGTCAAATCCTAGTGAGACCAAAAATGGGCATTTGTTACCCAGTAAGTGGGCCTCCTGTAAGATCAGGAAGTCAGGGCCAGCCCTCCGTGCAGCTCTCAAGACAGCGCCTCGCTTATTCTTGTCAAGGAGGCCACTAACCTTCAAGGTGAGCAGTCGCAGGGACCGGGGTCTCTCATCTGTAGGTAGCTCAGCCACAAATGGAGAGCAGTGAGCAAGCCCAGTGTTGGGCCTGGAGAGCGAGCACGGCGTCGGAGCATGAACAATGGTGTGTGATGGAGTGGTACAGCGGACAAAGGGAAGAACTAAAAGGGAGGAAGAAAAAGAATAAGGAGATAACAAGGGGGCAAAACCCCACAACTAAAGGCAAAACAGTAAGCAAAATACCTAAACCTAAACCCCATTCCTCCACCCCCATACTTTGAAAACTAGAAGTACCTAAAACGTCAGGATGCCACCAACAGGGCGTACTGTAAAGCGAGTCCCTCTTTGACTGTCGCGCAAAACTGAGCCCAACTAAAACCCTCCCTGCATGAGAGAAAAAAAAGGAAAGAGCATTAACTCATTGCTGCAAATCGTACATGTAAGGTAAGTGAATTGGTCAGATGACCGAGTGGCAACCTAAAAGAAAAGCCAACACTTATTCACCAATTGCAATGATATGTGTAAACTGAAATGGTGTGTGATACAATTGGGGGAAACATCAAGAGGGTGCAGTAACTAGCAAATGGGCAGGGTCAGATTGACCTGAGTCAGAGATGAATTCTTGAGCTGGGGAGGAGGGGAGGCAGCTCCAACCTCATCCTGAGGAGTCGGGGCACCCGCTGTCTTGTATCGATGGGAGTCGCGCTTATATCGCAGCCGATGGTGGTGAGGCCATAGTCTTCTTTTCTCCAGAGGAATGACCAGATTTAATTTTTATACAATTTTAAATATTTTCAAAACAATAAAATACATTTTAACATAAATATTTTCTAAATATTCATGTTTCTAATATGTTTTGACATGTTATATTTATTTAGAAAAAAATGTGATACCTATAATATGTATTTTAATTAACATCAAATTAAAATATATTACAAATATTCATATAACAATATAAAATAAAACATTCTAAATTGTTAATTTGCACATCTTTAGAATCATTTACTTAAAATTTAAATGCAAAACATACACTTTTTTTAAAAATCTCCCCACCCTTAAAACCCACTACTAAAAAAAGTATACAATAATTCATTATATACATTAATACAACTAAAAAAACAAGTTTCCGTATCTCCCACAATTTCGGAGCGAGTCATGACAGCTATACTACCTCTGCTCTGTGATATATTGAACAGCTCTTTTAAGGCAGGCCAGTCCACAGCGGCAGAAACATGCCACTGTGGTCACACTTCTTAAAAAATCCTCTGTTAGATCATACTAAGCCTGAAAATGTTAGGCCTATTTCACTGCTTCCCTTTTTTACTAAAGTTGCAGCAAAATACATAAACCAGCAGCTCTCAAATTTTATTGAGGCACAAGATCTTCTTCATGGGACATTGGGTTTCTGCCCTCTTCATAGCACATAATCCGCCATGTTGCTTCACTTTGAGTCCATCCCCCAGATTGTTGAGGGGGTGGCACAGTAGTATTGCTGATGCAGGACCTCAGCACGGCCTTTTACACCATATCCCACAAGCTTTTATTTAAACGGTCGTGCAGCTGAGGTGTCGCTTATAAGGCCTTGCTGTGGTTTGCCTCTTTTTTACTGGATTGCACCGTTCAGGTGTCATTAAAACCTTTTCAATCTAAGGTTTTCAGCTGCACAGGGGGTGCCTCATGGCTCCTCCTTGAGCCCTACTTCGTTCAATCTGCACATACAACCCCTGGCTGATATCATTGAGTGTTACAGTTTCAATAACATATCATACGCCGATGATACACAGCTGTCACCAAAGGATGCCAACATGGCGGTTCTGCTTAGGTCCTGTCCATTAGATGGACCTCAGTAGTCTCAAACTGAATGCCAGAAAAACAGAGGTTCTCATCGTTGGCAAGCAGCCTTTGACTCGGTCCTCTGCCTGGTGGCCTGACTTGATGGGGCCTTTACCTTCCCCTAAGCCGAACATCAAGAACATTGGCGTCTGGTTTGATGCCAAGCCTTTTTTTTTATCTTAAAAACTATTAAAAAGATCTCTAGACTTCTTCCAGAAACTGCCAGGAAGACTGTATTCCAGGCTATGTTTACATCCAAAGCAAAACCAAAGGAAATGATGGACGGAGTGTTGAACATTGCAAGCACTCACCCCCAGTCAACTGATCTGGGTTTAACACATCACCGTTCTTTAGCCCACTCTGCCACCCCAGTTCAGACATGGCCATATGCAAATCAGTCTGACCCTGTGCCTCATGGGAACAGTCCAGCCCGAACTGCCAAGCCATGTCTTCCCTGGACCGGAAACAAGCTTCCTAGGACCGGTTTCTGGCATTTCAGCCGTCTTCAGCCAGGCTTGCTTGAATCCAGTGGCAAAGTGAGCAAGGGACTCACGTCTGAGCATACCCTGCCAACTTATGGCGAACAAAGCAAAAACCAAAGGAAATGATGGACGGAGTGTTGAACATTGCAAGCACTCACCCCCAGTCAACTGATCTGGGTTTAATCCATCACCGTTCTTTAGCCCACTCTGCCACCCCAGTTCAGACATGGCCATATGCAAATCAGTCTGACCCTGTGCCTCATGGGAACAGTCCAGCCCGAACTGCCAAGCCATGTCTTCCCTGGACCGGAAACAAGCTTCCTAGGACCGGTTTCTGGCATTTCAGCCGTCTTCAGCCAGGCTTGCTTGACTCCAGTGGCAAAGTGAGCAAGGGACTCACGTCTGAGCATACCCTGCCAACTTATGGCGAACAAAGCAAAAACCAAAGGAAATGATGGACGGAGTGTTGAACATTGCAAGCACTCACCCCCAGTCAACTGATCTGGGTTTAATCCATCACCGTTCTTTAGCCCACTCTGCCACCCCAGTTCAGACATGGCCATATGCAAATCAGTCTGACCCTGTGCCTCATGCGAACAGTCCAGCCTGAACTGCCAAGCCATGTCTGAGCATACCCTGCCAACTTATGGCGAACAAAGCAAAACCAAAGGAAATGATGGACGGAGTGTTCCCATGAGGCACAGGGTCAGACTGATTTGCATATGGCCATGTCTAAACTGGGGTGGCAGAGTGGGCTAAAGAACGGTGATGGATTAAACCCAGATCAGTTGACTGGGGGTGAGTGCTTGCAATGTTCAACACTCCGTCCTTCATTTCCTTTGGTTTTTGCTATGTTTACATCCAGGCTGGACTACTGCACTGTCCTGTATTTGGATGTCTCACAGTTCGAGCTAATGAGACTTCAGCATGTGCAGAATGCTGCAGCTCGTCTGCTGCTGAATCTTCTGAGACGGGCCTCCAAGGGTTTTGCAATCTGAGAACTGTACTAGATACCCCTGAAGAAAGGGCTCTCCTTCAGAGCAATGGGCAGTACAGTCCTTAAAGATAAAGGCTCTCATTACTTCCACCAGTTTTACTAGAAACTTAAGATCTGCTGGGGCCTCATTGGGGGGCATCTCAACTGCAAAGAGAGCTTGCACTAGGGGCTGCTTCTTAAGTTTCCTATCAGCTAAGCTTCTGTTTCAAATTAGACAGGAAAAAAACGAACTATCTTTCTGCAAAAATGTAAAAACCTGGCTGCTCAGGCCGGCCTGAATTTTCATGGTCCAGTAGCTGTTTTTCTGGTTCTGACCTCTGGGAGTGAGATCGTAGCGCTCGGACACTTTGGTAAAAATAACTATGCGCTTTATAAATCACTTTATTATTATTAATACATTTAAAAAAATAATTATAACAAAAAATATTTAATTAAAAACACAAATAACAAAGAATACATATATACAATCAAACACAATACAATAAATTACATACTAATTAACACTTACAAACGAAATTACATACATTTCATACATTGATATTTTTTACAACAGTATTAAAATCCCCTCTAAAAATTAAATTTTTACCTTCAATATTCCTGTTGACGATATTTTTGATATTCCGATACTCTTGACACAATATTTTTGTACCACGATATTTTTGCCCCGATATTTGTCCAAACTTCCTAGATCATCATCTTTTAATTTACTTTTTTTAAATATAATTAATTTGCCCAGAATAAGTAAGAAATCTGGGAAGAATGCTGAAGGTATTTCCACTTGTTGCCTAAGCCCTAAAACAAATATTAGCCATTGTGAATCAAGGCCTTAATTGTCAGTATAACAAACAATTCAGCAAATTAGACGTGAAGAGCTCCCAATGCACTGCTAACTAGGGCTTAAACTGGAGAAATGCACCAAATGGGCATGTGTTACAAAAGATAGAGCAGCAAGTAAGATGTTAACTGCCTGTGTGGATAATCGATCAATACAAACAATTACATTAAGTAGGTTTAACTTTAATTTTGAGCAACAATAAAACGTTTACAAAAGATACTAATCGTTCTATGCCAAAATCAAAAAGAAACTTTGATTTAACTGTCCATCCCAGCTAGCTAGTGCCTATTTCGGTTTTCTCTCTGTAAATTGCAATCTATAGTTAAAGAAACAAAAAAAAACAGAGGTTCCCCGAAAAGAAGAAAACGATTGGTTAAATTGAGACTTTGTTTTGGTCCTCTGTTGACCTATTACACCATCAATCTTCTAAATGGCTGGGTGCCCTAATGATAATTGCCCACATCCAGCTAGTGCCTAGATATACGATCATCGCATTGCATGCCCTTGGGTGTAGACTGATACAGGGTAGAGAAGTGATGCACATAGTATGTGTCTTAATGATATGTGTGCCCAACCATTCTATGTCAAGGTAACCTGCATCATCTATCTTCTCTTTATTGAGTCACAAGGCCTTATCTAATGTGGATTGGCGAGGGGTTGCAACCACATCATTTGTTCTCTCTGCAACACTATCACTGTTATGTATTGCAATTTAAGTTTATCACACTTCTTATGCTTTGTCAAAAGTGTGTATGTCATGGCTACCAATGATCAGTCTTCTAATAGCAGGCCATCATATTTGTTTGTCCTGAATGTGCAATAACCTTCAAGCAATAGAGCCATACAGCCTACCCTGGTGCATGGTCCCTTCTCTGTAAGATCCCTCAGCGTATCAGCGCCCTTCTTTCAGGAGGGAAAATCTGCATGTATGTGGAACACATGGGGATGTATGATGACCTGATGGAGTGGATGTTGTTGCTCTTGTTGCTTGATATTCTTCAGGGTCTATGTGTGGGACTGACCATAGCGTGGCTTTGAGCACCATGATGTAACATGACATGGCATGGCACCCCTCCTGTGTGAAGCAGGGGTGATGCCTCCATTGGAGCGGGGGAGCGCCGCTCAAATGCCCCTGAGCCTCGAGATGAAAAATAAAATGGTAATTCATTACAATGTTATTTTTCAGCCTCCTGTCACAAACTGAGAGTCAGGATGGGGCAGGACTTAAGGAGAGCATCAGCAGGGAGGAGGAGGGGCTGTATGCCCACTTTTCAAAGTGTGCATGTCCCCTTGGCCACCCATCTTGAGACAGCCAGCCACACCTGGCACTTTCAAAGCTCTAACCCAGTCTAAAGACAGCTGGGTTAGAGCAAGTAAAGACCTCCAGAGTGCTGTGGAGCACCGAGACTGGTCGGTCCCTC
This sequence comes from Triturus cristatus, assembly GCF_964204655.1. NCBI lineage: Eukaryota > Metazoa > Chordata > Amphibia > Caudata > Salamandridae > Triturus > Triturus cristatus. The sequence goes on along the minus strand of NC_140585.1, from coordinate 390,364,046 downwards.
CAATCAGGGCGCTGCTCTCATGCTGGTGAGAGCAACACCAGGATTGGTCAAGGGAGTTACTGAGGCCTGCACTGCAGTCGCGAGGAGATCCACAGTGAGGAGGTCTTGTATTGAGGTAAATGTCTTCATATATTTTAATTTAATTTATGCACACCTGTTTATCTTTGTTTTTTTTATATTTTTGCACGATTGGCATGTTTTTTAGATGCCAGCCACCAATGGTGTGAGGCATAACGTTCTTACAGTGGAAGCTGATGAACAGCATCTGCAGGGTGCAGAACCATTAAGAGTCGGATCATATGCAGCATTGTTAATTCTTCAATAGTTTATATGGTCTATCAAAACCATTAGACAGGTAGAAGACATCAACAAACGTAGACTTCTTTTGATGTACAGTGAAACAGATTTTACATTTGAAAAGTTTGCTTTGTTAACACCTAGCACTGCATGTTTATTGTAATTCTACTTTAAAACTCGTAATGTTTCATAATGGGATAAATAAAAAATGAGCGGAGATCATTAATAAATAACATTTATGTTGCTCTGGGAAATATTTATCACAAGATGCAGTTGACTGAGCTTAAAATAAGAAATAAACGTCTTAATTCCGCATAAAAAGGAAACATTTAATAAATGGACAACTTATTATTTTCAGTATTAATCTAGTATTTTGCCAAAGATGTTTTAATTCTGAATAATTTTCATCTTCAGCAGGATACCACTCAGTAAACAATTTCTTTATCATTACTTTCAAGGAAGAGACTGGACGTGCACAGCTATCCAGAATTTGCATCAGCCCCAGCAAACGAGCCGAAGTCTGTCTGCCCATTTTATTTGGTCTAAAAATAGTACTGACTCCAGAATTACTCAAACTTGACCAAGCATACCCCTACCTATGCGTAATTCTTTGGAAAATCTTTTAATAGCTCGATGGTCTCATGGTCTCTCTAGATAAAGCTCTCCTACCCAAACCTGGCCAGGGCACTGGAGTGTGGGTTCAAACAGAGGAGCTGTTGCCTCGATATTGAATAGTTTTGGAGCTTTTTGCTAATAAATGTGGCTGATCTGAAAGTTCTCTCAGTTGCTGCATAGATTTCAATGATCCCAGCGCAAGAGATATGGCAACTCTACTTTTAGACAGAAATACAGGTTTCCAATATAAGTTGTCAATGATGAATGATCCCCTATAATTACAATAACATAGAACCCGAAACTCCACTCCTTTATATTTCCATTCGAATGTCCTGCTGCACTGACCAACATTGAATATTTTGGTTTTACCATGATCCAGACATATTATGGTCACACTGCTGCTCCGAGTAGTTTGAAATGAGTTGAATTGCATGGGGGTATCACTAATAAAAAAGGTATGTCCTCCACATAAAGTAATTCTGGAACAAGTGCACCCCCTACTTTTGGAAGAACGTTATTTGTTTATAATATTACCCCATAGAAATTATAATGAACATACTAAAGCGTAGAAGCAGTTTTGTTTAACAACTATGTCAGCTGTAATTCTTTCGGTATAATTCCTGTAGGATTTGTCACTGCTCATGAATTGATGTAAAATAAAAAGTTGGCATTCTTGTGGATGAAAAATATATATGTATAAATAGCAATAGAACTCCATGTGCAACATCAATGCTCGTTACAATGATAATTAAATATTCTACGTCATAAAATACCTTAATATTGGTGCAGCACTAGTCTTCTGTCACTAGCCATTTGGACACCCCCCTCTTGTCCTTTTGAGTCTTAACCTGAAAGGTTGGAGACGCTGCTCGACTATGTTCCTCGGGAGGAATTTGGGTAATTGGTCACTGCCTCAGTTACTCCTCTTTATACCTATTAAGCTAAACTCCAGTTCATCATTGTTTGACCTTTCAGCCCTAGGGTGGTCTGTCCCAAACCTTTAACCTACTCCCCTCCTGGTTATTAAAATTGGTTTTGTTGGCTTTAGAACTCTGTGCACTGTACCCCTGCAAGCCATGGTTAAAGTGCTTTTGCTCACTCCTTAAAACATTGTAAAATTGGCATAGCGTTTTGGCCGTCTGTCAACACCAGAGAGCTTTGTGAGAGTGTGACCCTGAATATTTGGACATAAAGCCTCATTACAATGGCGGTGGGACCACCACAGTCAGGCTGTCCGCTAGCCACATTAAGATGGCGGGCGCAAGGGGGGCAGGCGGGACCGGTGGACGGACTTGAAGCCCTATAATGGTGGCAGTGCCTGCTCAGGCAATGCCATAGGGATTACAATGTCCCTCACCACCGGCCGTATGGCGGTTAACCCATTGAACCTTCGATATGGGTCCTGGGGGCACCAATGGTGCCCCCTTCATATCCCTGCATCATGTGGCAGGCACCGCATGGTGCCAGCCACATGGTTCAGGGATATGTCAGATGTGTGTATTTTGGAGTGCAGCGTGTGCTGCAGACCACAGCACATGCTGCAATACAAAATATACACACTGAAACCGCTTTGAAGGCGGTTGCATCCTAATCCCTATGGCGCAACCTCCGTTTCCAAGTCGGGAGCTCCTTGTTCCGCAATGGTGACGAACGGACGTAAGTCAGACCGGCATCGTAATGAGGCCTATAGTTGCCATGGAATGCCACCCCATCATAGTTCTACGACTAGCCAATAGTTGGACCTGGCCATCTATGCGGATCACCCTCAAACGTTTTACCTTCATCCCTCCTGTTTTCTGAATTTCTTTTTTGTTGGCCATCGGGCTCTGTGCACCTAACCACTGCTAAAGGGCTCTGTACTTCAAACATGGTCAAATTGGCTTACATCTAATATGCACATTAATTTTACGTATAAGTCCCTAGTAAAGTGGTACAGCATGTACCCAGCGTCTGTAAACTAAATGCTACTAGTGAGCCTGCAGCACTTGTTGTGCCATCCACTTAAACCAATCAATCAATCAATCAATCAATCAATCAAGGGTTTACTCACCCGTTTTGGTCTCAAGGCGCTGGGGGATGAGGGGGGTATGTTGGGTGCTGGGGTCATCTGAAGAGCCAGGTATTGAGGTCCTTCCTGAACTGGAGCAGTGTATGGCTTTGCCGCAGGTAGAGGGGGAGGTTGTTCCAGGTCTTGACAGTGGCCAGGGAGACGTCAGCCAATCTGAGGTTTCTCTTGGGGGCATGGAAGGAGAGACGGTTTTTAAGGTATGGTGGTCTGATGTTGTGAAGAGCCTTGTATGCGTGCGTGAGGAGCTTGAAGGTTATTCTTCTTTCGATGGGGAGCCATGGAGATCGCTGAGGTGTTGGATGATGTGGTTATGCCAGGGGAAGTCAAGGATTAGTCTGGCTGCGGCATTCCGGAGGGTCTGGATCTTGCAGAGGAGTTTGTTGTTGATTTCAGCATAGAGGGCGTTGCCGTAGGCCAGTCTGCTGGTGATGAGGGCGTGCATGACCATTTTTCTGGATTCGGAGGGAATCCATTTGAATTTTTTTCAGAGTATGTGGAGGGTGTGCAGGCCGAGGATATGGCATTGAGCTAGTGGTTCATAGTGAGCGATGAGTCCAGTATGATGCCGAGGATTGGTGCATGGTCTGTCAGGGTGGGGGGATTTCCGAAGGTGGAGGGCCACAAGGTGTCGTCCCAAGTTGAAGGTGTGAAGCCAAGGATGAGGACTTCTATTTTCTCTGTGTTGAGTTTCAGGTAGCTCTTCTTCATCCAGGTTGCAACATCTTTCATCCCTTCCTGGAATTTGTGCCTGGTGATGTTGGGTTCCTTGGTGAGGGAGAGGATGAGCTGGGTATCATCGACGTAGGAGACGATGTTGAGCTTGTGGTTTCTGACAATGGTCGCAAGGGGGGCCATGTAGATGTTGAAGAGGGTGGGGCTTAGGGAGGATCTCTGGGGTACTCTGCGTCTGGTCTCTGTCGGTTCTGAGAGGTTGGGTGGGAGTCTGACCCTCTGCGTTCTGCCTGTAAGGAATGAGCATATCCAGTCTAGGGCCTTTCCTCGGATACTGGCTTCATGGAGTCTGGTGGCTAGTGTGCAGTGGGAGACAGTGTTGAAGGCCGCTAATAGGTCCAGGAGGATGAGGGCTGCCGTTTGGCCCTGGTCGAGGAGGAAGCAGATGTCATCAGTGGCGGCAAGAAGGGCAGTCTCGGTGCTGTGGTTGCTGCAGAATCCTGATTGAGAGATGTCTAGGACATTGTCAGCTTTGATGAAGTTTTCTAGCTGGGTGTTGGCGGCCTTTTCGATGATCTTGGCTGGGAATGGAAGCAGAGAGATAGGCCTGAAGTTCTTAAGGTCCGTCGGGTCTGTGGAGTGTTTCTTCAGGAGGGGGTTGACTTCGGAATGCTTCCAGTCATCAGGGAATGCGGTGGTCTCAAGGAAGAAGTTGATCATCCAGCGTAGCTCAGGTGCGATGGTTGTGCTGGCATTGTGGAAGATGTGGGGGACTGTGGTCTGAGGGTGCTCCGGAGTCAATGGTCTTTCTGGTTTTTAAGTTGTCTTCTGTCATTAGTGCGGTCCAAGTGAGTCTGGCCTGTTGAGTGGCATTTGGGGAGGGTGGGGGCTGAGGCGGTGGAGAGGTGTTGGTTGTCGAACTTGTTGTAGAGCGTCTTGATCTTGAGGTGAAAGAAGAAGCTGAGTCTGTTGCAGGGGTCTTGGGAGGGTGGGACGTCTGTTGTTTCGCTGCTGGGTTTGACAAATTTCTGTATCATGGAGAAGAGTTCCTTGGAGCTGTGGCCGTTGATGAGGATTCTGTTGTGGAGGAAGTCCTTCTTTGTTGATTTGATGAGTTGGTGGTGTGCTGTGGTGGCTATTCTGTAGGCTTTGCGTGTTTCAGGGGTTTTGCTAACTCTCCATGTCTGTTCAAGTCATCGGCAGGGGCGCTTGGATTCTTGGAGTGCCGGGAGCACGGGCACCAGGCAGCCTATGGGTGAGGGTTCCATGGAGAGTTGTTTTGGGGTTGGTCTGGATCTGGAAGTGGAGATGGTCCATGGGGGACGAGGTGTCTTCCGGGTCGGTGATTGTCATGCAGAGGGAGCTTTTGTGGACGATGGCGATGCCTCCTCCTTGGTGGATGGGGTGGTCTTTTCTTAGGATCTGTATCCGTCAGGAACGACATTTGCGATGTCGGACACGGAGTTGGTGTTGGTCCAGGTCTCTGTGAGGAAGGCGACGTCGGGTGTGTGGGTTTTGAGGAGGTCCCTGATTTCTATGGCGTGTCTGTGAAGGGAGCGCACATTGAGGAGGACGCAATTCAGTGGTTTGTGTGCAGTGGCACCCAGTGGAACGGTTGGCTGCTGCTGGGGTCTGGAGGTGGGTGAAGGTGCAGGAGCAGTGTCGGCAGGAGATCGGGACTTGGCTATTGCTCAGCGACGAGAGCTGACAGTTGTTACTGCATCTGGGGTTGAGAGCACGGAGGTTGCTGGGGTCAGGGGACCAGGGTCCCTGGCGCTGGTCGCAGTCGGGTCGGAGACAGGCGCAGATGGGTTTGTCTTTGGTGCAGCCGTGTAGCGGCCGCTATTAAGTAGGGGTGGGGGAGGATGGTCAGATGGGAGATGTGAGCGGGAAGGACATGCTGGAGCGGCCCTGCGGGCAGCAGCGGTGAGAGCGCCGGAAGAAAAGAGCCAAAAAAAGAAAAAAGGAACAAAATACACAAAGCCAAAAAGAGAACAATTGAGTAAAATAGACAGAGGGGGCAAAAGGAGAAAAAGGGAGATCAAAAAGAGAAAAAAGGGCACAGAGGGTACAGAACAGACCTGAACAGCAGAAGAGCAAAGTACTCTTCCACTGGACCACCGGGGACAAGGCACAGGCAGGAGCCTACAGGTGGAGGAGGACCTCGAACGCCTACCTGGCACGGAAGCTCTCTGCTCAGAGACCAGTCCCTCAACGGTGGAGCTGCGCTCAGGTAGAGCAGTCACTTAAGTAGCCTTGTTAAGCATCTCTCCAGCCCGGGTGCAATTTTAAACTTCCAATTCGATCTGACAAGATAAACATGTTTCTAGGCCTAAAACTCCCCTTTTAATACACATGTCACCCCTAAGGTAGGCCATAAACCACCCATAGGGCAGTCTGCAGTATACTTAAAAAGTTGGACTTCTACTTTTACAAAAGAATATCATTAGGTTGCCTTATTACATTTAATAGGTGATAACCTTTGTTTGGGAACAGGTGGAAATGTCATATCTGGTGTCTAAAGAATTATCATCTCAGAATACTCTTTAATGGTAAAGTGGATGTTTAATCACAATCCTGAAAATGCAACTTTTGAAAAGTTGCCACTTTTTGTCCTAACCATTTGGTGCCAGCAGCCTGTGTCCTGAGTCATATTAATCTAAAAAGTTGGAAGTTGTATTTTGTGTGTGCCTCCCAGACAGAGAGACAAAGGGAGACTAGTGGTTGGCAGGAAGGCAGGGGCGGAACTGTTCCCTGCCCCACTAACATTTCAAAGAAGCTGCCCCAGCTCACTCCCAGAGAAATTCACACCAGTCGTTTGCTACCCCAGCCCCTTTGAAGCCCGAGCAGAGAGGAAGGAAAGTCCAGAACCATCGGGGGGCGCTTTCTTCCACTTCAAAGCTGTCACCAGGTATAACAAGCTTTGGCAAAACCAACAGCTCTCGCCTATGCCAGAACTATTGACTTTGGCAATGTGCTTTAGCCATGTTGTACACCAGTGTTGCAGCTGTTCAGCATAGCTAAAGATTAGTATCATAGAGTGGAGCAGATTAGAGTAGAGTGAGTTGATTAGGGGGGAGTGTAGTGAAGTGGATTGGAGTGAACTAGAATGTAGTGGAGTACATTAGAGTGTAGTGGATTCCAGTGGATTGCAGTAGAGTGAATTAGAGTGTTGTGGATTACAGTGGAGTGAACTGCAGTCGAGTGGAGTGGATTACAGTGGAGTGGAATGAGTGGAGTGAAGCATATTGCAGTGGAGTGGATTGGGGGATTTGAGTGGAGTGGATTGGAGTGGATTACAGTGGAGTGCATTACAGTGAATTGGAGTTGGATAGAGTGGTGGATTACAGTGGAGTGGATTGTGGTGGATTACAGTGATTGGAAGGGATTACAGTGGTTTATAGTTGAGTGCATTACAGTGGAGTGGATTGCAGTGGATTACAGTAGATTACAGAAGGGTGGAGTGGATTAAAATGGATTGGAGTGGATTGCAGTGCAGTGGATTGCAGTGGATTAGAATGGAGTTAATAGTAGTAGATTACCATGGTGTGGATTACAGTGGATTGGAGTGGAGTGGATTGGAATTGATTGAAGTGGAGGGAATTACAGTGGTAACGGGTGGATTACAGTGGGCTACAGTGGATTGGAGTGATTACAATAAATGGCAGTGTCTTGCAGTGGGGTGGGTGGCATTGGATTGCAGTGTATTACATTGTAGTGTATTGGAGTGGTTTACAGTCGATTGCAGTGGGGTGAATTACATTGAGGACACTACAGAGGAATGGATATCAATGGCTTACACAGGAGTGGATTACAGGCAGATTGAGTACAGTGAAGTACAGTAGATTACAATGGAGTGGATTACTATGGAGTGGAGTGGACTACAGAGGATTGAAATACAGTGGAGTATGTTACAGTGGAGTGGATTACAGTTGATTGCAGTGGATTACAGTTGAATGGATTACAGTGGATTAGAGTTTATTATAGTGCATTGGAATAGAGTGGATTACAATGGATTGGAATGGATTACAGTGGACTGGAGTGGATTTCAATGGAATAGAGTGGAGTACATTGGATTACAGTGGATTAGAGTGGATAACAATGGATTACAGTGGACTACGGTGAATTGGAGTGGATTACATTGGGGTGTATTACAGTGGATTATAGTGGTGTAGAATGTATTACAGTGGATTAGAGTGGATTTCATTGAAATGTAGTGGATTATGGTGAATTACAGTGGAGTGGATTACAGTGGAGTGGATTGGATTACAGTAGGGTGGAGAGGATTACAGCAGGGTGGTCTGGGTAACAGTGGATCATAGTGAAGTAGATTAGAGTTATTATCAGTGTGTGGAATAAATAACACTTTCCAACTTTATATGTCATTATTTGAAATTGTGTGCAATAAATACCAACACCTTTTTCATTCTACCCTGCAGCCTGCAATAAAGAACATCCAAGACATGTCGGGCATTGCAATGGATAAATATTGTCACCTGTTTTAACTGCATGTACTAAAGAACACCCAAGACACATTGTCCTATTTCGCTGTACTTCTGCATGCAAGAAAGAGCCTCACATAAGACTCCTAGGCTCCAAGCTGCACTCAGTAACAGTTGCAGAAAAAAAGAAACAAGTAGCTACTACAAACAAAGCTATCGAAGGGCACATGTAATTGGGTGATGCTCTATGGGAGGGTTCAATAGACAAAAAGGAGGACAATCTAGTACATGCTGACCACCTAAAAGCAAGCATGTAAAGTTACATTGACCACAACAGATGAAAAGCCATGGGCATGCAGGTAGCCCATTACCTGTAAACAAAATGTCTTGAAAATACAGTGCATGATCTGTCTAGGTGAGACCTAAAAATAGGACCTAAAGACCCACTCTTCAGTGCACTTCTAAATAAATAAATGTAAATCCAGTACTTGTATAGCGCACGAATCACCCCCGAAGGGGTATCTCGGCGCTGGGGGCCGTTGGGAAGATTAAGCGAGCTATTGCCCAGAGTCGCATGGTGCTGGGCCGACCCCTGCCGCCGGAGCCAGCGATCGAACCGTGATCCTCAGCGTCCAGTGTCAGTCGCCCTGGCCGTGGTGCCACACCTCTCCTGAACCTGTGGACATTACAGCAGAAGGACATAGGACTGCCCTGCTGCTTGAGGCCAGCCCTGCTATCTTAGAAGGAAGATTGGACCTGCCCTCTTCTTACCAAGCTAACCTGAGTGACTCCAAGTGTCAGTTGACTGACCTCCTATTACAGGGACACACCAAGCTCTTGAGGTCTTCCTGCAACTGCCGAGCTGATCTGCTGCAACTGGGCATGGCCAGACTGAGCCCTCCTGAGCCGTGCTAGCATGTACTAGAGTGAGTCCCTAATTCCCAAGAGGTGCCTCTCCAGGTCATTGGCCCTTGGCTGGCATCACTGTACACTCCTCTGAAGAAAAGGGATAAATCCTGAAATCTGGGCAATTTTCAATCGCGAACTGGCCTGTTTGTGCTGAGATCTTCCCGTCCACGATGACAGGCAATATGAAGCTCCAGTGAACTCAACTCTCAACTACAGCAAACACCAGCTACAACCATCAACACCAGATCTGCACTTTGCACTACAACAACAGCAGCCTGCTGTGACTGTCAACACAAAACTCCAGCAACGTCCTTCTGCTATGCCCGCCATGATCTTTGCACTACAGTGATGACCATCCGCTATGCCCTACCTGCTCTTTGCGCTACAGTAATGGCCATCTGCTCCTCGCAGCCTTCATAAAGTGGACTTTTCACACCGGAATTTGAGGAGGTAACTTTTCAGTGGAACTAATCTGATCCCTGTATCTGGCCCACCCTCCATCGTGGTCAGCCTCAACTTGTGACTTTCTTCCGGTCTAGCATGACCAGATGACCGCGAGTGGTGTTTTCTGCTTTTAGATGCTATACTTACCTATATCTTTAAAATTGCATATCTCCAGTACCACTGATTGGATTTTTATTGTTTTGTGGTAAAATGATGTATTACATTTTCCCCTATTTTAAATTGGTGCAGGAGTTTTCTTGTTTTCACTTTAAAACTGTTTATGGGCGACATAAATACTTTACACATTGCCTCTAAGTTAAGCCTGACTACTTTTGTGCCAAGCTAGAGGGCTAAGCACAGGTTAATTTAGTGGCTTTTGTGGCACACATTGACATGGATTTTGGTTGTTGTTTGAGAAAGGTCTTCACCCCCGTCAAGCAAACACTCAATTTCTTACAGTCAAGAATGTAGGGCAACACAATATTATTATTCTGATAGTTAGTTGCTAAAAGCTTTCTTGTGTAGCAATGATCAAGTACTGATTTTATTTCATCAAGAGTGCTTTGCATTTGTTTTACTATGATTTGGGATTTAAAGATTACTAGAAAGAATCTAGCATAATTGAACGTGAGCCAACATGATCGAAACGGGTCTCATAAAGCCTGGTTTACAATGTTAAAATTGTATCCATAACCTCAATGAAGGCAAGAGAAAAATGTGTTGATCAATTTTATTCATTACACCCATCTTAAAATCACAGTCCACCTGCTTTCCCTCTTTTTCCTCTTTTTATTACTAGGTGTAATGGCAAGCTGATGCAATGGTTATATTTTTAAAAGGTTTAACGAAAGCATGTACCACAGCAAGAAAAATATAAAAGAGACAGTCACTTAAATGCCGCTGACATATACTTCCAAAGGATTTGATGTTTTCTTAGAAAATAAACCTTTTAGTTGTTCCATGCATGATTATAATTTTTATTATTATTATTATTATTATTATTATTATTAGAAATAATAATAATATTATAGATGGGATTCTTCAATACCTTCATAAAAACCTGTCTCAAATGTTTTCATAATAAGACTTAGATTAGATTAATTTGTTTAATGCACAATTACTTAAAATCATTGTAATCATTACATACATAGTAAGTCCATTATATAAAAATTATTTGTATATGAAAATAGACAGTTATACTTGTAAATATTTCCTAAACATTCTCAGTGGAGGTCTGTCAGGAAATATTAAATACACAATAATATTGATGAATGCTTCATCAATAAAATGTCAGTAAAAATATGCTGATAGGCTGTTAAAATCAAGCAATATCTCAAAATATCAGTCTATGACTTTTGGTAATGACCAGTCTCCAACAGTACTGCTACTGCTTTCATAAAGTTCTTAAAGCAATTGGCTAATTGTACAGAGTCCCCTCTCAAACATGCTTCTGCCGCTCCTTGGCAGGTCCGGATGTTTCGAATGTGCCAAATTGGTCGGATCCAGAATTTCTTTAGCGGGATCAAGGCACTACAGATACAGAGCACATGGGTCAATGATTCCTCTTCATTGGTACAAAGGGGGTATTGACTGTCCTTCTCCTCGAGGTTCCTCTGCCCATACCAATATGCCTTTAACGGAACCAGACCAAAGTGAAACCCATCAACTGGTGCTTCATTTGCAAGTGAAGGGGCGATGGGAGATAGAATGGCAGAGATGCGGAGTCATAGAGTGTTATGGCCCAACTGCTGTGAACCAGGTTTTTCACAGACTGTGCATTGTGTTCTGCCCATATTATCTTTGCTTGTTTTGTCAGTAGCTTAGCCGCCACAAGTCGACGCAATCTGCTTTCCCATATTGATTGTGCTACAGTGCCTCCAAGGCATGCCTTAAAAACTTGTGTCAATTTGTTGCTGGATTAGTTATTAATGATCAGAATACCCTTTTTAGCGTGTGCTTTTGTGCCTGCTTTACTTTCAACCGGCAACAGGAATACTCTACGGTAACAAGATGATTGCGCTTTGTCCATCAGGTTGCCATTCTGTCTCTAAAAATTATTGCCCCGTAGGCCACTGTGTACAACAGCATTTTTGAAGTATTTAATGTTTCACTAGTGATTCTATTTTTATTCTTCATGTTTGCAACTATGCTCTCTCTTTCATATGTAGGAACTATGCATCAAGGATTTAAGTGGTTTGCTGGAAAGGTGATGGTGTGACCATTTATTATCAGGAATAAAGAACCCCCTGCCCTGTTTGATAAGGATATTGCAAGCCCTCATACGAGGAATGCAGCCTAGTTCAGAAAATAAATTGCTAAGCAAGGTACTGAGGTTGTCCCAAGTGTCACAGTGCAGATCGTGCATGAGGAATTGGGGGTTGGATATATTTCTGACTAAATTCAAGTCCGCCCGATAATAATATGGCTGTGAATTTGGACTAAGGAGGAATTAGAACTTAACAGAAGTATCCTAAGAGATTGCCTTGCAGTGTATCGTGGGCTTCACATACCTTTTTAGGTTGAGCATAAACGTACAACCTCTTGTATACTTTACTATACATATATCTCTGTGGGCTAAATGCCATTCCTTGCTTCTCATTTGTTTGTTTCAATGTCCTTTACAACTCCTTTCTTACTAGTGGCCAGTCCTGCCTCTTTGTCCTGCATCTCTTAATCATGTAAAAAAGTTAAACCACTAATTAAAAACAGCCATTATTTCAGTTCCATTAAATCAACACTTCAAATGATACTTTAATATGCATGCTGCTTGTGTTCTTTCCTACCCTCCAGGACCCGTGCTTGGCTGCTGGCTGAGGGGTTGAAAGTCTCTGCTCTTAGTTTAGCGCTGAGGGCAAAATATTTCCTTCTGGAAGAATGCTCACTGTAAATGTGCATTTGAATGTTGTACATTAAGTGAATGCAGAACAAGCAGGCAGGGCGGGCACAAGGGCAGTGTGATCACACTGGATACTGACTTCAGAGCAGAGGTTCAGAGCACAGGGGCCATGTTTTCGAGTTTATTTTGCTTAAAAGCACTCGCTGACACATGCCAGGCCTCAAGTAATACAATAAAAATGTCAAGATAACCCCAGTGATTAATGTTCTTGCTGATATGGAGTTGTCTAGTGGAAGAAGATTTGACTCATGGCGAGGGTTAATATTACGGCAGCAAAGAAAGTGTACCATGCAGAACACAAAATGATTAAAATGTAAATAGGTCAGTGGGTTACTGCTTTTTTGTTACTTGCAGCTTATAAATTAAAATCCTAACCTAGAACAGTGAATTTATAACTGTCATGGTAGAACTGCATGCACTGCAAATTGTAGATTAGAGCAGATATTGTTGGAAGAAGGGTTCATCTGGGTAGAGATCAGTTCTTTTTAGTTAAGAGAACCCCCAACCATGGTGTGCTGTTTTCAATTCTGAGTTTGTGCTTCTGGGGCCCAAGCACTCTTTAGCAATGCTGCCTACCAATATGCATGACTTGTGACCTCTACCCCCTGAAGTCCTCTGTTTTATGTAACATTTCCTTTATGCTAATATATACACATATCATTGATTGACTCTGTGTAATTTGTGTGTTTTTGCAAAGTGCTTTGACACCCTACACTGGTATGAGTGGCGCTTTCTAACTAATTAAATGCATCTGAACATTAGTGGTTATGGAGCCTTAAGGAACACTGTTAAAGGGTGGTGATGATGAAGGAATCCGCAACACTCAGCCTTACCTCAACATCACCTCAGCACCACCTCAGCATCAGCGCAGCACATCCTCCTCATCAGTGCACCACCACTAATGCAGCACCAACTCAGCATCAGCGCACTACCAGCTCAGCACCAGCAAAGCCCCACCTTAACATCAGCACTGCACCATCTTAGCTTTAGCACAGCACTTTCTCAGCATCAGTGCACCACCACCAACGCAGCCCCACCTCACCAGCAACTCAGCACCAACGCAGCACCACTTCAGCATTAGCGCACCACCACCTCAGCACACCACCAACTCATCACTCAGCACCATCTGAGCACCAGCTCAGCACCACCTCAGAACCAGTGCACCAGCACACCTCAGTATCACTCAGCACCACCACAGCATCACTCATCACCACCTCAGCATCACTCAGCACAGCACCATCGCCTCATCAGTGAGCCACCACCAATGCAAGCACCAACTCAGCATCAGTGCAGCACCACCTCAGCATTAGTGCATCACCAGCGCATCACCATCTTCCCATTAGCACAGCACCACCTCAACACCACCACCTCAGCATCAGCACAACCCCATCCCAGCATCAGCAAAGCACTACCTCCTCATCAGTGCAGCACCACCTGCGCACCAGTGCAGCAGCACCACCTCAGCATGACTCAACACCACCGTAGCACCATAGCAGCTGCACCTCAGCAGCAACTCAGCACCAATACCGCACCACTTCAACATCTGGGCAGCATCACCTCAGCACATCACCAACTCAATATCTCTCATCACCACCTGAGCGCCAGTGCAGCACTACTACCTTAGCATGAACCAGCACCTCAGCATCACTCAGCACCACCTCATTATCACCTCAGCATCACCTCCTCATCAGTTCACTACCAACTCAGCTTCAGTGCAGCACCACCTCAGCACCAGCGCAGCACAGCATAAACATCAGCGCCATTTTCCCATCAGTGCACCAACACAGCGCCACCTTAGCATCAGCAGAGCATCACCTCAACACAGCGCCAACTCAGCACCAACTCAGCACAAGCGCAGCCCCACCACCTCAGCATAACTCAGTGTCAATCAGCACCACCTCCGCATCGCTCAGCACCACCTCCGCATCACTCAGTATCACCTCCATACCAGCACACCACTACCTCAGCATCACTCAGCACCACCTATCAGTCAGCATCACCTGAGCATCACATCTGCACCAGCACACCACCACCTCAGCCGCACTTCAGCACCACCTTAGTGTGCCCCCGAAATCTGGCATCTGTTGATTCTCTCTTAATGCCCGTCCACTGCTCGTGTTGTAATTCAGGTACTATTTCTCAATCTCCACCCTCCTATTATTTATGTCCCTTCATTTATAACAAAAAAAAGCTGTAATAAAGAAGCATTACAACAGGCAGGAAGAGGTTGCCAGTATTGCAAGGACAAAAAAACTAGAAGACATTTTTTGTTAATTCTATTTTTAATAGTCATTTAATTGTACATAATGTCTTCTCCAAACTCTACTACATAACACTCCACAACACAAAATACCATTCCACATACTTACACACAGTCCCACTCCACATAGTTCTAATACACTCAAAAACACATAATTACTATCCACATAATCCAACTGCACATCATACCACTTAATTCCACTACACAAATCCACACCACAGAGTTTCACACCACACAATACCACAACTAACAAGTCCAGTCCAACCCACATAATTGATATACACCACATTCATCCACCCCAATCCATAACACATAGTTAGGAATCATTTACAATGCCAATAGCTCCAACTCTTTCCTTTTTTTTAAACACACAGATTTAATGCTTAGCTACTACCTATTTGTTCTTTTCCGTCACCAAAAACGCAAAGCTATACATACAGTTCCATGCCACACAATTCAGCTCTACACATTTCCAGTCCACACCACATAATTTAACAACAAATCACATAATGCAACTCAACAACACAATTACACAACACACCACACAATTACACATTGTGCTGCAAAATTCAACAGTACAACACATAATTAAACTGAACTACTTACTACTCCACAACACACAATCCCACTCCACATAATGCCACTACACTGAATGCCACAACCGCTAACCATATATTTCCACAGCACACCATGCCACATAATCCCACTCCACAAATCCACTCCACACAATTCCACACCACACAATTACACAACTAACTAATCCAATCCAACCCATATAGTTCCACTACACACCACATACATGCACTCCATATCACATAAGAAAAATACATTGCCATTTACAATGGCAATAGCTCCAACTCAAACAAATGCGAGACCGGTTGCATTTCCAATGCTTGTTTAAACTATGTCAAATAACCTTTGCAAACCTGAGTTATTTGATAACCTAAAATCAATCACAAAGGCATATGTTACTTTGGTTGAGAGAGTCTTTTTAGACAAAGCTCAGGAAAAGAGGACGCTGATCGTAATGTCTAAGAAATCCATTATGCATTAATTTATGATTTAATCTCTAGCTCACCGCAGACGACTTCTGACTTATTCCTGCCTGAACCTGTTTCCCCAATTACTGGTGGCCTTTCTCAAGCCTTTCGAGCCTCTTGCTTGCTCTTGTGAACATGCTGCGATGTTTGATACCTTGTACATTGCTTTGATACATGTCCTAAATATTCTAAATTTGTATTCGCTCGTTTTTAGCACAGAATTTTGAACAGGCTAGACCTGCATTATTGTATTCTCAATTTTTAGATTCACCAACTTTCAGTTTTTATGTCTCTTGGTTTTTATCTGGGCTGTTTCATTCTCATGTATGAGATGTTTTGAGGCTTCATTTATTCATTCGGGGAGACAGTTTTTGTGATATAATCCTACCTTGGTTTTATGTACTTTTATGATTTGTTTTATTCAAATTGAATAAAGATTATTGATTGATTGATTGATAGATTACGATGTACAATTATTGAATTTTGCACTTGGTAGAGAATTGTCGATACACTGCATCCTCTGTTAGGGTTACTGATCTCTAAAAGATAAGGTGGTGCAATCATTAGTGTTTTACACATCATATGCCTGCTCAGACAGAATTATTCTGCCTTTGCCACTTTGCTGAAACTTAAAAATAGCAGGCAAGGCCATTTCTTCCTTCTTGGTCTTATCTTGTCTTGAAACTCTACGCCGAGCAGTGTGATGGAGTAGGAGATGTGGAAGACATGCCTGCAAATTATAAATATAATAAGGGACAAAACATGTAGGCAGCCACGCAGTGGCAATCTAGCCAGAAGGGCAGTATGGTGCTGTGTGTGGACACACAAAGGGTGAATCGTCAGTAACTGTTCTCGTGTACACTGCTTGTATGCAATAGTGGTAACTGTCCTTATGTAAAACGCTAATATACCCTTTTGGGTTTTGCTTCCACAATATGAAATCTAAATAAATGTGCAGGCCCGTCCGATCCCGGAGGAGGCTTGGATGTGCCACCGCTTAATGTTTTTCTTACCAAGGCTGTCCAGTTTGAGTTCGTCCCGGGGAACCGCTGGTACTTGTGTGCTGACGTGTGGAGGGGGACTACTGCTTCCATACTGCCCTGCCTTGTGCTGACGCTGCCGCCATTCCAACGTGCCCGGAGGCGCATAAATTCCAGCGCAGCTCCCGCTTCGCGGGAATCGCTGTTACTTGTGTGCTGACGTGTGGAGGGGGACTATTGCTCCCATACTGCCCTGCCTTGTGCTGACGCTGCCACCATTCCAACACGCCCGGAGACTCATAAATCCCAGCGCGGCCCCCGCTTCGCGGGAACCGTTGTTACTTGTGTGCTGACATGTGGAGGGGGACTACTGCTCCCATACTGCCCTGCCTTGTGCTGACGCTGCCACCATTCCAACGCGCCCGGAGGCGCATAAATCCCAGCGCGGCTCCCTCCTTCGTGGGAACCGCTGTTACTTGTGTGCTGACGTGTGGAGGGGGACTACTGCTCCCATACTGCCCTGCCTTGTGCTGAGCTGCCGCCATTCCAAAGCGCCCGGAGGCACATAAATTCCAGCGCGACTCCTGCTTCGCGGAACACGCACGGGCGTGCGCCGTGCGAAGCCTGGTCCAAGGGCGGGCCCGTCTGTGCCCAACAGGGGCCGGGCTGGGCCAGCTCCCTAACCCCCACAATACGAGCGTTTTGGTGGATGCTGTGGTGATCGGACATTGGTCATTGGACTAAGGATTCTTACTCATAGAAGTAAGCCTGTTAAAAGCATTTGCTTTATTTGCACTGCTGTCCTGCTATTGTTAAATACTTAATTATGCCAAAAAGGAAGATGAATCATGCAGTAACTATAGCAAATGTAGAGGCCAAGGCAGTGGGCTATCGAGGAGCAAATTAGTACGGTGGAGAAATCGTTATCGAAGGGAAGGAGGGGCCCAGTAAGGGAGGAGGGACGTCTTAACTCCAATAACCCCTTAGCACAATGTGAAAACTATTCTGCTCTGGGCCACCAAAATGGTTCCATACAGAACATCTCGGCTCACATAGCTCAGAGTGACCTGAGTGACTTGGTAGAGGATATTGAACCACCATTGAAGCGTAGTAAAAATCCTGGAAGCCCAGAGAGCATACATATACAAAAATCTAAAGGGCAAGGTATAGGGAGGTGTAAAAAGAGCTCCCAAGGCAAGAAAAGGGCAATTCAGAGTAAATTGCCATCTCAACCACCATCTGCACGTAATAACATAGGGGCCTAAGAAAACCTACTACGCATGCCCAGTTAGCGAGCCAATCTTTGGCGTTAGAAAAAATATCAAAAAGTATTGACGAATTGCACAGGTACATAGAGAACGCACTGGGGAAATTAATTGAGAGAGTGGTAAACCTGGAGGGGAACATAATGGGAAAGCTTTGATTAAAAAACCAGGGGAATCTAATACATGTCCAGGAAAAGATTTCTACAAGTGGACCGACAAGTACAACCAATATAGTTATCCCTAACCCAGTGACCAGGAGCAGTATCTCTGGACCCCCCATCCCTGGACATAACGCTGATATCAGCGATCAAAACGCTATCAATGAGACAAACAAGTTGACGGGGGAGGAGAATAGATATAAAAATAGACTAGGGCATAATGGTAGGGATTCAAGGCCAATTCAGTAACCCCAAATACACACTTGCCTTGATTTGCCACCGGAAGCTACACCATACGTGGTAATCTTGGCTAATGCCCCAGTATTAAGGTTACCTGAATTAGAAACATGGATGGAACTACGCAATAAGTCCCTCCACTGGTTGGGAAGGCATACTGGCCTCACGGATGTGTTATTCAAGCATTTTAAAATGGCAAGACGGGTTGCGTGGGTGGCCAAAGAGAGAAAAGAGCTACAGGGTGACTGTGTCGTCCTGCCGTTTAGTGATCCGAGATTAGTGCTTGCAATATTAAATAGGCTAGGAAACGCTTCCTTTATCAATGATGTAATTAATGTGTTGCCACTAGGAGCTTTTTATCCACCGCTCCCAGGCCTATATAGGCTCAATGGTAAACATCCTGCTTTGGGCCCTGATGTTAGAAAACCCATAGGGGATACCCATAAGGGATACCCTGGAGGTGCGAGTATTCCACTCTATAATCGTTTTGAACCCTTAACAGGAATGGAAGAATTAGATTGACCCATTGCCACGGAAGAGAGGGAGGAGAATCAAGGGAAAATGGACACAACTATGAAAAGGGGGAGACATGCACTAACAAGGGACTCGAAACTAAATGCATGAATGCATTGGAGCAATCCCCGCCCAAAGATATAAGCTATGTGGAGGATAGAGGCATTGTTCTTGCAAAATGTTTAGGTATAAATGGCCAAATCGATTCTACCATAATAGACACCTAATGGTTAAATGAAGGAGAAGTGATCAGCCGAAAACCTGGAAAATCCTGTAAAATATTAACCTGGAATATCGCTGGTCTAGCGGCTAAAGTAAAAGACCCTCAGTGGCTAACCTACATTAATGATTATGCCATAATTTGTCTCCAGGAAATATGGACAATAGAGGAGATGCATATAATCGGCTTCCAAACATTCAACACCGCAGCTTGTTTTAGCGAACAGGGCCGTAACAAAGGAGGACTATGTACTTATGTCTCCAACTCGGCAGGAGTCTCTCACGTGAAAGTTAGAGAGGTCAGTGTCTATTATCAGATGCTGACTATGCATTTATGTGGGCAAAGGGATGTAGTTTTAATAAATCTATATAATAACATTCCTAAAGCACAGCAAATGAATGTCTTAACGAACTTAGGTACATCCTTAAAAAATCTTGAAGGAAAACTGAAGGGAGACATGTTTACCATTTGGATGGGCAATTTAGCGAACAAGGTATTTGTGGGCTGGGTAATGAAAATGAAGATGCACCCTCACACTTTTCACATACTTCTTTGGGAGATCTGTTGAATGAGATAGCTTTCCAATTTGATCTTGGTTATGCGAATGAATTATGTTTGTCTCCCACTCCGTTTCAACCAACTTATAATGGAAGGGGATGTAATTCTACCATTGATTTTGTCCTAATATCCAATAGATACTCCCGTAATGTACTCTCTTGCAAGACTTTTGACTTTTTTATGAGTGATCATTACCCTATTTGCCTAGATCTCGTTCTAAGAGGGCAGGAGAAAAAACTTGATAGGAACTCGCAATATAATAGCGATATTTATCTTGCCAGCACAAACGGGTATACATTAAATTGGTCAAAAGTGGATCCCGGGGCATTCCTCCTAGGCCTGATTAATAATAGCACAGAGGATATAGCGACATGCCTTTCACAGGACAGGGAGGATAAAGATATAATTAACGCTTACCTTAAGATCTCAGCTGAGGCAAGGAAGCTATTAACAAGACAAAAACGACATGGCCAGCA
Organism: Triturus cristatus; assembly: GCF_964204655.1. Classification (NCBI taxonomy): domain Eukaryota; kingdom Metazoa; phylum Chordata; class Amphibia; order Caudata; family Salamandridae; genus Triturus; species Triturus cristatus. Next base: position 390,343,996 of record NC_140585.1, on the reverse strand, counting down.
ATCCTCCCAGGGCTGGTTTGATAAAGAATGCACGAAGGCCCATACCCACTTAAAAAGGCTCTGCATAACATACCGGAGTGCATGGATAAAATAAGGCAGTCAAGATCTTTGTACCAGCTGGCGCAAAAAAATCGCAGGGCAACATTAAAAAAGGAAGCATGGGATGCCTTACATGAGGCTTGCATAAACAAAGATAACACTGGCTTCTGGAGAGCGGCCAATGCCCCTTTGTTTAATAACAGAGAGACAGACATCATAGATTTGGCTATTAGTGGCGACATGTGGGTAGACTTCTTCTCAGGGCTCTATAGGGACGAGACCATAGATGGTAATGTGACAGAAATAGTTGCACTGAGAGTAGATGATATTACTGATCATGGACCGTTCCCCCTAAAGATCAATATTACCCTTGAAGAAGTCATTAGAGCAATAAATGATAGTTCCTCAAGGAAAGCACCAGGGCCGGATGGCATCCCAGTGGATGCCTATAAATCTAATATAGGTTTATGGGCTCCTCTTTTAACTAATGTACTAATTAGTTGTACCCGTTATGGGTTAATCCCTACCTGAGCAGATGCCATTGTTGTGATACCCATATTCAAGAAAGGGAATAGAAATGAGCCTAAGTGTTACCGCCCGATATCTTTATTGGATGCTTTTATGAAAATAGCGGGAAGGGTTATCTTAAACAAGCTTGAGATCTGGGTCCAAGAGACAGGTGTGTTATCAGTCTTTCAATATGGTTTTCGACCAGGTCTAGACACTATCGAACAGGGACTTAATTTGTCCCTGATAATCGATAAATATACAAAAGCGAAGAAGGGCAAACTTTTCCTCACTTTTGTGGACTTAAGTTCTGCTTTTGATTGTGTCAAACATGTCATGCTGTGGGACACTCTTAAAGACCTAGTGTTGGATCCTTCCCTGCTGCTGTTCATAAAGGAATTATACAGGGGGGCAGGTGCGAGGGTACGGTATGGGAAACAGGGAGAATGCTCAACCAGGTTCCCCATAAAAAGAGGGGTAAGGCAGGGGTGCATTCTTGCCCCTTTGCTTTTCTCCCTCTATATATAAACAACTTGGGGCAGTATCTGAGCGAGTTCCATCATGACTATACAAACCATTAAGGGTACCCCTGTTCCTATTTTATTATACGCAGACGATGCTGTCATAATGTCGCGGACACAGCTGGGCTTGCAAAGGTCTGTCTCAAATTTTGTCGCCTACATGTCAGAGCAGGATTTAAAGGTAAACATCGCCAAGACATTTACTATGAGCTGCGGGACAAAATTGAGAAAGACGTGATATTTTTATTGATAATAAAAAAATTGCAAGCACGGAGACATTTTCATATCTAGGTTTAACCGTGGATAGGAAGGGTTCTTGGGCAGCAGCCACGAACAGCAGAAAGTTGACCCTGACGAGAGCCATAGGAGCGGTTGGTAACTTTGCAAAAAAATTAGGTGGAAGACCTGTTCCAGAGCTGTTGGCCATTTATAAATCCAAATGCATTTCAATAGGCACATATGGGGCAGGCATATGGGGTATTGAATGCTCGGACCAAATACAACGCTGTGAAAATACTTTTTTGCGTTATTTATTGTCGGTCCCTAGTTCGACTGCCACTTATTGTTGTCACAGGGAACTTGGTTTAGCACATATCTCTGACACTATAAAGATTACCCCTCTCCTTCTATGGCATAAGATATGGGTATCGGTTGAGACGGGCTTCAATAGGGATGTAATCATGGACTGTCTTAAGTTGGATGGGGTGGCAAATTTGCCTTGGACTAGTTATATAAAGAATATGACATATGACATAGGCCACCCTGAATATTTTCATAATCCCAGTAGTTTGGAATCTGTTTCCAGAAAATCCCTTAAGACACACTGCTTGAACTACCTAGAGAACAAACGCTGGTTCATTGAGAGAGAAAAGAAATCGGTCATGGTAAATCACTTGATGTCCACTTGTATAGGTTTACAACCCTATTTAATAATGGTACAAAGTATTTTTTCTCGTATGCTTCTGGCCCGTTTCCGTAGTGGGTCTTTCTTTAGGATGGTTACATTCCCTGACACTAATGATTGGTCTAAACACCATCCTATATGCCCATGCGATGATATTTCTAGATTGACCACAATGCATTGCACCTTATTCTGTAAATATTATGTTGCACCGAGGAATATCTTTCTATTGCCCATACTCAGAAGATGGAAGTTAAAACAATGCAGAATAGCTTTTTTAAGATTACAGATGTTAGAAAATGAATTCATTATCGTGACTCGTGGCCACCTCTTCCTTTTTAAAAGCTGTCATAAGGTTTCGGAACACCATGTGAAGAGTTTGTGAATAACCGGTGTTCCTGAACTTTCCTGTGTATATATATGGATTATATTATGTATTCCTGTTTTTATACTGATTGTATTTTTTATTACCTTGTGATTGTATCTGAATTTGGAGAATTGTACTTTTTTAAATAGTTTTTTATCATTGTGCTTTTATGATTTTATGATATAGAATCGAATAAAGCCATTTAAAAAAAAAAATAATGTTTACCAGTTTGGAATTTATATGGTCAACAAAAACTGTTTCTTTTCTGTCTATTGTTGCTTGCAATCGCATCAGCTTTGTTTTCCTAGTAGGATTGTTGGTTAATGCACATACCTGTAATAATTATATTTCCTAATTAGTATGTGCATTTAAATGCATTTAAATAAACGTGTTTTATTCCTTAGTCCTCTAGCGTAGTGACCTGCAGGGCAAGTCCTCTCTGTGACTACTACATCTGTCATACTCTTTAGGAACCCCCGGGTCGCACAAAACTTACACGAAGTCGAACCTTTCCCCTTTTTCTGGTGAACCATAGCTGCATAAAAAGCAGTAAACATGACCTCAAAGAGGCCATAAAAAGGTAATGTTCTTATCATGATTGCCCAATTTTCACTCATCCAAGACAGTAAATGAGGCAGACAAGAAAAGGGTGATAGAGAGGTCAGTAATGGAGCGTTAAGTACACCATTCTAGTCATCATTACTACATCTGTGGCATTGCTTTTGCAAGACCTATCGATCTTTTGTTTACTTAAAGTATTAACTCTTATGGAGCAGATGGGAAACCACATTCGCCTCACTCGGCTGCGTTTGATGTGTGTTTCCCTGTCTCTCGTTCTGCTCTGCTCCTCTATGGCCTACTGAGTTTTGCCATGTCTGGAAATGCAAATGTAGGCCTTTTTTGGACTTGCACACATCCTTTCAGTGTACCCAGATCAATCTGTCGGGATTTGCAGTCATTCAAGCTGTAAGGATCTGTGAGACCACCAGGGCGCCTCAGCCACCACCACCACACCCTGCTAGAGAGTCAGCAAAACACTGACACTGTGCACGTGCTGGAGATTGCTCTATTGGTAGGGTAAGTGGGGCATGCTAGTCATTTGCACATAGGTGTGTTGGTGCCTGCAGGGTCAGCTTTAGCGCTAGTGGCGCCCTGTGCGGCAATATTTGTTGGCACCCCACAATGACCTCCTTCTCCACGGGTTCTCTCACTACCACCCTTTAACAGTGACCCTCAAGTTTCCATAACCACTCTCTCTCTCATGCATTTCTTTTGTTTTATAGCGCCACTCATACCAGTGTAAAATGTCAGAGAACTTCTCATCACATACACACTACACACAGACAATAAATCATAGGTGTGTAAATCAGTGTATAGGAAATGTTACATCAGACGGAGGACTAAAAGGTGTAGGAGTCACAAGTCATCCCTACTGGTAGACAGTATACCATATGGGTGCTTGGTCTAGAGAAGCACAAACTCAGAATTTAAATCGGTACCCCATGTTTGGGGGTTGTCTTTACTAATAAGAATTGATTTCTACCCAAGTGAATCTTTTTTGCAACATTAGAATAATGAAAGACTGGGGGGAAAATCATAATGCTCTAATCTATATCTTACAGTCTGCATGCAGCTCTTTGATGATAGTTAATAGCTCACTGTTCTATATTAGGATTTAAACTTATAAACTGCAAGTAACAAAAGGGGGTCTCTGACAGAAGCAGTAACACACCTTGTGATCTGCATGGTACACGTGCTGTGCAGCAGGAATGTTGACCTCCTGTGCTACTTTATGATGAGTCACATCTTCCACTAGACAAAACCCTGATCTCTCTGCAGCAGGTCCATCAATCACCAGAGTTATCTTGACATTTTTATGGTTGCCTAAAAACTGCTTGAGGCAAGTAACACAGCAGCAGGTGCTTTTAAAACCATATTGTACTTAAAAAAACGGCACCACCCAAAGTAAGCACCCGGTGCAGTGGCACCGACTGCACCACCCTAGAGCCGATTCTGGGTTCCTGAACATATGCAAATACCCTTCACCTTCCTGTATTCACTACTTTGGCCAAGATGTTGCGTTTTAGCTTTTTTCCTAGAGGGGGAGGTTGCATTCACACGTACCTTTAGCTCTGAACCTTGCTTACTTTGTGAAAGAATAAGAGCTCATAGTTTTTCTCAGAAGCCTGCCCATGCGGAGACCCTGCATTCTCTCTTTGTCACTGTTTTCCCATCTTTCTCTTACTCTGGTTTCTGAGAGGAGTCCCTATCTCACTGTTGGTAGCTTAATATAGCCTTATATCCCGCCGTAGCGGGCTATACCGGCTGTTAATGGCCCGCTGCAGCGTTAAAGGCCCGAGCCGAAGGCGAGGGACTTTAACAACAGCAGCGGGCCATTAACAGCGGTATAGCCCTGCTACGAAGGGCTATAAGGCTATTAGAACATTCTGCCACTAGAGGGCAGAATTTTCTACCAAAACAAAGCCCTTCAGGGAGCGCGAGGGGATTGAAATCCCCTCAGGCTCCCTGAAGTCTTTGTTCACAGCCAGAGCTGTGAACAAAGACAATCATTGGAATGTTGGAGCTCCGGGCTTATACCGGCCAGTATTAGCCCGGAGCGCTCCATTGTCTTCAATGGAGCTGCCAACGTTCCAATGTTCTAATAGTGATTAATTGTAGCTGGTACGCTGCCATACCACATTCAACATGTAGATGCTGTTTCAATAAATACTTATCTACCACAAATGTACTTACAGTTTATATGTTGCTGAATCTCAGCTTGACATTGGACCTACCCAATGACTCAAATTAAACAAATATGACATTCATTTTTTTTCTTTTGCATTATTTTTGCTGTTGTCTCCGAGGACTGCAGAACATGTCCAGAGAATAAAGAGCTCTGCTTGATTTTTAACTCTGGCTTGACAGCAAAGCTGTGTCTCCACCTTATGTCATCAACAGTAAAACAGAGCTCTAAGGAGGACTTCTGAGGTAGGGGATTTGACTGTGCCCAATGAGTACAGCTGTGTGTGCTTCTGCTACAGAAAGTGTGCTCGTATTACAACTTTTGCCTTGTGGCAAAGCTTAAGCTCAATACAGCAGAACTAAATAGGTCAGGATGACAAGCCACATTAGGCTCTATCCCTGATCTGTTCATTATGAACATTTGCAAGATGGTTGTCATGAGTTATTTATTATGAAAGCATATGTAAAGCCAACAGGCCAATATTACACCATGTTACTGCATGTGGACAGGCATTTTGTTACTGAATCTCACAGGTGCTGGTAAGCAACGATTTTAGTGTTGGTTACCTCCTTTGATAAACGCTAGGGGTTGCACTGTGATACTTCTTGCTAGACCCTCTTGGGAGGGCTTGGTAGGTATAGTTCATGTTCCAGGCCGTTGTGAAAATAAACGTGAAGTACATCTCCCATGACAGCATACTGCATGGAGCAATGGTTTTGTCAATTTCTGCCATTGGCTCTATTGCCTTCTGAGTAATGGTATATTGCCTGTCACATGTGCACATCTGCCTGGAAAAGAGTGTGCTTCCGTGTCTGGGCTGGTAGTCAGTCCTTCAATTTTCCACATTTGCTTTTTATAGGTCCACTTTCATTTCTTTCCTTCTCCTTTTAAAGTGGCATCCTGAGGCTCCCCAGGTAGTCCTACCTAGCCACTCACTTGCTGTTCATTTCATCTGCAGTGTGCTTCAGGCTAAGGGGCCACAATTTTACAAAATGGGCGACCGTGTTTGAATGGTATTGTACATAATGTATTATTGCTTTTCCTACTCCATGATGGGGGCAAACATTTTGAAGAGTTAAAGATCAGTGTAAGTGATACACTACACGCTTTAACAATCAAATATAAACAGTGAAAGATTTACAAAGCGGGCATTTTGGAATATTATGCATAGAGTATCCAGGTTTTTACCATGATGGCCAGCCCATAACTCCTAAACATGGCACCTATGTTGGAATTATAAAACCGCAATATATCATGTACAGTACCATTGAAAGATGCCACCCACTGCTATATTTAATTTAATTTTTGTATTGCAATCATGTGCTCGCCAAGCTTAAGTGGCAGCGCTTAAGTGGCTTTATGTTTTCTATTTTCTACTTTTTTGTCTTTTCATTTATTGTTTAGGAGAGGTCAGACAATCCTCCAAATCCTAAAACATAAGGTTCCAAATCAAACAAATGTTATTTGCATTCGACATTGGCATATCACCCTGCTCCCATCTAGCCAAGTGTAAGGAAGAGGCGTGAGGATCATTGTTAGACCTGGCACCATTGGCGTGGGTCTCCCTTCATATTTTTTGCTGTTGCCTCTGATGTTTTTGCTGGTTTTAGATGCTTTGGGCACTGTGCCACTGCTATTCAGTGCCAAAGTGCATGTGCTCCCTGTGTTAAATTGATGTATGGATTAGTGACTCCATGATTGGCTTATTTGGTTTACTTGTCAGACCCTAGTACAGTGCACTGCGTATGCGCAGGGCTTGTAAATCAAATGCTGCTGGTGGGCTTGCAGCAAGGATTGTGCCACCCACCGGAGCAGCTTGTAAAGTGTGTCTCAGGCCTGCCATTGCAGAGCCTGTGTGCAGTCTGGTACTGCCTGTTGACTTGGCAAGTGCACCCACTTGCCAGTCCCCAAACCTTCCCTTTTCTGCATATCAGACACCCCTAAGGTAGGCCCAAGGGCAGGGTGCATTGTAGGTAAAAGGTAGGACATGCCCCGGTGTGTGTGGCACATCCTAATAGTGAATTACAGACATTTTCGTATTTCACTATTGCACGGCTACCTGTCCCCATAGGCCAGAATGGGCAGTTTGATTATAACACCTTATAATCCTAACTGACCCAGGGAACATGGTAGAAATTCGAGTTTAGTATGCCTGAATTCAGAATGATAAAATACATCTTTTAGTAAAGTTGGTTTTAACATTCTGTGTTTGAAAATACCACTTTTAGAAAGTAGTTATTTTCTTGCCTAACCACCCAAGCCTGCCTCTGCTAGGTTGTGTATTCCATGTATGGTTTGTGAGTGACAGGGGCTGGGGGGATTCCAGGAGACAGGGTAAGTCAACACACGGATGAATAGACCCATCCGCATGTAGAGTGGTGGGAGGAGTAACACCTGGGCCTGAATAGGGCTGTGCCTGCCTTCCACAATGCTGGCTCCACCTCCTGTGGTGTGTCTGAGGACCCTGGCCTCCCTGGGAAAGAAGAGAAGGAGTCTTGTAAACAAAGTGCTCCAGGACTGAACAGAACTGGTTTGGACTAGGTACAGACACTCTCTGCCTTCAGAGACAAAGGATTTTGGTGTTTAAAAAGGGGGACCCAGACCCCAGTACTTTAGATCACTTCTGGGAATCAAGACGACCCGTTGCTGAGGAGAAGAAGCAGGAAGCTGAAGGAGGAGACTACCCTATTGCTGTGTGTTCGGGGATTGGCCTGCAGTGGTTGCTTCATTGCCAAAGAAAGGAGTAGAGGACTGAGTGTGTTTTTCATCAACTTGAAGAAGAATCTCCAAGGGATTGAACTTGAGTTTGACTCCTGCCTGAAGTCTTAGGGATACAAGACTTCACCAACCAGCTCCCCCCTGAATTCCCTAGCTGGGAATTGAAGTGCCTGCTGTTGTGCTGGGCCTTCTGAGAGACTGCGTGTCGCTGGGAGCTGGAAGCGCGACTCAACGACGAGAAGCATGTCGCCACCGCAGCAGTTGCCGTCGCATCGCCAAGGAAGCGTACCGCCGCTGTCGCCATTGCGTCGCTGAATCACGGCGCATCACCGTAGAAGCGTGCCGCCGCCGCAGAGGTCACCGTCGCATCACCGGAGAAGCACATCGCAGGGCCTGTTGCGGCTCCAAAGATCATCGAGTCGCTGCACGGCTGCCCGGCATGCACGCATCGCATCAACGTTGTCGCATCGTGAGCAAGAAGCTATTTTGTCGCATCGCACCGGAGAAGAGTATCGCATCGAGGCGCCATCTTGTCGCATCGTACCGGAGAGCAGTAAGAAACTGACGCATCACCTCCCCACACAGTAAGGAAGCGAGCATCAACTCCCCTGTGCAGCAGTAAGGAACCGACGCATCCACTCTCCTGAGTGTAAGGAACCGACGCATCACCTTCCCTGCGACCCTTTTGTTTGCATTACGTTACGCATCCAAGGTTCTTTGAGAGTAAAGTGCTGCATTTGCAACTTGAGAGAACTGAGCTATTTTCTACTATTTTAGAGTCTATTTTTGAGTACAGTACTGTGGATTTTCGTCGTTTAGTCTTGTGATAAGTCTACATAAAAATACTTATTTTTATAATACAACCTGTGTAGTGTCCATCTGTAGTGTTGTCACTGGATTACTGTATATGCTCACAAATGCTTTACACACTTCCATCCTACGATAAGCCTGCCTGCTCATGCCAAGCTACCAAGGGGGTGTGCAGGGGTTATTTTAGGAGTGTTGCCCCTTACCCTGACTAGACGCAAGGGTCCCTATTTGGTCAAAGGTACCTACCTCTGCCAACTAGAGACCCCCAAGTTTAACAATCACGTACTGAGAACAAGAGCAAGGGGTGGACAAAGAGAAGGTGGGAAGGAGGCTGAGGGAATGAATCGGTTGATCTGACAGGATGTGGCCATGCGGATGCTAGATTTGTTCCACATTAGCACCAATCTGGACAAGGGTTGGAAACTAGTGTGAGTGTGTTGTGTTCAACGTTTGACCACCATTCCAAACTAGCTCCAGTAAGATGTGATGACCAGACCAGGACATATGGCTGACTCTGAATAAGTAGCAAAACATGTATAATTCAAAAATCATAAATTAGGCTAATCTAGCCAGGTACTGGACAACACAATCCCTCGACCACGTTAAATTGAAAATATAATCCATCCCCATGTTGTGGAGCTATCAGCATTTCTGGGGTGGTTCTTCCCTAAAGGCACAGGCAACAAACAAGTGCTCAGAAGTATTATTCTGGTCTTGTGGCAACTGGAAATATCTTTACTCTTACAGTTGTTATATTTTATGTGGAGTCTGATCCAGCACTTAGGGCCTTATTTATGAAGGCCTGTGTCACTTTTGCCCTGCCATTGCAGCACTTTTAGTGATGCACCTGCGGCGTAAATAATGCCTCATGTTGCGCCATATTTACGAAGTGACTCATCTAGGCAGATGCGTCACTTCATAAACCCCTGCGCTACATTATACCTGCGTCAGGTATAATGTATGCAGGGTGCACGTTCCCCCCCAAGAAAGGGTCGTAGAAGTGGGGCAGTGAAATTTATAAGATTTCCCTGCCCCACTTCTAGGAGCCAATGCGTCAAAACCTTACGCCTGCCTCATGGCAGGCATAAGGGTGACGCAGGCCCTTTCACATGGGGCTTGCCCCATGTGTAAGGAACATTGCTGGAGTTGCGTCACGCTTCTGACACAACTCCAGCAATTCGTCAATTTTGTGCTGTATCTGTCATTCCTTGCGACATGATGTGTCATACAGTGAATATGACGCATCGATGGAGTCGCAAGGAGGGTGCACTGAGAAGTATTGCATCGCTGCTTTCACTCAACGATGCGACACTTCTCAGAAACGAGGCCCTTAATTTGTTAAATAATAAGTGGCAGGGCTCTCGTCTGAGGTCACTGAAGCCTTCATCATATATTTCCCCTAGAATTCTATCAATCACAGTAACAACACAACTACTAACCAACAGACTCCCACAAGTGTGACAATTTAGATTATTTCAGACCCCTCAAAGCCCCAAAGTATAAGAATGGCTTGGGTGGCAATGAATATTGAATTAATAATTAAGTGCTGTTAGGGGTCATCTCTAAATTAGCCACACAGCGACACCTTTGTGGCAGACTGTCACAGCACTGATATTGACAATTAAGTGCTGGTGCTGAGCAGTGGAAACCACTGTCTCAAATTAAGCACTGCTCTGATCCTAGCATCAAATTTGCAACAACATGTTATTGGAAAGAATGACAAGAGCGAAAGGAACTGTCCTATTTTTCAGCTTCTTACTTGAGAGGGAAATTGCATTTCTGAAGTCATGGTTATTATTGCATGTACTTTTTAAAAGTGCAAAATGCTTAACATCAATGAAAATGGACACTATTTAATGCCCAGTATCTGTAGTGTATTTTCTCATCAACGTTTTATAGTTTTCCTCCCATTTATTCTGTTTGCAACAAAATACACTTTCATCTATATTCCATAGTTTCTGCATTTGATTTACCTGTATATTATATCTAATGGATGTACCTGATGTTTCAACGCTACATCCTTCATTCAATTTGTGATTATTTTCATGGTTATTTATATCAGCAGTTGTAATTATTTCTGGGTTAACGTTAACCAACCAACATATTCTCTTTGCAGGCAAGTGACCTGACTGTTCTAATTTAGCAAACCCATAAACACTGCTGTATGCACAGTACTGCAGCTGTGCAGGAGGGAGTCAGTGAATCAAGGTGGTAACTTTGTGTTTGAAGTTGTTGACTGAGAAGAAAGGTGCAGACTCCCTTTGCTCTTGGTGGGTTTCGTTAGGCTCAGATGTTAGGCGGGATGTTGAGAACTGATTGATTGAAGGAGCTCTGAACCATGGAACCTGCTTCCACCATACTGATTGTAGAACAACACAATGATTCTGGATTCTTTTAGCTGCAAAGGACAAACTGGCAGGGGGAATACACTGAAGTGCTGCTCAAAAGGCTGATTTTCAGCTCGGGAACTTTGAGTGATTGGAACCAAGCTGGGCAGCAATAGCGTAGGATTTCATATCTCAGTACCCTGATTCCCTTGAACGACCTTGAAAGAAGAAGGCATGCACTCTGTCCCAAGGATTTGATTCTTAGAGTTGCATCAAGACAGCAGCATTCTGGATTGGAAGGACAAACATCTGACGGCTTTCTGAAAACTGTGACCCATCAAGAAGTCTGTAGTTTGTAGGTAGACGACGTACTTTTGAAATGGACCAACTCTGAATTTTTGTTTCTTTGGGGCTGGAATACTTTGGACCTAAATGTTACAGAGAAAGGCCTTCGGATTGTATGTTGAGCAGAAGGCCCTCCAACTGTTTAAATTACTGACCCAGTTTGCGAAACCTAGCCCGACATTTACAATGATGCAGCAAAAACCAAGCATTTTTGAAGACAGACCAGTCATTTGCAACTGTCTAGTGAATGGTCAACAGCTGCTGAGATTGATCCGACATCTGAAAGCCAATATCAGTGATGACTAACCTATCACCTGCAGCTGTACATCAAAGGTCAGCATCAGTGCAGACTTCCAGTTTCTACCAACGAAGTTAAAGATAATGTCAATGGGTTTTCTGGACATTTGAGCGACTGCATCAATGTTAGATGAAACCACGTCGGGATCCTGCAGTCTGGCATGAATTCTGCACCAAACTTGGACAGGGCCGGTATTAGCAATCATTTCTGGAGCCCGACCCCCCCAAGACCGCCTCCTCGGATTCTCACACTATCACTGGGCAAAAGTGCCCCTGACCTCTCCAATCATAAGGTATTGCTAAACACAGCCCCCCCTTCCCCAACAGGTCAGCGCCCAGTGGGGCTGCACCGGTCGCACTGCCAAAAAGCCAGCCCTGAACCTGGACACCTAGCCTGAATCAATGCTCTCATCCATAATGCCTGTAAAACATTACAAAGAGACACATCCACTGCCTCCTGTGCTCACTGTAGACCTCGTACCTTTTATCCTGTCTTGGGGTCATTCTTCTGTCTTCAGTTGGAGCTCACTTGTGCCCAGAGAAGCTCCCTGGGCACAACTATCTCTAGAGCATAGGTTCAGCACATTAAGACCACTTTGTTGCTTCTCATCCCACTATAGTTCCCCTAAAATAAATGCTTTATAAACAGCACCCCTTTAGACTTTCTTTGGGATCACTTTTAGGAGATTCATACCCATATTATATCTTTTTCAGAGAAATGACCATCATCTTGTACTATGGACTCAAATTACTCATACTGCACGATACAGTAATTCTGGGGTGCAGGATTACTGGTCCATATTGAGCTTCACTCATGGGAATAGAGATTAACCATGGGAATCAGTATTTGCGAACTGATTTCCACATGATTTCCTCTGTTCCCTTCTCATTTCTCCAAACAGATATCATCAGGTTTTTCAGGCCAAGGTAATTCAGAATAAAAAATTGAAAAGAGGTTTTCCCTCCTCTCCTTGTAATCCCCATTTGGCGCAAAGCACAGAATTATGAGCAATGAATGTAAGAAATGACATAATGTTAGATTATCTGATCCATTTTGTTGGGGTGGAGGGAACTCATGCAGTTTCACTCTATGGAATTCTGAGGAGTTAGATAAAAACTCTGCAAAATTCCACGGAGTTCCGCAAGAGGGCGGAATTCAGCCTGTCATGCTGATTTTGAGCTCTGGAAGCTTCTTCTGCACTGTAAAATCAGCTTGAACTGCACCAGGTGGCGTGCCAGAGGGTGCTGCTTCCTTCTGCCACTCAATTAGATTTTCTACTCGAGCAGCAGCTTTTTAATTCAAATGGTCATGACCTGCCATGACCGCCTACATTGAGATTTCTTGCTGTGAGGCACTGTAGCACTAGAGAATCGCTCTAGGGGACGCAGATTCTCACTCGCCAACTTAACATTGCTAAGCCACGCGTGAGAAAAAACTCCTGATTGGCAAAAAAGGTCAGTATGGTCAAAAATGAATGTCTGCTTGGTGGGGATCTCTAAATATGTTGGATGGTCTTCTGACACAGGTGTGAAGAACGTCCCAATACAGGCCTGATAGGATGGCTAGATACCAGCCAATCCCTTTATAAGACCATAGATGTTCTGACAGCATGTATACCCAAAGCTCTGTGGAAGCAAGTGTTTCACCTGCAAGCAAAGGAAAGACTTAAAATCAAGCTGCATGTCACCAGACCTGGCAGAATCTGGTCATACCTCTCAACTGCATCACTTCCATGCCATCCTTCAACTACCCTACGCCAATTAAACTTAATTTGATAGACTATTTTGTCATTGTGTTCACCTTCCGTGCATAACAACTGTGAAATCGATCACCAGCCATGCAATAATGTTTCATTTTCAATGTCTCAATAGTCACTCTCAGGATAATACAATGGAATTAAAGTGTATCAGAACACCTTATCTTGGCCAACAAATCTTCCTACCTCCTTCTGCCATTACAGTAGCTTCCAGGAGTAGCAATCTTTGCTTCAAAACTATCACGGCATCAATGCACTGATGGAATTTGTAGAATAGATTAAAAAACATCAGACAACATATCAATAAGACCAAACAAATGACCATAACCCTTCCCATCCTATAACAAAAGATAATAAAGTGGTCCAATTTTAAGAGGCTCTCATTTGAATATTGCATAACCATTATCACCACTCTCAAGTCAACAACCTACAAAGCATTGCATGAACCTGCGTTGTTAGCATACACATGACAATTAACATTTAAGTCTGTGATAAGTCCACCAAAGAGGGCCCTACAGGAATTAAACAGAATTGTGATTGCATTTAAGGAATCACAATTTGCGATTCCTTAAATGCAATTCAAGAAGCACTTTGAAATAGCGATTTCGCTATTTTTGGCCGCAAATTACAGAGAAATTAAACTGGTTGGTAATTTCTAAAAACTTTGAAAAATGCACAAAAGTGCATTTTTCAAAGGTTCAGGTTGCACACACACATGCCCTTGGGGCATGTGGGTGATCAACATGGGTGCACACCACAATTTCAGGGGTGCAACGGGGTGTACTTTTGACACCCTTGCACCCTTAAAATTGCATGTGCAATTTGCGAGTACCAATTGGTACTCGCAAATTGCGCATGCAATTTCCTATTTATTCCTCTGAGCCCATAGGAATGAATGGGAAGCCATTCCTTAATTGCAACTCGCACTTTGCGACTCGCAATTAAGGAATGTTTAGGAATAGCTATTTTTATAGCGATTCCTAAATGCATAGGCTTTTGCGAGTCCTTAATTGCGATTCCTTAGACACGCAAAATCATTCCTTGATGCATGTGCCCCAGATGTCCAGATTCTAAACAGTGCCAGCGCCGTTATTGACAATGCGACCCCAAGTTAAACGTGTGCAGCCAAAAACCCACAAATAAGCCCCACTTTTGGTGGAACCCATAAATTCAAATTGGGCGCAAACACTGTTTGCATGGGATTTTTGAATTAACGTGGCAGTAGTAATCAGGGCGTAGGTGTATGAAAAACCTTGTAGCATACTGTATGAAACATTTTTTTTTTTTATACTGTAGGAAACCTTTACATCTTTGTTCATAGAATTAAATATATAGGGGCTCATTTATGAGCCCCTGCGTCACTTTTGCGCCACCGGTGCATCACTTTTTGTGACGCACCAGTGGCGTAAAACATGCGCCATGATGCGCCATATTTACAAAGTGACGCATCTACCTAGATGCGTCACTTTGCAAACCCCTGCGCTACATTATACCTGCGTCAGGTATAATGTATGCGGGGTGGGCGTTCCCACGTAAGTAAGCATCGTAGAAGTGACGCAGTGAAATCTACGAGATTTCACTGCGCCACTTCTAGGGTGCAAATGCGTGAATATCTTACGCCTGCCTCACAGCAGGCGTAAGACTGACGCAGGCCCTATCACATTGGGCTTGCCCCATGAGAAAGGACACATTGCTGGAGTTGCGTCACTTTTGTGACACACTCCAGCAATGCGTCACTTTTGCGCCTACAGATATGTCAGAAAAACTGACGTATCTGTGACTCCTTGCGACATGATGCGTCATACTGTAAATATGACGCATCACTTGAGTCGCAGGGAGGGCGCAGTGAAAAGTGACGCATCACTGTTTTCACGCAGTGATGCGTCACTTTTCATAAATGAGGCCCATAGTTTATTAATAGCGCCGCTAAATTTGGAAACATGAACAAATAGTTCAATTAAACCTTTCAAATCTGTAGGTAATCATAACCCCAGTGCCAATAGATCAATTCTTAAGTAAATATAGTTAAAGTAACCTATTTCACTGTATACATAGTCGTTTATTATGGAAATCTACTTGGCCCAAATGAAAGCAGCAGGTTTCACTGACCAAAAGGCTCTGCTAGCCCCCAGAGAAGCTTTAGCACGATTATCCTTTTCTGAAATGAGGACACAGGGATGATAACATGAGTTTTATACAACTTTCAGATACCGTGTATAAAACACCTGCATTAATAAGCCTTTCCTCAAAAGCCCAGGCAACAACTAGGCGGTAAAAATACTCGCCCTGGAAACACATTAATCATAATTCTTTCCCATAACGTGTATATTGTTCAACTTGCATTAACAGGTGTTATTTTTAGCTTTTTTAGTTTTCGTAATTAGAATATGTCTATGGACCATCAAAACTAAGCAAAGTGTTGTGATAAACACATGGCCTGAGAAACTGTGATGGTTGGCTAGTGGAAGAATCTTTGCTTTTAATTGTAACATGACTACTGGTGGGCTAAGTGCAGATACACAAATTACCGTTAAATACATTGCACGGCATTTACAGAACACAATCACGATTTGTCACATGTGACACTACTCAGAGCATTCACAGAAGTAATTACTAGAAGAAGTAATTATACTCAGGGTACTGGAATTATGCTGCAATGGAGGACAAAATTGTGCATCCGGTTTGAACAGGTTGCCAGAAGATCCATTTTCATGCTGCCTTTTATCACCTGCAAAGCAATACATGAAACATGACCACTTTTCATAAGAAAGAAAATCACAAAATGCATACAAAAAAGAAACCTTCACTCCAGATTTATAACCCATCTAAAAATCCCAGCATACAAGAAAAAAGACATATGTGAAACATCTTTGACTGTTCAAGCAGCCAAACCGTGGAATTCATTACCACCAAACAAAAGATCCACAGATAACCATTGTTAGGTCCGGGATCCCTGGTTGGCTGATGTAGGTACCTAAGGCCAAATAGAGACCCTCGTTTCCACATCAGGGAAAGGAAGGACACCTTCTGAGATAGCCCCCGCTCACTCCCTTGGTAGCTTGGCACGAACAGCCAGGCTTATCTTCAAGGCAAATGAGTAAAGTCTTTGCAACCACGCTCACAGCAACCCAATGATGACACCACAAATGGACTCCACACGAGTTTCATAAAAATGAGTATAAATTTATATAACAATATATACGATAAGACCACACAATATGAATCCAACATATGTGTATTTGTAATATTCCTCCTGGCCTGTTGTTAGGCCAGCCAGTCCTTATACGTTCTGGCGATATTAATGAGCACTTCTAAACGTTCCACTGCAGTCCTAATACAATGTTATGCAGTTCGCAATGCTAGAATCAGGCACTTTGCAATGTAAAAATAATGCAATGCGTAGTGCAACAATCAGGCACTTTACAATGTAAGAATAATGCAATGTGTAACGCAACAATCATGTAGTTTGTTATGCAGAAAGAATGCAATGCGTAATACACCAACTAGGTAGTTCGTTATGCAGGAATAATGCAATGCGTAATACGCTAATTAGGTAGTTTGTTATGCAGAAACAATGCAATGCGTCATACGACAATCAGGTAGTTTGTTATGCAGAAATAATGCAATGCGTAAAACACTAATCAGGTAGTTCATTATGCAGGAATAATGCAATGTATAATACACTAATCAGGTAGTTCGTTATGCAGAAATGATGCAGAAATGATGTAATGTGTAATACGACAATCAGGTACTTTGTTATGCAGAAATAATGCAATGCGTAATATACTCCAGCACCGATCACGGTGCCTTTGGCGGTCTCTCCGCTACTGTTGGACCCGGCCTCGTAAAATGGCCCTCCGTGCCCCCGCACCACCGAAACCTGGTACCTACGGCCCAAGCACGCGGCCCAGCCGAGCCTCCCCACCAGGACACACGCACCGACCCGGACATCCCCGTCCCTGGCCTCTCTCCTTTCGGCCACCCCGGGCCCGCGTGCCCACTTCATGCACCAAGATGGCCGCCCGGCCCCAGCGCGACCCAGGCCTAGAGGCGCCACTCCGGCTGGAGGACACCACGCTTCCAGGGGATGAGAGAGGGAGGAGCAGTTTCTATCGCACCTCTGAGCTCCCCCGGGACGATGGGTTTTGATCGGCCCTCCGGCCTCCCTGAGGGCTGGCTCCATGCCTGCTGGGTGTCTGGGACTCCTCCCGACTCGGCCCTGAAAGGATCAAAAGACAATAGCAGGAAATCCCGACAAGCGACCCCCAGGTGACAAGACCCCTGCCTGCACAGACTCCGGACATCAAAGAGGGGTCGACCTATAACAAGGGGTGCTCTGGGTCTGTCGGGCAGATTCGACGCTGGAACAACGAGAGCCTGCCGACGTGGTCGCGGCTCCTGGAACTTGGACCCACCTGAGCCCTGCTGAGTGACACGCGGCTCCCTGAAGATCATAAGACCTCCGAACTTGTACCTGAGCCCTGCTGAGTGACTCGCGGCTCCCTGAAGATCGTAAGACCTCCGAACTTGTACCTGAGCCCTGCTGAGTGACTCGCGGCTCCCTGAAGATCGTAAGACCTCCGAACTTGTACCTGAGCCCTGCTGAGTGACTCGCGGCTCCCTGAAGATCGTAAGACCTCCGAACCTGTACCTGAGCCCGCTGAGTGACTCGCGGCTCCAACCGACTCTCACGGTCCCGCCGGACCCCGACTACAACATCGTATCCCCCAGCTCGAGGATTGTGAGCTGTGCGCCGGATACGTCCCTGCTTGAACCTTTACCAGAGACTGTCCCGCTACCCCCTACCCCTTCCGAGACTCTTGAGCCCGTGCTCACCTTGTACATATTTGCAGTGATAACCTACTTGATAAAGATTGTTTTCTCAGAATACCCGGTGTGGTCACTCTGTGTCGTGTGGTGCCAGAAGTACGATCCTAGATACGAGATTCCTCCCCCTGGGGAATCTCCCGCCAGTGCCCGGCTACGATACCTTGAGGGTGGGTCTCAGGGTAGTCAGGACCCCTTCCAGGCACCTCTGAGGTCGCCGTCTAACATTGGTGGCAAGCGACGGGATTCAGGCCCAGCACCTAGAGATCGTACCGTGAACGACGGAAGCACTACCGACAAAGATGGCAGAAGGAAGCGCCGTGAGCCCCGCAGAAACCAGCGCCAACAGGGTGTTCCAGGTGGAACAGCTAGAAGAATATACACACAAGGAGCTAAAGCAATTTTGCAAAGAACTTAAAATCGCTACCACTGGTCTCAACACTAAAGAGGATTTGCAGAAAGCACTGAAAACTTGGGTGGAGACCGGGGCCTCCCGCCCGGAAGGCACGGGGGAGCGCCCCGACGAAGCCGAACCCCCCCAAAGTGGAAGCAGTAGCAATCAGGTGCGAGGCATCGTACCAGACGGGGGCCTATCCCCGGAAGAGCTCGGGGACAGAGAGAGAAGCCGCAATCATGAACTCGATTTAGCCAAACTAAAAATCGAGGGTGAATTGAAGTTAGCGGAAAAAAAGCTAGCAGTAGAGCAAATGCGTGTACAAGGCGAACTAGAAGAAAAGAAGCTCCAACGGGAGCACGAAGGAAGGAAGCTCCAACTAGAGCACGAACGCAGCTTGAAAGAAATCGAGCTCAAGGCCAGAAGCGAGGAAGGAAGGCCCCCGGGAAACCGAGAGACGGCCTCCCCAGCGGAACAAAAGGTCCACATCCCCAAGGATGTGGTCAAGGAATATTATAAAAACGATGACATTCAGCAATGGTTCCGGGCCTACGAGGTCGCCATGACCTCCCATCGGATCCCGCAGAAGGACTGGGGGGCGGGGTTGTGGGGGCGGTTTCTGAGCGAAGGAAGGGACACCCTGCTCGACCTACCCCTCTCCCTGCAGACCTCCTACAGCCACATGAAGGAGGCCCTACTCACAAGATACGGCCTCACCCCAGAAATGTACCGTCAGCGATTCCGGGACTGCAGGAAGATCCCCGGCACCACCTGGGTGGAGTATGTAAACTTTTTCAGCCGGGCCTTCGATGGGTGGATCAAGGGCAGCAAAGTCACCACCCTGGCCGAACTTACTGACCTCATGTTGTGGGAACATCTGGCTGCGAACTGCTTCATAGAACTACGTCAGCATCTGCTTGACAGCAAGCTCACAGATCCCCGGAAGCTGGCTGTGGAGGCCGACCGCTGGACCAACACCCGGGTCTACCGGGGCATGGTAGGAGAGTACCCCCGAGCCAGTCAGGGACCACCCCGCCAGAGAGGGGGAGGGAACCAGGGAGGGCCGAGAGAGTCCCAGCCTAGCCCCCCGAAGACACAACCTCCACCTTTCCCGGTGCCCCCCCCACCGGTGACAGGGCCCCCTGGGAGACGGGGACACCGGGTGACCGTCACATGTTTCCGTTGCCAGAAACCCAGGCACTACGCCAATGACCCAGAGTGCCCCATGGCCACCCAAGTCTCCCCTACCACCCCTGCGAGACAGATAGCCAACGTAGCTCTGGGGGAGGAGGTTGAGGAAGCCGAAGAGTGGGAACCCGCAGCAATGGCCCTAGTATCCCTGGGAGATAGAGAGATGGTCCCTGGTAGCCTCCTACCCTCCAACACACAGAAATACGGGCAGCTCGTCAAGATCAATGGCCACCAGGTAGAGGCCCTACGGGACACCGGGGCCAGTATCACCGGTGTCCTCAAGCACCTAGTCCCCGAGGAGCAGATCCTCCCCAACGTCTTTTGCCCCGTAATATCCGCAGACAATAGAGAAAGTATGTGTCAGGTAGCCCTGGTGCCGTTTGAGTGGGGAGGGGTGATAGGGAAACTCAAGGTGGCCGTGAGAACCTCCCAGCCGGTCGACTGCCTCTTAGGGAACGACCTAGAGAGCTCTCCCTGGAAGCACGTCGAGCGCAAGGCCCACCTAGGAATGATGGGACTCCCCGAGTGGGTGTGCGCCACCACCCGATCTATGACAGCCCGGCTCACTCCCCGGAGAGAAGTCGAGAACACCCCAATTGAAGAGACCAGTACAGTCCCCGCCGAGGGTCCTCCCATCCCCCTACCAGAAGGGTCGCCCGCACCATCCGACCCCGCCCCGGTCCCCGAGTTGGGAGATCTACCCGAGTTGGCCCATTGGCACCACGAGGGCGGGCCCACTCGGGAAGAGTTTTGCCGGGAGCAAGCCACTTGTCCTTCCCTGGTCGGACTGCGGCGCCAGGCCGAGGGCCAAGCCGCAGGTGACCAGACCGGGACCCACCGAATCTATTGGGATAATAGCATCTTGTACAGTGAGCAGAAGTCGGTGGAGCTGGGATCCGGACGGGTACTGGTGGTACCCCTCCGCTTCCGAGATTTCCTCCTGGGCTTAGCCCACGACGTCCCCCTCGCCGGCCACCTGGGTCAGGACAAGACCTACAGCCGACTCGTGACCCATTTTTACTGGCCTAGAATGAGAGCAGCGGTAGAAGCCCACTGCAAGTCCTGCCCCACGTGCCAGGCTAGTGGGAAGAGTGGGGGGAAGTGCAAGGCTCCCCTCCAACCCTTCCCGGTCGTCAGTACCCCTTTTGAACGAGTCGGAATCGACATCGTGGGACCACTGGACCCCCCCACCTCCCAAGGCCACCGTTTCATCTTGGTCCTCGTGGACCACGCCACCCGCTATCCTGAGGCTATCCCCCTACGCACCATTACGGCCCCCGTGGTGGGCCGGGCCCTGATGGGGATCTTTTCCAGGGTGGGTTTTCCCCGCGAGGTCGTGAGCGATCGCGGAACTAATTTTATCTCAAAGTATATGACGTCCCTGTGGCGACAATGTGGGGTGTCCTATAAATTCACCACCCCGTACCATCCCCAAGGGAACGGCCTAGTAGAAAGGTTTAATAGGACTTTAAAAGGGATGATCGCTGGCCTAGAAGAGCCCCTCCGGCGTAAGTGGGACGTCCTGCTTCCCTGCCTCTTGTTCGCTTACCGGGAGGTCCCCCAGAAGTCCTTCGGGTGCAGCCCGTTTGAATTACTCTATGGCCACCCCGTCAGAGGTCCCCTCAGTTTGGTTAAGGAAGGGTGGGAGGCAGCACCCCGGACCACCCCCCGAGATGTGTTCCAATACGTCCTGGCCCTCCGAAACCAGACCAGGAAGTTCCGAGAACTGGCCGAGGCCAACCTGGAGGCAAGTCAAGAGGAGATGAAGCGCTGGTACGACCAGAATGCCACTCTGGTCGAGTTCCAGCCGGGCCAGCAGGTGTGGGTCATGGCCCCCGTGAAGCCTGGCGCCCTCCAGGACCGATGGACTGGGCCCTACAAGGTGGTTGAGCGAAAGAGTGAAGTCACATACTTGGTGGACGTCCAGTCACCTCGGGATCCCCTCCAGGTCCTGCACGTGAACCGCCTCAAGCCTCACTTCCAGCGGACAGAACTGAGCCTCCTGCTGGCCACCGATGACGGGGCCAAAGATGAGTCTGATCCCCTCCCGGACCTCCTGTGTGTCAAGGAGCAGGATGGCTCCGTGGAAGGAGTGAACCTCTCCCCAGCCCTCACTGCCCAGCAACAAGCGGACTGCCGCCAGCTCCTAAGACAATTTTCCGACCTCTTCTCCCTGACCCCCCGGGTCACCAACTGGTGTGTTCATGACGTGGACACCGGGGACAGCCCGCCGGTGAGACACCGAGCCTACCGGGTTCCTGACCGGGTCCGGTCCTGCATTCAAGCGGAAGTCTCGAAGATGTTGACCCTGGGGGTGATCGAGCCCTCTGACAGTCCCTGGGCCAGCCCCGTGGTCCTGGTCCCGAAGGCAGCGGCCCCCGGTGTCGCCCCCGAGCTCCGATTCTGCATGGACTACCGGGGGCTCAATGACGTTACCCGAGCCGATGCCCACCCCATTCCACGAGCCGACGAACTCATTGACCGACTAGGGGCAGCCCGATTCCTCAGCACATTCGAACTCACCTGCGGATACTGGCAGATTGCGCTCACCGAAGGGGCCAAGGAGCGGTCCGCTTTCTCCACCCCCGATGGGCACTACCGCTTCCGCGTAATGCCCTTCGGGATGAAAAATGCCCCGGCCACTTTCCAGCGACTGGTGAATAGGGTCCTGGCCGGGCTAGAACAGTTCAGCGCGGCATATCTGGACGACATCGCTGTCTTCAGTTCAGAGTGGAGTGAGCACCTCCAGCACCTCCGGAGGGTGCTAACCGCCCTGCGCCAGGCAGGCCTCACAGTAAAAGCCAGCAAGTGCCAGATCGGGCAAGGATCCGTGGTCTACTTGGGGCACCAGGTCGGAAGTGGCCAGGTCGCCCCTCTACAGCCAAAGATCGACGCCATCCTGGCCTGGGAACCACCCATCACCCAGACGGAGGTCCGAGCCTTTCTGGGACTCACGGGCTACTACCGAAGATTCATTCGGGGGTATGGCAGCCTTGTCGGCCCTCTCACAGAACTCACGTCTAAAAGACAGCCAAAGAAAGTGCAGTGGACGGCTGCCTGCCAGGAAGCTTTCGATGCCCTAAAAAAGGCCATGTGTACTGCCCCCGTCCTCCAGGCTCCCGACTACACCAAGGAGTTCATCGTCCAGACCGATGCCTCTGAGCATGGCATTGGGGCCGTCCTGTCCCAAGTAAATGACCAAGGCCTAGACCAGCCCGTCGCCTTCCTCAGTCGGCGGCTGTTGCCCCGAGAGCAGAGATGGAGCACCATAGAGCGCGAAGCCTTTGCCGTGGTCTGGGCACTCAAAAAGCTACGACCCTACTTGTTCGGCACCCATTTCCGAGTCCAAACTGACCATCGGCCCTTGCGATGGCTCATGCAGATGCGAGGAGAAAACCCCAAGCTACTGCGGTGGTCAATCTCCCTCCAGGGGATGGATTTCACCGTGGAACACCGCCCTGGTACGGACCACGCCAATGCTGACGGCCTCTCCCGGTTCTTCCGCCTCAGCGAAGAGAACCCCCCAAGCTGATGGGCAGTTCTCTCCGGCTTTCAGCTGGGGGGGACGCGTGTTGGACCCGGCCTCGTAAAATGGCCCTCCGTGCCCCCGCACCACCGAAACCTGGTACCTACGGCCCAAGCACGCGGCCCAGCCGAGCCTCCCCACCAGGACACACGCACCGACCCGGACATCCCCGTCCCTGGCCTCTCTCCTTTCGGCCACCCCGGGCCCGCGTGCCCACTTCATGCACCAAGATGGCCGCCCGGCCCCAGCGCGACCCAGGCCTAGAGGCGCCACTCCGGCTGGAGGACACCACGCTTCCAGGGGATGAGAGAGGGAGGAGCAGTTTCTATCGCACCTCTGAGCTCCCCCGGGACGATGGGTTTCGATCGGCCCTCCGGCCTCCCTGAGGGCTGGCTCCATGCCTGCTGGGTGTCTGGGACTCCTCCCGACCCGGCCCTGAAAGGATCAAAAGACAATAGCAGGAAATCCCGACAAGCGACCCCCAGGTGACAAGACCCCTGCCTGCACAGACTCCGGACATCAAAGAGGGGTCGACCTATAACAAGGGGTGCTCTGGGTCTGTCGGGCAGATTCGACGCTGGAACAACGAGAGCCTGCCGACGTGGTCGCGGCTCCTGGAACTTGGACCCACCTGAGCCCTGCTGAGTGACTCGCGGCTCCCTGAAGATCGTAAGACCTCCGAACTTGTACCTGAGCCCTGCTGAGTGACTCGCGGCTCCCTGAAGATCGTAAGACCTCCGAACTTGTACCTGAGCCCTGCTGAGTGACTCGCGGCTCCCTGA
Source organism: Triturus cristatus (assembly GCF_964204655.1). Lineage (NCBI taxonomy): Eukaryota > Metazoa > Chordata > Amphibia > Caudata > Salamandridae > Triturus > Triturus cristatus. The sequence goes on along the minus strand of NC_140585.1, from coordinate 390,319,941 downwards.
AGATCGTAAGACCTCCGAACTTGTACCTGAGCCCTGCTGAGTGACTCGCGGCTCCCTGAAGATCGTAAGACCTCCGAACCTGTACCTGAGCCCGCTGAGTGACTCGCGGCTCCAACCGACTCTCACGGTCCCGCCGGACCCCGACTACAACATCGTATCCCCCAGCTCGAGGATTGTGAGCTGTGCGCCGGATACGTCCCTGCTTGAACCTTTACCAGAGACTGTCCCGCTACCCCCTACCCCTTCCGAGACTCTTGAGCCCGTGCTCACCTTGTACATATTTGCAGTGATAACCTACTTGATAAAGATTGTTTTCTCAGAATACCCGGTGTGGTCACTCTGTGTCGTGTGGTGCCAGAAGTACGATCCTAGATACAAGATTCCTCCCCCTGGGGAATCTCCCGCCAGTGCCCGGCTACGATACCTTGAGGGTGGGTCTCAGGGTAGTCAGGACCCCTTCCAGGCTCCTCTGAGGTCGCCGTCTAACAGCTACTCCTTCTGACTTGCAGTCAGCCTCTGTCAACAGTTGCCCCCAACACGGGTATGGTGTAACAAAAAGTGCAGCTCCGCACTCCGGCCCCAGTACTGCCACTCCCTTGGCAAGGACAGACGGTGATACGAGCCGAGAGTGTCTCCGTCCCAGCCCACACTCCGCCCCCGCCCCAGGCGTCGACACACGTTACCTGGGGGCACGACCTCGCTCTCCTCTCCGCTTCCAGTGACTTGGGCCTCCGATGCAATGTTTGTGAATTCCGGGCAGCAGGACTATGATCTTCCCTTAACGAGGTTGGCTCGAGGTCCCACTCTGGCAATGGCGGTTTTGGGCCGGCGGTTCAGCTCCTCCGGGGCCGCCGGTCCGGGCCGCTACTGCTACGAAGATCTCAGGCTGCCACAGGGCACATGCACACAGCATCGCTGTGACTCACTTGAGCTTCGGGTGCACGATCACCGGGCACTCCTCACGAAGGTCTCAGGCTGCACGAAGCACACGCACACAGCGTCGCTGAGACTACCTTTAACTCCGGGTGCACGATAACAAGACAATCCTCACGAAGGTCTCAGGCTGCACAAAGCCCACGCACACAGCGTCACTGAGACTCACTTGGATTCCGGGTGTGCACGATAACAAGGCAATCCTCACGAAGGTCTCAGGCTGCACAAAGCACACCCACACAGCGTCGCTGAGACTCACTTCGACTCCGGTGCACACAATTACAGGACAATCCTCACGAAGGGCTCAGGCTGCAAAAACACACACACACAGTGTTGCTTATCCTCGCTTGGACTTCAGGTGCCCACGATCACAGGGCACTTCTTACGAGGGTCTCAGGCTGCAACAAGCACACGCACACAGCGTCGCTGAGACTCTCCTGGAAACATTTGTGTTCCTGAGGTTCCGCAACAGGGAGCCAGCTCTCCTCAGGCCCTTGGGGATAAGTTACTTCAGGACACAGCACAGCAAAGTCCTTTCAAGCAGGGGGACACAGCACACAGCAAAGTCCCTTTAGCCTCTCCTTGGGTAAAACAGCAAACTGCAGGCCAGCCCCAGAACACACAGCAAGGGTCAGTCCTTTCCTTCAGTCTCTTCAGTTGTTTCTTCCTTGCCAAAGGTTCCTCTTGACCATGAAGTAGCTTCAGTCTTGTTCAATCTTGATCAATCAATTTCTCCAAAGTTCAGGGGCATCAGTTCTCATAGTTATACCCCTAAATGTCTTTGAAGTCTTCGTGTTCAGGGGGACACTGACCCCTGTACAAACCAGTTTCGGGTGCCTCTTCACCTCTAGGGGCTACTCCTCCCCCTACACTCCAGATGCAGGTCAGCCGGTCTCACCTCCTTCCCTGGGTCAACACATTCCCCAGATTCTATCGCTTTCAAATCCAGACAGTCAATCCACAACCAGACAGAGACACACAGAAATGTTAGAGCACAAAAATCCAGCCACTTCTAAAAGAGTGACTTATAAACACACAATCCAACAACCACCTTCATAGAAAGATGAGTTATTACATTGCGAGTTCAGGCATACTAAACGTCACCTCTACATCGTAAGCCTTTGGGAAGATAGGCTGGAAAACATATTACACAGCCTTCCCATTCTATCCTATGGGCAAGATGGCCTTTCAAAAGTGAAAAAAGAAATGGAGATTATTTCACTGTCAGGACATGGTACACACCTTAGTACATGTCCTACCTTTCACATGCACTGCACCCTGCTGTAGTGAAAGAGCCACTCTTGTAGTCTGGCACCCTATGATGACCTCCGACCACCACCATTTTAACTGACTTTAGTGTGTTATTTTACCCTAGCCTTAATGTAGGATGGTCCTGCATATACTTGCTTCTCTTCCGTCCTATTATCTTGCTGTCTTTCTTTGACATGGCCTCATGTCATCCTGCTTTCTGACTTTACCTTGCTTCTAACTTTTCTGTGTGCACAGTGGTGCTTGTAAGTTGTGCGGATGAGAATTATAGGTGCTGACTATTGTCTTTGACAGGGCCTCATGTCTGACTTTGCCTTGCTGCTGCATGCACAGCAATGCTTGCAAGTTGTTTGGGTTATTCACATTCAAGGTCTTGCTGTTTTCCTGAGCGATTGTTTTTGTTTAAATGTACTCTGGAAGGCCTTGTGAGAGCTTTGTCAAGACAGAGGCTGGAAGAAGTGCGAATGGAGGAAGAGACTTGAGAGCTCCTTACTGCCATGGAGATGCTTGCTTGGAACTTGGCCCGTTCTGGTAAAATTCCTCTGGCGGTGGGAGGAGATCTTTCACAAATCTTCTAGTGTGTTTAAAGCTGAGTGTTGCAGGCTGAGAAACTGGGAGTTTGGATTCCGAGCGAGGGCAGACGTGTCTATCTCTGAATGAACCCTGGCATGCTGAGCTCTGATCCTGGCTGTGATTCTCCCGGTCAGAAGTGGGCAGTGTATGCACCAGGTGATGTATTTAGTTGTTTGGTTATTGCCATTGTGATGTGTGACCAGTGGCTTTGATCATTTGAGGTGTTTTCTTTGTGGTGTGGGAGGTGCACATCCAGAGTAATCCTCTACTGTGTGTGTAGTATATATATATATATTCAGTGAAAAAACCATAGGTTTCACACATGTTATAGTTAGCTGGACATTTTACTCATAAAAAACCAATGAAATTCCCCCGTTATAGTTAGTTCAGCTAACTATAACTCGCGCGCCCGCAATGCACTGCTGATGACGTCACATCTTACATCACTCATGACATGGTCAGTGACATCACTCATGACATCACTGATGACATCTCAAATGACATCACTGATGACCTCACTGATGACATCATCCAGTGAATGTGTGTTTTTCTGAAAATTAAATATGTTTTATATATGTATATCTCAAGGTCGATGGAAGAATAAATGGGTATATTACTGTCTAAATGGATGATTTCTTTTTGAAAAATTGATTGTGTAACTGACTGATTAAGTGTATCATAGTGAATACATGGCTTAGTGAGTAATGTTTAAATATATAAATATCTGTATCAGTCTCTCACTTTGTGTATAAGTGGCTGCATGGGTTGGAGAGTAGCTACATGGGTGTCTATATAGGTTATTAGTTGGTTTTTTGAGTATCAGTATGAGTGTCTGCATGGTTCGGTGGGGGGTATGACGTAGTGCATAGGTGCATGAATGAGTGACTCACTGTTTGTATGTGTTGAACAGAGCATGTGTGCAGGACTGCATGGGTGGATGAGTGTGTGTATGGGTGTGTTAGTGAGTGAATGACTGTCTCAATAGTGTCTTTATGAGTAACTACATATGTTTAAAACTAGTATATGTGACTATTGGTTTATATATGTGAGTATATGTGAGAGTGAGAGATTGAAAGAGTTCCTGTATGAATAAGTATGTATTTCTATAAGTAATTGTTTAAAAGACTAAGTATGTGTAAGTTTCTGTAGAAGTAAGTGTGGTGGTGTGTGTATAACTGTATATGCAAGTAAATGTATGTTTGATTCTTTATTAGCATGAGTGACTATGTGTGTGAGTAGCTCTATGGATGAGTGGCATTGTGTAACAGGATGTATAGGTGTATGAGTACATATGATAAGTGAGTACATGTATGAGTGACTGTATTGGACTGTTGGTGAATGAGTGGATGTGTATGTGGATCTTAGAATTACTGAAGAGGTTGTTGTAACTGTTATTGGTATGTCCATTGTTTTGTAAATTTTAGTCTCTATTTTTGAATGTGTGTATCAAAGGTTTTATTAGGGGAAGAGGAGGTCTGCCACTCTATCACAAGGATGATGTCATCAGTGAGGTCATCAGTGATGTCATTTGAGATGTCATCAGTGATGTCATGAGTGATGTCACTGACCATGTCATGAGTGATGTAATATGTGACGTCATCAGCAGTGCATTGCGGGCGCGCGAGTTATAGTTAGCTGAACTAACTATAACGGGGGAATTTCATTGGTTTTTTACGAGTAAAATGTCCAGCTAACTATAACATGTGTGAAACCTATGGTTTTTTCACTGAATTTCTAAGGTTTTTTAAATGCTAATTCCTAACTATAACGTGTGTGAAACCTATGGTTTTTTCACTGAATTTCTAAGGTTTTTTAAATGCTAATTCCTAACTATAACGTGTGTGAAACCCATGGTTTTTTCAGTGAATTTGCAAGGTTTTTTAAATGCTAATTGTTTTTTTTTTCTTCTATTTTTTTTAACATATTTTTATTTTAATTTTCTTACCTTTTATAAAGACTATGGTTAAATTTTTAAAATTCTTTAATATGTTTTTATTTAATATATTTTTTAAAATAAACATGTAAAATTTATTTGCAGTACTTTTTTTTTTTTTTTTATTATTTTTTTAGTACGCGTACCGTAAGCTTACGGTAAGCGTACGGTTTACGCAACGCCCGTAATTTTTCTATGCTGCTTGCGTATAGTTACGCAATTTGCGTAGCCGCGCGTACTCCGCGTGGGACGCGTGCGCGCGTACGCTACACGCGCACGTTACGCGGAAGTGTCGGGTAGTGTCTGTTATGCGCATGCGCGCAAGCGCGTGTCTTTTTTACGCGCATGCGCACTTTTGCCGTAAGCGTACCGTAAGCGTACCGTAAGCGTACGGTAGGTCATGTGATCATGAAACACAACTTTTGATTGGTTGAAACTACTTTCAGTTCTAGAACTCTCCTACACCACACCCATTCCTCTCATTTCTGCTTGTGATCCCTTAGGAGAAGGAGCTGGGTTGTCTTTGTGATACGATGGCAGAACAGCAGAGCTCTTCTGAGAGTGAGGCTAGCACTAGCAGCACTGTTTTGAGGCAGAGAGCGAGGAAACAAAAGCCCTCTTATGTATGGGATTATTTTACTTTTCCTGAAGGCCAGCAAAAGGTGAATGCACCCTTAGTAACTTGCAAGCTGTGTCAGCGTGTACTTTCAAGAGGTAATCCTGACAGGAAGTATTCCTTTGGGAATCATACCATGAAGAGACACCTCAAGGATGTACACAGAAGGACACATGATCATCTTTTTGGAGGTAACTCTTCAGAAAGACAAGCAAGTACATCCACAGCAGCTCAGCCTGGACCATCATCTGCAGAGCTGACTCCTTCTTCTGCAGGTCAGGTGAGCCCTTCATCTGTGGGGGGAGCATCTCCTTTTGCTGGCCCTCTGGAAATGAACCCTCGATTTCGGAGGGTTGATATTCGATGCGCCTTTTGTCAAGATCTAATTTGCCATAGGGAGACCAGTGTTTCCCTAGTGAACAACAAAATAGATCAGCACTCTTGTCGCTTTGAATAATTTTCCCATTCTTTCTTTCCTCTGTCCCTGCATGAACACAACGGTTCTTTTAAGAGCCAACCTTATCTTTCATCTTTTTTTTTCAAATGCTTTTAAAAACTTTTGTTATTTTTTTTTTTACCGTACGCGTACGGTGCGCGTACTTTTTTTTTTTTTTTTTTTTAAAAACACTAAAAATCAATTATCACATTACAAGGTCCTTGAGAGACTACAATTATTATTATTGACTTACCATACCCACTCAAAAAAATATTTATTCATTTGTTTTTTAAAAAAATAGCTTTAAAAATGGTTCTAGTTTTCGAAATTTTTCTATATCAATCTGAAAAAAAAGAAAAAAGTATTAATATTTTTAAAACATTTTATAATACAGTACACATATTTACATATTTTTCAAAAAATATTTTTGCCTTATTTTTGCTGTTTTCAGAATATATTGCATTTCACTATAAATTGTGAAAGCAATTGCATTCATCATTTTACAGCGGGCAAAAAAAAATAACAATCACAAAGATTGTATTAAAAAAGCCCAGAATCTCTTTTTACTTATACTTAACATTATAGAAATGCATAATATTCTAAAAAAATATCATCTAATACCAATACTTATTTCTTTAAAATACCGTCTGATATGTTTGTTTCAGAAGTATAATCACAATATTATATCTCAAATAACTCCACAATACATCTGATTCCATTTCCTTTAGGCCAAATAGTAATTTTAAAATTTTTTTGGGAATAAATTTCCAACGGTAATCCAATAAAATTCTAAAGTTTAATTTGTCCAGATCTCACCGATTCTCTGTAACATTTTGGTTCACGAAAATTTTTTGAATAATTTATTAAGTCCACAATAGAATTGGTTACTTTTCCACATGGCCAAATAGTAATTTTTTAAATCATTTTTGAAAAAATTTCCAATGGCAGTCCAATAACATTCCAAAATTTAAATTGTGCAGATGTTACCGATTATCTCTAAATTATTGGTTTTTGAAAGTTTCATTAAAAATTAAAAAAGTCCACATTACAATTGGTTATCTTTCCATTAGGCCAAATGATAATTTAAAAAATCTTTTTTTTACAAAATTGCAATGGTAATCCAGTAAAATGGTAAAATTATTTTGTCCAGATCTTGCCAAATCTCTCTAAAATTTAGGTTTCAGGAAGATTAGATAGGAATTTGCTAAATCAAAAGGCAAACGTTGTTTGAAAATCAATTGGGAATCATTACACAGTGTCCAGCCTTTTTCACATTTAAGATAAACTGTGTAATGTCCAGAAGTAACAGTAGGTCCATCATGGAAAATTATTGCAACAGTTACAAAAGTTTTTCCTGAAATTGATAATTGCTGTCCTGTAAACTTCTTTATTAAAGTATCCAATTTTGAACCATCAGCTCTACATCGTTGCATCATTAAAATTACATACTGTCCGTATTCCTTTAAAATTAATGTTGAAAACATGTCAGATTTACACTCACCACATTTCATGCTATGATTAACATCTTTAACTAATTTTGCAAAAGTGACTGTTTTACTCTCTGGCAATGTCAAATAAATAAACCTTTCATTATCAACATTAGAGCCACATATATTATAACAATTTTCACAACTATGTTCCCATTTATAAGACAGACCAAAAAAAATTTCAATGGGAACTCCTTCTTCTTCCACTACCTGAAGAAAATACATCAAAAATTCGTGTGCATCTTGCTGTTCATATTGAGAAAACTGTGTTCGTCCTGAACATATATCTAAAAGTTTTCTAATTTCAGTAGCACTTTCTATTTGAGTTTTATCTTTACTCAGCTTTTGAAAAAGGAGACTCAGCTCTGAACAGAATCTTTTTCCCTGATTTACTATTATCTGCTCTTGCAAACTTTCCAGATAAAATGCAACATTCAGCACTACATTTGCGTAGTAGTTGACACCAGAGCTATTTTCAAAATGACATCCTACAACCTGTTCTTCATTTTCCTTTTTCTTTTTGCTTGCAATTACATCACTCCTCTTTTTTTTCCTCTTCTCTACATCTTCATTACAGATATTCTCATTTTTTCTTTTACGAGAAACTACACGTTTCTCCAACACAGGATACTGACCTAAATGAGGAGCATAGCTTCTTCTTAATCTATTATACTCCTTTACACAGTTTGTATCAGCACTAACTTTTGAATCATCAAAGTCTATCATGAATAAACCTGATAATGTTTTCACTCGTGACAAAGCAACATATGCCATACCTTCTTTGAACACAGTTGAACCAATGTTCACAAAAGCACAATCTACAGTCAATCCTTGAGACTTGTGAATAGTTACAGCATATGCTAGAGAAAACGGAAACTGCTTCCTACGTACATATAAGTCTTTCACAAGCATGAAACGAACTGTACAACGACAAATATCTTTAACTTCTTCTATCTGATCAAATTTTATTTTTAAACATTCAATTCCTTCTTTTTTCTGATAATTAATAAAACCCACAACTCTTCCCATAGCTCCATTAACTAAACCTTTTTCAACATCCAAATTTCTTCTTAAAAATACTCTACAGTTCATGCAAACATATAGATTTTTTTCTAATCCAGCTGTTTTGGAGATGTTCTTCTCTAGTGAGTCCAATTTATTTTTCAGTTTGCCTGTTACTGTGACAGTAATTCTTCCATCCTCAATTTTGTCCACTGCTTCCAATTTCCTGATCTCTTCCTTTTCCAATTTCAAAAGCTCCTCATTAAATATTGAGCATTCACGTAGAGTTGGCATTAAGCAGATGACACTTTTGTTTTCTGCAATATTCTTGTATATTTTTTCTGCAACTATTTCTTCCTTTGGAAATAAATTATGTAGCAGCCGACTCTGTAATGCTTTTTTGCCAACTTCTGTGAGTAGTCCAATTCTGATATCTTTCAGAATACTTCCATATTCTTCATCGCTTGCTTGCCTCATATTAGTAGTAAGTTCCTTGTACTCAAAGAAGGACCAAATATTTGTATTTCCGATGCTTCCCAATGACTTCTTCGTGTCTTCATGTGTGACAGTATTAAATACTGGTTGTCCTTTAACTGGAGTAAGCTGCAGAAGATCTCCAAAAACTATGACGTGTTTTCCACCAAATAACATGTCATAGTCTGTCTTCAAAATTTGCTGCATTCTTAAATGCACAAAGGCAAGCATTAAGTTTGATACCATGCTCACCTCATCAATAATGAGAACTTGCATCTTCTTCAATACTCTTGAAACTTCCAAGGATGCTTCTCCAGTTAGCTTGTTGTATTGTATTTTGTTCTCATGCTCCACTGGTAACATTAGCAAACGATGTAAAGTGATTCCTTTTATGTTATATGCTGCTAACCCAGTTGGAGCAGTAACCACACAAGACAAAGTAGAATCCGTTTTTTGCTGTAGGTAGCTTCTGATGACTTTTATTAGGAAACTTTTTCCAGTTCCAGCTTGTCCGCTTACATACATCCTGATTGGATGAAATGATGTGCATGAGCACTCTTTTTTTTCATGTAGAAATCCGTGATCAATTTTGTTTTTGATCTCTTCATAAATTTGTTGCTGCTCTTGATTCAGTTGTCTTTCCAAATTTTCTAAGTCTATAAATTCTTCTTGAGCTTGATTCATAGCCGTTTCCACTTCATTCATGGCTATTGATGCTTCATTTTCAACGATTGGTTGTCCTAGGGGATCTTGACTGAGTGTTCCTGAACTTTGGCTGTCCTGAGAACTGTCTCTAGCTATTTCTGCTGCAATTGTAGTTTCCTGTTCAATTTCTTCATTTAACATTTGCAGATAAGTTGAGAATGTACTGCATTGTATGCTGTCTTTGCAAGCATTAAAAGAATCTTCATAGCTTTGAAATTCTCCCAGTAGTTCATCCTCTGTACGCCATGGTTTAAACAACTGTAAAAGAGCCAAGTAGTAATATTCCTTTTTGTGAGTAGTGTCGCAACTCAGCTTCCTGTTATTTATCAAACTTCCTTTTGTTTGCTTCACCAAACATCCTTCCTCACCAATGACTTTATATTTTCCATTGTTGATGTCTTCTGTGGCATTCCGTGAATAAATGTAGTTCTGCAGCACTTCATAGAGACACATGTTCTCCAGATGATGACTTCTCTTGGGATAATATGTGTCCAACATGTTTGATTTCAAAATATCTGTACTTTCTGGGTCATTTTCGGCCAAATATTCAATTTCTCCAACAGATTTCAGTACCCGATTTCTCATTGCTGCAAGGCCTAAACTTGCCCAAATTATTCTTCTTGATTTCGAGTAGAGACTTGCAGAAGATAACCTATCTGAACATTCGTAGGATCCAATTTCTCGATGCGATAACATCTTCAAACTGAAACTGTACAGCTTCTTACTGACAGTCTTCTCGTGAGAAATCTCTTCCCACATTTCCTTCAATTCTGTTTTTTCTGATTTCGTAATGTAAGACGTTACATATCGAGCAACAGCAATGGAATTGTCAGCTACATACTGTATATCCATGTTAGCATTCCACATGGATAAAATGACTGGGTTGTAGTCATTTATATTTTTTGATTCTTCTTTTCTTTTAAGGTTGTAGGTATTCTTAGGTGATTTTCTTGTGATAGTATGTCTCACAGATGACATAAAACTGTTTACTCTTCCATTTGAAAGAACAGGTCTAGGAAATCCAAATCGACATTTAGTGTAGTATTTATCTTTGCTCTTGTATTTCCGTCGACAGTATTTTCCACACCGATGACTTTGGAAACGTAAAACTTGCTCCTTTAACTTTTTCTCTTCTGTGCTTTTTGGTATAGCACATGTTGCATATTCTTCAATGTAAGACAACACTGCTTCATCAGTATCTGTTCCAAACTTTGGGGCATCCTTGATCCACAACAGCATATGAATATGAGGAGCACCTCTTGCCTGGTACTCTTTTCTCCAAAAGAAATCCACTACTTCTCCTAGAGGTGGATTTTTTTTATTGCAGATGAAGGACATCATAGCCTCAAATCTATGATTGAAATATCTGCAAACATTAACCGGATCCAATGAGCACAGTTCTCCTGCTGTCTTGTATTCGATGTTTTTAATGTTTGAATTTGCCTCTCGTAGAAAATCCAGTAAATCATCCCAAGCGTACTCGGCACAGCTTAGGGTAAGGAACCATGTTGGAGTTCCTAAATTCCGTAACATGCATTTTAATTCACCATGGCGTCGGTACCAATATTCATTTGTCCCACGCTGACAAGCCATCAGATTGATCAGTTGTGTTTCCAAATGATCATCTCGGTGCTGCACTTTCTCCATAAAATCCTTAGCAGACACATTTTGTAAATGTACTCCACTTTTTAAAATGTGATTTACTGCATAAGACAGTGCAGACAAGTCGCTTTCAAATAAAAGATGGAACAAATAAGGAATACTTTGTCGAAATCTGGGATCTTCAGCATATAGTCTTGTAGTCCGATACTCAGAAGCTGGAATCTGTTCTGGACGTTCATCGTATCGTCCTCCTTTTCCTTTAGGAAACAGCTGGGGAAAACATCGAGCTTCCAAGCTCTCCTCCCATACACTCACGGGAGTACCTTTTGCTTTCTTCATCTGAAAGAGATCAATATTGTCTCCCATAACTTCTTTTGAATGAAGAGGATGTATGCTAAAATGTTCATAAATTTCTTCTTCCTTTGACTTGTCCACTTTTTCAATTTGTCCAGTTGGTGTTTCTGTGTCTTCTTGTAAATCTTCTTCTTCTTCTTCTTCTATATAAATTGATTCATACCATTTGTTATTCCTTTTCAAATACAAATTTGCTCTTTGTACTTTCCGTACATCTACCAGCTCCTGCCCAATCTTCTTATTCTTTGTAGGTACACCATTAACCAGAATAACTAATGGTTCAGTTTCCAAAGTATCCGCATCAATAGTTTCCATATTTTTTTTCAAATCCAAGGGCAAATACACCACTCTACCTTTTAAACCTCTCAGTAAATCAGAAGGAGGTAATTTACCAGTTTTGGGCTCCATACGTACTATGGTCTGGAACGGATGAACACATTGAATGAGTATAGACTCATAAGTATTTAATTCAGAAAGTTCAGCAGGAATAGCATCCAATTCTAAATTATTATGTACAGCTCTGGTCGGCATTCTAATTTCCTCTAACTTGTTGTAACAGTATTTACAAATACGCTGAACTTCACCCAATTCAAAACAATTTTCAAGAAATATATATGTGGCAAAATCCTTCCACTTATAATTATCTTCATTTTCACTCTTTCTGTACAGATCAACATACCTGGTTTGTTTTCTATAATGAGTTCTGCGGCAACAAATACAAGTAATATTTGGTCTTTCATTAGAGATTTTTTCAAATTTTGTTATGTGATCATTAAATGTCTTACTTACAAATGGTTGTACATTCTCTTCCACTTCTTCCTCATTTAGTGTGTCCTTCTCTGCACTGTTTTGTTCAGGACCAAAGTAACAAAACTGAATTTCATCAACAACCTTCTCTACATCTGATACCGTTCCTCGGAACAGAGCCCTATTCAATTCATCTAACTTTATTGCTGGACTTTTAGCAAAATACAACCGTCTCACAAACTTTCTCATTTCAGTATGATGAACAGCCAGCATCCTAAAATGATGGAAAACACTATTGCACACTTTTCTAGATAGACAAGCCAGAGAATGACCTTGCAAACCAGTATTCTCTCTCACTCTGCATGGATCCAGACTTTGAAGCACCTTAATCTTCTGTTTTATACTTTTTTTACTATATTCTCTTAGAAACTCTCGAAATTTGTCAATAGATTCCTGACGCACAGTGCAAATACTACTACAATTCCAAGTGTACACTGGGGCTTTAGGACGTCTCCCCATTGCCTCATCTGCCATCACTTGTACCTCATCTCTTGGAACCATTATCTCCTTCTCCATTATGCAACCATTTTTTACTTCGTATGAACAACCTCTGGTGTCAACTGCATGCAGCAAACTATTACTTTGAAAATAGCTTTCTTCATTAAAAAAAGGTTCACTACTTGAACTATGCATCCACTTGCCTAAAAACACTTTACAAAAGTTTGATCTGTTCACTACTCTTTTCCTTTTGCTATGTGATTTCAGTACATTAACCATTTTGTCTAATGTACGCATCCTATTCAAAATTAATATGAATAGTTTCCTTTTTAATTCTAATGCCTTTGCTGCAATGGCTTCTATTTCTTTTTTTCTTTTATAAAACTTTGTCTTTTTCTTATATTTCTTCTCTGAAACATTTTTCTACGTATCTCTTTAAACGCTGTTTTTCTATTTATATAAATCTTTTCAGTTGCTGAAGGTATATTTGCATTAACTAAATTGTCAATTTTTTCCTCTCCTTTTTTTTTAAAAACATCCTTTCGAGTACAGACATTTTGTACATTTTTCATTCTTTTGAATATATTTTTAAGAAATTGTTTTTTGTGCTTACCAGAAGATTTTTTCTTTTTCCCAACATCAGCATCTTCTACTAACTTTGGTCCTCTAGTTGTCTTCAAATATAGGTTTTTTTTTAGCGTTTTTTGAACTCTGGATTTTGTAGGCATCTTAAATTTTGTTCACTGCTCTTCAGCAATACCTGAAAAAAACTAAAAAAAAAATTCCTTTATTTTATTTAAATATATTACTACATTTCTTTTCACAATAGTCACAAAACGAAATTTCTTTGCCAATTTGAATGCACACTTACTGCTCTTTTTTTTTGGCAAGTGAAAATCACTTTTACAGACTGACACATTATGAAACCACTTTTCAGATTTTTTAAAAAGCCCATGTCCAGACTGCTACACTCCAGCAAGGGCAACCAGCCTTAGTGATGCTGAATGTATTTGCATTACAGACTGAAACCTGAAAACCCCACTCGCTTGTAAATACTGTGCATGATTATACATGGCAAGCAGCTGGGTGTGTGCTAAGAGTCTGCTTCTGCACCAAAAAAATCGCTCCCCCTTTTTCCTACTAATGCAACTGTGAAATCACCAGAGCAAAACGCAATAAATCTCTGCCTGTAATTCCTATTTGCACACAGAGTCATGTTTTCACATTAGTCCCAAAACGAAATTTCTTTGCCAATTTGAATGCACACTTACTACTCTTTTTTTTTGGCAAGTGAAAATCACTTTTACAGACTGACACATTATGAAACCACTTTTCAGTTTTTTTAAAAAGCCCATGTCCAGACTGCTTTTTCAGACCACCACCATGTGTATCCTCGGTGACTACCTACACTCCAGCAAGGGCAACCAGCCTTAGTGATGCTGAATGTATTTGCATTACAGACTGAAACCTGAAAACCCCACTCGCTTCTAAATACTGTGCATGATTATACATGGAAAGGAGCTGGGTGTGTGTTAAGAGTCTGCTTCTTCCCCCAAAAAATCGCTCCCCCTTTTTCCTACTAATGCAACTGTGAAATCACCAGAGCAAAACGCAATAAATCTCTGCCTGTAATTCCTATTTCCACACAGAGTCATGTTTTCACATTAGTCCCAAAACGAAATTTCTTTGCCAATTTGAATGCACACTTACTACTCTTTTTTTTTCGCAAGTTAAAATCACTTTTACAGACTAACACATTATGAAACCACTTTTCAGTTTTTTTAAAAAGCCCATGACCAGACTGCTTTTTCAGACCACCACCATGTGTATCCTCAGTGACTGCCTACACTCCTTCAAGGGCAACCAGCCTTAGTGATGCTGAATGTATTTGCATTACAGACTGAAACCTGAAAACCCCACTCACTTGTAAATGCTGTGCATGATTATACATGGCAAGCAGCTGGGTGTGTGCTAAGAGTCTGCTTCTGCACCAAAAAATCGCTCCCCCTTTTTCCTACTAATGCAACTGTGAAATCACCAGAGCAAAACGCAATAAATCTCTGCCTGTAATTCCTATTTCCACACAGAGTCATGTTTTCACATTAGTCCCAAAACGAAATTTCTTTGCCAATTTGAATGCACACTTACTGCTCTTTTTTTTTGGCAAGTTAAAATCACTTTTACAGACTGACACATTATGAAACCACTTTTCAGTTTTTTTAAAAAGCCCATGTCCAGACTGCTTTTTCAGACCACCACCATGTGTAACCTGGGTGGCTGCCTACATTCCAGCAAGGGCAAGCAGCCTTAGTGATGCTGAATGTATTTGCATTACAGACTGAAACCTGAAAACCCCACTCGCTTGTAAATACTGTGCATGATTATACATGGCAAGCAGCTGGGTGTGTGCTAAGAGTCTGCTTCTGCACCAAAAAATCGCTCCCCCTTTTTCCTACTAATGCAACTGTGAAATCACCAGAGCAATACGCAATAAATCTCTGCCTGTAATTCCTATTTCCACACAGAGTCATGTTTTCACATTAGTCCCAAAATGAAATTTCTTTGCCAATTTGAAAGCACACTTACTGCTCTTTTTTTTTGGCAAGTGAAAATCACTTTTACAGACTGACACATTATGAATCCACTTTTCAGATTTTTTTAAATGCACATGTCCAAACTGCTTTTTCAGACCACCACCATGTGTAACCTGGGTGGCTGCCTACATTCCAGCAAGGGCAACCAGCCTTAGTGATGCTGAATGTATTTGCATTACAGACTGAAACCTGAAAACCCCACTCGCTTGTAAATACTGTGCATGATTATACATGGCAAGCAGCTGGGTGTGTTTGCTAAGAGTCTGCTTCTTCCCCCAAAAAATCGCTCCCCCTTTTTCCTACTAATGCAACTGTGAAATCACCAGAGCAAAACGCATTAAATCTCTGCCTGTAATTCCTATTTCCACACAGAGTCATGTTTTCACATTAGTCCCAAAACGAAATTTCTTTGCCAATTTGAATGCACACTTAGGTGCCGATCACGATCCGGCAAAAAATTCCCCCGTGCGACTCGTATCGGGTCTTTTTACCGTACGAATCGTACAAGTGCCGTACGAACTGGCAATCACGATTCGCATGGTAAAAAGTCCATACGAACCGCACTGGGAATCATTCCCCACACGTCCTCGGGTCGGAAAATGTGTCCGACACGTCCTCGGACGATTTACCTTACAAACGTGAAAAACCAAGTCCGACCGAGGAATCACGATCCATCCCGTGCGTCCGAGGTTACAACCGTATGGAAAAAACACCGTCCGCACCGAACTCCTACAGCAACCATGGAGACATGTGCCCGCATACGCGCCCAACACTCCCCCCAGCCCCCGTACGTCCGACACGTACCCCCCGTATATGTATACCCCCACCCGTCTAGGTACACCCCAGTACGTTCCAGTCGAACCCCCACCCCAGTACGTGTCATAGCCCCGTCTACCTACACCCCAGTACGTTCCAGTCGTACCCCCACCCCAGTACGTGTCGTACCACCGTCCATGTACACCCCCCCACCCCTGTACGTGTCGTACCACCGTCCATGTACACCCCAGTACGTTCCAGTCGTACCCCCACCCCAGTACGTGTCGTACCCCCCGTGTACCTACACCCCAGTACGTGCGAGCCACACCCCCACCCCAGTACGTGTCATAGCCCCGTCTACCCACACCCCAGTACGTTCCAGTGGTACCCCCACCCCAGTACGTGTCGTACCACCGTCAATGTACACCCCCCCACCCCTGTACGTGTCGTACCACCGTCCATGTACACCCCAGTACGTTCCAGTCGTACCCCCACCCCAGTACGTGTCGTACCCCCCGTGTACCTACACCCCAGTACGTGCGAGCCACACCCCCACCCCAGTACGTGTCATAGCCCCGTCTACCCACACCCCAGTACGTTCCAGTCGTACCCCCACCCCAGTACGTGTCATAGCCCCGTCTACCTACACCCCAGTACGTTCCAGTCGTACCCCCACCCCAGTACGTGTCATAGCCCCGTCTACCTACACCCCAGTACGTTCCAGTCGTACCCCCACCCCAGTACGTGTCGTACCACCGTCAATGTACACCCCCCCACCCCTGTACGTGTCGTACCACCGTCCATGTACACCCCAGTACGTTCCAGTCGTACCCCCACCCCAGTACGTGTCGTACCCCCCGTGTACCTACACCCCAGTACGTGCGAGCCACACCCCCACCCCAGTACGTGTCATAGCCCCGTCTACCCACACCCCAGTACGTTCCAGTCGTACCCCCACCCCAGTACGTGTCATAGCCCCGTCTACCTATACCCCAGTACGTTCCAGTCGTACCCCCACCCCAGTACGTGTTATAGCCCCGTCTACCTACACCCCAGTACGTTCCAGTCGTACCCCCACCCCAGTACGTGTCATAGCCCCGTCTACCTACACCCCAGTACGTTCCAGTCGTACCCCCACCCCAGTACGTGTCGTACCACCGTCAATGTACACCCCCCCACCCCTGTACGTGTCGTACCACCGTCCATGTACACCCCAGTACGTTCCAGTCGTACCACCACCCCAGTACGTGTCATACCCCCCGTGTACCTACACCCCAGTACGTTCCAGTCGTACCCCCACCCCAGTACGTGTCGTACCACCGTCAATGTACACCCCCCCACCCCTGTACGTGTCGTACCACCGTCCATGTACACCCCAGTACGTTCCAGTCGTACCCCCACCCCAGTACATGTCGTACCACCGTCAATGTATACCCCCCACCCCTGTACGTGTCGTACCACCGTCCATGTACACCCCAGTACGTTCCAGTCGTACCCCCACCCCAGTACGTGTCGTACCCCCCGTGTACCTACACCCCAGTACGTGCGAGCCACACCCCCACCCCAGTACGTGTCATAGCCCCGTCTACCCACACCCCAGTACGTTCCAGTCGTACCCCCACCCCAGTACGTGTCATAGCCCCGTCTACCTACACCCCAGTACGTTCCAGTCGTACCCCCACCCCAGTACGTGTCATACCCCCCGTGTACCTACACCCCAGTACGTGCGAGCCACACCCCCACCCCAGTACGTGTCATAGCCCCGTCTACCCACACCCCAGTACGTTCCAGTCGTACCCCCACCCCAGTACGTGTCGTACCACCGTCAATGTACACCCCCCCACCCCAGTACGTGTCGTACCACCGTCCATGTACACCCCAGTACGTTCCAGTCGTACCCCCACCCCAGTACGTTCCTGGCGCACCCCCAACACAACCTCCTAAGTACGGAGCGCACCCCATGCCCCACCATCACAACCGCATGTACGAGTCGTACAAAGCCACACACAAGGACATAATCGTACAACCAAATGGCCCATGTACACACCGTACACACGCTCAAAACGCACGTACACAACAAGGACAAAACAAAACAACACAAGAATACACCATTCGAAAGGCACACAGCCACTAAACATGGCCAACAACCACTAAAATAACACAATCACTGACCTGCAACTGTCAAAAACAAACAGAGGCCCAATACACCACCACTCCTTATAACACACCCACCCAAAATTCAAACACTGCCACACCCACCCATGGACCAATGAAAAGGGCCCACACACACAAACCATGAGCCTTTGCAACAGACTCACTGCTGCCAGACACCACAGAACCAGACTACAAGCTACACCACATCTTACACTTGCACACCTTCACACGACCACCCTCACAAACACCCTCTCATCACATTCACACACACACACAACCATCCACACCCCCCCAACATCCACACACCCCCCACACCCACACCATCCCCACCCACACCCCTCACCATGCCCACTACCAAGAATCCAAAGTTCAGTCACCGAGAGTTGGAGGTCCTTGTTGATCAAATCCTCAGAGTCGAGCCACAGATCTTTGGAACATTGGTCAGAAGCACCAGCCAGGCAGCCAAAACAGCCATGTGGCAGACCATCGTCGATGCTGTGAATGCTGTTGCGGACACCAGGAGGACCAAGCAGGATTGCCAGAACAGGTGGTACGATCTGCGGAGGAGGGTCAGAGCCAAGAGACAGGAGGAACACGACCAGGCCAACGCCACCGGAGGAGGGCCCTCCCGCAGAGCCGTACAGTACCATCCCTGGGAGGAGAGGGTGATGGCCATACTGCCGGTGGAGGCAGTTGAAGGAGTAGAAGGACTCCGAGACCCGGGTGAGTACACAAACAACGCACCTCACATGGGGGGAACTGCAACCACAACCAAAATTAATAACAGGCACGCAACCACCACAAGCCATCGCATTACTCAACCACACTCCATGAGCAGGCACATGCCACTGCTGCCACCATGCCCCATGCACCCCGCTGGACAATGTCAAGTCACAGGCCACAGAAGACAACAACACATGACACGGTAACCCGGATGGCGGGAGGGTGGGCACCAAGAATCACATAGTGCGACTCCAAAGCAGACAGCAATGCCCTCTGCCCATATGGCCTAGGTCACAGCCAGACAAACACTGTGTCCCAACACAGGAATGACTTGCCAGCAAATGGCGGACGCCTTGCATCAACACATGGGGGTGAAGGCACTGTTTTGCACATGCCAGCAGCTAATGAACAGCCAACATTGTGAAAGAGTGGCAGCACACACCACCACAGCAGCAGCGCACAGACACACAGCAGACAAAATGGGTGCCTGGAGATCAGAAACAAACTCACATCAACAGGCCAAGGGCCACTCAAAGATCTGCTAACAGTGTGTGCCCAGAAAGCTGGGCCAAGGTGACAGAGGGTGACACACGGAGGGAGGGAGAGGGGGACACAGAGGGAGGGAGAGGGGGACTGAGAGGGAGGGAGACGGACAGAGGGAGGAGGCTGACACACAGAGGGAGGGAGAGGGGGACAGAGAGGGAGGGAGAGGGGGACAGAGA
The DNA here is from genome assembly GCF_964204655.1 of Triturus cristatus. Lineage (NCBI taxonomy): Eukaryota > Metazoa > Chordata > Amphibia > Caudata > Salamandridae > Triturus > Triturus cristatus. The sequence goes on along the minus strand of NC_140585.1, from coordinate 390,300,363 downwards.
GGGAGGGAGACACAGGAAGATGGACACAGGGAGGAGGCTGACACACAGAGGGAGGGAGAGGGGGACACAGAGGGAGGGAGACACAGGAAGATGGACACAGGGAGGAGGCTGACACACAGAGGGAGGGAGAGGGGGACACAGAGGGAGGGAGAGGGGGACAGAGAGGGAGGGAGACACAGGAAGATGGACACAGGGAGGAGGCTGACACACAGAGGGAGGGAGAGGGGGACACAGAGGGAGGGAGAGGGGGACAGAGAGGGAGGGAGACACAGGAAGATGGACACAGGGAGGAGGCTGACACACAGAGGGAGGGAGAGGGGGACAGAGAGGGAGGGAGAGGGGGACAGAGAGAGGAGGGAGACACAGGGAGAGCAAATCAGTGTAGGAAGGTAGATATCTGACTATGGTTACCCCCAACTTTTTGCCTAGTGTCTAGCTGGTTTTTCGACTTAGTTGGCCTGAGATCCTGCCATTCAGGGTCTCAGGCTGTCTGCTCTCTCTGTAAAATGGACTCCATGTACCCTAGGTACATACCCAATTGGTAAGGATCACCTTATTGGACCCTGTATAGTGTACCCTAGGTACCCAGGGCATAGGTGTACCCTAGGCCTCCCAGGGGCTGCAGCATGTATTATGCCACCCCTGGTCTGGCCTTCCAATCAGACACAACTGGCTGATCACTCAGCTGGGGCAAGGTCGTGTAATCACCCCTTGCTTAGATATAGTATGCCTATATCTGCCCTTATATATAGACACATGTGTACCTATCAGTCACTCCTATGGCAGGCCTTAACAATCCTGGAGGCAGAGTGCTTGGTAACATGTGAGATGGTGCTCTAGCATGAGCTGAGCCTGTCTGCAGCTTTCGGAACCATGTCCTTATAGCTGTTCTATGATATAGCCTACCATATACTCTTAAAGTGCCTTATAATCTTAAACGGTTATGGTAACTATGGTTTGGCTTTATCAAAACATGTCGTGTAAGGTGTCTAACACTTTGGAATAATACCCCCATACCATTTCTGGTGATGAGGATATTATTCCTCCCTTCTAGAGGGAGAGACATGTTAAAATCCTACTTTGCTGTTTATCTCTAACCAAAGCCTCAGCATCACAAAATGGATGCTGCTGCCACAGACACAAGTCTGACCTCCTGCTGCTGGGAGTGATCCCAGCCAGGGAGGCCTGGACAATAGGTTTCCTGCTTGGGGAGGTGCTAGCACCTCCCCAGACAGCCTTTAGTGTATTGGGGCAGGGTGGGCTGAAAGGAATGAGACATGCCTGGGGCACACAAGGTGTTCCTTGCATAGTCCAGTTCAAACCGGCGCTGGGGCACTCCAGCCCCAGCTCTGGCGCGAAACTGGACAAAGGGAAGTGGGTGTAACCACCCCCTCCCAGGTCCCACCCATAAGGCGTGACCTAGCAGGTATCCCAGCCCCCCAGATTAGTATAAGAGTGGGAGTTGGGCCTCAAGACTTTGGATTATCCTGAACCTGCAAAACTGAACAGAAACTCTGGACCTTCGACATTCGACGAAAGAAGAAGACTGAAGAATCTCCCTTGTAGCCAAGGAGTGGCTACCCTGTGCAAACAGGCACCATCAAGAGACTACCCTTTGCTTTGCGACCGTTCTACGAAGAACCGACTGCAGAGCCCGACCAGAGCCTTGATTTCCAGACTTCTCCGACCCTCATCCACATCTGCAGCAGAGCTGAGATCCGTGGAGGCGACGAGCGACGTGGGACCGGCTACCTGGGAAAAGTGGCTAGTAACTTACAGCGCAGCTTCTGAGGTACCCTCGAAGTTGTGCACCGGGGATTGAGAAGCCCCAACCCCAAGCACCATCTGCACCGAAGACCAGCCCCCCCACACTCCACGAGTCCTGCGTGGGGCCCTTCAGCATTTTCCTGCTTGCCGCGTCTGTCCGGTTGCTTGCCCGCTGGCTAGTGGCCTCTGTGACGACGCTCCCTGCAATCTTCTGCGCTGGTTTGGCTCCTCCAGACTGGCTACCGCTTCTCTGCAAAGAAGAAGCACCCCAGACCTTCCTGGTCTGCACCAGAAGCAAGTCCCTTGTTCTTCGTGGGTTCCGCTTGCCAAGGCTTGGTGAGTCCTAGTCCAACTTCGACGCCGCCGACAGCAAGAGCCTTCGTGGGACAGCTCGCCTCCTGGTCCTGGTCGTCCTCGACGCTTCCTGGTCCTCCTGGCTGCAGCGACAAGCTTCACCTTCACCTGCAACTCTTCACGACATCGCCTGGTTCCTTCCTGGTTCCACGTGGTCACTGGCTAGTGACCTTGACTCTGTCCCCTCTGCTTGCAGGTTTCTTCTCTTCTTGATCCCAGCCTTGGGATCCACCGGACACTCTCCCCTGACTGCCTGTCAGCATCTTTCTTCAGGCATCCATAGGAGTCGACGACGAAAACGACGCATCTTCACCCCTATGCACCCGCAGCCTGTGGGCTAGGTAACTTGGGTACTCCGGTGCTCATCAGGATAGTGACTATCCTAGTGTCTAGTTTTCAAGTCTCAACTTCCTAGCTACCCCGGAAGTGTCCTAAATCTACCGTTTTCTAAACTGTACTATTGCTATTGACTTTTACGCATTACGCGTGAGTGTTTCCACTCTGCACACGAATCCCGTGGGCCTCCCACTCCCTAACTAACGCTAGTGTAGTGTAGCCCCAGCGATTCCCTAGGCCTAGGCCTATTCTATTTCCGTGACAGTGGTTCTTATACCACTTATTTAGTATATGGTTTGCGTGGCCCCTAGGGCCTAACTGTTTTACTTACCTGTGTGACTTACTGTATGCCTTAATAAGACTGTGTTGTACTTACCTCTAATCTCATAAAGAGTGCTGAGGGTTTGCTTAGAATAAATACACTTTATTTTATATATATATCTGTTGTGGTGTCCTTTCATTTGGTATTCAAGGGATTATATATGGTATCACAGCTGGCTTCACATGCCATTCAGAGTTTAGCCTAAGACTGCTCTTGTCCATGCTACCACTAGGATAGCTGGTCTATAAGGTTGACTTTACAACCAATCACCATAAGGGTATTTGGACTGATATAAGGTGTACACTATAACTAGTGACATCATACATCAGGCCAACTTCTCACATTGGTGAGCAGCGGTTGGGATCTGAGCTTGCTGTTGTAATACCATTGTAATCTTGAGATACTAAATTGAAAGATCACACAGATATTGTCTAGGTACATATAACATAGATTATTATACTTAAGTCCTACTGGACTTTGTAGTTGTAGGTTGAAGGGAATAACACACCCTGACTACAACTACTAGAAAGGTTTAGTAGATACAACTAGTGTAGGTAGGTGCACACACCACACCCTCACTAGAATCATGCCCCTGGATGGAGATCACACTGATGCTCCCTCAGGAGAGGAGAATCCTAGACAGGTTCCCTCTAGGTATGATGCATTCACATTCCAGGAGATGAGACAATTGTGTACCTCCAGAGGAATAAAACAGGGTGCAAACCCTACCCTTAGACAGCTAGTGGAGCTTCTGGAGGCCTATGATGCTGAAAGAGCTGCCAGGGATGGTGCCATAGCTGTAGATAAGGGTCTACCCACCACAGATGAGTCAGATGGGACTTCAGAGGAAGAGGTAGACAGCCAGAGCCAAGTAAGGAGACTTAGCCAGGCTAACTTAAGCTTACATGGGAGTTTGCATGGGGTCCCCCCATACAGACCCACAAGTAGGCATTCACAGAGAAACAGGAGGGACAGATCCCCTTCAGGGGAATCCATCCACTCCCATGTCTCTAGCATCTCTAATGCTTCCTCTCACAGGGGAATGACTTCACCTGAGAGAAAGGAGCATAAAGCCAGAATGAGGGAAGCTAATCTGAGGATTCAGAGGGAAGAAATTGCCCTTGCCAAAGAGAAGCTTGCTCTGGCTAGAGAGCAAAAATTGTGTGGGTCAGAACCCACTGGTGGCAGCAACATTCCTAGAGATAGGGATAGGTCTTATGACCATAGAAACCTAAGCAAGATAGTCCCCCCATATCAGAATGGGGATGACATCCACAAATGGATGACTGCTTTGGAGAGGGCCTGCAAAGTACAGCAGGTACCCCAAAGTCAGTGGGCAGCTATCTTGTGGCTCTCCTTTTCTGACAAAGGTAGAGACAAGCTCCTCACAGTCAGTGATGAGGATGCAAACAATTACAAAGTCCTGAAGAGTGCTCTGATAGATGGGTTTGGCTTAACCACTGAGCAATATAGGTTGTTGTTCAGAGACACCCAGAAGGCACAGACACAGGACTGGTCTGATTTTGTGGATTGTGCCACTAAGGCTTTGGAAGGTTGGTTAACTGGCAGCAAGGTGCAGGACTATACAGGATTGTACAACTTGATTATGAGGGAGCAGATCCTTAGTAATTGTCAGAACCAGCTTCTCCATCAACACCTGGTAGACTCAGATTTGACCTCTCCCCAAGAATTGGGAAAGAGGGCAGATAAATGGGTCAGGACCAGGATTAGGCCTAAAAATCAGGGTGGTGACCAAAAGAAAGATACCACCAAGCCTCAAGAGAAGGGTGGGGATAAAGCAAAAGAGAAATCTTCCTCAGGGCCCCAAAACTCCACACAGGGTGGTGGGTCCCAAGCTCCCTCCTCTACCACAGTTAAAAAGCCTTACTGCCATGTGTGTAAAACACCTGGGCATTGGAAAACTGACAGCAGTTGTCCACAGGCTAAAAACAAAACTGTTCCTCCAACTACTCCTGTCACACCACCTATTACTGTCAGCAGTAATCCCCCAGGTGGTGGGAGTGCCCCCAAAAATTTGGTTGGGTTTTCTTGGGGAACACAGGGGGATCCTGGCTTAGCCAATTCCCCTACAGCAGCTACTCTTGTCTGTGATGGTGGCATGGGGTTTGCCAACTTCACTGCCTGTCCCAACACTTTGGGTAGGTACAGACAGGAACCCTACATCAATGGTAGAAAAGCTGAGGCCTACAGAGACACTGGAGCTAGCATCACTATGGTGGCCCATAGGCTAGTTCCCTCTGAGCAGCTTTTGCCTGGTTTCGCATACCAGATAACTAACATTGATGGCAAACAGAACAGTCATCCCATGGCAGAGGTATGTCTCAGCTGGGGAGGTGTCACTGGCCCTAAAAGGGTGGCAGTGTCTCCAACCTTGCCTGTGGACTGCTTGCTGGGGAATGACTTAGAACTCTCAGCTTGGGCTGGAGTTGAACAAGACACCCATTCTAAAATGGTAGGCCTTTCCAAAAAGGGTAGTGGGGTTGTGCCAGTCACAACCCCTGTCCAAGTAGCTTTCCTCCCTGAAAAGGTTGGAAGGGCAGTGGTAGCCACAGCCCAGGCACAGACAGACTTCCCTGTAGAAATTGGCAGAGCTGTGACAGTCACAGCTCAAACACAAACTGAGTGCCTTCCTGAAAAGGTTGGCAAGGCTGTAATGGTCTCAGCCCACACTCAGACTGATATAGGTGTAGTGAAGCCTGAAACTATGGATCACTCCACACAAACAGAGAGTAGTGGGGAGGAAGAAAAGTCTCCCTCTCCCCAGACATTAGGAAGAGGTCAGCCTCCTCAGGGATCTGACCTCACCCCTTGTGAAGGAACTGCCCCAGAGGTAGCCAGGCCTGGCCTGGCAGAGCCTCTGATGTCAGTGGCCCCTTCCAAGGTGGGACCCAGTCTGGTGCAGGTAGCCTGCCTCTCTCTACCCTGCCTCAGTCAGCCCAGGGCTGCAGAGGTCAGGGAGGCCAGTGGACCCCAAGAGGGCCCCTGTCCACAAGAACCCCCCCTTCAAAAGAATGAGGATTGCCTGGTTAGTTGCCCTAGCCAGGTGATGGGTAAAAACATTCCTGAGGGATCCCCTTCACAGGTAGTTAGGGACCTCCCCCAGAGGGATTCTGTTGGGCACAGGCAAACATGGGACCTTAGGGCCCCAAACCTGACCTGTCCCTCCAGTAAGCCCACAAAAGGGACCCAGCCTCCAGCTTTAGGTAGCCAGAGGCTGACCCTGAGAGCACAGTGCAACTCAGTTAGAGAAAGAAAGGCATCCATGGTGGAGGATGATTGGAGGAAGCTGAGGCCTCACTTTGGGGACACTCACTTCAGTACTCCATCTCAACACCAGCCTTTTACTTTGCCAAGACACACCAAAGGTAGAGATTCCCTATGGTGGAGACCCTATGATATCTTTAGGATGAGGGATTGCTTAGTGGACCATGAGACAGGGGGTAACCATGCCAGTGCTGGTTCTTCCTTATATGGCCACTCAGGCAATAGAGGCTTACCTTGTCAAGGCCAGCCTTATCTCCTTTCGTTTGGGGGGGGGGGGGTTGTGTAGGAAGGTGGATATCTGACTATGGTTACCCCCAACTTTTTGCCTAGTGTCTAGCTGGTTTTTCGACTTGGCCTGAGATCCTGCCATTCAGGGTCTCAGGCTGTCTGCTCTCTCTGTAAAATGGACTCCATGTACCCTAGGTACATACCCAATTGGTAAGGATCACCTTATTGGACCCTGTATAGTGTACCCTAGGTACCCAGGGCATAGGTGTACCCTAGGCCTCCCAGGGGCTGCAGCATGTATTATGCCACCCCTGGTCTGGCCTTCCAATCAGACACAACTGGCTGATCACTCAGCTGGGGCAAGGTCGTGTAATCACCCCTTGCTTAGATATAGTATGCCTATATCTGCCCTTATATATAGACACATGTGTACCTATCAGTCACTCCTATGGCAGGCCTTAACAATCCTGGAGGCAGAGTGCTTGGTAACATGTGAGATGGTGCTCTAGCATGAGCTGAGCCTGTCTGCAGCTTTCGGAACCATGTCCTTATAGCTGTTCTATGATATAGCCTACCATATACTCTTAAAGTGCCTTATAATCTTAAACGGTTATGGTAACTATGGTTTGGCTTTATCAAAACATGTCGTGTAAGGTGTCTAACACTTTGGAATAATACCCCCATACCATTTCTGGTGATGAGGATATTATTCCTCCCTTCTAGAGGGAGAGACATGTTAAAATCCTACTTTGCTGTTTATCTCTAACCAAAGCCTCAGCATCACAAAATGGATAATGCTGCCACAGACACAAGTCTGACCTCCTGCTGCTGGGAGTGATCCCAGCCAGGGAGGCCTGGACAATAGGTTTCCTGCTTGGGGAGGTGCTAGCACCTCCCCAGACAGCCTTTAGTGTATTGGGGCAGGGTGGGCTGAAAGGAATGAGACATGCCTGGGGCACACAAGGTGTTCCTTGCATAGTCCAGTTCAAACCGGCGCTGGGGCACTCCAGCCCCAGCTCTGGCGCGAAACTGGACAAAGGGAAGTGGGTGTAACCACCCCCTCCCAGGTCCCACCCATAAGGCGTGACCTAGCAGGTATCCCAGCCCCCCAGATTAGTATAAGAGTGGGAGTTGGGCCTCAAGACTTTGGATTATCCTGAACCTGCAAAACTGAACAGAAACTCTGGACCTTCGACATTCGACGAAAGAAGAAGACTGAAGAATCTCCCTTGTAGCCAAGGAGTGGCTACCCTGTGCAAACAGGCACCATCAAGAGACTACCCTTTGCTTTGCGACCGTTCTACGAAGAACCGACTGCAGAGCCCGACCAGAGCCTTGATTTCCAGACTTCTCCGACCCTCATCCACATCTGCAGCAGAGCTGAGATCCGTGGAGGCGACGAGCGACGTGGGACCGGCTACCTGGGAAAAGTGGCTAGTAACTTACAGCGCAGCTTCTGAGGTACCCTCGAAGTTGTGCACCGGGGATTGAGAAGCCCCAACCCCAAGCACCATCTGCACCGAAGACCAGCCCCCCCACACTCCACGAGTCCTGCGTGGGGCCCTTCAGCATTTTCCTGCTTGCCGCGTCTGTCCGGTTGCTTGCCCGCTGGCTAGTGGCCTCTGTGACGACGCTCCCTGCAATCTTCTGCGCTGGTTTGGCTCCTCCAGACTGGCTCCCGCTTCTCTGCAAAGAAGAAGCACCCCAGACCTTCCTGGTCTGCACCAGAAGCAAGTCCCTTGTTCTTCGTGGGTTCCGCTTGCCAAGGCTTGGTGAGTCCTAGTCCAACTTCGACGCCGCCGACAGCAAGAGCCTTCGTGGGACAGCTCGCCTCCTGGTCCTGGTCGTCCTCGACGCTTCCTGGTCCTCCTGGCTGCAGCGACAAGCTTCACCTTCACCTGCAACTCTTCACGACATCGCCTGGTTCCTTCCTGGTTCCACGTGGTCACTGGCTAGTGACCTTGACTCTGTCCCCTCTGCTTGCAGGTTTCTTCTCTTCTTGATCCCAGCCTTGGGATCCACCGGACACTCTCCCCTGACTGCCTGTCAGCATCTTTCTTCAGGCATCCATAGGAGTCGACGACGAAAACGACGCATCTTCACCCCTATGCACCCGCAGCCTGTGGGCTAGGTAACTTGGGTACTCCGGTGCTCATCAGGATAGTGACTATCCTAGTGTCTAGTTTTCAAGTCTCAACTTCCTAGCTACCCCGGAAGTGTCCTAAATCTACCGTTTTCTAAACTGTACTATTGCTATTGACTTTTACGCATTACGCGTGAGTGTTTCCACTCTGCACACGAATCCCGTGGGCCTCCCACTCCCTAACTAACGCTAGTGTAGTGTAGCCCCAGCGATTCCCTAGGCCTAGGCCTATTCTATTTCCGTGACAGTGGTTCTTATACCACTTATTTAGTATATGGTTTGCGTGGCCCCTAGGGCCTAACTGTTTTACTTACCTGTGTGACTTACTGTATGCCTTAATAAGACTGTGTTGTACTTACCTCTAATCTCATAAAGAGTGCTGAGGGTTTGCTTAGAATAAATACACTTTATTTTATATATATATCTGTTGTGGTGTCCTTTCATTTGGTATTCAAGGGATTATATATGGTATCACAGCTGGCTTCACATGCCATTCAGAGTTTAGCCTAAGACTGCTCTTGTCCATGCTACCACTAGGATAGCTGGTCTATAAGGTTGACTTTACAACCAATCACCATAAGGGTATTTGGACTGATATAAGGTGTACACTATAACTAGTGACATCATACATCAGGCCAACTTCTCACAATCAGTCCTTTGGTGTGTGGGAATGTCTGCTCGTCAGCAGGTGGACTGCGTGCATGTAGACAAGGGTGGCCAGTGCCAGAACCCCCCCTCCTCCTCATGGCAAAACGCAGGGCCATGTCACAACCTGTACACGAGCACAAGGACAGCCACCTGCATCATATAAGTGTGTGGATCCACTCCATGTGCACATGTACAGTGCAACAAGGAAGGCGCAAATGCATGGCTCGCCACACATGCACACTCCACTGCTGACTGCAGCCACACTTGACGCAGCAACTAAGACTGTGCCACACATAGTTAAAGGGGCCAAATTGGTGCCCAAGGGACACACACATGCACAAGTGCACTGTGAGTGGAATGCAAGACAGATCCTAATTCCAAGAGGAAATGTGCCAACTTTGTAACGGATGAAACATGGATGTTGCATGGATCAAAATTAACATTTTCTCTCTCACACACAGGTCAACGTCGTGCTGCACCCCCCAACACTGGGGGGGTACACTCACAGGACCAGGATCTGCAGGAGACCGATCCCACCGGCAGCGACCACTCTCACCACTCTGCGGACGACCCCGACCGACCTGGCCCCTCTGGTGTCCAACCACCTGCAGCACCTGCGTCAGGTACAACCGTGCCAACCACCACCCCCACTCCTGCCACATCCCAGGAGACACCCAGGATCCCTGCCCCAACACCACAATGCAGCCAGGCTCGCCAGGAGGGACACGGTGTCCCGGGCACCCAGGAGGAGGCAGGCGACAACGCCAATGCCACCCCTCAGGGGTCCCGGAGACCCGATGTGCCCACAAGTGCAGGCCAGACGCAAGTGGGCAGGGGTGGTGGGAGTGGAGGACGGCGGAGGCGCGAGCCTGACCAGTTGGCTGGGGATCCGGTATTTTCCCATGTCCGTAACATCCTGGACTCATACCGGTAGGACACCACGGGCATGGCCCAGGTTGTGTCCGTCCTCGAGGGGATCAAGGTCCAGCAGGCCCAGCAACATGCGGAGCTAATAGCCTGTCTACAGGTACACCAACGGAGGATGGAGGACAGACAGGCTGAGCAAGTGACGGCGTCCCAGGGGATTCACGCTGAACTCCGTCGGATGGCCGACACCATGGCCGACCCTCCCTGTGCCAGAAGGCGGAGAACATCACCACCCACAGGGAGGGATCATGAGGAGGAGGAGGAAACATCCGACGGAGCATCCCAGACGTCGTCACGGCCTGCTGCTGAGGTTCCCCGCAGGAAGCCGGGTCGTCCACGGAAAGGACCGTGAGGGTGGCTGCTACATCACCATCTCCCAGGACACCTGGCCTGGCACCTGGCCCACTGGAGCAACAGCATCACAGCATCAAGAGACATTCTCTGCCACATGGCCCTGCTGGTCACTGGCTGACCAATGTTGACAAAGACTGTGGCATGGACTCTGAGGATTTCCAATGGCAAGGACACCAACTCCCCTACTGAACTTTGGATTCCCTAATCCCGGAAAGCCCCTCACTTTGTCCCCCCCCCCCCCCCCAATAATAAATCACACTATTAAGAGTAGATGCCTGCTGGTAGCATTATTACCTAACATGTGTCTTGTACAGTCTAAACATGCCTGAGTCATCTGTTCACTTCAACCATCCACACCCTGGGGCCTGAGTCTGGCACAGGACACATGGGTCACAGTTAATTGGGCAAGACAGACATGGAGCACCATACACACCCGTGATGGTCAGAACCAGCTGAGGGGGTGGCCGAACAACCGTGCTGACAGACACATTGAGTACAGCAACAGTCATGCGCAGAGGTCAGGGATCCTGGCCCGTGTCCTGGGGGGCACCCAGGTATGTGTAGACAGGTGGCAGAACCATGTCCTGCAAGCTTGAGTCCGGTGGATGCAGAGAATGGGGTCATGGACAACGTTGGATGCATGGGGATGGCACATGTCACAATACCCACACAGTCATGGACATCATGCACAATACACAGTCTCAGCACACACACACAGCTTGCATCTTGCCACTCGACACATTGACACATAGCCACAATCAGGGAATACCATGCCAGACATGCAGGATGCACCGTGCCAACACACCAGCATTGACTGAGAAGAGGCACCTTGGAGGCATAGGGACACCTTTAATAGTCATGTTTTTGGGATTGCAGAGGCAACTTGAAGTACACATGAACACATCATGTGGAGTAACATGTGGCTCCAACACTGGCACCCCCCTTCTGCAGCACAAATGCGTGATAGCCATGGAACTGGCACACAAGTGTCGGCTAACAGCTAAATACCCACAGCTGCTCACGGAGAGCCTGCCATACACCATACATCCGCTGATGTGGAAGTCCCACGCCATGTCAAGACAATGTTAACCGTATGTGTCCGAGGGCAGTGTCACACACATTGATGCCATCATCACAATCCACTATCCCATCACTGATGACTGACAACCAGGCAGCCCATCTATTCAGGTGTACCCAGCTGCATGTCGTGTCCCATGGGGATGCCACATGTCTGCAGAGGAACCAAACCCCGACCGGGGCAGTGTGCACACATCGTGAACAACTGCCACACCCAATACACCCCAGATGCATCCCTTACCCCATGGAGACTTCCAAACGTGTCCGTGCCTGTAACGCTGAGTCAGCCCACGATGTCATGTCCATGAGGAATAGCAGTGCCACAACAATGCAACCAGCAAACGGCATGCGCAGGTACCTGGGGAAGAGAGACACACAAGAAGTCAGCCACAAAAAGCACAGCCACTTGCATGTGCAGTTACTCGACACATGTATGGATGACAACATGCTAGGTCACAATTATGACTGGGGAAATACTACCATCACTGCCACCATCACTCCAGTGACACACCCACACACACCTCTGACCCACGTGCCATACATGCAGGTGGAGACACACATCACAACGCATGCCACACGGGGACCAATGCGTGCACACTCAGACCCTGGTACTCACCACTAAGCAAAGAAGTCGCGTATGAGCCGAGTCCGGATGTCCTCTTGCGGCTCCACATCCTCCACATCACTAGCCCCATTGCCAAGCCCTTCGTCCTCCACGGGTGGATGGTCCTCGTCATGTTGATTCAGGATGAGTGGCACAGCTCTTTCAACTGCCATGTTGTGCAGCATGCAGCAGACCATGAAGATCTTGCAGACCTTCGCCGGGGCATAAGGGAGTGCACCGCCGGTCTTGTGGAGGCACCGGAATCGGCTCTTCAGCATGCCAAACGTCCTCTCTATCACTCGCCTTGTCCGGCCATGGGCAGTGTTATAGCGGAGCTGGGCCGGCGTGATGGGGTTGCGGAGAGGTGTCAGCAGCCAAGGCATGTTGGGATAACCAGCGTCCCCTACATGGGAAGCACATGGACATCGTTAGAACTGGTGTAGCGGTCGTGCTGGTCGGCTATACAGAATACAGGACAGACAGACTGTACCCACCAACAACACATGCCCGTTCGTTGCGCAGCTGCATCATCATATCAGGCATCCCGCTACGCCTCATGATGTAGGCATCGTGTGCTGACCCTGGGAAACGAGCACAGACATGTGAAATCACCATATTGGACAGACACACCACAAGGGCATTGATGGAGTGGTAGTGCTTCCGATTGCGGTACGCCACCTCCCGTGCGTGTGGTGGTACCAAACCTACATGTGTCCCATCTATGGACCCAATGACATGGGGCATCCCTCCCAGGGCATAGAATCCACGCTTGACCTCAGTCATCTGTTCAGGGGTTGGGAACTTGATGAAGTCATCCAGGTGAATCAACATGGCCTCCAAGAAATCATGCAGCACACCGCTGAACATGCTCTGGGACATGCCACCAACATGAGCTATGGTATTTTGGAAGGTACCCGTGGCAAGAAAATGTAGGGCAGCCATTACCTTCAGCTGGGGTGTCAGTGCCGTAGGATACCTGTGCTGCGGTTGCAGGTGTGGTGCCAGTCTCGCCGTCAGCTCCAGAATCAACGGTTGGGTGAAGCGGTAGAGCCGGATCCTGTCATTCTCCTGCATGGTGGCCAAGTCTGGAATTCTTCGGGCAACAGGAGGCGCTCTGCAGTAATTTGGAAGTGACAAGGAAGAGTGAGTGCACTACGAGAACAACTCATGTCTACTGAGCACATGTAAATCTGGCAATACACACATGCCACATGGGGAGTCAGGCATGTGCTACATGCCCAGGACACGTATGGATGCAAGGTGACACTCCTTCCAAGACCCAGCTACACACGGTGATTGAGAACCTCCCCATGACACGCCATGGAAATAGCTGTGTCCCAGTGCAAGTGCACTGCCCGACGCAAGACAGGAGTGACATACACCCACACATCAGCAGAAGTGTGATGCCGATTGCAGAGACTGGTAGCGGAACACTTGAGCCACAGGTCACATGACATTACACTAGTCCAGCCCACACACCTTGCCATGAAGGTGCACATGTCATGACTCACCACACATTCCTTGTGAGTTTGCTGACATGGCCTTGTCGCGCTACTCCGTGTCCCATGCATACATGTGCACCTCACATCCGATAACACATGTGGCATGGTGTTGGGAACAGTGTGCAATGACAATCTACACACAGCCACATGTTGGTTGCTGCAACGGCTGCAGCTTTTGAGGGTGCTACAACATCAACCTGATGTAAATCCCGGACACATATATGGCATAGTCACATTGTGCACTGTGGGTAGTGACCAGTCATGTGTCATGACCCCTGTACCGGGCATCATGGGACACTTCCGTGTGTTGGTGTCCGTGCCATGCCAGTGACGCTCACCCCAAGTGCGCAGTCCCACATGCACACATGTCAAAGGAGTCAAGGGCATGCCTGGCACACATTGCACCCTCACACAGTACACATGTACACATCTCATCATACATCTGGTGCCTTCTCCACTCAGGAGGCATGTTCCACATCACAGCCTGTGACACCTGTGCCCCACACATGTAGTAATGCACAGACGATGCCTTGATGTCCATTCCTGGACAAGTATGTCCATCCATGGACAAGTATGTCCGCCCTATTCCTACATGTGTGTCGCCTATCACCACAGTGATGTGTAAAAACCGCCGTACTGCTGCTGAGAGGGCCTGTGCATGTTCCAAAATCACTGTGGGAGTGCTTGCATATGTGTACCCATCGTGATGGCGAGCAAACAGGCATTTGTACGGTCCGTAGCACTACGGGTACGCATACGCGTGCAGACCCATAGTGATAGTGAGCGTAGATGCGTGTGTACGGTCCGTACCACTACGGGTATGCATACGCGTGCAGACCCATAGTGATAGTGAGCGTAGATGCGTGTGTACGGCCCTATCACTATGGGTCTGCATGCGTATGCGTACCCGTAGTGGTACGGACCGTACACTCGCATCTACGCTCAGTATCACTATGGGTCTGCACGCGTATGCGTACCCGTAGTGGTACGGACCGTACACTCGCATCTACGCTCAGTATCACTATGGGTCTGCACGCGTATGCGTACCCGTAGTGGTACGGACCGTACACTCGCATGTACGCTCTCTATCACTATGGGTCTGCACGCGTATGCGTACCCGTAGTGGTACGGACCGTACACTCGCATGTACGCTCTCTATCACTATGGGTCTGCACGCGTATGCGTACCCGTAGTGGTACGGACCGTACACTCGCATGTACGCTCTCTATCACTATGGGTCTGCACGTGTATGCGTACCCGTAGTGGTACGGACCGTACACTCGCATCTACGCTCACTATCACTACGAGTACGCATACGCGTGCAGACCCATAGTGATAGAGAGCGTACATGCGTGTGTACGGTCCGTAACACTACGGGTACACATACGCGTGCAGACCCATAGTGATGGAGAGCGTAGATGCGTGTGTACGGTCCGAGTCACTACGGGTACGCATACGCGTGCAGACCCATACTGATGGAGAGCGTAGGCATGCATGTACGGGCCGTTGCCATGCATTTGGGGTGCCCTAGGGCCCACAAACGCACCGTACCTGTGTGTGATGCTCCAAATTACATAGGGGACACGTATTAAGGCCTACATGCATGCTGGTTGTCATGGAGACCAAGTTCAAAATTCGAAATTGTTCTGGAAGGTGCACAGCAGAAGTCAGTTGGAATTCTTCTACTTTGTTGCAATGTGTTTGTGGGGCTGACATCATGCAGGAGAATGAAACCGATAGAGAACCCACAGACTGCTAGCTTTGAAGGGATTGGTGGAAACATAGGATGCAAATGTGAGTGACCAATCACTCTGTACTCCTGTGCATGAGACTGGGCAGAAGGGCACATATAAGGCAGCCAGGTCCCATGAGGGAGCACTTGCCTGCACATCTTTGCATTCGTCGACCCAGCTGCTGCTACTGATTCCCTGGAACCATGTCAAGGGCTGTGGAGAGGACACAGCCATTCACCCTGGAGGAGAACATGGCCCTGCTGGATGTGATCCTCCCACAGTACTCCATGCTGTATGGGCGACCAGGGTATCAGGTGAGTGCATAGGCCACTGCCACAGACTGTCCCTATGTTGTGACTGTGACTCCTGCCATTGCGTCCAGGTGTAACACACATGCCATGTACTGTTGGGGGGGGTCCCAGGGGGGGGGTGCCTGATGTCTCCCAGCAGTGCCCTGAGACAGGAGGGGTGGGGGCCTATCACTCCCAGCAGTGCCCTGAGACAGGAGGGGTGTGTGCAGAGTCCTCCCAGCAGTGCCCTGAGACAGGAGGGGTGGGGGCCTATCACTCCCAGCAGTGCCCTGAGACAGGAGGGGTGGGGGCCTATCACTCCCAGCAGTGCCCTGAGACAGGAGGGGTGTGTGCAGAGTCCTCCCAGCAGTGCCCTGAGACAGGAGGGGTGGGGGCCTATCACTCCCAGCAGTGCCCTGAGACAGGAGGGTTGGGGGCCTATCACTCCCAGCAGTGCCCTGAGACAGGAGGGGTGTGTGCAGAGTCCTCCCAGCAGTGCCCTGAGACAGGAGGGGTGGGGGCCTATCACTCCCAGCAGTGCCCTGAGACAGGAGGGGTGGGGGCCTATCACTCCCAGCAGTGCCCTGAGACAGGAGGGGTGTGTGCAGAGTCCTCCCAGCAGTGCCCTGAGACAGGAGGGGTGGGGGCCTATCACTCCCAGCAGTGCCCTGAGACAGGAGGGGTGGGGGCCTATCACTCCCAGCAGTGCCCTGAGACAGGAGGGGTGGGGGCCTATCACTCCCAGCAGTGCCCTGAGACAGGAGGGGTGGGTGTGATGCACAGTGTGAGCCTTGATCATTGATTGTGACATTGCCATCATTCCACCTGTGTACCCACTGTGGCACATACTGCTTTTTCCCTCACCAGGGGATGATGTCCCTATGACAAAGGTGCAATGCGTTGGCTGCATGACATGCCTTGTTGTAACCAGCTAATTTGTACCCATATGTCTCTCTGTGACATGTGGCTGGTGTATTGATGTGGTGTCACTTGTTCCTCCTCACAGGTAGGCGCCACTGCCAAGGAGCAGATCTGGCTGACCGCCGTCAGTGCCGTGAGGGGTGTGGATGGTCGGAGGCGGAGCCTGCCCCAGGTGAGAAAACGCTGGCAGGATATCCGGTGCTGGACGCGGAGGATTGCACGGCTCCTGCTGGGGGACTCACCTGAGAGCCACAAGAACCGCGGCCGCCGCCGTCTGAGCCACCTCCACAGGCGTGTGCTGCCGGTGGTCTTTCCAGACCTGGAGAGGCGCTTACAGGCGATGCAGCAGCCGGAAGGGGGTAGGTACATGTGTGTTCGTTGTGTGTCACCGGCATTTGTAAGGGCACAGTAGCATGAATTCACTGGCAGGGTTTAAAGGTGCTGTGCAGATCCTGTTTGCCCCAGTATAGCGCTGTGCCCCTGCCACCCTTCCCCTCCTTGCAATGTGTTCCCTGGTCTGTGTGTAGTCACTCCTTCACAAGGTGATGTAGGCTGGCGCTTTGTCCACGAGAACAATGACTGTAGCATCATGTGTGGGGGTGGGGTGTAACAGGTTGTGGGACCTTGCCTGTGCACTGTCAAGTTCACTGCATGTGGGTTCCATGTCAGTTGGCACTGATGCTGACTCCAGACATGGGAGTTGGTCTCTCATGTGTCATGCCTTACAGCGCGCATGTCCTATGTGGTGGCCTGTGACATGATGTGCATGAGTGTGCGATACACATAGTGCAGGGATGGTGACGTGTGTTGCAGTCATTACCATTCAGTAGCATGTAGTTGCGTGCCCACTACTGTCCCCTGGGGCACCTTTTCCTCAGTGGTGTATGTGTCATCATACACGTGGACAATCTCAGTGTCTACAGCGTAGGTTGTGCTCTGTGCCTGTTAGACGGACCGGGAGGGTCGGCCGAGGTCAGGGGGAGAGGTCTCCGGGGAGAGCCGTCTCCAGCGATCGTACAGACAAGTAACTTCCCCCCCACAGACAGACACCACACAAGGATAAGATTTAGCGTTCTTTTATATGCACTTCTTAAGGTACGATGAAATAGTACAAGGAGGTCTGGACTCAGGGGTCCCCTCGATTTAGGTCTCTTAGGATAGGGAAGGGGTAGCGGGACAGTCTGTTTACCAGTCAGGTAGTTCGGATGAGATGATGGTTAGCTCACAATCCTCGAGCTTGGTGGTGTAGCTGGTACGGGCCGCGGCAGCGCCAGCAGGTCCCTGTAGAAATGGTCGATACACGGTCCGCGGCAGCGCCAGCAGGTCCCAGTGAAGATGGTCGATATACGGTCCGCGGCAGCGCCAGCAGGTCCCGGTGAGGATGGTCATTACAACGGGCCGCGGCAGCGCCAGCAGGTCCCGACGAGGATGGAGGTTGCAGAAGGCCGCGGCAGCGCCAGCAGGCAGGACGATAGTTCGCAAGATAGGGCTACGGCAGCGCCAGTAGTCCGTCAAGGCTGAGTTCTCTCGGTGTCTCTCGACTCCAGGATACAACTACCATCCTGCTCCGGAGCTGCTCCAGTTATAGGGCAGGCGCCCTTTGATGTCCGGGCCCTCGCACTTGGAGGTCGGAGGGTCCGGGATGAAGGTGTCCAGACACCCAGCAGGGGGTGGAGCCAGCGCCTGGGGGAGCTGGAGGCGATCGGCACCTGGCGGGGGAAGAGCTCTTGACGCTTCGTTCTCCCATTGACCTGCCAAGTGGTCCGCTCACCTCCTGGGTGAATGGTGGTGCCGGGATGTCGGGGCCGGCCAGGCCCAGGGTTAGGGTCGGGGGGAGGCCACGCGGCCTCGTGGTGCAGGGCCCAAGATGGCGGCTTGACCCGGCCGGGGAAGCCGGTGGGGCTGGGGCCCGTGATGCATGGAGGTCCGAGGGCAGAAGTTCCGTCGGGAGACGGGGTGTAGGTGCTTTTCGTGGGTCACGCCTGGCGGGCCGGAGCTTGGGCCCTGTCGTGCGGGGAGGGAGCAAGCCCTTCGTGTGGCCTGTCCAACATGCGTCCCCCCCAGCTGAAGGCGGGGAGAGTCACCCATCTTCTTGGGGACTCTCCTCGTCGAGGCGGAAAAATCGTGACAGGCCATCCGCGTTGGCGTGGTCTTGGCCCGGTCGGTGCTCCACGGTGAAGTCCATTCCCTGCAGGGAAATGGACCAGCGCAATAGTTTTGGGTTCTCCCCCCGCATATGCATCAGCCACTGCAGGGGTCGATGGTCGGTTTGTACCCGGAAGTGGGTACCGAAGAGATAGGGCCGGAGCTTTTTGAGGGCCCATACCACTGCGAAGGCCTCCCTCTCGATGGTGCTCCAGCGCTGTTCTCGGGCCAGGAGACGTCGACTGATGAAGGTCACCGGCTGGTCATGACCCTCGGGGTTTAATTGAGAAAGAACGGCCCGATGCCGTGGTCGGAGGCGTCTGTCTGTACCACGAATTCCCGACTGTAATCGGGGGCCTGGAGCACAGGGGCGGTGCACAGGGCGGCCTTCAGCTTCTCGAAGGCCGCTTGACAATCGGGGGTCCAGTTAATCCGCTTTGGTTGGTTCTTGGACGTGAGACCCGTGAGGGGCCCCACGATGCTGCCGTAGTCCTTCACGAACCGCCGGTAGTAGCCGGTGAGCCCCAAGAAGGCTCGGACCTCGGTCTGGGTGACGGGGGGCTGCCAGGACTGGATGGCAGCAATCTTAAGTTGCAGCGGGGCCACCAGCCCGCTTCCCACTTGGTGCCCAAGGTAGGTCACGGACCCTTGGCCAATTTGGCATTTGCCGGCCTTAATTGTGAGGCCGGCCCGCTGGAGGGCCTGTAGGACCTCTTGGAGGTGGAGGAGGTGGTCGGACCAGTGGCGGCTGTATACAGCGATATCGTCCAGGTAGGCAGCGCTGAACTCTTCGAGCCCCGCCAAGACCTGGTTCACGAGGCGTTGAAACGTGGCGGGGGCATTCTTCATGCCGAAGGGCATGACCTTGAATTGGTAGTGGCCATCGGGGGTAGAGAAGGCTGACCGTTCCTGAGCCCGGGGTGTGAGACCGATCTGCCAGTAGCCCGCTGTTAGGTCGAAGATACTGAGGTAGCGGGCGGCCCCCAGCCGGTCGATCAGTTCGTCCGCTCGGGGAATCGGATGAGCGTCGGTCCGGGTGACAGCGTTCAAGCCCCGGTAGTCGACGCAGAATCTCAGTTCAGGTGTGGTGCCGGGGGCAGCGGCTTTGGGAACCAATACAACCGGGCTGGCCCAGGGACTGTCCGAGGGCTCGATGACCCCGATCGTGAGCATTTTGGCCACTTCCTCCTGTATGCAGGCCCGTACCCGATCTGGTACGCGGTAGACCCGGTGTCGAATAGGGGGACTGTCCCCGGTGTCCACGTCGTGCGAACACCAAGGGGTGACCCCGGGGGTGAGGGAGAACAGTGCAGCGAACCGCAGCAGGAGGTTTCGGCAGCCCTGGCGTTGCTCCGAGGTGAGGGCGTCAGAGAGTCGGACCCCGTCCATGGAGCCGTCCTTCTCCTGAGTCTTCAGGAGATCCGGGAGGGGTTCGGAGTCTTCCTCTGCCCCACTGTCCGTAGCCATCAGGAGGCTGAGTTCTGAGCGCACAAAGTGTGGTTTGAGTCGGTTGGTGTGGAGGACCCGAAGGGGGTTTCGGGAGGTCCCCATGTCGATGAGGTAAGTGACGGGGCTTTTGCGCTCGACCACTTTGAAGGGCCCCGTCCACTTATCTTGCAAGGCACATGGTTCGGTGGGGGACATCACCCACACTTGTTGACCAGGCTCGAACTCAACGGAGGAGGCATTGTGATCATACCATCTCTTCATGTCCTCCTGGCTGGCCTCGAGGTTCGCCTTGGCCATCTCTCTGAAGCGCCGGGTCTGATTGCGTAGGGCCAGGAGGTATTTGAAGACGTCTGGAGGGGTCTTTAGGGGGGCCATCTCCCAACCTTC
Organism: Triturus cristatus; assembly: GCF_964204655.1. Lineage (NCBI taxonomy): Eukaryota > Metazoa > Chordata > Amphibia > Caudata > Salamandridae > Triturus > Triturus cristatus. The sequence goes on along the minus strand of NC_140585.1, from coordinate 390,279,891 downwards.
CTTGACTAGGCTGAGGGGCCCTCGCACAGGGTGCCCGTACAGGAGTTCGAAAGGGCTAAAGCCGAGGGACTTCTGGGGGACTTCTCGGTAGGCGAAGAGGAGGCACGGGAGTAGTACATCCCACTGGCGACGGAGGGGCTCTTCCAATCCCCCAATCATCCCCTTGAGAGTGCGGTTAAACCGCTCCACTAGTCCGTTCCCTTGGGGGTGATAGGGGGTCGTGAATCTGTAGGTGACCCCGCATTGTTGCCAGAGGGACTTCATGTATTTGGAGATAAAGTTCGTGCCTCGGTCGCTGACGACTTCTCGGGGGAAGCCCACCCGGGAGAAGATCCCCATTAGGGCCCGGCCAACCACCGGAGCTGTCACGGTCCGTAGGGGCACCGCCTCGGGGTAGCGGGTGGCATGGTCCACCAGTACCAGGATGAACCTGTGTCCTTGGGCCGTGCGGGAGTCCAGAGGCCCCACAATGTCTATTCCTACCCTTTCGAACGGGGTGGTGACCACAGGGAAAGGTTGCAGAGGGGCTTTCAGCTTCCGACCACTCTTCCCGCTGGCTTGGCATGTGGGGCAGGACCGGCAGTGGTTCAGGACGTCGTTCCTCATTTTCGGCCAGAAAAAGTGGGTCACTAGGCGACTGTAAGTTTTGTCCTGGCCCAGGTGTCCAGCCAGGGGGACATCGTGGGCCAGATTGAGTAGGAAGTCTCTGAAGCGGAGAGGTACCACCAGCACTCGACCGGCCCCTAGCTTTGCGATTCTTTGTTCGCTGTATAGCAGGTCGTTATCCCAGTAGACCCAGTGAGATCCGGTGGAGTCCCCTGCGTTCTGGGCGCTGGCTTGTTGGCGGAGTCCCTCGAGGGAGGGGCAGGTCTTTTGTTCCTGGCGGAACTGTTCTTGGGTGGGCCCCCCTTCTTGACGCCACTGAGCCAGGCCGGGAAAGCCCTGGGGTTGCGCGTCCCCTTCGGTCGTTGGTTCTGGGGGGCTGGCCTCGTCGTTGTCTTCTACTGGGGCGACCGGGGGCGGAGGTGCTGGCCATTCCGGTTCTTCTGATCGGGGGACGGCATGGGCGGCCATGGACCGGGTGGTTATGCAGGCCCAGTCCGGGAGGCCCAGCATCCCCAGGTGCTCTCTTCTCTCGACGGTGGCCCACGGGGAACTTTCGAGGTCATTCCCCAGGAGGCAGTCCACGGGGGCATCGTCCCGGACCGTTACCTTCAACAGGCCGGAGACCCCTCCCCATTCGAATGGGACGCAGGCCATTTGACACATACTTTCAGAATTGTTGGCTGAGCGGACGGGGCAGAGAATGTTCGGCAGGATCTGCTCGGGCTTCACCAGGTGACAGCGGACGGCCGTCACACTGGCGCCTGTGTCACGCAAGGCCTCGGCCCGATGTCCATTAATGGTCACCCACTGACCGTATTTCCTGGTGTTAGCGGGTAGGGGAGCCCGCGGGACCATGTCTCTTCCCCCTAGGCACGCCAGGACCATGGCGGCCGGTTCCCACTCTTGCTGGGCCGGCTCATACTCTTCCCGTTCCTCCGATAATCGCTCTTCCCCCAGGGCGGCGGCAGCTACCTGGCGGGGCTTGGGTGTTTGGTTTTGCGGGCAGCTCGGGTCATTGGCGTAGTGGCCGACTCGCTGGCATCGGTGGCACGTGACGTTGGCTCGGAACCCAGGACGCATCGGGGGGTTGCCCCGGCCGGCCGGAGGCGGGGTGCTGGCCACGGGTGTTGCCGGCAAGGCGTCTCTCCCTCGCCCCTGGCCTCCTCCTCCTCCCCGAGGACGGTGCTGGCCTTGGTTGCTTCGGTTCTGCTCGTGTGGCCCTCTCCGGCCCACTCGGGTGCTTTCCCATTGGTCAGCTTCGGCGGCGAGCTGCCGGGGGTCAGTCAGCTTGCTGTCGAGGAGGTGCTGCCTGAGCTCGACGAAACAGTTGTTCGACAGGTGCTCCCATACCATAAGGTTAAAGAGTTGCTCGTAGGTCGTGACATGGCTCCCCTTGATCCAACCCTCGAAGGCACGGCTGAAATAGTTAACGTACTCCACCCAAGTTGTGCCCGGGATCCGGGTGCAATCTCTGAACCTCTGGCGGTACATCTCGGGTGTGAGGCCGTAGCGGGTGAGGAGGGCAGCCTTCATGTGGTCGTATGACGACATTTGGTGATCTGGGAGCTGTAGCAGGGCATCACGACCTTCGTTGACGAACCTCCCCCATAGTCCGGCTCCCCAATCACTCCGGTCGATTCGGTGGGAGGTCATGGCGATCTCGTAGGCTTTGAACCACTGTTGTATGTCGTCTTCTCGGACATACTCGCGGACAACATCCTTGGGGATGTGTACTTTTTTCTCGGTTGGCCCCGGGGTGTGCGGTCGCTCAGGCACCCCCAGTTCTTTATTCTGTTTCCGAAGTTCTATTTCCGCCAGTTTGCGCTCGTGTTCGAGTGTTATTTTCTTTTCCTCAAGCTCTCTCTGTCTCTGCTTTTCTTCTCGTTCTTCCCGGAGCCGCATATGCTCTAGATTTAGTTTCTGCTCGGCTAACTTGAGTTCACCGTCCATCTTGAGCCGTGCCATTTCCAATTCGTGTAGTCTGGTTCTTTCTCTTTCCTGGATCTCCTCCTGCGAGAGGCCCGTTCCCCGCTCCTCGGGAGCCGTGGCGTTCCCCTCTGGTGCGACACTGTTTCGGTCGGAGGGCCCGGCGATCCCAGTCTCTGTCCACGACTCAAGGGCGTGCTTCAAATCATCTTTGGTACTCAGGCCGGTGGTAGCAATGCCTAGTTCCATGCAGAATTGTTTCAGTTCGCGGTGGCTGTATTCTTCTAACTTATCCATTTGGAATTTCTCAGTGGAACCGCTATCTTTGGCTGACATCGTGGTTTTGTCGTGGGGTGAGCTACTCTCTGTACGATTACGCGTTGATTCGGATCCCGCCGCTGGCCACCAATGTTAGACGGACCGGGAGGGTCGGCCGAGGTCAGGGGGAGAGGTCTCCGGGGAGAGCCGTCTCCAGCGATCGTACAGACAAGTAACTTCCCCCCCACAGACAGACACCACACAAGGATAAGATTTAGCGTTCTTTTATATGCACTTCTTAAGGTACGATGAAATAGTACAAGGAGGTCTGGACTCAGGGGTCCCCTCGATTTAGGTCTCTTAGGATAGGGAAGGGGTAGCGGGACAGTCTGTTTACCAGTCAGGTAGTTCGGATGAGATGATGGTTAGCTCACAATCCTCGAGCTTGGTGGTGTAGCTGGTATGGGCCGCGGCAGCGCCAGCAGGTCCCGGTAGAAATGGTCGATACACGGTCCGCGGCAGCGCCAGCAGGTCCCAGTGAAGATGGTCGATGTACGGTCCGCGGCAGCGCCAGCAGGTCCCGGTGAGGATGGTCGTTACAACGGGCCGCGGCAGCGCCAGCAGGTCCCGACGAGGATGGAGGTTGCAGAAGGCCGCGGCAGCGCCAGCAGGCAGGACGATAGTTCGCAAGATAGGGCTACGGCAGCGCCAGTAGTCCGTCAAGGCTGAGTTCTCTCGGTGTCTCTCGACTCCAGGATACAACTACCATCCTGCTCCGGAGCTGCTCCAGTTATAGGGCAGGCGCCCTTTGATGTCCGGGCCCTCGCACTTGGAGGTCGGAGGGTCCGGGATGAAGGTGTCCAGACACCCAGCAGGGGGTGGAGCCAGCGCCTGGGGGAGCTGGAGGCGATCGGCACCTGGCGGGGGAAGAGCTCTTGACGCTTCGTTCTCCCATTGACCTGCCAAGTGGTCCGCTCACCTCCTGGGTGAATGGTGGTGCCGGGATGTCGGGGCCGGCCAGGCCCAGGGTTAGGGTCGGGGGCGGCCACGCGGCCTCGTGGTGCAGGGCCCAAGATGGCGGCTTGACCCGGCCGGGGAAGCCGGTGGGGCTGGGGCCCGTGATGCATGGAGGTCCGAGGGCAGAAGTTCCGTCGGGAGACAGGGTGTAGGTGCTTTTCGTGGGTCACGCCTGGCGGGCCGGAGCTTGGGCCCTGTCGTGCGGGGAGGGAGCAAGCCCTTCGTGTGGCCTGTCCAACAGTGCCATTGTCCCCTGTCACCATGTATATAGACGTGCTATTTTGTACAGGTGTCCACTGTGCAGCCTGACCTGATTGTCCTTCTACATACTCACAGTTGCCAGTGCCTGTGTGTCTTGTTATACTCATCTGAGGATGGGCACTGGTACCTCATTATTTGTACAGGCGCACCTTGGCTGTTTGGCGTACACTCTTGCTTTTTGCCTGCCCCTGTGTGTATCAGCCAGACTATGAGATGTTGGTGCCACCTGTGTCTCAACAATTTGCCTCGTGTAGGGTCTTGTTGGTGCGGGCAATGCCTATGTGTCAAATTCTGATTTCTACTTGCTTGGTCTGGGCAGTGTGTGATGTGTCTGGACACACACGCAATGTGCAGTGACCGAGTCATGTTGGGCATGTTTTCAGCATTACCTATGCAGCATGTGTCTCAAGTTCATGGATATGGTCCCTGGTCATCGGTATTTTCGCCAACGCTGTGTGGTGCAGATGCAGTGCAGGATTGTCCCCAGGGCCTGGGTGCTATGTCAGACTCCGTTTCCTGTGTTTAGCTATTGTCTCATGCTCTCCATGGTATTTCAGTGGCATGGTGGCTCAACCAACTGTGTGTTTCATGCCCTACATCGGTACCTTGTTTAGTAGATGTTAGGGATCTTCCTTTTCAGGCTATGCAGTGTTACCTATGTCGATTGTACTCATGTGACTGATGTGTACAGCTGTCTGATTAATTTCTGTCTCTCCACCCTGCCCACAGCATCGTCGGGGGACACAGAGGGAGACATGGACACAGGCAAGGCGGAGGGACCGAGCACCAGTGCCAGCCGTGACATCGGGGCTGGCACATCGAGTGGGACAGAGGTGGAGGATAGTGCGGCCGAGGACCTGTCGACTGGCACGTCAGAATACGAAGCTGACAGGTCCGAGGAGGATGTCTCCGAGTGGGCGGAGGCTGCACCAGCAGCTGACAGCGGAACAACACCTCGCACCGCCCCCTCAGTTTCCACCAGCCGCCTCCCACTTGCTCGTGTCCCTTCCCAGCGTGCCCGGTCACAGCATGTCTCCTTCCTGCCAGGCACCGCACCCCCTGCCCCTGTCTCCACTGCTGCCGCCAATGCAGAGTCTGTGGACATCCAGCGGCAACTGCAGGTTGGTCAGGCTGCGATCCTTAATGTCCTCCATGCCCACGGCAAAACCCTCACCAACATCGAGGCTTTCTTGGAGGGCATTCATTCATCGCAGGCTGACCAACGCAACTTGCTGAGGTCCATCGACTCCACACTGACTGCAGCAGTGGGTCTCCTGCAGCGCGACCTCCCCCACCTACCCCTGCCCCATCCACACTTCCCACTCCCATGCCTGTCCCACGTACACCCAGACGTCGGCATGCACCCACATCAACGGACACGGGCACCACACCAGCAGGGAAGGTCCACCGCACTCCTCCTGACACGCACACACAGGGTGAGGTAGGCACACCCACTGGGTCGGGGGACAAACGTGTGACACGCAGCCATAGTGGGAGTCCGCATTCCACCCAGTCCACTCCCTCCAAATCCCCTCCCCTCAGCTCTCCTGGCCACATCTCCCCCAAGGACTCCTTCATGGCCGCTCTGTCCCTGAGCCCCACAGTTACACCACCACGCAAGCGGTCAAGGAGGTCTCCGGTCAGGGTGGTTGAGTCTCCCCCCCTGTCTCCACCCTCCCCCGGTGGCGCTGCGACCCATCCCTCTGACCCCCCCCCTCCTTGGGGCCTGAGGTCCCTTCGGGTGCAGGGGACTCCCTGGAGGACCTTGCAAAGGTGTGTAGTGCCATCCTGGCCTCCGCCTTTGGCACTGACCCACCCCCTGTGGTGGAGTCCTCCATCCCTGCACCCACAACGCCGCCCCTTTGCCCTGATGTCCCTGCGGTGCCTGTTGCTTCCCCCCCCCCTGATGCCCTCACCAGTGTGGAAGACGATGCCATTTGACTGTGCAGGCAAGGTAGGGGACACGCATCCCACTGTGTCCCCCATCCAGCTGAGAATCATTGACTGCCCTATGGGCTTTGTGAAGATTGAACTGCCTGCGATCCACGGACATTGTGCTCATGCTGAATAAAGCTTAATTTTGTTTTCATTATCACACTACTGCTATGCTGGTATTGGTGTTGGTGGGGCTGCTACATGGTTTTTGGTGGTGTGTAAGGGTTTGGGTGTGTGGGATATGTAGTAGTGTACTGCTCATTGGTGGGACCCTGGGATCTGTGTGCCATCACAAGGTGTTGGCTAACTTTCTTTGTTCATGTAAGCAGTTACTGCATGGTGCACTTGTCCCAGGGTGTATTCCTTCCTCTGTGTACCCAGCTTTCTTCCCTGCAGGGTGTTCCCAATGTTTAGCGCAGAGCTGTGTCTACATGAGCTGTGTGTGTGACGGAGCCCTTCTACTTTGGCCATGCATGCAGGGCCATGTCTCCACCTGCAACAATCGTGGCATCCTTGATGATCACTGTACTTGTGTGTGGAGTCTGTTGACATGAGTTCATGGAGACATGTTCCCTTGTAGCCAGTATGCATGTGGATAATTCTGGCCTCACACACATGTGTTACACCCCTCCTGTCTCAGGGCACTGGTGGGAGGACTCCACACCCACCCCTCCTGTCTCAGGGCACTGCTGGGAGGACTCTGCACACACCCCTCCTGTCTCAGGGCACTGCTGGGAGTGATAGGCACCCACCCCTCCTGTCTCAGGGCACTGCTGGGAGGACTCTGCACACACCCCTCCTGTCTCAGGGCACTGCTGGGAGTGATAGGCACCCACCCCTCCTGTCTCAGGGCACTGCTGGGAGGACTCTGCACACACCCCTCCTGTCTCAGGGCACTGCTGGGAGGACTCTGCACACACCCCTCCTGTCTCAGGGCACTGCTGGGAGTGATAGGCCCCCACCCCTCCTGTCTCAGGGCACTGCTGGGAGGACTCTGCACACACCCCTCCTGTCTCAGGGCACTGCTGGGAGTGATAGGCCCCCACCCCTCCTGTCTCAGGGCACTGCTGGGTGGACTCTGCACACACACCTCCGATTTCAGGATATGTACGCTTGGCACATACACGGTGGGGGTACGCTCAATGCATTCGAGGTGAGGGTACGAGTCTACTTACACTGTTGCGCTGGGGGGTACGCTCCTTGCATTCGCGGGTGAGGGTATGGGTCGTACTTACACTGTTGGGGTGGGGGGTACGCTCCTTGCATTCGCGGGTGGGGGTACGGGTCGAACTTACACTGTTGGGGTGGGGGTACGCTCCGTACGTCCGCGGGTGGGGGTACGGGTCGTACTAACACTGTTGGCATGGGGGGTACGCTCCTTGCATACGCGGGTGGGGGTACGGGTCGTACTTACACTGTTGGGCTGGGGGGTACGCTCCTTGCATTCGCGGGTGGGGGTACGGGTCGAACTTACACTGTTGGGGTGTGGGGTACGCTCCTTGCATACGTGGGTGAGGGTACGGATCGTACTTACACTGTTGGGGTGGGGGTACGCTCCATGCATACGCGGGTGGGGGTACGGGTCGTACTTACACTGTTGGCATGGGGGGTACGCTCCATGCATACGCGGGTGGGGGTACGGGTCGTACTTACACTGTTGGGCTGGGGGGTACGCTCCTTGCATTCGCGGGTGGGGGTACGGATCGTACTTACACTGTTGGGGTGGGGGGTACGCTCCTTGCATTCGCGGGTGGGGGTACGGGTCGAACTTACACTGTTGGGGTGGGGGTACGCTCCGTACGTCCGCGGGTGGAGGTACGGGTCGTACTAACACTGTTGGCATGGGGGGTACGCTCCTTGCATACGCGGGTGGGGGTACGGGTCGTACTTACACTGTTGGGCTGGGGGGTACGCTCCTTGCATACGCGGGTGAGGGTACGGGTCGTACTTACACTGTTGGGGTGGGGGTACGCTCCATGCATACGCGGGTGGGGGTACGGGTCGTACTTACACTGTTGGGCTGGGGGGTACGCTCCTTGCATTCGCGGGTGGGGGTACGGATCGTACTTACACTGTTGGGGTGGGGGGTACGCTCCTTGCATTCGCGGGTGGGGGTACGGGTCGAACTTACACTGTTGGGGTGGGGGTACGCTCCGTACGTCCGCGGGTGGGGGTACGGGTCGTACTAACACTGTTGGCATGGGGGGTACGCTCCTTGCATACGCGGGTGGGGGTACGGGTCGTACTTGCACTGTTGGGCTGGGGGGTACGCTCCTTGCATACGGGGTGGGGGTAGGGTCCGTACATATCCGTCCCCACGCTATGTGATGTTTGTGCGGCCCGTACCCAGGCCTTTGCCACGTGGGTGCGATCCGTCCCGCCATTGTTAGGGTGACGTGTGTGGGCGTGGTCCGACTCGTACCCACGCTCTTCAGGCGTGGGTACGGGACGTACCTGTCTGGTTGTGTTGCCGGTTCGCGTGGTGACGGACTTCCGTTGTGGCGGTCGCTGGCTTATCAGGACACGCCCCCACCCCCTCGTGGTGACCAGGGCATGGGAGTCAGGTATGTCCAGGCCATGTGTGGTGTGTGACTTATGTGGTTGTTTTGTGGCCTGCCCTGGTCGTGCCACCCCCACCCCACCCCACTTTCCCCCCTCCCTTAGTTATTCTGACCTTCTGCGGCGTCTGCGTCGTAACCTGTAGAGGAGGTGGACTGCTATGAGGGCAGGGATGACTCGTAGGTTCGGGTCCATGTCTGTCCGTCGCGTACTGGTACTCCTTGCTCGCGTCGTCCTGTCGCGTATGGGTCTTCCTTGATCGCGTCGTCCTGTCGCGTACGGGTCCTCCTTGGTGGCGTCGTCCTGTGTGTCCGTCACGTACTGGTCCTCCTTGTTCGCGTCGTCGTCTGTCCGTCGCGTACTGGTGGTCCTTGTTCGCGTCGTCCTGATTTCCCGGCAGTTTTTGGCTGCCGCAAAATATTCACCGTGCGGGGTGACGTCGGTGCGAATCGTGATTCCTGGGTCGTGAATGGCTGGCTGCGAGCGTCCCGACGTCAGGTCGGCGCTTTCCCGGATCGCATTGGTAGGTGTTTTTTTGTTCGGTCGGGCTTTTTTACGATTCGTACGGTAATGGTGTACCCGTGCGAATCGTAATTCCTTGTTTGTAAAAATTGACGACCGGGTACGCGTCGGGCGGAGATTGTGCTCCGTCCGACGGTTCGTACCCGTTTTTTGCAGGATCGTGATCGGCACCCTACTGCTCTTTTTTTTTGGCAAGTGAAAATCACTTTTACAGACTGACACATTATGAAACCACTTTTCAGTTTTTTTAAAAAGCCCATGTCCAGACTGCTTTTTCAGACCACCACCATGTGTAACCTGGGTGGCAGCCTACATTCCAGCAAGGGCAACCAGCCTTAGTGATGCTGAATGTATTTGCATTACAGACTGAAACCTGAAAACCCCACTCGCTTGTAAATACTGTGCATGATTATACATGGCAAGCAGCTGGGTGTGTTCTAAGAGTCTGCTTCTGCACCAAAAAATCGCTCCCCCTTTTTCCTACTAATGCAACTGTGAAATCACCAGAGCAATACGCAATAAATCTCTGCCTGTAATTCCTATTTCCACACAGAGTCATGTTTTCACATTAGTCCCAAAACGAAATTTCTTTGCCAATTTGAAAGCACACTTACTGCTCTTTTTTTTTGGCAAGTGAAAATCACTTTTACAGACTGACACATTATGAATCCACTTTTCAGATTTTTTTAAATGCACATGTCCAAACTGCTTTTTCAGACCACCACCATGTGTAACCTGGGTGGCTGCCTACATTCCAGCAAGGGCAACCAGCCTTAGTGATGCTGAATGTATTTGCATTACAGACTGAAACCTGAAAACCCCACTCGCTTGTAAATACTGTGCATGATTATACATGGCAAGCAGCTGGGTGTGTTTGCTAAGAGTCTGCTTCTTCCCCCAAAAAATCGCTCCCCCTTTTTCCTACTAATGCAACTGTGAAATCACCAGAGCAAAACGCATTAAATCTCTGCCTGTAATTCCTATTTCCACACAGAGTCATGTTTTCACATTAGTCCCAAAACGAAATTTCTTTGCCAATTTGAATGCACACTTAGGTGCCGATCACGATCCGGCAAAAAATTCCCCCGTGCGACTCGTATCGGGTCTTTTTACCGTACGAATCGTACAAGTGCCGTACGAACTGGCAATCACGATTCGCATGGTAAAAAGTCCATACGAACCGCACTGGGAATCATTCCCCACACGTCCTCGGGTCGGAAAATGTGTCCGACACGTCCTCGGACGATTTACCTTACAAACGTGAAAAACCAAGTCCGACCGAGGAATCACGATCCATCCCGTGCGTCCGAGGTTACAACCGTATGGAAAAAACACCGTCCGCACCGAACTCCTACAGCAACCATGGAGACATGTGCCCGCATACGCGCCCAACACTCCCCCCAGCCCCCGTACGTCCGACACGTACCCCCCGTATATGTATACCCCCACCCGTCTAGGTACACCCCAGTACGTTCCAGTCGAACCCCCACCCCAGTACGTGTGTGGCTGCCTACATTCCAGCAAGGGCAACCAGCCTTAGTGATGCTGAATGTATTTGCATTACTGAGTCCAACCTCAAACCCTTAAACTATTCTTTTTTTTTCCAGTACACCTTAATTTATCGTGAAAACATAGTCCATATTATTTTACATGTTCCTCACATTTAAATTTCTCCCAAAACAGAAAATGATAAACGCAACTTCAACAAAAAGAATTTCCATTTCTATTATTCATTTCTTAATTTACCATATACATCTCCTCTCAAACTCTAACCTCACCTTTAAAATTAGTTAGTTGTGAAAGAAATGTGGCACTCAAACAGCAGATTATCAGAGCCAGGATCTCTGTTCTGTTCACCTCTCTCCTCTCAGCAGAACCAGATAATGGCAAACTTTCCCTCTATTTTTCCACACATATACATGTAAGTTTCAAATCTCAGTGCTTCCCCCTTTTTTTCAAATGTAATCACACATTTCTATTGGTTGAAAACCAACCCTTTTCCAAAAGTACCCTGCCCCCAACTTGACTTCTGCCTAGTACCCTTCCCCCAACTTGACTTCTGCCTGCTACCATAGCAACAGCTCATGGAACACTGCTGTGTGGAGTTAGGTCAGAAGTTCGCCACACAATGTTTCAATTCCACAGAGCAAGAGTGCTTGACTTTTCAAACCTAACAGCAAATCCATAGTACTGTTCTTTGGTAACACATTTTTTTGTACCAATACAAAACATGCTTCTATTAATTTACACATACAGCCTAGTTTTTATTCTAGAATGGTATGAAACAGCCAATCAGTTCTTTTTGTTTTGAAAAAAATATGTATGCCTCCATTTCCAAACTGTCTTTCTTTTCATATTGCCATTCTACTGAAAGACACCTCCTGAGTGCATCCAGTTCTCCTTTGAAGATGTTCACAGTGTGGATTGTAGGGCACAGCTATGTCTTCTGGAGTGAAAAGTTTGCAGAGAAAACAGATATGGTGAGAGACCTTGCTTTGCCAAATGTAGACATTAAATGGATTGGTCAGAGAGGGTTAAAGTGGCACCAATTGATGCCATTGGTGAAATCCTTCATGCAAATCCAACACCCTGACCTCATAATAGTGCACTGTGGTGGCAATGACCTAGGCACTTTGACTGGGGTAGGTCTGGAAATGCTTATGAAGGACACCTTTGCACAACTGTTTTCACTTTTCCCTAAAACTGCCTTTGTGTTTTCCAACATATGCCAAAGGCAAAAATGGAACTGGTCCAATCATTTCTGTCCGCAGATTGACAAAGCAAGAAAGCACGTCAACAAATCTGTTTCTGCTTTCCTCCGTGACTATGGTATGGGTGCCATTTACCACAACAACTTGCGTTATGACATGCAAGACATTTATAGAGGAGATGGTGTGCACTTCAATGATGAAGGGAACAGAGTCTTCCTCTTGAACCTTAGACTCTGCATCGGTACTTACTTGTAGGTACCACTAAAAAATCATTCCATAAACACAACGGCTCTTTTTAGAGCCCCCTAATATCTAAACACTTAAATCTGAATTTCATTTATTTTTTTTATTTTTTTTCTACCGTACGCTTACCGTAAGCTTACCGTACGCGTACCCCGTGATTTTTTTTAAAATCAATAAATGTTTTCTTTGTACTTTACAGTCCTTCTTTGACCCCCTCACAAATGTAAGGGGGTCTGTAACTCTCCTCATTGCCCCCTTTTCTTGTTTTCACTCTTTTTTTTCTGAGTGAAACACACAAAATGGCGGCCGCCGCTTCCTGGTTTCGGCCGATTCGAATGTTTACTAAGATCTAACAGCCAATCAGAATCGCGCTCGCGCACGCCACCGTACGCGTACCGTAAGCTTACCGTAAGCGTACGGTAAGCGTACCGTAAGCGGGCTCAGATATATATATTGATTTAAAGGCTATTTTCTCAGAATCTACTGAACAGATTTACACCAAACCTACAAAAGGCACTTCCTTGACATAGGGACTACCTCTCTGCCAAATTTCTAGTAATTCTGTTCAGCCGTTCGGGCTGTAGCTCGTTCTAAAGGTCCTATGGAAAAATGCATGGGAAAAATGCGTTTTGGGACCCCCCTTTTATCTCAGCCCCCGCTTGACGTATCCCCCCGAGACTTTCAGGGTAGGAGCGGAGCGTAGCGCCCCACCTATTTTGAGAAATTCGCGAGGATTCATCGACCGGCGCCAAAGTTATTCAAAATAGAATGTTGCGGATTTCCTATGGAAAAGGGGTCCTAACTATAACTACCTACTGGCGACCGCCAGTAGGTAATATATATATATATATATATATATATATATATATATATATATATATATATATATATATATATATATATATATATATATATATATATATATATATATATACCTCTTTCTGATCTCTTGCAGGACGTCCAGTGTATCTTATCTTATATCAGTTATTGCTTGTTTATTAATCAGTATTATAGTTTGCTCAGTTATTGATTCATGCCTTTAGATTATAAGTTTGCTACATATATTTGAATCTTATGCATTTGGTATCTGAGATAGCCTTTGTTTAAAGAGTATTATGTAATAAACCCCAAGCCTTATAAAAGTTATAGAGTCTTTGCATTTTGTTAAATAAAACCCCTTTTCAAAAGGTGCTGTTCGTTTTGTGTTGAAGTATTGCTGTGCCAGGGGTGGTAAGACATGCTCAAAAGTGTATATTATTCAAAGGTGTAGTGATATATTTGCCTCCCAGGTGGGAGTGCAGGTATTGGGTGTGGCTTATTGGTGAGAAGCCACATTCAAAACACCTGCCCAGGGGGTACCCTGGACCTACCATAGGGGTGACTGATGTGCAAAGAAAGGGAAGGGTAAGGTCTGGCAAGTGAGTGCACTTGTCAGAACAACATGGCAGTTTAACAAACTGCGCGCAGGCCATGCAATGGCAGGCCTGAGTTCCCTTTTTAAAGCTACTTGTGTGGATGGCACAATTAGTGCTGCAGGCCCATAGTAGCATTTGCATTACCAGCCCTGGCACACATAGTGCACTTTAATAGTAAGGCAAACATACCAATCATGGACAACCAATTACCATTACACTTTATACAGGGAGCACTTGCACTTTGACACTGTTTAGCAGTGGCAAAGTGTCCAAAGCCTCTAAGTTGGCAAAACAAAATCCATCACAGCACCAAAAATAGAGGAGGTAGAGGCAAAAAGTCAGGGGTAATCATGCCAAGAAATGCCAGGTCTAACAACCATCTTATCTTCAGAAGATTACTCAAGAGCTGGCTCTTCCCTACATGACTACCATATTCAAAATACAAATGTACATCAATAGTATACACAAGACACCAATGGTGCATATACATGTGTTTGTAAACTTAAATTCTTGAATATATGCATGTATTCAGCGATGTGCATCTCTTTGTACAAATGCACCCATTACTTATAAATAAAAATATATATACTCTCATATATTTATGCTTACAAATGTAAATATTAATTATGGTTAAAATATATACACTCCTTACATTTATGCTTAAAAATATATATGACATAAATAACAGAAGTATTTGACTACATACTTATGGATCTTTATTTATTATGCACACTCATATAACAACATATAAATATGATTATACAGAAAGTATGTTTAAATGCTGAATATGCTTATTACTTCCAGCAATCATTAATACATAAATCAAAGTAATTCAATAATAAAAGCAAATAATGCTAATCAATTAATGGAAAAAAAACAAACAAAAAAATAATAATATGGATATGTTTTGCTATATATATGTTTTCTATACTTGCTACAGGAATCAAAAAAATATATATTTAAAAAAAGATAAATATATCATACACATACATATATATAGGTATAACTTTAATATTATATCCATATATAAGTAGATCTCTACATTAACAGCTTGTAATACGATGAGTGTATGCTTATGGGTTTACTTTACTATAATAACACTTATCTGTCACAATGTGTAAATATGATTATAATACTTTTATCTATTCGTGCTTCACCACTGAAATATTGAGGGACAAATATGAAAAAAACTTAATTTACGGCAAAAACTGAAAGTCTGAGTTTGTAAAATATTATCCGTGCATGTACATAAGGGACTTATCCAGTACAATGTTATATCTCCTTATTTTCCATATGCGTATCATGATAACATCTCTATGTGTGTATACCTTTTTGGTGTGGCTATGTATCTACATATTTATAATTTTCTCCCACTTCTGGGAGGAAAAAACTGAAGAAAAATTAGCTAATCTTCGAAACCTCATCAGATCACCACTCTATGACTCATCCTATTCCTCTTCCATAATAACTCCTGAACAGCGTTTTCCAAACTCTTCCCTTCTCTAACCATACTCTATCCCATTCATCCAACTAACGAGCTCTCTGACTCATCCTAAACCTGTTTTACTACTATGAACTCCCAAATAATCATTTCTAAACTCTTCCCTCCTGCATCCATCCTCTATCCTATTCATCCCACTAACATACGTATATGTCTACCACTCCCACCACTCCCAAGAACAAGTCATATTTCCCCTTACTAACCCACCACCAATCCACATTTTGGGCTCTTGATTAGTGTGCTTCTCACAGAAAAGCTCTTCAACGCCTCGTCAGGGGGAGTATGCACTATTAAAATACAATTACGATTACAATAATCATTACTTTCTCTGTTGTTCAATTATTTAAAGTAATTTCTTACAGGCCTGCACATAGGAGCTGAATGTAGGTGTAGGGAGGATGCTGAAGCACCCTTAGAAGTAACCGTGCTGGAGTTCAGAAGGTGAATGCCCAATAAAGATGCAATTAAACTTTGACTTTATCTTCTCAAGTTTGCTGCGTGTTCAAAGACAAAGGTGAAGTGTCTGGCTATGTTTTTTTTTTTTTAAACTGCTTTTTCATGTAACGCGAAATATGGGTATTTAGTTTTAATTCTCTGATTACAAAGTGGGACGATGTGAAGTGAACTCTGTGACAATCTTGCTAGAGTACAAGGAGTGTGAAATGAAAAGGTTGCAGGATGTTACTTTTTGTAGCACAACAACATTTAAATACCTGTAAATGGACTTTACAAACATTTCACAATATATCAGCAGTTAAGAAAGCAGAAATAAAGCACTTTTTTGTAATTCTGAGGTGTGGTTGTAATAAATATTTGTAATATTTTCAAATCAAATCCGAAAACATTACCTAAGTATGTGATTTCCACACGTTATTAATGCACTATTTAGTTTTTTAAGTTAAGCTGGATCTCTGAGCAAATTTAGAAGCCATTTCATTGGAAAATGAACTATCTGGGAACAGTGCACTGCCACAATATATTTGTGAGAGTGTGCTCCAAAATGCACCACCGGCTAGCTACAACACACCCATACCACTCTCCTGCTTAATGGGCTCGGCTCATGTGCTACACTTATTCTTTGTGTGATGCTTGGATTTTTTATAAACCCTATAACTTGGGTCATATGACCTTGATAGCATCACCCCCACTTTGAAAATTGTTTCAGCATCAATGAGCTTACATCATTGATGCAACCTTTCTTCAAAGCAACTCTTGGTAGAACATTTGATTTAAAAAAAAAATAAACTTTATTGTCTTTTATTGTTATTCAATAATACAATAATCAACATGTATTGAACAGATTTGAGTACCCAGTGCCGCCTCATAGATCCCCTAACTGCTCCATAGAGTAGGAAGTGCCCTTGTGGGATACCCCAGTCCATGCTAAAGTTCTCAAAGGAGAGCAACTCCCCGTCGCTGTGGAGATCTCCTATCTCAGTGGCCCCTGCCTGCACCCATTCTTCTAATCCCTGCCATTGACCCCCATGCAGAAGAGCTCCTAGCATCGTCATCGCCATTTCTGGCGAGTATGGGTGTCTTGCCTTGGTTTTCTGGAGGCATCTGCTCCAGCACTTTCGGATCACTCTGTGTTCTGCGCTAGTGACCTGGTGGGGCTTAACCATTCCTAGCAGTGTGCGGAGCACAGCCATTTTGTCTGGGGTAAAAGGTGGTACCCCTCTCTCCGGGTCGAGACTTCCCACAACCCACTGTGTAAATCATTGCAGTTGTCCTGCCAAATAATACGTTTTCATATCTGGCATTGCCAGACCTCCCTCCATCCGTGGTCGTTTTAGCGTGCTAAGGGCTACTCGCCTCCGGCCCGCTCCCCATATGAAGGACGACAGGCAGGAGTCCAGCTCCCTAAACCAGGCCGCCAAGATCCACACCGGTAGTGTTGTGAAAAAATATAGCAACCGGGGAAGGGCCACCATCTTAAGTAGAGAGACCTGGCCCATCACAGAGAGAGAAAGCTTCCCCTAGAAAGCCGTGCTGTCCTTGAGTAAGCGCCGCACTGTCTCTATGTTCCCCTCCCTCACTTGCGCCATGTCGTGAAATATGCGTACCCCCACGTAAAGGAAGCATTGTGATTCCCATCTGAGGTCCCCAAGCTCCTCCAGGGGAGGCATGTTTGCCACCAAAGGAAACAGGTTGGATTTCTGCCAATTTACTCTAAGGCCTGAAAGGGAGCCAAATTCATCCATCATCCTCCGTGCCCCCGGTAGCTCCTCTTCCGCATGTCACAAGAACAATAGAAGGTCGCTATGTCATGTCTCTCCTCCCCCAGTTGGAGTCCGTGGTAAGCCCCCTCTGACCTCGCCTCACACGCCAATGGCTCCACTGCCAGGGCAAACAGCAGGGGGGAGAGAGGACACCCCTGACGCGTGTCCCTCTCCTCCTGATATTGTTCGGAGATCATGCACCCCGTGCGCACCCTCGCCACAGGGTCAGTATACAGCAACTGCACCCAGCGCAAGAACCCGGGTCCGAGGCCCATCATGGTTAAAATGGCGTAGAGGAACCCCCACTCAAGGCTATCAAATGCCTTTTCGATGTCGATAGTAAACACTGCTCTAGCCTGATTGTAAGTCGCCCCGTGCTCAAGTACCGATAATAAGCAGCGTATTCCTGCGGGAATAAACCCCGCCTGGTCCCGATGCACTAGGGATGTCATATGCGGCAATAACCTCATTGTCAGTATTTTACTTAAGATCTTAAAGTCGAGATTTAACATTGATAAGGGCCTGTAGGCAGTGCATTCCTGGGGGGGCTTGTCGGTCTACAGTAATGGAATCACTACTACCTCTCGCGAGGAGGTCGGTAAGTAACCTCTCTCACCTGCTTCTGTATACATTTCTACTAGTTTGGGAGTTAGTTCATTTACATATGCAGCATAAAATTATTTGGGTAACACGTCTGTACCCCGGGTTTTCCCCCTGGCCAGTACTTTGATAGCTACTCGTTCCTCGTTTTCGGAGATCGCCGCTCCCAGCTGGTCCGCATCCTCCTCTGTCAGGGTAGTCAGCGGGAGATCTGCCAGGTATTCCTCTATTTCCCCCTCCCATCGGGGTCCTGAGCTCCTATAGAGCTGTTCATAATAGCCGCAGAACCTAATGTTGATGGCGTCTTGCTGGTAAAGGGGATTCTCCTCAGAATCCGCTATCTCTATGATTGTGTTCCCCCGGGTTGTGGGACTGGCCAACCACTCCAGCAGTCTACCCACATGCGTCCTGTCCATATATGTCTTATAGTTAAAGCACCTCAGCCTTTTCTCCTGTTTGGCTACTTCCTCCTTCTTTTCCAGCAGCTCCTGATGGAGTTCTGGGTGATTTGGGCGATGGCGTTCTACCTCTCGTAGCGCGTGATCAGCCTTGTCCACGTCCGCGAGCAGCGTTCTCCGTACCCCAATAGATAGTGCCATGCATCATCCCCTAATTTCGGCCTTAAAGGCCTCCCACTCTGTCCCACTAGAGTCCGTGGTCTGAGCATTGTCCGCAAAATACGTGGTAATGTGGGTCCTGATCTCCTGCAGGAACACCTGGTCTTCCAATGCCTCTGGTTTGAGGCGACATGTGGGGATGGGTTTTTGTTGGGATACCCAGTGCAATCTGGTCAGTACCGGGTTATGGTCTGAGACCGTTCTAGTGAGATACTCCGTACCCCTCAATCGGGAAGGTGTATATCTGGGGAGCACAGGAAAGTGTCCAGGCGGACATGCAAATCATGCACCTGTGAATGATGGGAGTATTCCCTATCTACTGGGTGTGTGTGTCTCCACGTGTCCACCAGCCCCCACTGAGATTGCAACGCCCTGGCCACCCTGTGCACCGGAGTGTCCCTGAGTGGTGGGTGCGATCGGTCAAGAATCAGATCTGCAATGCAATTGAACTCCCCCCCCCATAACAATCGACCCGTCAGATACGGCGCCAGAGTTATGTTATGTTATGTTATGTTAGTTAGGTATTTATAAAGCGCACGGCTACTCCCAAGAGTGTGCCGGCGCTGAGAGTCCTTGAGAATCATTCTAGGATGAATCCCTGGTCCAGATTCGGACCATAAATATTGATAAGTGTGATGTACTGGCCGTCTAGTCGCCCCGTGACCACCACGTATCTACCCTCTGGATCCACTTTGTGTCCAGTGTGTTGAAAGGGGACCCCTGCCCTCATCCAAATGAGGGTCCCCTTTGCAAACGTGGTGTAGAAAGTATAGTATGCCTGCCCTCACCATCTGTGGTGTAGCGCTGCCCCTTCCGCTGTTAGTGTGTGTGTTTCCTGCAGCATCGCTAAGGGAATCCCTCTCCTGTTCAAGTGGGAGAAGATCTTGTAGCGTTTACGCATGGAGTGCATTCCCCGGACATTCCAAGAGATGAGATTATATGTCGTGTTAGCCAGAATCACGGAATTACCTCACAATCTTCATCTGGCCTCCGTACCCAGGCTTATCACTCATTCGTCCCTGTGTATTTGTAGACAGCGGTGCCCCCAACTTAGAACGATAAAACTTCCCCAACCCCCCCCCCCCCTCCCCAAGGCAAGTGAGAAATTCTCCCCATCCAAACTGCCCTCGGATATGATAGTCAAGTGTATAACGTTCAGGTGGTAGCTAGGCAAATGCCATTTTGGAGGGAAGCCCCCCTTCCACCTTTCGGATCCCCCCCAATCCTCATATAATTCTCCTGGCGCCCTTTGTAGGCCCCATCGGCTCCCAATGCAACCTTAAGCTACTCCCCCCTCCCCCTATGTAGATTGCCCAGGTTGCGAGTGTTGTCCATGGCCGATTCATATTAAGTTGTCTGCCGATCTAGGGGTCACTTCTGACAAGACCTGGCTGGTGTCCCCTATGGTGGCCGAGCTGGCCTCTGAGTCTGAGTCTCTCTGATCCTCCCCCGACAGTGATGGATCTCCCCACGAACTCGTGGCACTCAAGGAGGCTATGGCCGCCACCACCCTATCCCTGTCTCGGCAAGCTTCATCCAGTATCGGGTGGCCCTTGATTAGAACCCCCCTTCCCAAGGGGTCGCACATGGTCCTGCTCACGCCGATCTCTGCCACTGGGTCTCCTGTCTCGCGGCCCCCGCTCCTCTATCCAGTCCCACACATATTGTGGAGTGTTGAAGAACTTGGTCTCTCCCGCATGCACTATCGACAGCCTGGCCGGGAACACCATTGAGTATGACACCTCCATTTGGCGTAGCTTCCGCACCTCCCTGGAGAAGTCTGGGAAGATCCGGACAATAATGTTCTCAATTTTAAGTAGGCCCTTGATGCGTGCCCGGCTCAACACATGGTCTCTGTCTTCATAAAACAGGAGGCGAGCCACCACAGGTCGTGGCGGTCTCCCTGGTGGAGGCACCCGTGCTGGGACTCTGTGGGCCCATTCCAGTGCAAAGTATGGCGATAGGCCTTCCTCCGTCACCTCTGTGCAAAGCCAGTTTTCGAGGTAAGCCACCATACCGTTCCCCTCCACTTTTTCGGGCAGACCAAGGACCCTGATATTATTTCGCCTCGCCCTGTTTTCGGCATCCTCAGCCCGTTGTTCCAGCACCTGGACTTTCTTTTCTATGTCCGTGAAGTTGTGGGCTGATGCCAGGACTTGGGGCTTCAGGCCTTCAACCTCCCCCTCCACTGTTGTGACTCGTTCCGCCAATTTCCTGTGGTCTGTCCTTAAGAGGCCCAGGTCATCTCTAAGTGTGTCTATGTTGGTTTCTAATGCAACCCGTGAGGTTTCAATGGCCTGTAGGATATCATGGAGCGAAATTTCATCGTGGGGTTGTGGCCCTGTCGCCTCAGGTCCCCATAGGTGCTCGCGATTCCCCGCTGCCACCGCCCACCGACTCCTGGCACTCCGCCTCCCGTCTTTTGATGACTGTCCCCATCTCGGGTTCAGGATAGGCACAGGTCGTGCTCCAGGGGCATCAGTCAGGTCCCCCACCATTCGTGCATGTGCTCTTCCCTGTGGGCCACCTCTCTTCTCACCCAGACTCTCCAGTGTCTGCTCCCCGGAGTCCAACCACCTCGGCTTTGGGCGTCCGCCCGCCCCAAGAGAGCCCCCCTGCTCTCCAGTTGCCAATGCGTAGGCACCCCGCTCCTCTTCGCAGCGATATCATCCAGGCCTCCCTCTGCCGCTTCGCCTCACTGCTCCGCGTTGAGCTTCTCACCAGCCTGCCATTGACATACTCTCCTGGGTGATTGCAATAGCGATTACACTCCCTGCTGTGGCATTTTGCTTCGCTTCTCCAACACAGCTATTCCTTATGGGCCCCCTCGCAGGTGGCGGCGCTGTCACCTCCCATTTCCGCCTCTTCATGGGGGCTCCACGCACTCGTCAGGTTGGCCTCCTCTCACGCCCCGTAGCAGCCCTGGGCCCCAGGTGCTTCACCACTTCAGCGGCCCTTCTTCCCACCCAATTGCTGACCGGGCGCACCGTCTCAGTCCAATGGCCTCTGATTCCCTCTATTCCGGCTCTCTACTGGCTCCGTCGGCCCCCGCAGGCTCCGCTCACCTCAGATAGGTGCCCCTCAATCTCGTAGTGGTTCCCGGCCGCCGCCACCTTACTGCCGTTCTTTCTTGACTTTCCGCCCAATCGCCAGCCTCCCTCGCCACCTCGTCTCAATGCCCCAGGGGTCCCGCCGCTCCGGGTCTCCGCCAACTCTTCCTGTCCCACGAGGGCTCTGCTCACCACCAGCATATGCTCCCAGCCGCACCTCAACTCAGGGTGCCAGCCGCGGCACCTCCGCTCAGCCCCTCGTGTATCGGGGCCTCAGAGCGCCTCAGTATGCAGTGATCGCCGACCACAGGCCCCAGCAGCAGCTCCAGATGAGCTCCTAGAGTCCTGTCTGCGTCTGCCCTCAGAGAACCGGCGCCATTTTCTTGGCCCGCATCTCTGTCACCTCCCAGCCCTCTCGCCAGCTGGACTCATTGCTCTACTCTGGCGACCCGGGTGTCTGGCTCCACCGGCACTCCGGTAGCCCACTTCATCGCCCTGGAGCTCTTCATTTTCTCCCGGCGCTGCAAGCAGACTGCAGTTGCTTCCTCGGCCGTGATGTTCAGGTCGCAGACGCCATCTTGGCTGTCCCCGTGTCGCCTCAATCCGGCTCGGTTTTCAGGAGAGGAAGACTATTTCCCCCTGACTCTTAACTGTCTGTCGATTCCCCAGTCCTTGACTCGTCCGGGGGTGGGTTTATTTCTGGCAGGGCCCCACTTTAGCGGGCAGGATGGGCTGCAATCGGGAGATCACCGGTCAGAGCTCTGGTTCGGGCTCCCTTCTCCATCGGCGCTCGGCCACACCCCCCCTTGGTAGAACATTAGATGAGTATGTATTTATTGACGACTACTGTTAGACCTGGCACCTTGGCGTGAGTCTCCCTTCCACTTTTTTGTCGCTGTGCCTCATGTGTTTTGTTGGTGTTAGCTGCTCAGAGCACTGTGCCACTGCCAACCAGTGCCACAGTGCAAGTGCTCCCTATTTAAAATGTATATGTTGGTTGGATTCCATGACAGGCTTATTTTTTTTACTGTCAGACCCCAGTAAAGTGCACCAGGAGTGCCCAGGGCTTGAAAATACAAATGCTGCTGGTGGGCTTGCAGCACTGGTTGTGCCACCCACAGAAGCGGCCTAGTAAAATGTGTCTAAGGTCTGCCATTGCAGAACCTGCGTGCAGTCTGGTACTGTCATGCTGACTGGGCAAGTGCACCCACTTCCCAGTCCCTAAACCTTCCCTTAACTTCATATTAGTCACCCCTATGGTAGGCCCAATGGCAGGGTGCATTGTAAGCATAAGGTAGGACAAGCCCTGATGTGTGTGGCATGTCCTAATAGTGAATTACAGCCATTTTCGTTTTTCACTATTGCAAGGCTACCTGTTCCCATAGGCCAGAATGGGCTGTTAGAATTGTTACATCCTATGATGCTAACAGACCCAGGGAACATGGTAGAAATTCGAGTTTAGTATGCCTGAACTCAGAATAATAAAATACATATTTTAGTAAAGTTTATTTGAATATTCTGTGTTTGCAAATACCACTTTTAGAAAGTTGGTATTTGCTTGCCTAACCATTTCAGCCCGCCTCTGCTATGATGTGTATCTGCCTGTCTGGTTTGTGTGAGTGACAGGGCTGGGGAAACCCAGAGGGGCAGGGCTAGGTAGCCTGGTGGTGAATAGAGAAATTGAGATCCAGATGGGTGGGAGGAGTGCACCTGGACTCTGAATAGGGCTGTGCTCTGCCACCACCATGCTGGCTCCACCTCCTGTGGAGCGGCTGATGTCTCTGCGCTGCACCCTGAATGGAAAGTCAGAGTCATGTCAACAAAGTGCTCAGGAACTGGTTTGGACTGGGCAAAGGCCCCTCTACCCCAGAGGAACAAAGGAATTAGGGGTATAAGTATTGGGACCCTGCTCCCAAGAAATTAGATCCTGCTTGACAAGAAGAACCTCTGCCTGAGGAGAAGGAACTGGGAAAGCTGTAAGGAGGAGTACTGTCCCTGACCTGGGGGATTGGCCTGCAGTGGTTGCCTTGCTGCTGAAGGAGAGGAGAAAGACTACAAAGACTTTATTTCAACTTGTGCTTAAAAAGATCTCCAAGGGCTTGGAATAGAGCTTGCCTCCTGCTGAAGTCTCAGGAGAACAGACTTCACCCCCCAGCTCCCCAGAGTTCTTTTGAAGTGCCTGCTGCTGTTGTTGGGCCTTCTGAGGGACTGTGTGTCGCAATGAGCTGGAAGCGCGACTCAAGGAGGAGAAACGTGCTGCCGTCGGAGCTGCTGTCGTCGCATCTCGTAAAGTGTGTCGCCGCTGCAGCATCGCATCGAGCGGAAGCGTCTCGCATCATCCAAGAAGTGTCTCGCAACGCCGAAGAAGCGTGTCGCCATCGCAGCTATCGTAGCTGACGCATCGCACCGCATCAAGAAAAGCGCCTCACATCCACGGAGAAGCGTGCCGCCGTCGCATCGCGTAAAGGGGTGTCGCCGCTGCAACATCGCATCGAGCTGAAGCGTCTCGCAAACGTCAGAGAAGAGTGCCGCTGCCAAGGCCGCTGTCGTCGCATCGCGTAAAGGGTGACGCCGCTGTAGCTGACGCATTGAGACGAGTCTTCTCGCAACATCGGAGAAGCGTAACGCATCTGGACGATCTTCACGTCTTTATTTCTTTGCACCAAAAACTTCATCGCATCAACATCGTTGCAACACTTTCGTTGCCCTGCGTGTCGCACCTAAAAGGCACATTGACTTAAAGTGTCGCATTTGAGAACTTAAGAGAACTAAGCAAAATTCTACTATCTAAAGTAACAGTATTGTGTATTTTTGTCGTTTAATGGTCTTGTGGTAACTCTATATAAAGAATCCTTATTCTTAATATATAACCTGTGTGGTGTCCATTTGTAGTGTTGTCACTTGGTTACTGTATGTGTTCACAAATGCTTAACCTATATTGCTCTGAGATAAGCCTTGTCTGCTCGCGCCAAGCTACCTAGAGGGTGAGCAGGGGTTATTTTAGGAGTGTAACCCCTTACCCTGACTAGAGGAAAGGTTCCATGCTTGTCACAAGTACCTACCTGTGCGAACCAGAGACCCCGGATTTTAACAACTACTAATCAACCTTCCTCTGAATGTGAGTTCTACCATTATGTGAAAAATACGTATATGCCCAGAAGATATCTAACCACAGCAAATGTCTACATTGCCTACTTCAATGTCAGCTAATACCATCTATCATCCCAGAAGAATCAACACATTTATGCACGATTCCCTTTTAAAGTGGCCTCAAAGTGACACAAATATCGCTATGAAACCTTCTCATATAAAGAATTATCATATCACAAGAAAGCAGTCGCTCATCATGCATGAACTAATTCTTTAGCTTAAATTCAACATACTGGCCCAATGTTATCTTTGGTTTATTTTACTGCTTTTGTTACGTATTTGCTCTAGCTGGATATTTACTGCAGCTTCCTGTCCTGTAGAGAGGTGTCTGTCATCATCCTCACTGACTTGCATCCCGTGATCATGCAGCAATCAATTGGTGGCTTAAATCTTAAATAGAGTGCCATGCCCAGATTCACTAAGATTTAGCTTTGGGGTTCCATCACTTTTTTTTTTAGGGCAACCCAATTCAAAATCCATTTTGGTATTTACCAAGCCACACAAGTGCCGATGTCGCTGGTTGTGAGAATATAAGGTCAGAGTAAATTTCTTAAAGAAAAGTATACTTTATTTCTTAATCTTTGTCCTAATGATAATTTGATATCCCAAATTAATTTCTTTGTTCCTCTTCCTTTCATTAGGACCTTTGGAATTCCAGTCTGCCAGCACCCTCTACAGAAAGGAAAGTTCAGGTACGTAACTGTTATATTTATTTTGATACTTCTTTGGGTGAGGTTAGTTTGCTGAGTTTCTTCTCTTCTCTTTCTATAGTGTGAAGTTATTGAGAAAGGTGATTAGGAATAGAGAATTGACTGAGAGACATAAAGAAAATGTTGTGACAGCAAAAGTAAAGGATCTCCAATTAACACCGTTCTCAGAGCAAGAAACTAAGTAACAACAATCAATCCCAAGACAATATTTCCACTTCCCTCTGGCGAGAACGCCCCGGTTCCTGACGTGCTGCTCTTCTATTTCATTACTCTCGGGTTCGGGAGCTTCTCCTCTGCATTCCTTCGTTACGTCTTGTGTGTGTAAATCTTAGTAATTCTAAGTGACTGTTCAAAAGTTCTTTGGTGCCTCTACTAATTGGGAACAGAGGGCGAGAAACAGTGTTTACATTGAGATGATGGAATCATGTAGTGGTCTCCCGCACTCATTTTTGTGGGGGCTATCACTTACTTTTCATCCAAAAGATTTGAGAAAAGGCAGAAAAGGGAGAAAGTCACTGGAATGGAAATATTGAAAAACAGTGAGAAGGAAGGAATGAAAACGAGCTTGCAAGAGTGCAGTAAAATGACAAGAAGTGAAGTAGTAGAAAAAAGACAATTAAGGCAGCACTCATGGTGGGCTCCTCAGAAGGACTGATGCAGCGCGACTAAAACAAACCCTTTACAAACGTCACCCAACCCAGGAAAACTCACACAACACTTATTCATTGGTGGGGCCCATAACACCGAAAACACACATTCACTCAGTTTTCCGGATAAGTGACAAGCTGGCGAGCTGCAAGACAACACGGGGTACCTTATTACTATTATTTCTCTAAATAATATCTATATACATTATATACATTTAACTCTGGAGTTTTCCGGTTCAAACATCAAGGTACTCTGTTATTTTGGGTCGATGGACCAACTAGTAGGAATCAGTTGAAAGCGATTAAGTCCAGCTCAATCTCAAACCTTTAACTTGTATAGATCATAACTTTAATTCTAATAACCACAGACTCAGTTTGAGTTAGCATGAAATTTTATCTAGATTCATTGAATAAATTGAATAAGTAACATTTTATTAGACAATATATAATCATTAATTTCGTAAGTGTTTCAAGTAAAGATTCAGAAAGAAACAAGAAATACTCATTACCCTTGGCCTTAGGGCGATGACGAGAATGGTTCACCAGAGCATGAACCGCAGATCATAGGATAGGTTCCCAAATTGACTGACTGTCCCTCTAACCACCTCGGATGTATTCCCTCCCAGGATTGAATCCTGCGACAGTCTCATGATCTGTCAAAGTCTTTTCAGCATCAGGGAGATAAATCAACTCAGCAGACAGCGTGTCGTGTTGAATAGAAAATAAGCAAGTGCCACAACGTCATCATAAGCACCACATTTTATACCCTTTCACTAACTTGCTATACCCAGAATTGAAACTTTTTAGGGGCTGGGATTAATTTCCATTGGTCCATTGGAGGTGTGGTGATGATCACCTCATTGTCCTCCTTGCCTAGACCGGTTCAATAAATTACATGTTCATGCATCCTTGTGACTTGTCATGTTCCACCATTTGTAACAATTGTTATTATTATAAATGCTGTAGTCCAAATTCTTCCATCCGTTCCCAGGCTTTTGTACAGAGAATCTTGGCATTCATTCTTGTCCTAGGTCAGTACAGCCTTGACATCTCTCAGTCCAGACATAGGCCACACTCGTGACTGTAACTTCCATTCTGCTCATGCGCAGGGGCCATCTTGATCACACATGATCACATCTCTCGGCAGTGGCCATTTTCTCAGCGTGGCCTAGCAGGCCTGAACGGAACTAATGTGAAAACAACATAGCAGAAATTAGACATAGAAAATAAGCCCTTCTGTTTACCACCCACCATTCTAATAACCCGTGTTAGGTGTTACCTAGCATAAGCAACATTTAAAGCCATTTTACTTACCATCTGCATTCTTTGCCACAATATATTTAACTACACATGAAATACATGCAATTTACTTCTATTTTCTACATGAAGCACAAAGCTATGTTAGTTTAATTTCACATCTGTAAGTAAGTTAGATTTTGCATATGCCAGTTAGTATTCCTGCGTGTAGTGTCTAATTAAAGGTGCATTGATTGATCAGTACATTCATTCAAACAATTAGTAAAATTAAGGTTATGAGGTCATTAACTTATTGTTCTCGTGTTGTGTTGCAGACTGTCCATATGGAACTATGATTGTCGACCGTAGTGCTGTAAAGTCAAGTACAGTGATGAAAAGTGTCAGTAAAACAATGTAAATAAGATATTTACGATGGTGTGTTTATGCTAATGCCTGCTGTCATTCAAAAACCCCATCTTACCACTGTGTCCCAAGACCAGTAGCTGCAATTGTAAACTTGATAGCTGCCACTTTATTCAGTGTTATCTTGAAACTATAAAAGGCCATATGTGAAGAGATTCAAGTAAAAAAATGCACTCAAATAAAGTAAATGCATCTCTCTTCCTGTGGTTAATGTCTGCAGGTGGTTGAATGTTGGGCCCACTGGCACTTATTTTTACAGATCACCACTTATTTTTCCTCATCTGACTTTGACCCAGAGCGAGAAATCCAGAAAAAGCTGGAAAAAGGAGGAAGAGAAAGATGGAAAACATTGACAAAGAAAGAAAGTAGGGATGAAAAAAGACAGCCCCTGGGAATGTACTCCCTGGCCCCGGGAGGCTTGAAACACTTGCCTGTTACTTTTGTTACTAGAGGCCGATATTGCGGCACTGCTGCAAAAGCGGTGCCCAGTAACAAAACCAGCCCGCACTGCAACAAAATCTGCCCCCATCCTTCCAGCCTGCCAGGGAAACGCCCGATGCCCGGAACTGCCAGTCCAGCCCTGGAGGCAGGTGGAGTCAAGACTATCCATCCAATAGCAACGTCTCCCCACCTATTCTCAAGCATATAAGGTTTGGGCCAGGCCCTCCGTCCCAAGAACGTTTGGCTACAGCATTGCATGATGTGCAGATTGTGTTTTAATCACCCCCTCCATTTTGCTTATCCTCCTGGAACAGTTGTGCAATTTAGAATATTAAAATGATATGAACTTTATAGGCCCCACTTAGTAAGTAGTAACAGCACAATCGGTGTGCCTAGTGGCTAGGATTCATATTTCGGATTGAAGGGACCTGGGCTCTAATCTGTTCTCGGATACTTTATTGAAAATATGTGACACTAGGCAAGCTCCTTTCTGTCTACCTGAAAATGCTAATATATGAAATGTGATGCAATTGTTAGTAGGTAAAATTCCTTGCTTGTTCACGATATTGTATTTTCTCCCTCCTTTTCCTTCCCCACTCTGTAGCTCTGCAGCTTGTTTCAATAACTATAATAGCAAAAAGTGAATGATTGACTGCTAGTAATCAATCAATCAATCATTTGTAAAGCACACTACATACCCGCGAGGGTCTCAAGGCGCTGGGGGGGCCGCTACTGATCGAAGAGCCAGGTCTTGAGTATCCTCCTGAAGGTCAGCAGGTCTTTGGTCTATCGTAGGCTCAGTGGGAGGGTGTTCCATGTCTTGGCAGCGAGGTGGAAGAAGGATCTCCCGCCGGTGGTTGTTCTTCGGATGCGCGGGACGGTGGTGAGTGAGAGGTCGGCAGAGCGTAGCTGGTGGTTGGGGATGTAGAAGGAAAGCCGTCTGTTGAGGTAGGCTGGGCCGGTCTTGTGGAGTGCTTTGTGTGCATGGATGAGGAGCTTGAAGGATATCCTCTTGCTGACGGGGAGACAGTGCAGGTTTCTCAAGTAGGGGGTGATGTGGCAGTGTCGTGGTACGTCGAGGATCAGTCGTGCCGAGGCGTTTTGGATGCGTTGTAGTCGTTTGATGAGCTTGGTAGGGGCTCCCGCGTAGAGGGCGTTTCCGTAGTCGAGTATGCTGCTGACGAGTGCCTGGGTGACTGTCTTTCTTGTATCTATCGGGATCCATCTGTAGATCTTGCGGAGCATGCGGAGGGTGTTGAAGCAGGAGGAGGAGACGGCGTTGACTTGCTTGGTCATTGAGAGCGTAGAGTCGAGGATGATTCCCAGGTTGCGTGCGTGCGTGATCGGTGGGTGTCGGGGCTGCCCCCAGTGCCGTCGGCCACCAGGAGTCGTCCCAGGCTGAAGGTTTGGAGCCGAGGATGAGGACCTCCGTCTTGTCCGAGTTCAGCTTCAGATGGCTGATCTTCATTCAGTCGGCGACGGCCTTCATTCCTTCGTGGAGGTTGGCTTTGGTGGTGATGGGGTCCCTGGTGAGGGAGAGGATCAGTTGAGTGTCGTCGGCGTAGGAGATTATGTTGAGGTCGTGCTGTCGGGCGACGTGTGTGAGCGGGGCCATGTAAATGTTGAACAGTGTCAGGCTGAGGGAGGATCCCTGGGGTGCGCCGCAGATGATCTCGGAGGCTTTGGAACAGAATGGGGGAGGCGGACGCTCTGGGTTCTGCTGGATAGGAAGGAGGTGGTCCATTCCAGAGCCTTGTCTCAGATCCCTGTGGTGTGGAGGCATGCGCGTAGTGTGTGGTGGCAGACGGCGTCGAAGGCGGCGGAGAGGTCTAGGAGGATGAGTGCTGTGGTCTCACCATTGTCCAGCAGGGTCCTGATGTCGTCGGTGGTGGCGATGAGGGCAGTCTCGGTGCTGTGGTTGCTGCGGAACCCTGACTGGGAAGGGTCCAGGATTCTGTTTTCTTCAAGGTATCAGGTCAGCTGTCTGTTGACGATTTTTTCGATGACCTTGGCCGGGAAGGGGAGCAGAGAGATGGGCCGGAAGTTCTTGAGGTTTCTTGGGTCTGCCTTAGGTTTTTTAAGTAGGGCGTTTATCTCGGCGTGTTTCCAGCTCTCGCGGTCTCGAGGGAGAGGTTGATGGCGTTGTGCAGGTGAGGTGCGATGGAGCTGCTTGCTTTGTTGAAGACGTGGTGTGGGAATGGGTCTGACGGAGAGCCGGAGTGGATTGTGCTCATGGTCTTGATGGTGTCATCGACGCTCACGCTGGCCCAGGCTAGCAGGGGTTCGTGGTAGATGGCGTGCGGAGGGTCTGTTGTGTTGCTGTCTGTTGGGGCTGTCTGGGTGTTGAAGCTGTCATGGATGTCTGCTATCTTGCAGTGGAAGAAGGTGGCGAGGGAGTCGCACAGGGCTTGCGACGGCAGGATGTCGTTGGTGTTGGTGCTGGGGTTGGAGAGTTCCTTCACGATGTTGAAGAGCTCCTTGCTATTGTGTGCGTTGTTGTCGAGGAGGTCTTTGAAGGAGGTCTTCGTTGCCGCCCTGATGAGGTGGAGGTGGTTGCGGATGGCGTCCTTGTGTGCTGCGTGGCTGTCCGGAGTTTGTTCACTGTGCCATTCCTACTCTAGTTTCCGGCAGGCTTGCTTGGAGTCAAGGAGTTCTGTGGTGAACCAGCTGGCCCTCTTGCTGGTGTCTCTGTTTGGGGGATTTCTTCAGCGGGGTGAGGGTGTTGGCGCAGTCCTCGATCCAGCGTCTGAGGCTGTGTGCAGCATCGCCAGTGTTGGAGGGTTCGGTGGGTGGGCTGAGAGTGAGGTTTGCATGTAGCTGGTCTTCGGTGGTTTTGCTCCAGCAGCGGCGGGGGATTTGTTGGGTGCGGTGGTGTATGGTGGGTTTCTGGAAGGCGAAGTGGATGCAGCGGTGGTCGGTCCAGAGGAGTTCGGTGGTGTGGCTGACGTAGACGTGCAGGCTTGAGGAGAAGATGGGGTCGAGCATGTGGCCGGCGGAGTGGGTGGGCATTGTGACGAGTTGCTTCAATCCGAGGATGGCGAGGTTATCGATCAGGGTTGTGGAGTTGTTGTCGTTGTTGTTCTCAAGGTGAAAGTTCAGATCTCCGAGGAGAATGTGGTCGGTGGAGGTCAGGGCGTGCGTGCTGATGAAGCCGGTGATGGAGTCGCTGAACTGGGGACAGATTCTGGGGGGTCGGTAGACGAGGGTGCCTCTGAGGGTGGAGTTAGGGTCTGTGTGGATCTGAAAGTGCGTGTGTTCGGCGGTGCTGAGCGCGTTGTCGGTGCTAGTCGAGACCCTGATGCTGTTCTTGTGGACGATGGCCATTCCTCCTTCGACTCCGTTGGTGCGGTCTCTGCGGGTGTTCTTGTAGCCGTCTGGGATGGCTATGGCGATGTCGGGTGTGGAGGAGTCGTTCAGCTAGGTCTCTGTCAGGAAGGTGACGTCTGGGGATGATGTGTTGAGCAGGTCCCAGAGCTCGACGGTGTGTTTGCGTGCAGAGCGGGTGTTCAGTAGCATGCATTGGAGGTGGTTGGTGTCTTTCTTGGCGGGTGGTTCGTCGGCTCTGAGGCTGATGTAGCTGCAGTTGTGGCAGGTGAAGGGACCGTGTGTGCGTTTCGGGGCGGCCTTGAAGCAGGTGTGGGTCTGTCCGGAGTTGAGAGCGTGCAGAGTGCTGGCGTCGTAGTGGCGGCGGTCATCATGGCGGGTGCGGGGGCTAGGGGTTCTGGTGCTGGGTGCGGTCCAGGCACGGACGGGCACAGATGGGTTTGCCTTAGGCGCGCCTTCTGCCCGCCAGCTGCGCGGCCACGCAACGGCCGGCTTATATGGGGAGGTGGGAGGGAGGAGCAGCTGGGAGGCGGAAGGTGAGGTCAGCGAATAGGCAGTGGGCAGACAGGGGGGCGGGGTCGCAAGGGACACAGCGGCGGGGGCGGTGAGGGACGATGAAGGGAACAGAAGGCAGAAGGGCACAAAAAATGAGGGAAAACGAGTGGCACAGAAGGCAAAAGGGCAGAGAAATAAGGGGAAAAACGAGTGGAACAGAAGTCAAAAAGGGCAGAGAAATACAGGGAAAAGACGAGTGTCACAGAAGACAAGAGGGCACAGAAATACAGGGAAAAGACGAGTGTCACAGAAGGCAAGAGGGCACAGAAATACAGGGAAAAAACGAGTGGCACAGAAGGCAAAAAGGGCACAGAAATACAGGGAAAAAACGAGTGGCACAGAAGGCAAAAAGGGCACAGAAATACAGGGAAAAAACGAGTGGCACAGAAGGCAAAAAGGGCACAGAAATACAGGAAAAACGAGTGTCACAGAAGGCAAGAGGGCACAGAAATACAGGGAAAAAACGAGTGTCACAGAAGGCAAAAAGGGCACAGAAATACAGGAAAAACGAGTGTCACAGAAGGCAAACAGGGCACAAGAATACAGGGGCAGCTGAGAAACAGAAGGCAAAAACGGGCAGAGAGGCACGGGGCAGCGAGGGGTACAGAAGGAAAAACCGGGCAGAGACACGGGGGCAGCGAGGGGTACAGAAGGAAAAACCGGGCAGAGACACGGGGCAGCGAGGGGTACAGAAGGAAAAACCGGGCTGAGAGACACGGGGACAGAGAGGGGAACAGAGTGAAGAAAACGGGCACGGACAACGAACAGGTAGCGGGGGAACATAGAACAACAGCAGTCACAGACACAACAATGAAATACAGGCAATACAATAAAACAATAGAGCGGAAGGTGAATAAACCTACGGCCTACCACTGGCCACCAGGGATGAGGTGCAGGTGGTAGCCTGCAGGTGGTGGAGGGCCTCGAACTTCCTCAGCAGCAGCTGCAGCTGGGGCAGGGACACACAGGCGGTGCTGTGCGGAGGGGGAGCGACCTACCTGGTGGTGCCATGTACTGCGAGAAGCATTTGGTCATTTTGCATTTCTGTGCACTGCAAAAAACTGATGTTGCTTTTACCCTATTTAAGGTATAACTGTGCTTATTTTTGCATGTGAATTTTATTATAAGTTCTATATGAATAAGCAATGTAACTTCACCATAATGATTTTGGAGAGTGTTCCATGCCCAACTTGCCTTTCCCATGGTTTTCTAGGGTCTGTAATTTTATGTACTCCAATATATGTCAAAAATATTGCTTTAGGTCTCTGATTACCCATTCAGCCCATCTAGGTATACTGCATGACGTTTCAAATGTGACGGGAATGATATATTACAACACAGATAGATTGGCATTACTTTATCATCTATAGTTAAGATCTGCATACTGAGCTGTAGTTAAAAAAACATCCCCAGGTAATCAAATACAGAATTGCTATAAAGCTCCCATTTTAGTGATCCAGTCATGAGAGCAACTAGATATATTTGACCTAATATGGAAATCAATGCTTAATTTGTATAAGAATGAGTGCTGATGCTCAAAGTTCCGCTCCAGTGGTGCTATTTAAAATCAGCTCGCTGATTAACAAGGCTTCTTAGTATTGAATTAATCTCAGGCCTCTTTAATCTCAGTGGCGGCTGCTCCCAGTAAGCAGAAGTGGGCAGGGAGGGGAGTAGAGGGCTAGGAGGTTTAAAAAAAATTTATTTACCTGCCGGCCGGTCTGCTGCCACCGCTTCTCCTCCGTCCTCTTCCTGTCTTCTTCTGTGGAAACAGGAAGCACCAAGGCTCCCCATAGCCAATCACAACACTGCAATGCAGCGTTGTGATTGGTCTGAGCGCCCTGGTTCGGTGCTCAGCCAGGTAATGGGAGCCTGGGCATGTTCTCCACCCAGGCTGTAATGCAGCCTGAATGTAGAACATGCAGGGTGCACATGAATGTTTGGCTGGCCCGGGTGGGCCAGTCAAACATTCATCTGCCCTTACATAGTGCCAACCCCCTCCTCCCCCTGCTCTAAGAGCAGAGCTAATCTGCCCACCCTGCCGAGATGCAGCAGCAGGAACAAATAAAATGAATTATTATCATGTTATTTTTTCTTTTTTTCACTGCGAAAAGCAGTGGTGCAACGCTTATTCGCCTTAGCAGAAGAGCCGCCACTGTTTAATTTACTGCCAGACACTGTTGCCCCTTTATCTTACTCTTGCTGGTTCCTGCTTTCTTCCTTTGTTCCATATTTCTGTCTTTCTCTACTTTCTTCTTTCCTGTTTGTGTGCTTTATCTCTCTAGCTCACAGTTAATATCTGATGAGGATAAATAAGTGTCGAAGCCCAAATATTATTGCTGGTAGGCCCACTGGCCACAACCAGCTCAAATTAAGCACTGATGGGGGACTTTTCTCAAAGTGTTGAACATACCTGTTGTGTAGGAAATATAAAATGCCAATGTCTTTGTCTTACTATCATCAGACACCTTGCTCCTCAAACGCTTAGTTAAGTAGGGACATCCACACTAACCCCCCACTGCATTATTACACTCATTTTCATTGTTCTCATGATATTGAGTGTGAATTTACATAAATATATGCAGACATCAGAGTGCACTAGTACTATTTGTCAAAACATAGCTTTTACGTTTAAATGAAATGTTGGAGCTTACTTATGAGCGGTTTGAGTTATTTGCATTCCCTAAAGATAATGTATATTGTCTTATAGCATCATTGTGGTACCAATCTGCAGAGAACATGCCCCATGTTGGTGTTAGCCTCTCCCTTGCATCGAGTTTCTGATAACTGACTTTCTCTTTATACCAGCTATGAGAAAACCCCTCTTTTTGTGTGATGATCCCAATTTTTGTGCAAACTGGTATTTCCTTTTTTTAACTCTGCACACTGGGAAACTACTGACCAGTCCCTAGTGTATGTGCTCTGACTCATAAAAACATGTTAAAAATGGCTAATCTCCAATCGGCACATTTGACTCTCTAGTGTGGCCCTTGTATATGGTGCAGGAAAATATACTTAAGGCGTGGAAATGTAAATGTCTTCTCTGGACTGGAGCACCTATTGTGCCACTCACTAGGTTGACAAGAAAAACATGGCAGTGCTTCATGCCTGCCTATGTAGCCTGGCTGTTGCAGTTTTATATCCTGCACGCAAACCCGTCAACAAAACCCTTTTTGACAGGAAATATCTCTACTTTTAAATTTTATATAAGTACCCCAAAGAAGTCTTTGTAGCCCACAAGGTCGGGTGCCTAGTATTTAAAAGTGGTACATGAAAGAAGTTAATGTTGGCATGCACCTACAGTGACTAGCACCCAAAAGCTATTTTCACTGTAAAGGGCAGTAACTGAAAAATAAAGTTCAAATAAAATACTATTTTTGCTAACTTTGGTTTGGGATAAACTACTCAAGTGTTTCCACCACTGTGGCAATAGTTATTCAATTTAAACATCAATGGTGCAGTTGAATGTTTTGAATAAATATACAGGAAAAGTATCTTTCAAAAAGTTTGACTTTTTTCTACTCTGAGAATCGTTATGCGAAGTACCACTCTGAAGAGTCCTTCCAGGAGCTCAGGAAGGAATTCGATATGCCGCATTCACAATTCTATAAGTACCTGCAATTTCGTCATGCTCTATTCCCATACATTGTGCACCTGGAATCTCTGCCGAAGTTTAACCCAATAGAAGCTAAGGTATTCATGGGCAACTTGGGGGACCACAAGATTACAAAGATAAATCAATCCTTGGTGGCAAATCTCTCCACTACACTAGACTCACTCTGAGAGAAATGGCAGGGAGATCTCGGCTCCCTTGATAACAATGATTGGATAGAGGCACTAGAATCCCCAGGGGGCGCTGCAATAGCTTCTCGCCTAAGACTTCTACAGTTCAAGTATTTGCACCGCGCTTATTTTAACAGACATAGACAGTGGAAGGCGGGACTGATACCTTCGCCTACCTGTCTGCGTTGTGGTGGCGCAGAGGGCTCATTCATACACATAATTTGGGAATGTACTGCACTCAATAGATTTTGGAGTGAGTCAAGACTTGTCTATCAGAAGTATTGGTGTCGGAAATACCCTTATGTCCAAAGCTCGCCCTACTACAGATCACAGAAGAAATAGATGGTAATATCTATAAAAGGCATTTGTTGTTCTTGGGCATCACCTTGGCAAAAAGGGACATAGCTAAGACATGGAAGACCCAGGCTCCACCCAGACTGGGTGCGTGGAAGGCGGGTCTTGATTGGTGCATGGGTCAGGAGCAACCTATATTTAAGGCGCTGGGCTGCCCACAGAAGCACCCCGAAATTTGGAAACGATGGGCAGACTTTAGAGGTCTTGTTTTGGAACCCCCTCCACCACAAACTACAGATGTGGAGGCTTTGTGAGAATTAACTCCGGGGGAGGATAATGATACAAAGGATTACATCACATGTGAACTGGCTTGATGGATATGATACATGGATTATAATAAAGTACGTAGCACAATTGGTTGTAATGTTATGGGCAGACGTTTACAGGCTCGAAATGTTTATATTATTATATTGTAATTGTCGCTCTATTGTAATAGTCACCAGGTTGGATGCTACAATACCGACCAGTTTTTATTGCAACTATCATGTCAGAAATGTGGTTACTCTGTCTGCTGACTCATTAAAAGTGTGATTTGGAAAAAAAACGTTTGACCTTGCCCCCCTGAAGCTCCAGTAGGTTAATTAATAAATGCTTGCAAGCATTTGCCCCCTATCAGTGCTTTCCCCTTAAGGACATGTAAAAACTGCTTTCATGGCAGAAATAATTGCTTTGGTCTTATGGAAAAAGGACTTGGAAAGAGAATCCCTTTGATTCCTGGGTACAGTGTAGTTAACTTGGCACCAGTCTAGTGTGAAGCGACCTCCAAGGAAATTAAGATTCTGTCCTTTTGGAATTAACACACAATAGTGCACTGCAGGATAGTTTGCAGTAAAGTAAACAGTATGTGCTGCAAAAGTGGGAATGTTTGCCCTGGGGATAATGTTTCTCATTGTTAATGGAGTGCCCAAGAGTCACCGACACTCTCTGCCTAGCAAAGCTTTAAAAAGTAACACTCCCCCCCCCCGGCTTCGGAACTGATCCATAAAGTCTGAAAAATTAGGACTTAGAACATTTTGAGCTTCCAGGACCTCCAGAGCTTCAGTCCTCACGCAGGACCTCCAAAAAAGTGATTAAGTCTGAATTTAAAAATCTTGACAGGGTGAAGGTGACAAAGATATCTGACTGGCAAGAGGACTTCAGTGAATGTGAATTTTGAATGTTGCCACTCTGAGCTTTCTGCCAAAACTAATGCTTCAGCAGGATTGTGTCCAATGGCTATCCAACTTCGAAAGGATATTTCAAGATACAGCCTGCAACCTTGCCTAGCTGGAGGACTTCCATTTTCATTTCAGACATTAAATCCGAAGGCAAAATCTTTAAAAAAGATGACCTACTCAGTTTTTCTGGCTTCTGCTATGTAGTTTCAGGCTGAAATCATGCCTAGGTTCTGGCCCATCAACAGTGACGTCTGATTGCCACTTTCCTTTTTTTGGCCCTTTTTGCCTTCAATGAAAAAAATGCATATCTTTGGTTCCCCTTATTGGATTTCAATCACATTTGTATCATCTTCCCAGTTAAGATATTCTCAGATTTTAGAAATTAGCTGTGACATTTGTAATGTGTTCAGTTTTGACTTTTAAATTGTTTTAGTACACTTTTCCTTAAGTTAAGACTTACTGCTCCATGCTGTAGCAATCAATGTTTGGATCTAGGTTTATTTATTGAACTTGTGCAATGGACCTGACAAGAGTTTTGGCCTATTACTTGAGAAGGGCTCACATCCTCCCAAGCTAATAACCAAATTCTTATAGAAGCGCCATACCCAATCTATTATATCCTAATTTCCTTGTTAATGGGCTCAAACATTAATGCATTTTTTTTATATCTTCTTGCTTTTTTTTTTTGCCTTCTGTAGGGTGGTGTAAGGTTCATAGGTTTTGAAGTGTGCACTATTTTCTCCCTGTATATGTTGGTTACTAAGAATTGTACATTTTTATCTTTAACCTTGTTAGCCTGAAAGTTTCCAGCGGTAAGATTCATTACCTCTTTGTCTGCCTTCTTTGTACAGTCCTTACACAATGAGAAATGTTCCTATCCTACAGACATTGTTCACTTAGTCCAAACAAGAATAATTTGCCTAATATGGTGTTCCTTGTCTCCCATAATTCCTCAAAAAGGGAAGATACCTTCCACACTTCTTGTTTTTTTGTTCTGTCGTGCAGAAGGCATACCTTCCTGACCAGAAGGTAAGAATATATTTATTTTATCTGCTTATTTGTTTACTTGAATACTTCAAATCTTTCCTTTTGTCTCTTCTCTTAAGACCTGCTATGGTGGTCTACTACAGGCTATCGGTCATCTCTCTTGCTTAGTAGACGGAAATGATATACAGATCATTCACAAGACTCACTGAGTAGTCTAATTTAATTAGCCCTAAAACATTTTTTTGCTATATTCTGCTTTAGTAAACTGATCCTGAAAAGATTTAACTTAACCACATTGGTGCACCATGGATTGAATTTCTGGTACCTGATTTGCAAATGGCGGCTTTTGCATCAGTTTGCAAGCCTTGATACTACATTGCTAGGTAACCTGCTAAAGCAGGAAGTTTCAGCATGTTCATGTGGCCTGTTTAAAATGGAGAAGAATGTTGCCAAAGCAGCATGGAGGTACAGTCACTGCACCCTACACGTGCATTGTTCTGATAGCTTGCAGCATCCACTTAGAATGCCCCCCGATGCAATGTCTGCAGCAGATGATAAAATGTGCTGTTAAGTCAGCATTTAGGCCAGGGTGACACATTAAAATTCTAATGTATCAAAAATGGCTTTCCAGGAGGTCCCCATGTGTGACCTTGGAGAAGAAGAGGTATGGGGTAGTTTTCTGAAGTGCTCCAAATTGACTGAGGTTTTACAGCATTTATGAAACAATTTTGTCAAAACCCTTGGGATCTGCATTAAGGGTTTTTACAAAGCTCTTGCCACCACTGTTGGGTATATTGCATACACAGGGTATTCAAATGAATCTATACTTGGTTGATTGATTTATTGCATCTTCTTTCTCAAAGGAAAACAAGGAGGTAAGATTCTTTAGGACCACATGTCCCTCATACATATAAAGTCCTGAAGAAGTTAAACAATATGAGCCCAGACAGGGACCATACATGTCACAGATATAGTACCCCACATGTGGGATTTCTGCACATGTCTTGGCAACGCCCAGGAGTGGGCGGCTTCTGATAGTCTGTGATTGCTAAGCTCAATGGGATACTGGAATTCAAAGTCCCATACTCCCCTCTGATTGTACTGGTTGGTTATGTTGCAGATATGTATAAACTTGTATGAAAACTGGTTGCCTTGTTCTTGATTTTGGCAAAGAGAGGAGTGGTGATGTGCTGGTGGGGGAGCCCCTATCCTAAAGTTTCTGACTGGGTAAAGGATGATATTGGTGGGAATCCACTTCAGAGGTACATAATACTCTGATACCTAAATGTAATAAACCCAAGGATAGATAGGAGCCATTCCAAAATTACTGCAGACTATACTGTGAAGAGCTAACAGTAAATGGAAATCATGACTAAATGCGATGTTACAAATACACTAGTGTATGACTGATATGGCTGGGTAGGACAGTCATTGATAAGTAGACTGTGTTGGTTGTAAAATACACTCTATATTATGCTGTGTTGGCTGTATAATATACTCGAAACAACGAAAGAGTGAGCCTTTCCAAAAGGAAGAGCACGCACGTAGAATCCGACTAGGTTCTTTAGAAAGCCCTCACTCACCAACCTAGACGGGGTCAGGTTTATGAGGAACGTTGCAGGTACCGAGCGGGTGCCTGGCATTGACGGCGGTGTGCCATTTTGCCACCACCCCCCTCCCGAGACCCATGGTGTGATGAATGATTACACCTTATTGTAAACTCTGTTCCTCCCAACACGAGGACTACTTGATTTTCAAGTTTTTTCATATTTTTTCACATTTATAACCTCTGGTTAGGGTGGGCCTTAGCGCGCCCATACCGCCGAGGTTTATTCCACTTTTGTTCCTGTCCTGAAGGATGCCTGATTAATCCTCATCCATAGGCAGAAACATGTTGACCATGTACCATGGGATATAGCTGAACAATTTACTCAGTTTACACATCTCACACCCTGTTTTTATTTATGTCTGATTGGCCAACTAATAAAAATTAGTTTTGGATAAAATCCAGACATTTTTAGCTCACTTTCACTTGTCACAATCAATATAACCGAGCTTTTTCAAACTGAACTAGGTGTTTCTTCCAGAAGAGAGGAACACCAGATTAACTTCCAATCCATTTACTTTCCTAATCAAGGAGAATGGCTTAGAAGCCAATGGCACATAGTATACACTTTGCCCTCCCCCCCTTCCATGGAGTCGGCCACATCTTCACCCTCTAGTGCATCACCTTCTTCAGTTGTGGAGCCCCAAATATCAGGAGTATGATGTGTCGATACCAGTGACTTCTCAGATTCACCAAGATATTTAATGGTGGTTGAAACTGCCAAATATGAGGAAAGGTTTCCAGCTTGCATCTCCTTATACTGTTATACTGACTACAAATGCAAGCAGGGTTGGATGGTTGGGAAATTGAGAAGGACAACAAAGCTCAGGGTTGTTTAAGCAAACAAGAAAGAAATGCATTTTCTGGTTGGAGGGAGCTAGCAGCAGTCAAGAGAGCTATAAATCATTTCCCCTTTTTTGGCACTGCAGGCAGTGTGCATTCAGGCAGACAACCAAGATGTAAGATCTTATATCAACCACCATCAGGAAAAAGGCTCCCTCTCTATCAGTCCTCTCCTGGAATATATGCCTGTGGGACACATTCAGCAGTCTATCTTCCGGGGAAGGAGAATAGGCCTGCAGTCCTGCCCAGCCAGATGTTTCCCTCCTCTATAACTCTATGTGTGACGCCAGCCCTGTTTAAGGAGATATTACTGAGGTTTGGTTAGCCATGGCAGATAATTCTCTTCTTCTTTCTCTTCATGGCCTATTTCCAACCTAAAGAGGTTGGGGATACCCTAACCATACATGGCCCCCCAACCTCCTTTACGTATTCTCACCCTCTCAGCTAATTTCCAGAGATGTGAAGAAAATATAAGAGGATTTTGTGGATGTTCTTATGGTTGTCCAGGATGGTCCAAGTGACCTTTGTATCCTCTTTGCCTACAGATGTTTGTTGTTCCACAATAAGAGTTCTCAATCCATGTTCCTCCACTCAGATTGCAACCTCTTCCTCCCAGGAGCGGCATGTGCAGGTAAGAGCGATGGGGAGGGTGGGGGGGGGTTACAGACGACGGCAAAAAAAAGAAAGCCACTCACCTTGCACCCACTGCATGCTGAGTCGGCAAAGCGGTGAGCCCACGGTAAGCAGTTTTCTTTTTTTTTCTTTTCCCTCGTCGTCGTCTGTCAACTCGCCACCACCCCGCCCCACCACCCCACCACTCTTACTGCATGGGTCACTCTTGCTTCCTCCTGCCTCTCTCAGGAACCAGAGGCTGGAATGGTACTTGAGAGGTTAAATCTGATAGCTCAGGGTCATTCCACGAATGTTGCGGAGAATATTCAACCATCAAGAAGACCTTGTACACTGAAGTAACCATTATTGTAGTTTTAAATCTTGGCATGGGGATAGAGGTATTACCTCGGTTTATTGTGAGCCTCTCAACTAATTACGAATCATTTGTAGGCCTTCAATTCATTGTCCTGTTCTATTGTGGGATCTCCCTTTAATTTTGCAGGTCTTAAAAGGGGCTCTTGTGAACCCATTCAGTTTTTCTGATCTCAAGTTCCTGCCAGCTAAAGGTCTTTTTTTGGCAGCAATTTGCTCTGGAAGAAGAATAGATGAGACTGGATCTCTTCCTTATTATGATCATATTATGTGTGACCGTGGTATTCTGAATTATGTGTTAAATGCTTGCTTATCTGAAAATATATCTTGTTTAGTATATGTGAATTACTTGGGGTGGAGTAAAAAAGGAGTACTATCGAGTTATTTGATGCATTCCTTGCCAGATGCCAATTAATTTCCAAAATGTTAACCGTTGTCTGAAATTTAGTACGTATTTGCAACTAGGGTTGCTATCGATGGGTGAATAAACTTATCTTGGTCCACATCATGTATGCAATGGAAGCCATACCCCAACATTTTGGGACTATTTATTGGGTTTCCCATCTTTTTAGACAAATGTACAAAGAATGCGTTTTGGTGGACATCGGGAACGTATAGCGAATGGTTCCCCCATCTAAAGTACCATACATCATTATGTAGCTGCCTTCACTGGTGATGCATTTTGATAGTTTGATACAGACACTGTTCACAATCCCGATCATAGCTCCTCATGCATAGGAGGAGTAGGCTGTGAAGTATAACTTGTTCCTCTGTTTTCAGTGTAGTTAATGCCCTCTTTTATGTGACATGAGTTCTAGAAGGCGGGCTATATGAATGCCCTTTTGTTTTAGATAAGAGTGTATTCTGTATCATTTGTCATGAGTAGCCATAGCCCTCACATTCCACATAAAATTATATTTAATTGAAGTTCTTGCATCTAACTTAATGTTTAGATAAGAACAGGGGAAATTGGGTGAGGGGACATCTGTTCCCAGCAACGTTTTATCTTTTGTGTCACCCAAGCAGCCCAATTTGTGCTCAGCATCTAGCATCTAGCTTAACAAGACGTCACTGTTCACTACATGTCAGATTATCCATGTATCTAACTTGAAACAACACCCACTTCCCTTTTGCATTTCAGATCCAACAATGTCCGGTCTAAATTAACTTGTAAAATAACACTTTCCCAAGTCTCCATTCATTAGGGCAGGGAAATAATGGGCAAGCCCGTATAA
The DNA here is from genome assembly GCF_964204655.1 of Triturus cristatus. Taxonomy (NCBI): domain Eukaryota; kingdom Metazoa; phylum Chordata; class Amphibia; order Caudata; family Salamandridae; genus Triturus; species Triturus cristatus. Next base: position 390,237,019 of record NC_140585.1, on the reverse strand, counting down.
TAGTGGGAAAATCCTTCCGCCACCAGCCAGTTGACATTTGTATAATTAACAATGCATATCTACATTTTGTAAGTTAAGTGGAAGATATAAATGAACTGCAGCAAACCAGTACATAAAAAGTTTTGCAATATAGTATAAAAAGTAAACACAAAGACTCATGTCAACATCAGAAATACAAGTAATTGTATGGTACAGGTGACCGGATTGAACCGAGTCTCATTAAAAGAAAGTGAAGAGGAAAAGATAATAGAGAAGAAACAAGAAGAAGAGAAAAAGAGAGAAAAGTAGATTACAAATTGTAAATCCTATACAATTGTTAGGAGAAACTTCCAAATAATCATGCAATAATACATCATATGAGAATCAAGAACCATAATAATAACAGAGAAAGGTATTAACAACTACAGACCAAATGCTGAAATACAATAGGTGGTGAAGATGTATTATGAGCATGTACCGACAAATAATCAGTTAATGGTTCCCAAAGCTTATCCTGTTTTGCAGACAAACAAAAAAAGTGTAGATTATCCTGATCCAGATGATGATTATGGCCAACCAAGTTCCGCGACTGTTGTAACGTAATGTTGTCCATGGATTTCCAATTAGTGGCAATTACCTGGAATGCGATAGCGATCAGTATATCAACAAATTTACACAGTAATATATTCTGAGGCCAGATGTTACTCAAGCCACCCAGAAATACAACCTCAATGGAGAATGGAGTGTGAGTGTTGGTAATGTCTCCTATTCTTGCCATCAGCTGCTCCCAGAAAAGTGACAGCTTAGGCCAGAGAAAAAATGTGAAGTTAGGTACAACGATTAGTTGTACAATGCCAGCATGCATCACTCTGAAGCAGTTTCAGTTTAAATAAGTTCTCAGGTGTGTGATATAGCTGAGTATAGAAATAATAGAGAGTTTGAGTGAGGTTAGCTGAACAAGTCGTGGAATAGATTTTATCCTATTTACTCTGCCAGAGTGAGGTTGGCCAACCAGAGACTAGATCTAATTCCCATAAGAGTTCCAATTTAGAGTTTGGCCTATCTGGAGGAGGGAATAATAGTGTGCTATATATTACTGAGGCCTTTGAAGTGTGACGTTTTCGACTGCATGAAGACTGCGAATAAGTTCCCTGAATGGAGGAGGTTGGGAGTGACATCAATATAGGAGTCAGTAGATATTCCAAGATCTGATATTGTTTTAGAAGTTTTGGTGAGAGACTAATAGAAGAAGAGTGTGCTGTAAATGGAATAATGACATTTTTATGCAGAATCAATTGAGAAATGGCGAATATAACCTTGTTCAATAAAAGGACACAAAAGTAGCGGGTTACCATTTACAAGTAGCTTTTTATTATACCAAATTAGGACTTTGATGGAATTGTCCAGACAAAGAGAGATGACCTACCAAATATTGCTTAAAAATAAAACAATTGTGAGAAATAACTGTGGGTATCCAATATTTAGGAGAATGTGACATGTATAATGTGAGTATGAAAGAAGGAAAAAATAAGGGCTAATTCCAGCTAAAACCATATTTTGGGTGGATGGTCTGAAAGGTCACGAAAACAATTTTGACATTGCTTAATAACAAATGCTTTATGATAGGTTGAAAAATCAGGAAAGTTACCCCTTCAACCAATTTTGGTAAAGGTTTTCCTTTCCATAAAAATTTAGACAAGATTCTATCAATAGCTATAAAGTATTTCACCGGGATTTCAATACGTAGCATCATGAGGAAGAAATAAATAATTAGAAGAACCATCATTTTAATAGTATCCAGGCGACCATACCATGACAAAAATAAAAGAGATTAACCTTGCCTGAGTTTCGTAATTTTTGCAAGGAGGATGTCCATATACACTGGCTGCTCCCCTGCACTCACTGGGAGTTCTGCTGGAATTATTTACATTTTATCAAAGCTGTAACATATTTTTAAAATTATTTGGAGCGTTTCTGGTCACTCGACGGTTGCTTTTAAAATTGTATTTTCTTACTATATTGTGGGGATTGATGCTTGGAGGGACGAAGGGGCACTGGCTAAAACGCTTGGAGGGCTCTGGGGCTTTGTTTTTTGATTGCCTACTAGCGCGACCGGACGCATCCGCCATCTTGGGTGAGGCGGTTGCTCGGTTGGCGCTCTAGTGCGAGGGCGTTTCCTGCTCCTCGCGCTTCATAAATGACAACGAATCCCCGTCCGCGCAGCGGGCGGGCGCAGCGGGCGCGCCGATGGCGCGCCGGAGGCGCGCCAGAGGCAAGCCCGTCTGGGCCCGTCCGGGCCAGAACGGACCTAGGGCCAGGGATCTTGTCGGTTTCTACAGGTAACCTGACTAAATACTCCTCAGCAGACCTACTCATGCTAAAACCGCCCGATTCACGCTACTGCCTTCAGGGACTTAAACTTGCTGTTCCCTTCTTACCCTGCGAGTACTGCCCCCCCCGCAGAACCCAGGAGTGTCGTAACAAAACCCTTGCGAAGGACCCTCTTAAAATAGGACTCCTTAATTGTAGATCGTTACCAAAACACTCCATTCAAATCTCTGAGTTGATTCTCGACTCACGATTAGATATTTTATATCTCACGGAAACGTGGACATCAGACTTTTCTAATTTTGATTTAATCAACTCGCTTCCTCCTGGCTTCTTGATTCAATGCCTCCATAGACTGCATGGAAAGGGAGGCGGTCTAGCCATTATCTACAGGGACAAGTTCTCTTGTAGAATAGCCCGAGGCCCTATTTTGGATGCGGAAAGTGGTCACTTTCACATACAGCTCTCTCCGAACTTCTCCTTAGCTGGATTATTGGTTTATCGCCCCCCCGGGCCGATTAAAAAATTTGCCAGCTCTATTTTGGACTATGTCCCCGTCTTAGCGGCGTCCTCTCCCTGTTTCATGCTTCTGGGGGATTTTAACATCCATTTCGATTTACAGGAAGACAATAGTATAAATGACTTTCGATCGGAACTTAGAACAGCTAATATGAATTTACATAATTTGGAACCTACCCATGTGAAAGGCCACCTGTTGGACTGTGTGTTCTCAAATATGGGGCACCTTCAAACAGGCCCCCCTCTTCCCTTACCCTGGTCTGACCATTTCCTTGTGGTAGGGGAGCTCAATGTCAGCCTGGACTCTTCTTGTTCCCGGCCGCAGAAGTCCCCCCCGATCTATAAGAGAATTTGGTCCCAACTCCCTACTGACAGCCTCTTGCGTTCCCTCGCTGAGTTCAGTCCCCCTCCTGGCCACGGGCCTTTGGAGGCCGATATCGCTTTCCATGACTGGCTTTGCCATGCGCTGGATGCGGTTCTGCCTGTAAAAAAGTGTGCCAATAAAACTAACAGTCATAAATCATCTTGGTACACTCCGGAGCTGGGGACGATGAGAAAGAACTGCAAGAGGCTTGAACGGGAATGGCGGAAGGACTGGGCCGCTAATAGTAAACATAACTATCGGGAAGCTATGAGAGCTTATAAAGCCGCACGGATCTCCACCAAGGCCGCCTACTTTGAGGAGCGAATAAATAAGGCAGGTAATTCTTCAAAGGAAGCCTATAAAATTCTCAAAGAGCTTATTACGGCTCCCATCGCCCCAGCCTCTCTGGCGGAGAATCCCAATAGATGCAATGAGCTGGCCCAGTTTTTTGATACTAAAATACAAAATATCCTAGCTAGTCTTCCCCCGAGTTCAGGTAATATGAGCACAGCAGCCCCGAAGGGGGTTCTAGGCATGAAGGGTTTTAATTCTATCTCCCCCATTACAAGGGAAGCTTTCTGTGAGGAGCTGTTGGCCCTGAAGAGTGGCTCCCCGCTGGATCCTATGCCTATCCGGATCCTCAAACAATGTGTCGATCTAATTGTTGGCCCTGCAATGGACCTTCTGAATGCCTCCTTCACCCATGGAATTGTTCCACCAAGCTGGAAGCAGGCCATTGTGAAGGCCCTATTAAAAAAGCCTGGCCTTGACCCCATTGATTTGGCAAACTATCGCCCTATATCACTCTTGCCGGGCCTGAATAAGATCGCGGAGAAGTTTGTTAACCGCCAGCTCTCCGGCTTCCTGGAAGACAACAATTTATTAGGCCGGTCGCAGACTGGTTTCCGCCCAGGCCATGGAACAGACACGGCCTTGCTAGCGATGGTGGAGGAAGCCAGATGTATCTTAGATTCAGGAGGTTCTGCAGCACTGGTACTCCTGGATCTAAGTGCAGCTTTTGATACGGTGGACTATAATATTCTGATCCACCGTTTAGGAAATATTGGAGTAGGGGGACGGGCACTACAGTGGCTTCAGTCATACTTGAGTGGTCGTTCTTATCAGGTTGCCGATGGCGATTTTAGATCTTCGCCTATTCCCCTCCAGTGTGGAGTCCCGCAGGGCTCTTCGTTGAGCCCTACGCTTTTTAACGTCTATATGGCCCCGCTGGAGGAGGTGGTGGCACCCTTTGGAGTGACCATGGCAACCTATGCAGACGACACTCAATTGATTGTTTCCCTGTCTCTTTCAGAAAGCCAGGGGGAGAAGTTCGCTGCCTGCCTCTCCAACATCGTGGCTTGGATGGCGGAATCCCGGCTTAAACTGAACGGGTCAAAAACTGAGCTAATGATTCTTGGCAATTTGTGCTCGTCACTGCCCAAGTGTATGTGGCCTGCCAGCATGGGAGTCCTCCCGGCCCCCAAGGACACCATAAAAAGTCTTGGGGTCTGGCTTGAACCTGAGTTATCTTTCATTACTCAAGCCAAGCGAGTGGCGGGGACGTGTTACGGGCTGCTTCGTTCAGTCCGGAAGATCCTGCCGCTCCTTCCGGACAACTCCAGGAGACTTCTTATCCATGGTTTGGTGCTTTCGAGGCTGGATTACAGCAATGCCCTCTTTCTAGCAGCACCTGAATCCACTCTGAATGTTCTTCAAAGAGCTCAGAACGCAGCTGCGCGGATGCTTACTGGTACAGCCAAGACCTCCTCAGCTCGGCCTGCTTTGGAGGCCTTGCACTGGTTACCAATAAGATCCCGCATCAAATTCAAATCCCTCTGCATGGTGTTTAAGGCTCTACAAGGATCTGGGCCCCCCATTCTTAGAGATTTGATCCGCCCCTATCAACCCTCCCGTGCCCTTCGCTCTGAAGCTGGGAACCTTGTAGCAATACCCAGAGCAAAAAAGGTGAAAACAGGTGGACGTCGTTTTTCTATTAATGCGGGCCATCTCTGGAATTCCTTACCAGTGGCTCTGCGTAACGAATCCAACCTGACAAAATTCCGCAAAACACTTAAGACCCTTCTTTTCCCTTTGTAGGTTCCTTCTGATGTTCTGGGACAGTGGCTTAGTGTATTACTTAGCGCTGGGACGCTCAAGGGCAGCCATGCGCTTTAGAAATCCGTTTTCATTTCATTTCATTTCATTTCATTCATTTCAGTATCTCTAAGATTTTTTCAATATAAGATACCTAGACGTTTGATCTTATCAGGGTTCCAGGAGAGACAGACCAATCCCAGCAAAAGTTCCTTCAAAACAAACCTTCAGATTTTTCTATATTAAGTGTATAACCTGAAACTTTTGAATGTGCATTAAGTTCTTCAAGAAAGTGAGGGTGTGATGTTTCTGTTTTGGAAATACCTAGAAGGATGTAAGCCGTAAATTCAATCTGAACTTTATTTTATTGAAAGCCGGAAAAGGCGTCAGAGTGTTTCAACCTATACAAAAAGGCTCAAGTGCAAGTGTAAAAAGCATGGACAATAACGGGTATCCCTGCCACGACCCCTTTGAAGTGAAAAGTAGGAATATTGAATTGCTATGACAAAGTCTGAAGAGCATGGGGAGGAATATAATAAGGAAATTAATAGTCTACATTAGATACTTCTAATCCACTAGATCGAATGCCTTTTTAGCATGGGCCACCACTGCCAGGGAGTGATTACGTTTAGCTGCTTTACTAGGAATGTTTAAAAAGATCAGTGAATTGTCCATTATATTCCTATTTTTAACATCTACTAGATCTAGCATAAAGTCAGTGAGGCGTGAAGCCAGTGCTTTGGAGAAAATTTGACAGTCAGTACTTATCATTGATATGGGATGGTAATTGATGTTTTGCGAGGGATCTCTGCCTTGTTTTGGAATAAGACAGATCATTACTTCCGTCAAAGACCCAGATGATTTGTTCAATGAGAGAAAATGAGTTATTAAATAGCTTTGGGAAAAGTACTTTTGAAAACTGAACGTAAAATTCAACTGTGAATCCATCTGGTACCTGCGCCTTACCAATTGGAAGGCGTTTGACTGCAGAAAACAATTCTTCCACTCGCAGTGGGTCTTCAAGAGGAGTCAAATTGACTAATGAGGGCTTGTGCATGGAAGAATGAGAAAAGAATGAGGAGAGAGAATCCTCAGAAGGCGTTGCTTCAGGGGTATATAGTGTTTGGAAATAGTCAACAAAACATCTAGCAATGTCCGAATCACGTGAAAAAATTGTACAGGACTAATTCGTAATAGAGGTAAAGAAGGAATTTTTTTCCCGGCTTTTACACGAATTAGCTAACAAAGTCTCGGTTTTATTGCGTCCCCCATACTATCTGGAAGAAAAGTACCACATGTCTTTTCCGTAGTAGTTTTATTAAAAGGACTATGGCTGCCATCAATGCATCAAGGTCAGCTTTATTATTTTAGACGTAAAATATTTATGTTCTAATTTCCTAGTGTCGCTAAGAATGGTTGCTGATTTCTTCTCCATAGCTTTCTGTGTGTTAGAAACATACCCAATAATAAAACCTCTGGATTCAGCCTGAACAAAATGGAAATAAGATTCTCATGGATCAATAATCTTGAAATCTTTAAATATTCATCAACAAACACCTCAAGAAGTGAAAAAAACATTATCAGATAGTAAGTGATTGTTGAACCTCCAACAGGATCAGGGTGAAGGGTTACAGAGAACATGTAAATCAATAAATCATGTCTTTGCTGTATCGCCAATTTCCAAGTCTTCAAGATGAAAGAAGAAAACCTGCTAGTTTAGCTGGATCCTCAAAGATGTAAGAGTTCTCTGTATAAGTAATTTTGAAAAAGCATGGGTGAACTAGGCCATACCTGATGTTCATGGATTTAAGTTGAGCCTGAAATTCCAGAAAGCACTTTTTTCTTGCAGTGATAGCATTGGAAACATCTAGCGAAAAATGTACCTTGTTATCAGACTAATGAAGACAGCCCACTTGCTTCGCTGCAGACAGGATGTGAAGGTCAGGTAAGTGCTCGTAGGTAACAGGGACCCCTGATAATTCCTAGGACAGGGTAATATATATTTGAAAAATAGCAACCTAGGCAATTCTTACAGGCAATAACAAGAATTAATGTTGTATATAACAGTGAAACAATTTGAGCAGTGAAACGAAGGAATGGGAATTATTGTTGTTTTTTAATTGTAATTTTCTAGTGCATTCATAGATAAAAACAGTTTCATACACATAATAAAATAATTACACACAATAAAATAGGTTGTGGGCTACATAAAAGATAAAAAATAAACAAATGCTGTGGCACAACTGTATACTGTTCGACGCGCGTTTCGGCGTAATTAATTCTTGTTATTGCCTGTAAGAATTGCCTAGGTTGCTATTTTTCAAATATAAGGTCAGGTAAGTGAACAATAGAGGGGATAGCCCTTTTCAGAAAGGAAATCATGTTGGGTCCTTCTCAGGGATTCGATAATGTCACAGGTTGTTTCTCTGGTTCCTGTTTTCCAAGTGTTCGGTAATCCATTTGAGCAACTCTATTTCCTTTGAATCTCACGATACCTCTAGGCTCGTGTCTTCCACAACACTATTTCTTTGGTTAATATTGGTGATGCTCTGATCGTGCGTAGACCATTTCTCCTCAATGCGTATGAGGGAGGCATTAGTTTCCAGAACAAACACTTTCAAGGCTCTTATTTCCTCCATAATATCCTCTAGAGTGAAAGGAGAAGGAGTTTTGAATGGAGAGTTGGAACACTTCTTCGGTCTCTTGACCTATGCAGAGGGCTTTTTGGTCATAGCACTAGATGTTGAAGTAGAACACTCAAATCCGAATTAACTAGAACTCTTGATAAGGGCAGGGAGAGTCTTAGGGGCAAGGTCCTGTTGGTGAATTTTAGGATGAACAATCATCTCAGTGGAAGATGGAAGAGGTGAGGTTGTGACTTTCTCCTTAAAAGTTCTACCCGTACAGAAAGGATGAATATATAATAAAACCATGAATGAACCTTTCTCATAGGTGATAATGTGGAGGCTGTTCTTCTGTCACTTTCTTGAGAAGACCAACATAGTATTGAAAATATGCTGCAAAGGTAGACTAGAGAACTGGAAGGCGTGCGTCTAGATCATTGTGAGAGTTAAAGATGCACTGGATCTACAACAGGGATTCAAACGTGACACTGCATAGCCAGTTAGTCAAATCTAAAGCAGTCGGAAGAGACAAGCAGAAAATAAAGGTACCTCCTGCAGGAGAGTAAAGATGTCAAGCTGAGTCCAAAATACATCTTGGAGCACTCAAAAATCAATAAATAAATATCTCCGCTGCTGTGTTACGTAAGCAGAATTCAACTCAGAAACAGAGAAAGTTTCAAAGTGGCAGTCCTTCAGATCTCGTCTGGCACTGTAGATAGGAAAGCATGCCAGCACAACTCATACATCTCTCAAAAAAGGTCAAGAAGGGGGCGCCAGCCTTCTGACTTTGATATCTGTGCTCGGTGAGAAATTCCATAAATTGACAGTGATGAGTCCCTGTGAGAGTGCAGGTGGCCAACTTGCGCAGCAATGAATGTTTAATAATTAAATAATCTGCTGTTAGTGCGTACCGATAGACTTTGAAAAACTGGACTTTTTAAGGTCCTGATTACAAATTTAGGGGTTCATGAGACTGCCGAACCCATGGTGGCAGTGCGGCAACGACTGCCCCGGTGGTCCAACCACCGTATTTCAAGTTTGGCGGTTAGACTGCTGCAGGACCGCCAGGGATCATGGATGCTGCAGCGGTGGCACAGTGGTCAAAGGTGGCAATATGCAAGCAGTGCCGATGCAGGACCGCCGAGCATATTATGAGTTGCCTCACTGCAACCCTATCCACAGCGGTGAGCCACGCATTGGAAAGGGTGGTGGTGCGGCAACCTTTGTACTTGGGGCTGCTTGCAGAGGGCACATGTTTTGCCCCGCGTATATTTGCACCCCCTGTTCCTGCACAGACAGAAATGCACAGCATTGTGCATTTCTGTCCATGCAGGAACGGGCTGCAGTGCTCGTAAGGTGCTGCTTGGATTGCAGCTGACATAGCATCTGTCTCGGTAGGTGATTGCTACTAACTATTGCTGTTGACTTTCTCTGGATTGACATGTCTGCCACCAGTTTTGTTCTCTCAGCGGCTACCCATGCTCTTGTTGGTCCACTGAAATTACAGGTTTTGTTTTTAGTTCTATGATAGCCTTTGCTTCTGGTAATAGTAGAAGGATCTGTGGAAGTGCCATTTGTGGAGTCCGCCCATTCCCAGGCTCTACTCCCAGTAGTGAAAAGTGTCACTTGCAACCTTTCTCTACCTTCAGATTTGTAGCAGGTATATCTCAGATCCATCTGGCATTGTCTCTGCTTGGCTTTCATGAAGGAGTTGCACCTTTGTTGTACCATTGCGCATAGTCACAAAAAATAAAACTTTACTGCTCTCCATAGTCAATGGGCCATTTCGCCAGACTCTTTGCAGTATAATGCTCCATTCTCTGTAGTTCAGCAGTTTTGCTGTGATAGGCCTTGGTGGTGTACTCAGCGCCAATTGAGGGATTGGTGTTCAATTAGGTTTTTCTACCAACAAGAATACAGATAGGCTCTGAAATGGCACTACAGTACTCAGCCAGTTTCCCATGAAGAGTTCCAGACAGAGACCCTCCAACCAGGAGTGAACATGGAATCCAAAGCAGCCATGGCAAATTGTATTAGACCACCCCCCCTCTACTGAGCAGAGCAAGTTCAGCGAGCGAGCCTGACCACTACAAAAGGGGGCTTTGAGGGGTTCTCCCTCAAGAAACTTTGGGGAAAAATGGTGCATTCTACAGCACATTTGTAATTATATATTGAATTGTAATCGCTTTTAAACCAGAGTAAATGATGACCTTACTGTGCACCAGGATATGACATTCTTTTTTGGAGTTTTTCAATGATTCCCTCACTATCACCCTCCAATAGTGCCTCTCTTTTCTCCATGGCCCCTCTCTTCAGATGTATTTCATTACTTTTAGCACCTCTCATACCAGTGTAGGGTGTCAGAGCACTTTACATTATACACACATACAGAGACAATGAATCAAACGTGTGTAAGTCAGTGTATAGAAAATGTTGCGTAAGGCAAAGGGGACTACAAGGTGTGGTATTCACATGTCTTCCATACTGGTAGGCACATTTTAAGAGTGCTTTGTCTGGAGAAGCACAAACTTAGGATTCAGAACATAACATAGTGGTTAGGGTTAACTTTAATAATAAGATTTTCTACCCAAACAGCAATAGCAACATCAGGATAATGAAAGACTGGGGAAATAACATAATTTTATCGCCTACTGCTCTTCGATGGCAGTTCACAGCTCACTGTGCTAAATTATGATTGTAACTTAAGAACTGCACATTAACAAAAGAATGTATGTGGCAAAAGCAGTAACCCACTGGGCTATGCACATAATATACAGTTCTTTGATATGCATGGAACACGTTCTTCGCAGCAGGCATATTAACCCTCTGTGCTTCCTTTGATGAGTTGAAAACTGCCACTATGCAAAACTCCGATCTCTCTCTAGCAGGTACATTAATCGCCAGAGTTATAATGACATTTTTATTGTTGCCCGAAAACTGCTGGATATACAAGAAACTTTGCAGTGCTTCTAAAACTGCTGCACTGCTGCTAAACTGGCCCCCAGTAACAAAACCAGCCCCCCACGGTTCCAGCCTCCTGGAGAAACGCCCAATACCCAGTACGGCCAGTCCTGCCTCGCCTCCAACTTTTCTGGTATTCCAGTTACAGGACTTTTGTTACAATAATATAATACCTCCACACTTTAGTCCCATGTTCCAAATACTGCATTCTCTCTGAGTTCCTCCAACAGCATTCCATAAAGAAAATATGTAATGTATATTAAAAGTACAAAAGTAATAAATATAAAAAAACTATTGTCTATATTGCGTGTGTTTGCAATAAAACTCTTGCAAGGTTAAATAAAGGGAAAGATTAAATGCAAGCAGTAATTAGCCCACCAGCCCTTTTGTTTGCTCAGGAATTGGAATGTAACCCTACCTTGTAATGAGAGTCGATGGCCTCATTACAAGTTGAGTGGAATAGAGTGGGGCATTTTTTACACATGGTAAATATCCCCTATTCCCAGTTTTCGACTTGAAAATGGAGTATAAAATGCAGAATCAGTATTTAACACATATTTTGCCTTGTACATGCGTTTTACTCTGTTAAATGAAGGCAGGTTTGACCTGGCTGAAATTATCACTGGAAAACTGTGAGGGTGTGATAATTATCAAACAACGCATAATTCCAGTGCTTGTGCAACTCTTGCTTGAAGGGACATTGGATTAGCACATAACCTGTAATGTGTGCCTATGTGTCTGCTTTTTATGATGTCATTTCTGCACATCATGCAACAGTGCACAAATCACAAGAATGAATAGTAGAAGAATGACTAGACTTTACGCAACAAGAGCTTCTCCCTATATGTATGAGACATGTTGTGGTGGCTGATTCTTCGAGCCCCCTATCACTTTCTTTTGGTTCACGAAAAGGCAGTCAAACATTTTCTTTTGCATTTTTAAAACGACACTACTGCATTCTCCAGAGAAGGTGTTATGGTGCCAGCCCCAGAGGCAGCTGTAACTGGATGAAGGAGATATTGTTCAGCCCCGACAGCAGATGTTATTTATATAAAAATGCAATCTTCCCACTTTCGCCGGCTATCAGTTTATAATCACCATCTGTACCAAGCCGCTCAGGGAGGTAAAGAATACAAGTGAGTTTAAAAATAAATTGTTTACATTTAATTTTTTTATGTGACTGACTATATGAAACCGGCAGTTAGTGTTTGAAATCTACACAGCTACTGATCACTATTTATATATAAACACAAAGCCTAACATTTCCATCACTGTTTGTACACCTTTCATCAGGTAGATGTGCACAATATTTAATTGGTTAAATCCTGATATCCAGAATCAGGGCACACTGACGGGTGCAACAGTGTATCAGAGCTGGCATGCAGGGGCGTAGATTAGCCAGTGAGATTCGGGGTGGGGGAGGGGGGTGTGAATCTCAAATATCCCAACTAAAACAGAAGTCAATTGCAGGGGGGAGGGGTGACATGACCAAGGTTTGGGATGGACTGTTTCCATGAGGAACATGGCCAGTACTGATTTACATTAGGTGGGCCTCTGTCTAGAGTGGCACAATGGATGAAAAATGATGGGTTGGAATGCTACCACAAGCAATGGCCATTAGTTAATCTATTGTAGCATGGTTTGTATTGAAATGGAAAGCTAGAGGGTAGTTAGTATTGCCATTTCTGATTGCACGGATATGTCCCTGAATGCTTTCTTTCAATGGACTTATAGTACTACTACTCCCGATATATATACTTTTGCAAGCACATATTATGCAATAAACAACAAATTTGGTGTTGCAATTCATGAAGGTTTACACAGTCTTACCTTCACCACTAACCTACCTACTGGTTTGTATAGTGATTGACCAGGCTTACTCCAATGCCCACAACCCTTTCAGCATGTCACACATGCTCTCGTTTTTTAACCAACATTGGTGTTGTGGAGGAGGAGCCTAGCGCGCAACCAAGATGGCCGCGTAGGTGCGAGGCTCCCGAGGACCTCCGCAACCTCCCACGACTATCCTGAATGTATCCTGTCTCGGATGAGGGGAATGTGTTGGTGAGCCTGAGCTGAGGTGGCACCCGTTTCCCGTTGTCAAATCGGACCTCGGACACCGGAGTGAGCACCGATTGAAGTCTGCGGCCTTCTCCTCGCCAGACCCCGGATTGGCACTGAGGGGTGACCCAGTGACAAAGTGAACAACAGCGGCGGACCGGGCCTGGCGAGTCGCGCACTCCGCGCTTTCGCTTTCGCACCCCCTTGCAATCACTGCAGGGTTGGGTCGCGGGGCTCTTTGCGTTGGTGTGGTCTCGCTGGGAGACTTGGCCTGCCCGCCGGCTGTGACCCACCCCGCCGATCTGGAGTAGCCCCCCCCGGAGCTTGTGGCCCTGATTGCCTGCCCTTCACGACGTGACTGGTGCGACCGGGAGACTAGTGGCCATGGCCACCAAACAAGATGGAGACCGGGCAAAGACCAAGCCGACCCGGCGTGGCACCACACATCAGGCCAACAGTATGGACCGCTATACCCTCCAGAAGGGATCTCCCGGCGGACCGCACAAATCCCCTGAGGACCCTCCTGATGCCCCGGACCTTCCCACGGATCTGACTCTGCGGGATGTCATGGGCGCCATTGCCGAGATGAAGGCCTCGGTAGGCCAGCGGTTCGACACACTGGCACGGAAGATCGACTCGGTCCTCGTGGATGTTGGCCTGGTGAGGGCCGATCTTTCCAAGACCAATGACCGAGTTGATTCTTTGGCCCACACCGCATCGGGCCTTACTACTGATGTGGCGACGCTACAAACAGAGGTGCGCCGGCTTAGTCAGGCGAGCGCGCTTATGGATCGGCGCCTGGAGGACTCCGAGAGTCGGGCCCGGAGAAACAACATCCGCATCATCGGAGTACCCGAGGGACGGGAGGAAGCGGCGGCGGACCTATTTGTGGAGGACCTGATCGCTACCCATCTCCAGCCACGGGGGCTGAGTAAATTCTTCGCGGTGGAGCGGGCCCACAGGGTTCCCGGGGGAAGGCCGAAGGTCGGGGCCACTCCGCGGCCCCTCATTGCCCGGATTTTCAACTTTCGGGACAGAGACGCTATCCTGCAAGCCTCCAGACTTTTGGGGCCGGTTAAGCTTGACAACATGGAGGTGAACTTTTATCCGGATTTCATTCCAGCGGTCCAGAAGCAGAGACTGAGCTTCCAAGGCGTCAAGCGCCGTCTTCGGGACTTGAACCTTAAATACGCAATGCTCTTCCCAGCCAAGCTGCGAGTGGAGGTAGAGGGTCGCACGCACTTTTTTGATCGCCCCGAAGCGGCAGGAGACTGGCTGGACACTCTGTCTGGGGATCGTGATCTGGGGGGCGGGGGGGGGCGGCGGGGGGGGACGGCACACAGGATCGAGACTGAGGGGGTGATGTTGGGCTTCACTCTGGACAAAAATGTTGCCACTCTCGATTAAGCATCTGTCTGTATAATTTCCCCTCCTATGGAGGTTGTATGGGGTCTCTTGGGGGTTCTCCCTCCTCCTCTAGGGGGCTTAGCTAGTTTTTATTATATATATGGGGCGACAGGCACACTGCACATTGGGGGGGCTGTTCGGGCTCATGCAGGGGTGCAGGGAGGGGGGAGTTTTGTTGGGGTGGGTGGGTAGGGATGGGGGGGTGTTGTTTGTTTTCACCACAAGGCAAAAGTATCATTGTGCTAGCTCTATAGTGCTCTCGGGGGGACGAATGGTGGCTCTTGTCTATGATGGGGGATAGGGAACTAACTCTGTTGTCCTGGAATGTGAATGGACTGGGGGACAGGATTAAACGTGGGGTGGGCCTGCAGTTCTTGAAGCGCATCTCGCCCGATGTAGTTTTTTTGCAGGAGACACACCTCATTGGCAACTCCTTCTGCGCCATGAATCGGTGTGGCTATCGCCTAGTGGCCCATTCGGGCTTTACGTCTGGCTCAAGGGGTGTGGGCATCATGGTTAAGAACTCGCTTCCGCTGGAGATTGATGAGGTGCTCCATGACGACAGGGGACGTTATGCGGTTTTGGTGGGAAGGATGGAGGGCAAAGTGGTGGTTTTTGTGTCAGTATACGTCCCACCGGGGCTGCAGTCGACTACCTTTGCGGACCTGGGGCGCCTCCTCCTTGGCCTTCCGGGGGGGATTCTGGTGGTGGGGGGGGATTTCAATGCGGTGGTTTCCGGGACTGTGGATCGTCACCCCCCTAGGGACCTCCCCCGGGCCCAAGCGTGGCTCTCTGGTCTATTGGACACTTTGGGATTGGTGGATTGCTGGCGTTTAAAACATCCCACGCAGTTACAGTATACCTTCCATTCGGGGGCCTATGGTAGTCTCTCACGACTAGATTATGTCCTGGTCCCGGCGGCCTATGTTGGGAGGGTGGGAGAGGTGCGCCATTTGGCACGGGGTATCTCGGACCATTCCCCGCTCCTGTTACACCTGGACCTTTTTCCGAGGGGTGAGGGTAGGGTGGTCCCGATCAATCCCTGGTACTTGCGCGACCCCACTATTCGTGCTGAATCGATTAAATCCCTCCAGCGCTACTTTGACAAGAATGTGGGGTCCGTGCCTTCGGCTGTCTCACTGTGGGAGGCCTTCAAGACAGTACTACGAGGAGAGACCCTGTCCCTCATTTCCCACACCCGGAGGCGCGAGCGGGAGGAGGTGACCCGGGTGGAAGCTGAGATAGCCGAGTTGGAGGGTAATCTAGAAAGTGGGGTGACGGATGCCGTATTACATGTCCTCCAACTCAAGCAAGCGGCCTATAGGGCCCTCGTCACGGAGGCAGCCAGGGGCCTCAGTAGAGAGCAACAGGGGAGATTGTATGATGTGGGTGATAAGGCTGGTAAATTGATTGCGTGGCTGGACAAAAAGGAGAGAGCGAGTCGTGTAGTCCCGCTGATTGAGAAAACAGACGGTGTGTGTGTTACTGAGCCGGAAGAAATTGTCTCCTGCTTCGCGGACTATTTCCGTGGGGTGTATTCCCCGGTGTCTTCCTGCTCTGAAGAGGATTCCCGTACCCTGCTCAGGGATATCGCACTGCCTTCCCTTTCGGAGGAGGACAGAGTGTCGTTGGACGCCGCTCCAACCTCCGACGAAATTGCCCTCGCCATACGTTCGGTCGCTTCCGGCAAGGCCATGGGTCCTAATGGTCTCCCCATCGAGTTGTACAAATTGAGACCGGATACGCTGGCACCACTTCTCCGTTCGATGTTCCTGGAGGCCCATTCGGTGGGCTCCCTACCGCTAGACCAGCGTCTGGCTACAATCGTGGTTATCCACAAGGAGGGGAGACCTCGGGACCGGGTTACCTCCTATCGGCCCATTTCGCTACGGAACGCGGAGCCTAAAATTCTCGCCAAGGTCCTGGCCAATCGGCTGGTCGACGTGGTGGGCGAACTGGTTCACCAGGATCAGTCCGGCTTTATTCCCCATCGTAACACAGCTCTTAACTTGCGGCGTTTGCATGGGGTGCTTGCACGTGTTCCGTACATACGGGAGCCGGCCATCTTGGCATCCCTGGACGCCACCATGGCGTTTGATACGCTTGAATGGCCATACATCTGGGCGATGCTTGCGAAGTTTGGCTTTGGCGCAGGGTTCATCAGTTGGGTCAAATTGCTGTATTCGGGCCCATTGGCGCAGGTGGTGGTGAACGGCAGAGTATCGGCTCCGTTCGAGCTGGGCCGGGGCACGCGGCAGGGCTGCCCCTTATCGCCGCTCCTGTTTGCGCTTGCCTTGGAGCCCCTGGCAGAGTGGCTGCGGTGGGAGCCTTCCATCCGTGGTCTCCGTTGGACCCCCGAGCATGAGGACCGCGTATCCCTACACGCTGATGACATCCTCTTGTACCTAGCTTCCCCACGTAACTCACTTATAGTACTGGTTGATGTTTTGCATTCATTTGGTCGTAACTCCGGCCTTGTCATCAACTGGGCTAAATCGTGCGTGTATGTTCTCTCTGGGGAGGCGCCCATTCTCCCGCGGGGCTGTCCAATCCAGATCGCCCCGCAGGGATTTCGGTACCTGGGTGTCTTCATTACTCTGGACCCGGAGGCCCGGTATGATCGGAACTTGCTTCCCCCCCTCCAGCGCCTGAAGGAAGATGTCACGCGCTGGCGGCGCTTGCCGCTCTCGCCGCTCGGCCGGGCGGCATTGTTTAAGATGATGTCTCTGCCGCGCTTCCTCTACGCTTTGCAGAATACTATGGACCCCGTCCCAGCGCGCTACTTCCGTGAGGTGGAGAGTTTACAGCGCCGCCTGTTCTGGGACGGGAGGCCGCGTATCGCCCTGGCGAAGCTGACGCTCCCATGGTATGACGGCGGAATTGCCCTCCCGGATATCAAACGATACTATTGGGCCTCCCAGCTGGCTGCGATTAATCACGGCCTGTATGGGCCCGCTTTAAACCCGGCATTCGAAATTGATAAGATGCTACTCCCGGGTGGGGACTATAACCGAGTGCTCTACTCCAGCACGCCCGACGCTCGGCTGACCGGCCCCACGCGTGTCATGGTGCGAGTGTGGCACGCGGCTAATGTGGCGATGGGGTGGAAGGATCATCTGACCCGGGCGTCACCACTATACGCGTCCGAGCAGTTGGGCTCCCTGTGAACCTCGAAGGGCTTCGAGAAGTGGGACATGATAGGCATTAGCAAGGTGGGGGATCTCTGGACGAGGGGAGGATTTAAAACGTTCGAGATGTTGCAGACGGAGTTCCACTTGCATGGCAGGGAGTACTTTCGGTATTTGCAGATCCGTCATGCACTGGGCTCCGTCTTCCCGGACGTTGCAGCCATCCCGGAGTGTTCCCCCCTTGAGGATAGAGTGCTGGATGGACACGTTCCGGACAGCACGATCTCACTGATCTACAAAAAACTGATCAATGACCGCACGGGATTGCTGACTGCCCTTCGTGAGGCTTGGGTTGCCGATGGACTGGAGCTGGACGACGAGGACTGGACCCTTGCGGTGGCCTCCCCGAAAGAGGTGGCCATACCAGCTCGCCTTCGCTTCGTCCAGCTCAAGATACTCCACAGAGTCTACATGACGGGGCCGAGGCTTCTGCGTATGGGCTATGCTGTGGACGGGTTGTGTAAGCGTGGGTGTGGCGCTTTGGGGACCTTTCTGCATATATTGTGGGAATGCCCGGAGGTGGAGCGATTCTGGCGTGGTGTGCATGAGGTCCTGCGTGTGGTTACGCATGTGGTGCTGCTACCCGAAGCGAGGAGATGCCTGTTGAATGTGTGGGAACCTACCGACTACTCGGCGCCACAGACGTGGTGGGTGACTCTGGGATATATGGTGGCCAAGCGTGATATTGCTCAACTGTGGGGATCTCAGAGGTCCCCGACTGTCTCGGCCTGGAAGGAGCATATGGATTGGTGCATGTTTCGGGAAAAGGTGGTGTATGTTGCGAGAGGTAAGCCTGGGACATGGGTGAAAGTCTGGGGCCCCTGGAACGCCTACCGCGGGGGAATCTGTACTCCACCGTTATTGCCCGACCCGTCGCCTGCCCCATCCCCGTAGCCGACCCATCTTCCCTGTTCCGGGCATTGAGTTTTACCTAGCCCTAATCCTGATCTCTTCCCCTTCTTGATACTCCTATGGATTGGTAGGGTCCCCCTCTCAGGGGAGCACATGCTGCTATTTCTGATTGTAGATTGCCTTGTGGGTTTTTTGTTTTTTCTGGTTGTTATTTCAGTTTAAAATGAAACCGTACAGTGGGGTCCGGAAGGTGTGGCTATCAACGCTGCTAACTCCTGTGCATCTTCCTCAGCCGCAACGCGTGCTCTACAATGTGTATCATATGCTTCTTTTGTTTACTAGCGGCCGGCCGGAAGGTTGTAGGCCCATCTTTGTATATTTTTTGAGTTTTGTAATAAACGGTTTCAAAAAAAAAAAAAAAAAAAAAACATTGGTGTTGTGATTAAATGGCGCGTAGTCTCTTTCGGAATGTTTGGTCGTGGTAGGGTCATACGGATATCAGAATACACACACGAGACGATACTGGTTGTGACTGCAGAAAGAAGCTCTTTATATCATTGAACGTTCTCGACGTACATGTGACATGTTTACTTTCATGTTTCAACAAGGATACTCATTTCTGATATTGCAGTATGAAGTGATTTAGATGTCATTCATATTGGAGACCTAATCGTCTTGAACAGCTGATGTCCTTGGGGCTCCAAGGACCCTTTATTCTGAATTACCACTGATTGCTGGTCTTCAAGATTACTGCTTCCGACTATAGATTTTTTATGAGATATTCACATTTCACTGCACAGAGAGTTGTTTTATTACTTGATATTCTCTTTCCTTTTTGCCCTTTGTATCTGTTGGCAAATAATTTGGTGGTATCACTTGGGTGAATCTCATGAGCTTGTTGGAATTACGTCACTCTTTCTTTGCTTGGTTAGTGTTCCCCATTTTTGGCTATTCTTTTCTCTCATTACACCTTTTTTTAGATTCTTTTCGGTGATTTCTACGGTGCACTTTAATATACAATTGGTTTGGTAAAATTTGATTGTGAAATTATAATTTGATATTTCCTATATGTGTAACTAGCTTCTTAAATAAGGTGAAATAGGTCTCTCTCCTATCTCTCGTTCAGGTCCAAGCTTGTGTTTTACAAAATATAGTTATGATAATAACTTTCAAAATTTCAAGACTTATGTGTAATAAGTATTTTTTTAAACCATCATCCTTGAAATGTGATTTTCTTGATAAAACACATGTCGGCTGATCGCTGTCTTCTGATACTGACCAGTTTGTCAACAAAAATTGTGATTTATGCTCAAAATACATGTTGGATCTGCTACATTGCCAGACCGAAAAAGATAACATTTGTGAAGTGCTCTGGATTTTGTGTTTCACTTTCTGCCTGTGTTGTCAGAGGAGACCTTGGAAATAGTCGCCTGATAAGTAAACAACAATGCCTAACCAGTGAACATTACCTACACGTCAAATACAAAAACCTTTTGCAGGTGGCAGTGCATATGCAATTTGGCTCATGAGGCCCATGTCCTTCTTGAATCCTCATTTGCCAAGTGAGGAAAGGTACAACATTCTCTGTAAGTTCTATAATTTAGTGCCATTGTGTTGCTTCACCTGCTGCCTCTTGGCTGAACTCACAACCCAAGCAACCCCCTCACCTGAGTGGAACTGTGCGGGCTTTTTCACCTGAGAGCATACTTTGTTTTTACCACCCCAGCACTGAGACACGTGCTCTGTGGCTCTCCTCGTCCTCATTGTCTTGCAGAACTGGAATTTGCTGCTAAGTCTATACGTACATTCTACTATCTTGCTGGTGTTTGTTTAGTCCTGTATTTCCCCAAGTTTTGTGTCTGACACCATGGCACTGTAATCGCCAAAACAGAACCTGATACGTGAGTACCTTGGTGCTTTGCTTTGCTGCTGCCCCTGTGCTGTTCCTGATCCTGTGCTTTTAAAAAAAATGCATGGGCTAGAGATGACAAGGAAACTAATTCCAACAGAACGGTCAACTATATGATCTACCTGTCACGCCAATGGAAATCTGTACCAGAAACATACTGTAGCACTGAGACTCTACTCAGACTCTACTTGTACCCTAGAGACAACGTTCTGATTAAGGAGCTCCGATCAGGGAAGTACGATCATCATGAGACAAAAGGATTGACACAGTGTTGTTGGAGTTGAACCTGTTATGAGCAGATCTGTAGGCCCCATTTTTTTTAGAAACCAAGGCCATATTCAAGGAGCTTGCTCCCAGGAAAACTGCTTAAGAGTGCCACACGGAGAATGCAACTGAGGACTGTAGAGGCAGAAGGCAGGTCAAAGCACAACAATGTGAAGATAGTGAATATGCCAAAGAGGTTTGAAGGTCCAAAAATGGAAATATTTATCGAAGACCGGATAAAACAATAACTCTCTAACTCAGAGGGCTATCCAACTTCTCCTTAGGCAGAAGAAACGACAGGGCACCACTCCATGTTTGGCCCTCTATGACCCTCAAAGAGTGATAAATCTATGGCTGTCCGACAGTAGGGACAGAAACACGCTCTTCCAGGCCGCAAGAAGAATGGGTCCAATTATGCCTGAGAAGCCCAGGTGGTATTTAAACCTGAATACATGCAGAGAACTCAATAACATTCTCCCAAGCTGAGCAACTTGCCTCCTTTATTTTTGCATCCCCAGCCCTGAGCAAAGTCGTCCTGCCCAGTCGGGGTCCCAGTGGAACACGACCGAGTACCCTGGTCAGCTCACTGCTTAAGCAGCTGGAGAATGAGCTGCCAACTTTCGCCTCCCCTTTTTGGCCCCGCATTTGCCATTGCTACAGCAAGCACTGGAGGTGGAGCACCTGTGCGGTGTTCCCACTCTACCAACGGTCGCTTCGCCATAAGGAGCCCCGCAATTCCATTTCTACAGCAGGGTGTGAGCCCTCGACACTGAGTACCTGTGGGGTGCTCCTCTTTTTCCAAGTTTGCTCCTAGTTTCCTCCTGTTCTCCTGCGTAGGCAAGACTGAGTTCCTACCCAACTGGTGTTTCCTCTGCTTCCCATCTCGTTCCTCTGTGCATCACCAGCTGGTACTCCCATCCTTCTATACGATTTTTTTTTTGTCTGTAACTACAGCCATTTAGTCTTTTATGACCACTGCCAGGCCATTTGCTCTCTCTCCCCTCTGGCAGTCATCTGCCCTATAACCCTCCTCTTATACCCAATAAATAACGAAAATAAGACTGCGACCCCTAGTTCAGCCCTGATCTCTTGCAGAGAAACAATGGCAAACTGTCACCTTGTCGGAGCCTGTAGCACCACCTAGTGGCTAAATTGGTTAATGTCGCCCCCCACCCCCCACTTTGATCTTTGGAAAGCTCCTGTCTTGATAGATATTTGAAAAGTCCTGCAGCTACCACCTAGATATGAATATTTAATTTGACGCACACAATATATAGCCAAGCTTCATCAGGGTCGGTAACTCTCACTTCTTCTTGGTAACTGTCCCTCTCTCCACCATTAGGATCGTATTTCAATTCTACTTTAGCTTGCTACCTTCCTCCAAACCCATCAAATAATGCTTCCTTTAAGTAAAGAGCCTTTAAGCTTCTCACACATCCATATTTTAAGGCATAGCACCTAATACATGTACACCAGTCCTTATTTCCTGTCTCTCTACTGGCCACATCCTCACCCAACCTGACTCCACCTATTTCTACATCAAAACCATGGAATGAAGATACTCACCCCTGACCAACCCTTTAACCGGCCCGCCATCTCTCCAACACTCACCCCTTCCAAACTGTTCTTTCCTATCACGACTTCTATGCAATTGAGTTGAGGGACCAAACCCTATCCCAATTAGATGGAAAGTCCCTTTATCGGACAATGAAATACAAACCCTCCTTGTGTCATATAACTCTGCACTACCGGATATAATGGACAATCAGGGTATAACCCATCCCATCCCGACAAACCCACACAGAGCTCCAAGGCTCAACCTTAGAGAGGTCAACAAGCACAACCTCAGGCAAATTACCCTCACACACTCCATCCCAGCACACCACAAACCCGAATTGAGATGCATGTTAATCAACTGCAGATTGGCTTCAAGACATGCAGTAGATATTGCCGACCTCATTCTCAAACATGATCTTGACCTACTTATCCTGATTGAAACCTAGCTAAATAGCTCCTCTGCTCCTATCCATGACATTCTGGTCCATCCTAACTATGGTATTACTCGCTTAAATAGACCCAGACGACCAGGGGGATGCATCGCCTGCATACACAACATCAACTTGTCTGTCAAACATGCACAAACCCCCACACTATCCACCTGTGAATACCTTTGCCTCGAAATTTCCTGCAATAACAGACCCTTATCTACCACCCACCAGGAGACAATCTAGGTTTCATAGAACAATTTATGGAAACCATTGCAACATACGCTGGACAAAATTGTATGCAAATCTTCCTCGGAGACTTCAACCTCCACTGGAATGATCTGAATGATCCTTTAATTAATAGTTTTAAAACCTTCCTTGCTGACCTTAAACTGACCCAATTTTGTGACAGACCCACACACAACAAAGGATCAACTTTAGATTTTATCATCATGAAGCCCAATGCAATTAAACTTGAATCTATCCTCCCCTGTGATTGGTCTGATCACCACTGCATCACTTTTCTTCATCAAGGATGCGGTGACATCTAACACAGCACAACCAAGGAAACCCAGATGCTGGAAAAGGAGCAAGCACAACATCAACCGTACCAAACTGTTTTCTCTTAGCCACAACATCCTGCCTCCTCCTGAAGAGATATCTGATTTCCTTGATCTTACAAATTGTTACAATCACTCAATGGTGACTGTCCCTGATGTAGTCACTCCATTACAACTAAAAAGAGTGTCCAAAAATATTCCAAACCATGGTATAACGATAGCCTCAATACTGAAAGACGCAACCTGAGGGTAGATGAACGTCAGTTGAGATGAATACCTCAAGCAGTTGAGATCACTGAGGAACAGCTACTACAAAGCATTAGATCATCGAAAGCAAACTATTTCAGAAACCAGTTGGATCAAGCTAAAAATCATACCCAAAAACTTTTTGATCTCATTAATGCCCAATCAAATAATGCACCCATCCTGTCCCTTGCTGGACCTATTCCACTGCCAAACTGTGAGGATTTCGCTTCCTCCTTCCCCCAGAAGGCAGAAAGCGTGTTAAACGATCTGCAGACTTCTGTGGAACAATGTCCTCTCCCACCTCAATCCATCCTCTCTACCTCCCAGTCTACTGTTCCTTTGTATCCCATGGGACGCCTCCCCAAAAACAACGCCTCATGGAACTCTTTTGAAACCTTTGAGGAAAATACCATCCATAATATTCTTACAATGCTTAAACCCTCAAATCACTTCAATGACCCTCTACCTCCCAACTTCTTCAAGGAGATCATACCTGTATTACTACCACTTTGGACTAAGATTGTCAAAGCCTCCCTCCTTCAAGGTACTATCCCCGACTGCCTAAAGTCCGGTCAGGTTGCTCCCATCCTAAAAACACATAAAGCAGGCTAAACTGACCCAAACAACTTCCGTCCTATCTTCAATATTCCTACCTTGGCAAAGCTTCTGGAAAAATGTGTTCACATCCAATTCTTTAAACACATAGATCATTTCCGACTATTGGATCAATTTCTATCTGGTTTCTGCCGACCCACAGCACCGAATCAGCTATGACACACATAGTGGACGATGCCCTAAAAATGCTGGCCCAGACCAAATCCTGTCTTCTAATCCTCCTTGACTTATCACTGGCATTTGATACGGTTAAGGATGACCACCTTCTTGACTGGTTGGAACACCGCATGTGACTTTCAGGATCAGTCCTTAACTGATTCACATCCTTTCTCCATAACAGGTCTCAAAGAGTCAAGGTTAATCACTCACTTCCACAGACAACTTCAGTCATATTAAGGGTCCCACAGGGCTCCTCACTTTCTCCCACGCTCTTCAACCTGGTATTGGAACCTCTTAAGGAAATTTTGCGTTCCTCCAACATCTGCGATCATATGTACGTTTACAATACCCAACTATACCTAAATGTCTCCTCCCCAGAGGACATCAGTTCCCTCTACACGAACTCTTCAGAAAACTCAGAACTGGATAGCTTCCAATCACCTTAAACTAAACACAAATAAAACTGAATTCCTACTAATTGCCCCCCCAACCAGTCACCTGCCGTGGAAGACTGGCTGAAACATCTTACTGCCATCAACTGCATCCCACAAGTCATTGACTCTGCGAGATCTTTGGGATTAACTTTCAAGAAGAACATCAACATGCAGAAACGCATCAGTGCCTCCATGAAAGGAGCAAATCACCAAATGAACATTCTTAGGAAATAAAACCCTTCCTCCCCCCTAACGACGTTAAGCATGCAGTACAAGCTCTAGTGATTCCCAGGCTAGACTATGGAAGTGCAACCCTCTCTGGACTGCCTAGATCAACACTGGCTCCCCTGCTAGGCTCATCACTGCTCAAAAAGAAACAACCACATCACCCCCAATCTGAAATCTCTCTGCTGGCTCCCTTAAGAAGCAAGAAACCAGCTAAAAATTGCCTGCATGACACGCAAAGTCCTCCAATTCAATTCCCCTAGATATGTTACCCAGAAACCAGAACTCTCTAGTGGCTTCAGTTCATTCAGAAGTTCCAAATCCTTACTTCTGAAACCACAGAGATTCTGAAAAAAGAAAATCTACACCTGTTCCTTCTCTGGGATTGCTCCAAGAATTTACAACTCCTTGCCCACTGAAATCATATTGAATCCCTCAACAGTATACTTCAAGAACGAAGTCAAAATACTCCTTCTGAACACATTTCTTCCTTGAGCCTATGATACCCATCCCGACTCCTCTATTTTCTGCATGACTACAGCATACCAAAGACTGTTTTTTTTGTTTTGTTTTTCCTCGACCTCTCATTCCTGACACTACCCCCCACTTTTCTAGACACTACATGATCCTACAGTTTTTTTTACTATGATAATTCTGCTCTTATTGGTTCATCTCCTCTGCATTCTGATCACTACTTTATCCTGTATTTTTCCCGAATATGATGTCATTGTTGTAATTGCTCTGCTATCTGTATACCTGTAAAGTGCGGTGATACCCACAAGGGTCATGTACCCGCTATACAAAACTATCAAAATAAAATAAATACTTCCAAGAGAATTGACACTTTAAAGAATAAACTTCTCCACTTGCTAAACCTAAGCTAATTGAGCATAGTTAAATGTTTCACAAATCTGAACAGGCACTTCTTAACACTGAGTGAGCTTTCTCCTGCAATTTTTCATGGACTCACCCACACCCAACTCTCACTGCACCTACATCAGCAGCAGCCAACAGCCTACTCAATCACATTAACATAGCCTGCAACCACCCGCAAAACACTCAGGACACACATACATGATCCTCTGTAGTGTAGTTCCTATATCCCTGATAGGCTCTGTGCATTGGAATAATATACACTATAGATTTGACATAGGACTGAGGTCAGTATGTCTCTATCGAGTACATTAAACTTAATTACTTGTGTGTGCCAGCTAACTCAGAGGTCACTAGAAACTTCTCAAATATACAAGAAGGAATTAGTTTCTGAGAACCGCATAAACATGACAACTTTGTTTCCCTTAGAGTCGGAACAATCTCAGAACCGTGGAAACAATAGAGAACAGTTTCACTCAGGCAATCGTGCATGCTTCATTTCTACAGAGTTGCACAGGAATAGAGAGACGGGGGTTTCAATACAAAGGGTTTATTGAACAGTCTTATTTCTCATGCAAGAGATATGAACTGCTACAATCGTAAGACAGGCTGCGAAGTACAATATGTACAGAGTTAGCAGTAAGATAAAATAATACTGCAATAGCATGGTTTGTAGCTATGACATATCTTAATTAAAATACATACATAAATAACACAGGCTAAAATGTGGATACTCATCTGATGCTTCTAAATAGTTCTACCCCAGTGTACCTAACCTAAATGTAGTACGAGGTAAGAAGTAGGTGCTATTTTCTAAAGTATAGCTAACTATAGCTATAGTTTTAGTTTTGCCAAGAGTTGACAAACGTTTCTCTAAGTTTTAGTCTGCGCCATACCTTAGAATGTGCGAGGTTGGAATCTCTTTTCTGGGACTCAATATCAACCACCCCGCAGGGGAGTCAGAAACCCTGAAGCTGATTTCTCTGTAAAGAGGATGAGAGCGTCTGGTCAGTGCGTCAGGCTGGAACCTGATTTCCTTCCGAACTTGCCGTGGTGAACCGCAAGTAGGCAGTCGAGCTGGGCCGAGCTGGATCGTACCGGAACCGTGGTTTGCCAGGGCAAGTGCAGGTATATTTATACCATGAAGGTGTTTAGGAATGCCTGTATTGACGTAAAAGTCGGGCATCGGAATGTCATGAATGAACCCCTAAGGAATAGATACATGCATACTAAATGAGTTCTTGGAGAAATCAATATCCAAGCAAGGGAAATTCCTGAAGGCTTAAGAGTCCGGTTTTCCAAGAACTCGTTGTGACGTGGATGTACGGATGTAGGAGACCATGCCTGTATTTGGTTAGCATGGACAATGCCTAAATAAGGGCTGGATTTTCTATGCCTAAATAAGGGCAATATGAATTGTACCTATGTAAGGGCATAAATCAGGAAACCTATATACGGAATCTAAATCTACACACAACACCTCAACACCCTCTCACTCACCATTCATGACACTAAGATCTCAGACTTGCTTCACAACACCCCAGACCTACTTCTTCTCAGATAACCCTGGCTAAGCCCCACATCAGCACCTGACATCACCACAGCCACCCCACCTATCTGCAAGATCATAGGCAAGACATACTTCACAAGCCTAGATATGTAATCACCTTCATTCACAAAAAGGTCATCAGCTGCACCACCTCCATAAACACATTATCCTCTCACATGAACACCTGTCGTTCAATTCCACGTCACAGCCAACTTCATCCTATAGGGCACTCTCATCTACAGACCGCCGGGACAGTGCACCAACTTCACCTACATAATCATCGACTTTGTCACACCACTCACCCTCAAAGCTAGCAATAACATCCTGCTAAGAGACCTAAACTTCCAGCTGGAAGATCATGCTCACCCCAAAAGCACTCATTGAAGATCTTGAAAGCCTGGATCGCACCCAATGAGTAAAGAGACCTACTCACGTCACCAGACGCCCTATTTTTACCACCTTCCACAACATCTGAGTCAACAAGACCACACCAGTTTCCTAGACAGATCACACCTTCTTCAAGTTCAGAATCCCTGTCCGGGTCCAAAGCGCATACACCACGGCCATATCGTGCAACTGACAAGGACTGGAACACCTCTCTCAACACCCACCGACCCGAACACAGCAACAGCCTACCCAAAAGCCATCAGAATTGCAATAATTGAATCACCTCCAGTGTCAACTCTTGACATCCTTCAAACAAGGCAATACATCTAGGCATTTTGGTGCAGAGAGGAACTCAAACTGATTCAACAGCACTGCAAACAACTGGAGCACAAGTGGTGAATAAAACAGAATAATATAGACAGGAGCACGTTCAAATCTGCCCTGAGATGCTACCACCAAATGATCCTAACCACCAAACCCACCACTCTGGCAGACCGCATCGATGCCAGCACTAACAGAAGAAAATAAATCTTTGCCATTGAGAAGGATTCCACCTCACCAGCAGCCACATCCAATTCGATCACCTCCTCACAGGACCACTTCAACAATCTCTCTCAATTCTTCAGCAAGATCATCACTGCCATTTACAGCAACTTCAACCTGCAACTGGACCCAAAAAACTTCGCCAAACACCTCCCGAAGTTACCCAAAAAAACAATGCTAATCACATGGCCTGTCAGAAGAAACCTCCACCACCATGAAGTCCAGACACTCAGGAGCCCCATGAAACCCCTGCCCCCACCACGCCTACCCATCAGCACCATACTCATGGAATACCTCAACGACCACCTACTACTCAACACCACTCAGTTTGGTTTCAGACCTAACAACAGCACGAAAACTTCCCTAATTTCTGCCATGGATGACATCCACATTACTTTGAACAGAGGAGACATGGCAGCCCCATCCTCCTGGACCTACCCCCAGCGTTTGACATGGTCACTCACCCCATACTGATCTACCACCTACACAACATCATAATCCAAGGAGATGAATTGTGGAGGATCTGCTCCTTCCTGACTAGAAGAACCTAGTCAGTCATCCCGGCACAGTACACCTCGGATGTCCGTGACTTCACTTGCGGAGTTCTACAAGGATCCTCCATGAGCCCGACCCTCTTCAACACATACCCTTCATTTACCATGATCCCTCTAGCCAATATCATCCACTCTCACAACATCAATGTCCTTTCTTATGCCAACACAGAAATCATTCTCACCCTCATGAACAAGATGCCCAATACCCGGATCAAGTTCAATGTTGGCATGACTGAAATTGCCTACTGGATGAAGACCAACTGTCTAAAACTGAACACCATATAAATCAACAACAGGAGAGGGAGGGAAGTTTTTGGAGCCACTCCTAATCCCCCTGGGCTAATATAGTTAAACAAAAAAAGAGTGTATCCATTCAGACTGAGAAATAACAAAGAAGTGATAAAGAAGTGAATCACTGTGTTTTAAAAGAACCCTCACTCACCAACCTAGTTGGTGACATGCTTCATCATCGGGTTCCCACCGGAGAGACCGAGTGCCTCTCCGGTGTGCTACGACGCCTGGTTTACAGCGGAGCTGGGTTTGGTGGAGACAGTGCAAATTGTGAAAGTGCAGATTAAAAAGGTGTCACAATTTTATCCAAAAATAACTTTAATAGTGGAAAACTGGACACAGTTAAAAGGGGTGAGGTGGACGTATAAGCTCTGGTGACTATTGGATCGGCTACGTCCTAATCAAAATGAGAGGTGGTCAACATGTTTCTGCTTCTAGAGATATTACGTGAAGCATTCGTCAGGACCTTTTATGGACTACCACTGCGGTATGCGCTCGCTAAGGCGCACCCTAACCTGTGGTGTCTAGAACCGCTTCAACTTACGGTTTAAATGTGGCCTTCAGGATTTCTGAAAGCTTTTTTGATCTCTGTTGAAACAAAAATAATAATAAAAAGACAAACAAACAGTAATTCACAACATAAATATCAACATGTAGACAATATGTATAGAATAGATATGTCTGTAAATGCTCTTCACTAGTTTATCTGGTATTGTATATCAGAGCACCTGTATGTATACAAATATTCTCAGTCAATAAAGATATGTTTGGTTGATAAAGAGAACCGTAGTGACAATATCACTAGTAAATCGAATAAGAACACTCTTATGTTCCAAGAGAGGACCTAACTTAGGGTTTTTCTAATTAAAGGTCCATTACCTATAGCTTAAACTCTTAACAGAGAAAAGCGCCATCCACAAAACTCAGCGCCAAATTTTTGTGCTGAGAGAAAGAGGCGACATAGCAGACTTAAAATAGCGTGGAAAAACGTAGGGCTTATCATGCTTGATCCAGTCGTAATGGCAGAGAAATGAAAGAAATTGGATTCTAGATTGACGCTTATGTGAAGTGAAATTGCACATCACAACATGAGTCCTGGTGGGGGGCGAGACTTGTAGTCACACTCTAAAATAGGAAAAAGGTAAGAGGGTTTAGGAAGAATCTCCAAAGGAGAAAACTATCCATACTCAGTTTAAATAATAAAGCTGCATTCTACCACCTACTTACTACACCAAAGTCTTCCGCCCCCGGAACACCTCCTTCATCCCTCATGAGGACTCGAATATGGTCAGGTCCCTCGAACGCAAGGGTAAAATAGGAAGTGTTTCGCTAGGAAAGGGGAGGACGTTACGTCAACGCGCTGGCGTGTTTGTTGTCCAGACGCGCGAAAGTGAAAACACTAGACCGCTCGGTCATTACGGCGGGCGGTCTTTAATTTTTTTGTGAATTAATGAGCAAACAATAAATAAAGCACCCAGAGGTTTAGACAAGGGTGAAAAAGTTAGTCATTCCTAAACAGCCATTAATGTAGGAACTGAAAAAAAGGACGAGCGTGTTTAGCGCACTGGCGTACTAATGATTGCCAATGCGGACATGAAGAAATAACTAGACCGCTAACCCATTTAGGCGAGCGGTCGTCATGGCTTCACAGGCAATCGATAAAGCATCGGGAGTGTTGAATACAAAAAAACTTATCATACCTAATTAGATGATGAATTAGATATGAAGGAAAAAATGAAAACTTAAAGGTGGATTTTAGCTATCGTATTCCTTAGTTGATTAACTTTGGAGGGACACATGGAATGTAGGGATGGTGTTACTACACTCGTTCACTGTTCACTTCATAATGCCAGGGACTTGGTATCAGTGAGAGTCCTACTCATTCTAGAAAAATTCCAGAAAAAATTACAGGAGAGATTTACAGAAAAAAACTCTTTTGATGGCCAATATACTTCAGGGGCTCTTGTGATGCAGATTGGGAAGATATTCAGTCTGGGTATTCTCAAGAAAGAAAAGAGCTAACTAAAGTAATCCCAATGGTTGCTGATTAAAGTTCAAAAAGATTATTAGGGGAAATTCGCAAAACACTCAATAAGGCTGATGGTAACGAAGAGTGGTTAAAATTTGTTGTCTCTTCAAATGTGGGTGAAGAGGTGTCACCTAACGTCTGAGTACTGAACCCCAGGGGATATTATCATTAAATCCCTGCGTGTGAGTGGAAAGACGGTAGATCCATCTCTGTTCTTTTTCAAATGGGAAGTTCGTGGACCTATTTCCTGGTTTTATTTGCTCAATTACTGTCCAGTAGAGATCGTTGATGTCATGCTTAATTTGAGCGTAGTGTTCAGTTAGTTTGGTGATGTTCTTTCCACACCGTATGTTTCTCCTGTGTTCTCCAATGCGTTGCTTTATTTTACGCGTCGTCATACCAACGTATCTAGTGCCACAAGAACACGTAATCAGATATACAACATTGGACGAATTGCAGTTCGTATGTGCGCGTTGAGTCCAAACTTTTCTTTGTTCAAGTGTCAAGGTCTTGGTGGCTTTAGTAAGATGACAGACGCTACACGAGCCACAGGGAAAATGCCCTGAGACTTTTGGGAGACCCCAGGACTGAAGCACAGATGGAGTGTAGTCATTCATTACTGTCCTTGGTCTAGTATGGACCAGGGCATCCTTGATACTTCTCGCTTTTCTAGAGGAGAAAAGCGGTTTTTCCCATTTCAAGTTGTTACTTCCAAGGATGCGCCAGTGCTTGCGGATTGATTTAGTCACTGCATTAGATGCAGTGCTATATGTAGTGACACACGTCAATGGGACTTCCCCCACTGGTCTTTGGGTTTCCTCAAGAAGTGCTTGTCGGTGTTGATTTTTTGCCCTCTTACAGCTACGTTTGAGGATTTTATCAGGGTATCCGCGTTTTTTCAATTTATCCGCTAAACTAGCTGATTGAGAGCGGTAGTCTTCCATTCGACTACAGTTGCGCCTGATGCGAAGGTACTGCCCAAAGGGGAGATTCTCTCTCAAAGGCCTCGGGTGGAAACTGGAAAAAGCCAAAAGGTTATTTTTTGCCGTGAGTTTATAGTGTGTTTTAGTTAGGAGTGTTCCTTCTGATTTTGTATTAACCAGGTCCAGGAAAATCATTTCATTTGTATCGTAGGAGTTGGTGAACTTGAGACTGGGATCACAGGTGTTAATCCAGTCAAAAAAATCCAGAAGTTGGCATTCGGGCCCTTGCCAAATCAAAAAAACGTCGTCTATATATCGTTTCCAGAAAGATATAAAGGACGAGAAAGGATTGTTAGACGTCAGAATGTGTTTTTTCTCAAAATCTTAGACGTAGAGGCCTGCCACACTAGGGGCAAAGGTACTCTCCATCGAAGTACCGTTGGATTGTAAAAAGAGGGTCCCCTTATATTCAAAAAAATTCTTTTCCAGGGCGAGAGTGGCACAATCTACAACAAATTGTTTAGATGTCTGGAAATCCCAAGGGGCTGCCTCTAGGGTATCATGGATGACTTTGATGGTGTCTGCCTGGGGTATACTGGTATAAAGGCTCTCGATGTCCAGAGAAACCAAAAAGGTGGAGCCATCTTCCACCGTAATGTCTTGTAAGAGTGCCAGGAGACTTTTAGTATCTTTAAGATAAGTAGAGGTAGCCTGGATCGATGGTTTTATGAAAAAATCACAATATATAGAAAGAGGTTCCAACAAAGAGCCAATACCCGAAACAATTGGGCGGCCTGGAGAAGGGATTTTGTTTTTATGGGTCTTGGGCAACGTATAGAAGTATGGAATAGTGCCCTTGCTCTTTGTGAGGAAGTCTGCCTCATGCCTACTTATATACCCATTCATTTCTGCTTCTTCGACTAGATTCATAATAGTCGATTTTAATTCAGGTGAAGGATCAGTAGACAAGGGGCTATAGTTATTTCTGTCTTCAAGAAGACGTCTGCATTCTTTATCATAAGCAGAAACGTCTTGGATGACCACGCCTCCACCCTTGTCTGCTGCTTTTATGACAATGTTAGTGTTAGACTGGAGTGCTTGTAAAGCCTGAAACTCGACTGCACTCATGTTTTTGAAGGTTCCGCTATCCTCAAATGACTCAATATCATTAAAAACTGCCTGTTCAAAAGCAATGAGTTATGCTGGAACGGTGTGTGGAGGTGGTGTGAAGTGGATTTTAGGCGCAGTCCTGTGTCACTAGTACTTGCAGGAGAATCAGTAGACTGTTGTTTTTCAAACAAAGACTTTAGTTTAAGTTTCCTAAAGAAATCTGCTAGTTCGCAATGTAGGCGAAAGCGATCTAAGCGTTCTGTAGGAACAAAACCTAGTCCCTTTTCCAGAACCTGTAGCTCTACTTCTGTGAGGTTAAGGGAGGAAAGGTTGGTAACTAGGGTCTCTGATTGCTGGGCCCTGCTTGTTGTCCCCCCGATTTGCTCCTTGTGTTGTTCCCCACTGCTTTGTCTTGTTCCCAGTGTACCTGGCTTTGACCTCTTCTCTTTCCCCGTCCCCTTCGGCCCCTCTCTAAAAAAGGGGGGCGGTACATATTTTGAGGGTAGGGGGGAACTGGCATAAAGGCGGGATTCCAGCCCATCATAGGGAACTGGTGAGGTTGATGATACTGGTTGGGAAAATTGCCGCCATGGTTGGGAAAAGTTGGCCAGTTCTGTTGATAGTGTTGTTGTCTATTCCTACCTCTACCTCGTTGTCTGGCCTTGTAACTCCCCCCACTTGATCCACTAGTAGTGGATGCAACATCATCTGATGTATCTGAGTAAGTAGAGTTACGTGGAGGCGGTGTATAGTCTGGTTCGGCATAGGGGTAGACTTTTGTAAAAGCAAAGCGTTTTAGGTCTTTCTGGAATTTCTGCACCTTGGACTGCGTGAGATTATCCTTGTATTCATTTATTTCTTTATTAAGTTCTTCTAATTTCTTCTTATACCCTGTCAAAGTGGTTCTGAAATGGGTTTC
This sequence comes from Triturus cristatus, assembly GCF_964204655.1. Lineage (NCBI taxonomy): Eukaryota > Metazoa > Chordata > Amphibia > Caudata > Salamandridae > Triturus > Triturus cristatus. Next base: position 390,203,067 of record NC_140585.1, on the reverse strand, counting down.
AGTAAGTTGGATTTCGATCATTAAGGCCTCAGAAAGTCTTAAGGCTGTCTTTATGATCAGGACCAACCAATCACGGGTACAGTGCCATGCTATTTGAGCCCACTCCTTTCTGAAGACAGCGTCTTCCAAAAAGATACGGGGGTATTTGTCACTAATAAACCTCTTGGTGCTATATTATTACGTAAATACTCGGTTAAGATGGTAGCATGTAAAATTGTTCGAATACGATCACGTTTTTGTTCAGACAATTTATCCCATTCTGTTGTTTGGGAAATGGTCTGAGCAAATGAAGGATCTGAGAAGAGGGAAGGGTCAGCCAAAAGGGCATCCACCTCTTCATCGGTGTATGATAAGCCTGGGTTTTCCATGATGCTGCTAAAGACAGAGGAAAAACGAACCTCTTAATAATTTTATCAAGGAGAAACGTTCCCTATGAAAATGGAATAGGAATCTACACAAGAAGACTCTTGCAGCTGTGCGCTGCCGAAATATAAATCAACAACAGGAGAGGGAGGGAAATTTTTGGAGCCACTCTTAATCCCCCTGGGCTAATATAGTTAAACAAACAAAGAGTGTATCCATTCAGACTGAGAAATAACAAAGAAGTGATAAAGAAGTGAATCACTGTGTTTTAAAAGAACCCTCACTCACCAACCTAGTTGGTGACATGCTTCATCATCGGGTTCCCACCGGAGAGACCGAGTGCCTCTCCAGTGTGCTACGACGCCTGGTTTACAGCGGAGCTGGGTTTGGTGGAGACAGTGCAAATTGTGAAAGTACAGATTAAAAAGGTGTCACAATTTTGTCCCAAAATAACTTTAATAGTGGAAAACTGGACACAGTTAAAAGGGGTGAGGTGGACGTATAAGCTCTGGTGACTATTGGATCGGCTACATCCTAATCAAAATGAGAGGTGGTCAACATGTTTCTGCTTCTAGAGATATTACGTGAAGCATTCGTCAGGACCTTTTATGGACTACCACTGCGGTATGCGCTCGCTAAGGCGCACCCTAACCTGTGGTGTCTAGAACCGCTTCAACTTACGGTTTAAATGTGACCTTCAGGATTTCTGAAAGCTTTTTTGATCTCTGTTGAAACAAAAATAATAATAAAAAGACAAACAAACAGTAATTCACAACATAAATATCAACATGTAGACAATATGTATAGAATAGATATGTCTGTAAATGCTCTTCACTAGTTTATCTGGTATTGTATATCAGAGCTCCTGTATGTATACAAATATACTCAGTCAATAAAGATATGTTTGGTTGATAAGAGAACCGTAGTGACAATATCACTAGTAAATCGAATAAGAACACGCTTACGTTCCAAGAGAGGACCTAACTTAGGGTTTTTCTAATTAAAGATCTATTACCTATAGCTTAAACTCTTAATAGAGAAAAGCGCCACCCACAAAACTCAGTGCCAAATTTTTGTGCTGAGAGAAAGAGGCGACATAGCAGACTTAAAATAGCATGGAAAAACGTAGGGCTGATCATGCTTGATCCAGTCGTAATGGCAGAGAAATGAAAGAAATTGGATTCTAGATTGACGCTTACGTGAAGTGAAATTGCACATCACAACATGAGTCCTGGTGGGGGGGCGAGACTTGTAGTCACACTCTAAAATAGGAAAAAGGTAAGAGGGTTTAGGAAGAATCTCCAAAGGAGAAAACTATCCATACTCAGTTTAAATAATAAAGCTGGATTCTACCACCTACTTACTACATCAAAGTCTTCCGCCCGCGGGACACCTCCTTCATCCCTCATGAGGACTCGAATATTGTCAGGTCCCTCGAACGCAAGGGTAAAATAGGAAGTGTTTCGCTAGGAAAGGGGAGGACATTACGTCAACGTGCTGGCGTGTTTGTTGTCCAGACGCACGAAAGTGAAAACACTAGACCGCTCGGTCATTACGGCGGGCGGTCTTTAATTTTTTTGTGAATTAATGAGCAAACGATAAATAAAGCACCCAGAGGTTTAGACAAGGGAGAAAAAGTTAGTCATTCCTAAACAGCCATTAATGTAGGAACTGAAAAAAAGGACGAGCGCGTTTAGCGCGCTGGCGTACTAATGATTGCCAATGCGGACATGAAGAAATAACTAGACCGCTAACCCATTTAGGTGAGCGGTCGTCATGGCTTCGCAGGCAATCGATAAAGCATCGGGAGGGTTGAATACAAAAAAACTTATCATACCTAATCAGATGATGAATTAGATATGAAGGAAAAAATGAAAACATAAAGATGGATTTTAACTTTGGAGGGACGCATCGAATGTAGGGATGGTGTTACTACACTCGCTCACTGTTCACTTCATAATGCCAGGGAGTTGGTATCAGTGAGAGTCCTACTCATTCCAGAAAAATTCCAGAAAAAATTCCAGGAAAGATTTACAGAAGTAGAACTACAGGTTCTGGAAAAGGGACTAGGTTTTGTTCCTACAGCACGCTTAGATCGCTTTCGCCTACATTGCGAACTAGCAGATTTCTTTAGGAAACTTAAACTAAAGTCTTTCTTTGAAAAACAACAGTCTACTGATTCTCCTGCAAGTATTAGTGACACAGGACTGCGCCTAAAATCCACTTTCACACCACCTCCACACACCGTTCCAGCAGAACTCATTGCTTTTGAACAGGCAGTTTTTAATGATTTTGAGTCATTTGAGGATACCGGAACCTTCAAAAACATGAGTGCAGTCGAGTTTCAGGCTTTACAATCACTCCAGTCTAACACTAACATTGTCATAAAAGTACCAGACAAGGGTGGAGGCGTGGTCATCCAAGACGTTTCTGCTTATGATAAAGAATGCAGACGTCTTCTTGAAGACAGAAATAACTATACCCCCTTGTCTACTGATCCTTCACCTGAATTAAAATCGACTATTATGAATCTAGTCGAAGAAGCAGAAATGAATGGGTATATAAGTAGGCATGAGGCAGACTTCCTCACAAAGAGCAAGGGCACTATTCCATACTTCTATACGTTGCCCAAGACCCATAAAAACAAAATCCTTTCTCCAGGCCGCCCAATTGTTTCGGGTATTGGCTCTTTGTTGGAACCTCTTTCTATATATTGTGATTTTTTCCTAAAACCATCGATCCAGGCTAACTCTACTTATCTTAAAGATACTAAAAGTCTCCTGGCACTCTTACAAGACATTACGGTGGAAGATGGCTCCACCTTTTTGGTTTCTCTGGACATCGAGAGCCTTTATACCAGTATACCCCAGGCAGACACCATCAAAGTCATCCATGATACCCTGGAGGCAGCCCCTTGGGATTTCCAGACATCTAAACAATTTGTTGTAGATTGTGCCACTCTCGCCCTGGAAAAGAATTTTTTTGAATATAAGGGGACCCTCTTTTTACAATCCAACGGTACTTCGATGGGGAGTACCTTTGCCCCTAGTGTGGCAGGCCTCTACGTCTACGATTTTGAGAAAAAACACATTCTGACGTCTAACAATCCTTTCTCGTCCTTTATATTTTTCTGGAAACGATATATAGACGACGTTTTTTTGATTTGGCAAGGGCCCGAATGTCAACTTCTGGATTTTTTTGACTGGATTAACACCTGTGATCCCAGTCTCAAGTTCACCAACTCCTACGATACAAATGAAATGATTTTCCTGGACCTGGTTATTACAAAATCAGAAGGAAAACTCCTAACTAAAACACACTATAAACTCACGGCAAAAAATAACCTTTTGGCTTTTTCCAGTTTCCACCCGAGGCCTTTGAGAGAGAATCTCCCCTTTGGGCAGTACCTTCCCATCAGGCGCAACTGTAGTCGAATGGAAGACTACCGCTATCAATCAGCTAGTTTATCGGATAAATTGAAAAAACGCGGATACCCTGATAAAATCCTCAAACGTAGCTGTAAGAATGCAAAAAATCAACACAGACAAGCACTTCTTGAGGAAACCCAAAGACCAGTGGGGGAAGTCCCATTGACGTGTGTCACTACATATAGCACTGCATCTAATGCAGTGACTAAATCAATCCGCAAACACTGGCGCATCCTTGAAAGTAACAACTTGAAGTGGGAAAAAACGCTTTTCTCCCTTAGAAAAGCGAGAAGTATCAAGGATGCCCTGGTCCATACTAGACCAAGGACAGTAATGAATGACTACACTCCATCTGTGCTTCAGTCCTGGGGTCTCCCAAAAGTCTCAGGGCATTTTCCCTGCGGCTCGTGTAGCGTCTGTCATCTTACTAAAGCCACCAAGACCTTGACACTTGAACAAGGAAAAGTTTGGACTTAACGCGCACATACGAACTGCAATTCGTCCAATGTTGTATATCTGATAACGTGTCCTTGTGACACTAGATACGTTGGTATGATGACGCGTAAAATAAAGCATCACATTGGAGAACACAGGAGCAACATTCGGTGTGGAAAGAACATCACCAAACTAACTGAACACTACGCTCAAATTAAGCATGACATCAATGATCGCTACTGGACAGTAATTGAGCAAATAAAACCAGGAAATAGGTCCACGAACATCCTATTTGAAAAAGAACAGAGATGGAACTACCGTCTTTCCACTCACACCCAGGGATTTAATGATAATATCCCCTGGGGTTCAGTACTCAGACGTTAGGTGACACCTCTTCGCCCACATTTGAAGAGACAACAAATTTTAACCACTCTTCGTGACCATCAGCCTTATTGAGTGTTTTGCGAATTTCCCCTAATAATCTTTTTTAACTTTAATCAGCAACCATTGGGATTACTTAAGTTAGCTCTTTTCTTTCTTGAGAATACCCAGACTGAATAGCTTCCCAATCTGCATCACAAGAGCTCCTGAAGTATATTGGCCATCAAAAGAGTTTTTTCTGTAAATCTCTCCTGTAATTTTTTCTGGAATTTTTCTGGAATGAGTAGGACTCTCACTGATACTAACTCCCTGGCATTATGAAGTGAACAGTGAGCGAGTGTAGTAACACCATCCCTACATTCCATGCGTCCCTCCAAAGTTAATCAACTAAGCAATACGATAGCTAAAATCCACATTTAAGTTTTCATTTTTTCCTTCATATCTAATTCATCATCTAATTAGGTATGATAAGTTTTTTTGTATTCAACCCTCCCGATGCTTTATCGATTGCCTGCGAAGCCATGACGACCGCTCGCCTAAATGGGTTAGCGGTCTAGTTATTTCTTCATGTCCGCATTGGCAATCATTAGTACGCCAGGGCGCTAAACGCGCTCGTCCTTTTTTTTTTCAGTTACTACATTAATGGCTGTTTAGGAATGACTAACTTTTTCACCCTTGTCTAAACCTCTCGGTGCTTTATTTATCGTTTGCTCATTAATTCACAAAAAAATTAAAGACCGCCCGCCGTAATGACCGAGTGGTCTAGTGTTTTCACTTTCGCGCGTCTGGACATCAAACACGCCAGTGCGTTGACGTAACGTCCTCCCCTTTCCTAGCGAAACACTTCCTATTTTACCCTTGCGTTCGAGGGACCTGACAATATTCGAGTCCTCATGAGGGATGAAGGAGGTGTCCCGCGGGCGGAAGACTTTGATGTAGTAAGTAGGTGGTAGAATCCAGCTTTATTATGTAAACTGAGTATGGATAGTTTTCTCCTTTGGAGATTCTTCCTAAACCCTCTTACCTTTTTCCTATTTTAGATTGTGACTACAAGTCTCGCCCCCCCACCAGGACTCATGTTGTGATGTGCAATTTCACTTCACGTAAGCGTCAATCTAGAATCCAATTTCTTTCATTTCTCTGCCATTACGACTGGATCAAGCATGATAAGCCCTAAGTTTTTCCACGCTATTTTAAGTCTGCTATGTCGCCTCTTTCTCTCAGCACAAAAATTTGGCGCTGAGTTTTGTGGATGGCGCTTTTCTCTATTAAGAGTTTAAGCTATGGGTAATAGACCTTTAATTAGAAAAACCCTATGTTAGGTCCTCTCTTGGAACGTAAGAGTGTTCTTATTCGATTTACTAGTGATAGTGTCACTACGGTTCTCTCATCAACCAAACATATCTTTATTGACTGAGAATATTTGTATACATACAGGAGCTCTGATATACAATACCAGATAAACTAGTGAAGAGCATTTACAGACATATCTATTCTATACATATTGTCTACATGTTGATATTTATGTTGTGAATTACTGTTTGTTTGTCTTTTTATTATTATTTTTGTTTCAACAGAGATCAAAAAAGCTTTCAGAAATCCTGAAGGCCACATTTAAACCGTAAGTTGAAGCGGTTCTAGACACCACAGGTTAGGGTGCGCCTTAGCGAGCGCATACCACCGTGGTAGTCCATAAAAAGTCCTGACGAATGCTTCACGTAATATCTCTAGAAGCAGAAACATGTTGACCACCTATCACTTTGATTAGGACGTAGCCGGTCCAATAGTCACCAGAGCTTATACGTCCACCTCACCCCTTTTAACTGTGTCCAGTTTTCCACTATTAAAGTTATTTTTGGATAAAATTGTGACACCTTTTTAATCTGCACTTTCACAATTTGCACTGTCTCCACCAAACCCAGCTCCGCTGTAAGCCAGGCGTCATAGCACACTGGAGAGGCACTCGGTCTCTCCGGTGGGAACCCGATGATGAAGCATGTCACCAACTAGGTTGGTGAGTGAGGGTTCTTTTAAAACACAGTGATTCACTTCTTTATCACTTCTTTGTTATTTCTCAGTCTGAATGGATACACTCTTTTTTTGTTTAACTATAAAACTGAACACCGACAAGAGCGAAATCATAATCTTCGAGAAGAGCACCTCACCATGGGAATCCACCTGGTGGCCAACAGAACTAGGACTACCCACACAAAATACCTTGGAATCATCATTGACAGCAAACTTGACATGACTGCCTATTCAACACCATCAGCATCTCTTGCTTCCATACCCTGAAGATGTTGGGGAATTTTTTTGAATGGCTCCCAATCAGCACCTGCAAAACCATCAGACATGCCCTCCGAACAAGCAAGCTGGACTACTGGAATAATTCCGATACTAGGATGAATAAAATCCACACCAGAAAGCTGCAGACCATTCCTAACTTGCCAGCCTGAATCACTCTCATTCTCCCACTCTGCACTCACATCACATTACACCTGAAGGAGTCCTCTGGCTCCCATACACAAACAAGCATGATTTAAACTCCTCACCCACACTTTCAAGGCACTACATTAAACTAGCCCACCATACATCAATAATCGCATCTGCTTTCAGAAACCTCCCAGACACCACCAATTGTCTGGACTCCTACATTTACACATCCCATACATATGAAAAACCTGATCCAGCAGTCAAGCATTCTCCTAATCACTCCTAAAGCGTGGAACGACCTGCCGCCACACATGCAAGCCTTCTCCTCTTACTAACTTCTTTAATTCTGCAAAAAGCTGAAGACCTGGCATTTCTAGTAGACCCACTGGGCAATAGGTTTGGCCAGTCTCCATACCTGCTTAGTGCTCGGTGGTAGTGGACATAACAAAACAAAAATTATAAATAATATGCAAACTAATTGTGCAAATGAAATTGTTATATATGTTAATAATGACTGAAAATGAAATTCAAAATAATGTATTTACTCTTTTTATTATTATATTAAAATATACAATACCTAAAATTGTATTTCAAATAGGTTATACATTGTTGAAAAACTGTTTGAAGTGAAAACGTTGAAAATTAAAGGTTTGACTATCTAATAAAAATTATCACATAATAGTTGACTGCTACTTCATATTTTTTGCAAGCGTACAAGTTTTTATTGTGCACTAATATTTTACAAAGAGAAAAATAATTAAAACATGACACTTTCTGGTTTATAGTTACTTGAACATTTTTATCTTTAAACATAAAAAAGTAACAAATATTTTTAGAAATTATTGCATAATAAAGAAAATAAATTAAATAAATGAAGAATTGCAGTATAAATAGTGATGGAAAAATGTTGCATTCAATAAAATCAACTTGAAATATTTAAACTGGAAATTAGCACTATATTAACATTATTATATTCTAAAGTTATCAGTTTAGCTACTACCATTCCATTGGGGAAAGATTCGAACACTTAAATGGTTAAATGTACTTTTCACACTTCAAACTAAGCCACCAATTGGGAAAGTGTTGGTCTTTAAAGGGGTCAGATTTACTGTTCCCATTGCAAATTAAGCCATATTGTCAAATATGCTGGAGTCAAATGGGGGTCAGATTTTACTAATACAAATTCAGCCACTTTAGGAAAATTGTTGGACAATAAAGAGGTTAGATGTTACTGTTCTAGATCTATACTAAGCCACATTGGGATGGGTTTGAACTCTAAAAAGGCTGCATTTACTACTCCAACTCCAATATTACACAGAATACAGGAAATGTTGTATTCATAAACAAATTATATATACTAATAACTCTAATAATAAAATAACTATTTGCAATATTTAATTTAAAAAAACAGTGACAATAAATGGTCATACTAAGAAACAATCAAAGTAAATAGAATTGTAAGAAACAGATTCAATGCAAATAATTTCTATTACCAACACAATTCTTAATTAAATAACTAATATATATAATAAAATATTCTATTTATCTAATTAACAAAATAATTAAAACACCTAGAACTCACTTATAATTCTGTATTTAGAAAAATATTTTACTTCATATCCGAATTAAAAAATAATACTAAAGTATTTAAAATGTTTACCTTATTAGTCATTATTTAGTTTTGTGATAAATATAAATGGTAAAAATAATTCCTAATTCTAATAATTTAATTCCTAAACCACTCTTCTATAACACTAAATTATAAGGAGGTCAGAGTAGTCTCTGCAGGTGCTGTGACAGTCGGAAAGTTTGCAGATAGGTACTCCGCCACTGTCAGGGTTGTGGTACCACCGCCGAACATATTACGAGAAAAGCACTGTACTGGATGTCCATTGTCAGCAGCTTCACGATGGCACTAGACCGCTGAACTACTGCTCCCGCAAAGCAATGACCATTGGATGCAGAAAAAATCTACACAGCTGATGCCCATTGTCAAAGTGAACACACCTACAACTCTCACTATAAAACACGCCCCATCCCAGACCATGATCCTTTACCCCTACACTGCAGCACAGCAAGATAGACAACATTCTTGGTGAGAAAAGTCAGCTCTTTTCATACAATCCTATCACACACACTCCACACACTCTTTGTCCACTACTTTCATCATCATTTTTTCCTTTTAAGGAATTTTCTGTTTTCTTCACTATCACTCACTGTATTTAATGTCACCTGCAAAATATCAAATGTTCTCTGATACCGAGTTGTCAGTTATGGTGGATGAAATCATTAGAGTAGAGATACAATTGTTTGGAGCTCAAGTCCAACAAACCTCTCAGTAGGAAGAATGAAATATGGGACAGGATAGTCAACAAACTGAATGCTGTAGGTACCACCCTGCACATAAAGGAAGACATTATGAAGAGGCTGCATGACCTGAGGATGAGAGTGAAGAACCTGACCTCCAGGCACCACCTAGTTGCCCAGAAGACTGGTGGTGGCCCTCCCAGCCCACCATTGGAACTGCAGGAGAAGGTGCATGCCATCCTGCATTCTGAGGGCTTGACAGGAATACCTGGGGGAATGGGGACTGGTAAGTAACACCTTACCAACTGTCACAACATATAAATGTTCTGTTTGCATACATCTCAGCTCTTGCTATAGTGTTGTCCATCTACTTTTCCAATATGTAGTAGCCAAAGTATCATTGATGTGTGATTGTCAGTTACAATCAGTAGCCCTGCACATAACATCACATGTATTAATCTCCATTACAGCCCATATGTGAGTATGCTGTCTGTAAGTGCATTACCATCAAACCATCATCCCAGGACCCATAATATGTGCAAATGTCTAATAGTATGGCCTAGCACAACTACATTTTGCAAACATGTATGTAACACAAGCCAGCTTTGCTAGTGTTGAGAAGTCGAAATGGAGACTTGTATAACTACTATGAGGCCCTGTTGTTTGAACACTTTACAAGATGTATTACTTCTGTTAGCCCATACTCACTTGTCAGCCATGTTACTTCTGGTGTTCACCTCACATGCAGTTAGCCATTGGTCAGGTGTGGGGTGCAAGAGATTGAAACTACTACATCTACCATGAGGCCCTGTTGCTTGAACATTTAACAACATGTACTAGTTTCTTTTGCCCATACTCACTTGTCAGCCATGTGACTACTGATGTCCACCTCACATGCAGTTAGCATGGTGCAATGATGCCTGCACTGGTGCTAGGCAGCTGGATATGAGTGCCATCGCTAGGGTAAATGCAGTGGTGCACCACATTTTTTGACTACAGCACATCCCTGCATTGTCAGAATTGTGAAGCTTGGCATTGGCAATGTTTTCTTAACGCCACGCTTCGCCATTCCCATGTGAATATGCTTCCAAGTGTGCAACTGAAATATCAGTAACGCACAAAGGTAACCCAGCTGATTTGAATTTGCTGGTGATCCATTGACACTACCTAGAACACATGATTTCTAATGTGAAATCTAGTACCAAGTTGTGTCGATACCTGTATTGTACACTAGGACATGGAATACACAAATACACATGCAACTTCTACGTGTTGGGTTCAATTTATTGGGAGATGGCATGTCCATCCCTTATTTCCAAATAAAGCATATCAGCACAGCAAATGATCAAGCCAATACCACCTAGAAAAGTGTCAAAAACAATGTTCTCTATGTCTGAACAGGTTGATCGGGCACAACATCTGGCCAGAGTCAGGACACCCCCCAGATTCCAACTCCACCCCTGTATCAAGCCTCCAGTGATGCAGAATCTTCTGGACACATGGACGTGGAGGACCTACCGGGCACATCTGGCCAGCCTGCGCAGACCGCAAGAGTGAGTAACACTGTGCCCACGACAACTCCTCCCACGCCAGCTGCAACTTCTCTTCTGACCTCTGCCCCAACAACCAGTGGATCTAGCACAGACAGCAGCATCTCTTGCCCCCAGTCCCACTTCCGGAGGTGAGGATCGACAACACTCTCACTGAGGATGGAGGAGCTAGCGAGAGGGGGCAGACTGGCCCGAGGGCACAGGCCCATGGGTAGAGGGGTGGCGAGAGGGTAACACCTTCCACTAAGTCCTGGTGGCCTATGAGGACTCCCAAGGAGTGATGGACCAGGTACTTGAGGAACTCTGGGAGATGAAGCAGCTGCAGTGGTCCATAGACCAGAGACTTGACACCCACAATGAGAATATGGGCCAGCTCATTGGGTGCTAAGGGACATTAGCAGCACACTCTGCAGGTCTTTCCCCCCACCACCTACTTCTTCCTATGGTCTAACTATATCTGGCCCTTCTACATCAGCAGCAGTCACAAGAAGGAAGACACCTCAAACACACTGACCCTGCAGCAGCAGATCCCCCCTTCACATCGTAAGCTGGACCATCCAAGAAAAAAATCCAGAAGGTTCGCTTGGCAAGTCACCCATCACCTTCAGGAAGAAACGTTGCACCTGATGTCCTCCTTTGTATGCAACACACTCACTTTGTTGACTATTCCTGTACACTTTTCCATATCTGATGAGATGAGTATGTTGGACTTTGGACTTCAGACAACGTGGCTCCTACAACAATGGTTTCATTTACAAACACTGACTGCTACACTCCTGTCTTGTCACTATTTGTCTGAATGTTGTTCCTTATTTTCCCATTGTGCACTGCAATAAATTCATTGTCACAAAATGATTAGCTCCTGTAGTATCATTCACATCTAGCAAGTTTTTAAGTTATCCCCATGTGATTACCAAATGTACATAGAAGCTAGTTGTGTAAGCATGGACATGTGGAATGTCAAGAATGTGCAACTGAGTATCACAACCATGTCACCCCAACACAAAAATGCAAGGGTATAGTCTCACGATATCTTTATTCCATAGTTCCATGCTCAGGCTGGCATAATGTAAAAAATGGAACAAAATGATACATCACTTAACTTATCTGTGTCAGTGACCATAAATTACATGTGTAGACCTCAACAACATGTTATGAGGTGAAACAAATGCCAAATAGATTAAGCAAATGACAATTATTTCCTTTCATCAGCTGAAGCCTTATCAATTACCTCACAAAAGGAATCCTACATCATTGAAAACAAGAAACAAAAACATGGCAGTACAACAGTTTCTGAGCACAGGTTCATTCCAATCTAGTGTTACTGCATCTGGTGGATTGTCACAAACAAATATCAGGGGTGTGCCACAAGCACTGTGGCATACAATGATGAGACACATCAACAGCTACATCCAGTCCATTCACATTGAGGTCTTAGCCAATGTGAAGAAAGGCTACAAAGAGGGCCACGGCGCAAGCGCGCAGCGTCGACATCTCCTGAGGCTTAAGCCGGGAGATCGAGGCTGCTGCGCTGCGCCAGGTGTTGGACTATTTTATTCTTGCTGCAAAGTGGTTTTTATTGTCGTTTTTACTGTGCTTTTTACTGTGTCTTTTTATCCATTGATATTTTAAATCACACTCATCCAGGCATACTTACTACACGCTCCTCTTAATTGACGCATACTAACGCTGTACTTACGATTCCTGCCCGCCCACAATCTTGGAGGTAGCGTGGGGAGCAGTCTAGTGTCTGCTTCCCACACGCTACAAAGAGGGCCATGGCGCATGCGCGCAGCGGACGCCTGTCCGCGCCAGGACATCGCCAGGCGCCAGGGATTATGCCAATTTTACAGCCAATCACGGTAAGCGTAAATTCGCATACAGTGGGGCTGAACTCAGGCTCATTCATGCTGAGTGCCGCCCGATCAGCTTGATCTGCCCAAATGGGGGTCTGCAATTTCTGGAAGGACCCATCTCCTGCATACAATGCAGATTTCAAAGTTTCTTTGATACTGAAATCCCACATAACGCCCCTTCTGCATCGACTTGTGGACAGTATGATACAGCTCCCTTTGTCCCCCTGGATATTAATACTGCCTGCCATACCCAAATCCCCGAGACTACACAGGGCAACTTCTGGACGGGCTTTCTGGGTAACGTGAGATCGCTCCCAAAACACGCCTTAGAGGTTTGGGATATATTAAACACTGATTCACCAGAGGTGGGTTTTCTGACCGAGACTTGGCTGAAACCCACCAGTGGCCCCGATATTAAGATCGCCATTACAGAAGGGTACAGAATCTTGCGGCTTGACAGGCAGCTGAAAACTGGAGGGGGGGTTGCAATCATCCATAAGGAGCCTGTACAAATTACGATGCTAGACCAACGTATTAACGCCCAATTAGAAATCTTAATTTTTAAGATGGAAATGGCCCCACATGATCTATGGAGAGGGGCATTGGTTTACCGGCCTCCGGGCCCCATAAAGGACTTTTCATCACAATTAATGGAAATAATAGCCCCTCATGTGATTGCCTCTAATAGCTTCCTATTATTAGCAAATTTTAACATACACAGCGAAAATCTTTCGCTTCCTGAAATATCTTCCTTTTTCGCTGACCTATCTACACTGCATCTCACTAAAAAGAATGATGGCCCTACGCATACAGCTGGCCACACCATTGACATTATTTTTTCTACTACCGATCGGCTTACCTGTACAGCCCCCCGCCCTATGTGCTGGATGGACCATGCATTCATTAATTTTCAAGTGCAGTGTCTCCATTCATCCACTACAACGGCAGCACACACCCAATTTTTCTACAGACAATGGCACAAAATTAACCCTGAGTCTTTTCTTCAGTCTTTATACCCCCTAGGTATCCCCTGACCAACAACACTGAAGAAAATCTTACCCTCTTCAACACTGCCGTCCTAGCGACCATCAATTCCATCGCCCCTGTAAAGACTTGCACTAAAGCCCCTAGGAGCACTCTGGCTATTTGGTTCACCCCCGAACTACGCATTACGAAAAGCCGCTGCAAAAATTTGGAAAGAAGGTGGCGCCGTACCCATCGAGATACTGATAAAGCAAGCTATAAAACTACGCTCACTCTATACCATAATTAAATCAAACAAGCTCGCAGAGCATACATAGCCCAGCAACTAAGGCAGGCAGGCAATACCCCTAAAATTCTTCATCAAATCCTGCAAGATTTCATTTGTCCTAAAGCATGTGACTTGGACAATAACCTCCCCCAGCCTCTCTGCAACAAAATTAGTTCCTTTTTTATACAAAAAATTGACACCATTTACGATAAATTTTCAAGAACTTTCCACACACCTATGTCTGATGACTCCTCTAAATCTCATAATGCCGACCACCCAACCCTGCTGACCTTCCCACCCCTCTCACGGGACGAGACCATTACACTTTTGTGTAATGTTAAATCTGGCTCCCCCTTAGATGCTATGCCTGCAAAAACCTCGGTGTCTCTCGCACATGTACTCGCAGACGCTGTCAGTCCTCTTCTTAACTCTTCTTTAGGAAAGGGTCTGGTCCCCCCCGCTTGGAAAGCAGCCCAGGTCATTCCATTGCGTAAAAACAACAAACTTCATATGGATGACCTCTCCAACCTCCGTCCTATCTCCCTCTTGCCCTATCTGAGCAAGGTCCTGGAGAAGCATGTGAACAAACATCTCTCAAACCATATCGAAGCGACTGGCTACCTGGACCCGTCCCAATCAGGATTCCGAGCTCATTACAGCACAGAGACCGCCTTGGTAGCCGTCACCGACTACATTAGACTCACACTTGATCAGGGACAGTCTGCCATTCTGGTCCTTTTAGATCTTTCCTCCGCTTTCGATACGGTTGACCATCCGACCTTGCTCGGAAGATTAAGGGAGACTGGACTTGGGGGAATGGCGCTGAACTGGGTAACCAGCTTCCTTTCCAACGTACACAAACACTTAGAAAATCTGACCAAGGGTGTGCCACAGGGCTCCTGTCTGAGCCCTACGTTGTTTAACATCTATGTGGCCCCCCTTTCCTCTCTTCTTAGATCCCTCGGGTTCATCCCCGTGTCTTATGCGGATGACACCCAACTTATCTTTCCATTCGACAAATCTTCTTTGACAGCTCAAACATCTTTCTCCCTGATATGCTGGCTATTTCGCGGTGGATGAGCGATAATTTTCTTCAGCTGAATGCCAGCAAAACGGAGATTGTCCTCTACGGAGATGCCCCCATCATGTGGTCTCCTACCTGGTGGCCAATTGAACAGGGCCCTGCTCCCCTGCCCACACTAACAGTAAAAAATCTGGGTGTGCGATTTGATCAGGCCTTGTCCATGAAGGACCATGTATCTCATACAGTCAGCGCATGCTTTTTTACACTGAGCCTCTTGAGGAAAGCCCTTCCTTATCTCCTGGACTCTTTCCGCAAGACACTTGTTCAGGCTCTTGTATTGAATAAATTGGATTATTGTAATGCCCTTTTGGTCGCTGCTAATGAATCTGCCTTTAGCCGTCTGCAAGTGGTGCAAAACACCGCTGCACGATTAGTTACTAATGCACCGTATAGATCAGCCTCAGTCCCGCTGCTTCAACAACTTCATTGCTTACCTGTGCGGAAACGGGTCAAGTTTAAGCTCTGCTGCTTGACTCATAAAGCACTGTGGGGCCCTGGCCCCCATATCTGGCTGAGAGGCTCCACCAATATACTCACAACCGCGACCTGAGATCCTGTTCCAAATCTCTGTTACTTGTTCCCAGGATAAGGAGAATACGGTTGGGAGGTAAATCCTTCTCCTAACAAGCTCCTATGATCTGGAATCAGCTCTCCCTCCCTCTAAGGCAATGCTCCGACTACTTAAGGTTCAGAAAGATACTGAAGACCACCCTCTTCGTAGAATGACATCTCTTCATCCATCCTGCACAGCTCTGCTAGCGCTGAGAGACCCCCTTGGGTGTGATTCACGCGCTTTATAAACTATTAAAGTAAACTAAACTAAACTAGTACGATTTGGCCATGCAACAACATTGTGATGGCACACATATTGAAATAGGACCACCACACGACAGGGAACAAGTCCAATGGATTAATTGCTACTTCCATCCTGTCGCTGTACAAGTTGGCTTGGTCAAGAGCTGTAAACCCAAAGTCTTTGCCAGACATTCCCAGAAACAATCCATGTCCACTTCTTTCTTCGAAACAGCATCATATACCTGCTGGTGTCACAACTCTGAAATGTCCAAATGAAGATGACATGGTGAAGTTACCTAAAACAGACCAATACAAAGAGATTAGATAGAAGCCTTACATATGACATCAATTACAGTTGACTTCTGGAGTCTACAGTAAATCAGAAAATTTCACCTACACAAAGCAATATCAACCACATGTGCATGTATCTAAGACATTCCTCCACAAACAGCTATGCACAGAGTTTGCCACAGCTGTAGATACCTAACAGGTATCCATTAACATCCCACTCACAGCCTCTCAATCGTCACCGTAACAGTCAAAGTCATGACATTTAACAACATAACTACACTCATGAGAAGAAGTTGTTGATGACCTCTTGACGCATGTCAACTTCTTCCTCTTCATCACTGTCATCAACATTTGCCATTTCAAGATCTTCACCCAGTGGCTCCTGCTGGTCTCCTTCCTCTGCGATGAGAGGGATGTTCCATCACAGTGCGTGTTTGTGGAGCATGCATCAGGCTACAGTGCTCTGACACACTTTCCCAGGTGAGTGGAAGAGGGCTCTCCCAGTCCTGTCAATACATCAGAATCTGGCCTTCAGGAGCCGAAAGGCTGCTCCACTGGCCGCAGTGTTTTTCCATGAGCCTCATTAAAGCAGACTCTCCCTGGCATTGTCGGATTCCTCAGTTGTACCAACAACCATGGACTGTTGGGATACACTGAGTCTCCTAGATAGAAGACACACATATGTGCAATAATGAGTCACATACTTTCAGATGATACGACCTAACATCACACACACAAAGTTTGGACATATCATACTCACCAACAATCTAGCCCATCTCCGGTAGTAGTTTTGACAGCAGCCGTGGTATGGTGATGTTCCACAGTATGAAGGAGTTATGAGCAGATCCTTGGAATCTGGCAGAGACGTAGAAATCTGGTAAACACACAACTTGTACATTGATAGAATGGAAGTACTTCCTGTTCCTATGAACCTGTTCTCTGGCTTGTGGTGGTCCTAAGGCAATATGTGTGCCATCAATAGCTCCAACCACATATGCGATGTAGCCACATCCATAAAATTCACTCTTCACTTTGGCAAATCTTCACGTCTGGGGAACTGGATGTAGCTGTCCATGTGTCTAATCATCTCTAAAGGCACATCAAGTAGTACGCCACTGAACATAGATTGTGACATTCCACTAGATATAGCCACAGTCAGTTATACAAAAGACACAAAGATAAAAGTGAGATGTATTAGAAGCACATTCTTTAAGGATCATCATTTTATGAAACAATCGAAATCTGGAGAAATTAATTTTTTAAAAGGGTAATGTAAACATTACACTGTACTAAATTAGTGCAAATACTTCCAGAGAAAGCAGAGTATAAGTAAATCATTTGGAATAATTAGGAATCAAGCACAAATATATTAGCCCGACCAAACTTTTCTCTATTACTCAATTTCATATATTAATCTTTCTAAGTGTGTAATAGATTTACTTCTCTTAATTGCAGACAAGATATATGACTAAGCTTCATAGTATATACCAAAATTGTCCAATTTACATAAAAAGTGAAAAGCATCCCGATAATAAATGAGTTTCTTCAATAAAAATGTTGGTTGCAAAAGGCGTATTCTGATATCTATATAAAACGTGCAAAACAAGATAAAGTACAATGTAGATTGGAAGATAGGATGGATTTACCATTGTATGGACATTTAGGTAATTGCTCATATATATGTATACATACATATATATATATATATATATATTCACTTAAAAAACCATAGGTTTCACACATGTTATAGTTAGCTGTACATTTCACTCGTAAAAAACCAATGAAATTCCACGTTATAGTTAGATCAGGTAACTATAACTTGCGCGCCCACAATAAACTGCTGATGACATCACATATTACATCACTCATGACATCGTCAGTGACATCACTCATCACATCAATGATGACATCTGAAATGACACATTGTGGATTGCGGTCGCGCAAGTTATAGTTACCTGATCTAACTATAACGTGGAATTTCATTGGTTTTTTACGAGTGAAGTGTACAGCTAACTATAACATGTGTGAAACCTATGGTTTTTTAAGTGAATTTGCAAGGTTTTTTAAATGCTAATTCCTAACTATAACGTGTGTGAAACCTATGGTTTTTTCAGTGAATTTGTACGGTTTTTTAAATGCTAAGTTATGTATTTATTTTTTATTTTTTTTTCTGATTTTTCACCGTGCGCACACCCTGCGCGCACGGTGCACTTCGCGCACCGTGCGCGCGCTGTGGTCACTCGGTGCGCTTCGCACACCGAGCGCCCACGTTGCGCAGTTCATACCGTGCGCGCCTCGCCTTTTTTTACACAGTAACAATTTTTTTTTCTCCCTTGCGGGTCCTTCAATTTATTTAATAAATGTGATTGTTATTTCGTTTTTTTTTTTTTGCCGTGCGCCTACGGTAAGCTTACCGTACGCGCACTCCGCGATTTTTTTTTAAAATTATTAAATGTATTTTTCGTACTTTTTGGTCCTTCGTGGACCCCCTGACAAACGCTAGGGGGTCTGCAACTCTCTTTTGTGCCCCCTTTTCACGTTATCCACCTTTGTTTTTCAGTGCGAGAGACAGAAAATGGCGGCCGACACTTTCTGATTTCGACCGATTCGAATGTTTACAGTCATGTAACCACCAATCAGAATTGAGCTCGCGCACGGCACCGTACGCGTACGGTAAGCTTACCGTAAGCGCACGGAGCGCGCTTACAGATATATATATTGATTTAAATGCTATTTTCTCAGGACCTACTGAACAGATTTACACCAGACCTGCAAAAGGCACATCTCTGACCTGAGGACTACCTCTCTGCCAAATTTCAAGTAATTCTGTTCAGCCTTTCGGGCTGTAGCTCGGACTAAAGGTCCTATGGGAAAATGCATGGGGAAAACGCGTTTTGGGACACCCCTTTTTTCTCAGCCCCCGCTTGACGAATCCCCCCGAGACTTTCAGGGTAGGAGCGGAGCGGAGCGCCCCACCTATTTTGAAAATTTTGCGAGGATTCGTCAACCGGCGCCAAAGTTATTCCAAATAGAATGTTGCGGATTTCCTATGGAAACACGGTCCTAACTATAACTATCTACTGGCGACCGCCAGTAGATAATATATATATATATATATAGATATATATATATATATACATGTATATATATTATCTACTGGCGGTCGCCAGTAGATAGTTATAGTTAGGACCGTGTTTCCATAGGAAATCCGCAGCATTCTATTTGGAATAACTTTGGCGCCGGTTGACGAATCCTCGCGAAATTTTCAAAATAGGTGGGGCGCTCCGCTCCGCTCCTACCCTGAAAGTCTCGGGGGGATTCGTCAAGCGGGGGCTGAGAAAAAAGGGGGGTCCCAAAACGCGTTTTCCCCATGCAATTTTCCATAGGGACCTTTAGTCCAAGGTACAGCCCGAACGGCTGAACAGAATTACTTGAAATTTGGCAGAGAGGTAGTCCTCAGGTCAGGGAAGTGCCTTTTGCAGGTCTGGTGTCAATCTGTTCAGTAGTTCCTGAGAAAATCAAAAGTAAAATCATATACATATGTGGGCGGAGCCTAACCACACATCTCATCCTGAGATCTGATTGGCTGTCAGCACTTCATCCAAGAAGTGTTGGCAGCCATCTTGGGACCAATATACATGATAGCACCTCATTAAAAAGCATTGCAGTTAATAGAAGGTTTTAAGACTTTAGTTGCATTATAAATCATTTGTTGATGGTACCATACTCATTTTAGGAATTGTGGAATGTTCTAAGATGATTTCACCATGTGAAAAAGCCTTCTGCTGGGATATCATGATTGAGAGAAAAATATTTTCTCATGCTTTTCCCACAGAGGTTTGGAAGGTGATCTATAAGCTAAACTGAGAGCTTATTTTCTGTAAATTCACATTATCTTTCTCAGTCATGTGAGAATGAAGTCTGACATTCTCAGTAAAACATGTACATCCAACAAGGGCAGAGACTGTCAGTTGATTCCTTTGTGTTCTACTGCAGCTTCCCAGAGAGTTCCAAAGAACAACTAGAGCGCTAACAGTCCTACTTATGATAAACATATGGCACACCTGAAGCCTCTTGCTTGGATTAAAGTGGTAACTCTTAAAACATTTAATTTAAAAAGGAACAAAATGAGGGGGTTCATTTTTCCATAAAAAGTATGATTAGTGCTGCAGAAAGAAAAATTAGGGCACATTTTGAGTGACTTCTCAAATCCTCTTCTATTTCATTAAAACATTCTGACATGCAGACTGAAACATGCACTTTCAATACCAGCAGCAGTTTTCCCTGGTGAGCAGTAGCTTTACTACAGTGATCTAATGAGCAAAAAGAGTGCTAACATTCTGAATTTATGGCAAATGTGTGACACATCTGAATGCCTTCTTGATGGAATCAAAGTAAAAAACTGAAAGTATTTCCTACTGAGGAGACTGCAGTAAATGAGGAAATTAGGAAACTTCATAACAAATAAGTCTCCCAAGATGGCCACCAGAGACAAAAGAGCCCAAATGTAGCCCAAATATCACCCAGATGTAGCCCAAGTATAGCCCAATGACAGAATGTCCCAGAGTGTTCTTAAAAACAACTAGAGCACTTACTGTCTTCATTATGACAAAAGTATGGCACACCTGAAGCCATCTTGATTGGAATAAACTGGTAACACTTAAAACATTTAATTTAAAAAGGAACACAATGAGGGGGTTCAATTTGCCATAGAAATTATGATTAATGCTGAAGAAAGAAAATGAGGGCACATTTTGAGTGACTTCTCAAATCCTCTTCTATTTCATTAAAACATTCTGACATGCAGACTGAAACATGCACTTTTAATACCAGGAGCAGACTTCCATGGTGAGTAGTTTTACTACAGTGATCTAATGAGCAACTAGAGTGCTAACATTCAGAATTTATGGCAAATGTGTGACATATCTGAATACCTTCATGATGGAATCAAAGTAAAAAACTGAAAGCAT
Organism: Triturus cristatus; assembly: GCF_964204655.1. Taxonomy (NCBI): domain Eukaryota; kingdom Metazoa; phylum Chordata; class Amphibia; order Caudata; family Salamandridae; genus Triturus; species Triturus cristatus. The sequence goes on along the minus strand of NC_140585.1, from coordinate 390,181,922 downwards.
GTCCTACTGAGGAGACTGCAGTACATGAGGAAATTTGGAAACTTCATAACAAATAAATCTCCCAAGATGGCCACCGGAGACAAAAGAGCCCACATGTAGCCCAAAATCACCCAGATGTAGCTCAAATATAGCCCAATGACAGAAGTGTGCAAAACACTTATTATTTTGTGTTTTTTCAGTGTTATATAGTGCAGACTTGTCAGGTATTGGAGTGCTTTACATGAGCATTGGTTACATCACACAAGAACAAATTCATTTTGGTTGTAGACATGGGGAGACTAAGTGATTTGACCAGAATCACAGAATGTCGAGCTGAAGCAGAAACTCCAACCTGGTTCCCCAGTTGCAAAGTCTGCAGTTCTGGAAGTAACACCACATCCTCTCCCCTAAGTGCAACATTTAATCAAGTGGTCAACTGGATAAAAAAACATAAAGATAACAAATAATTTAAAAGTGCTTTGTCGCTATTTGAAAACTCAGAAAATATGTCCTTATTTTAGTCTTTTAGAGCACTAACCATAATTTTGATGCCAATAAGACCCTCTCATATATGTAATTTCTAAAGGAAATGCTCTAGGTATTACAGTTTTGATCACATGAAGATGACGTCAGGCGTTCCACACTTTTGTAATAAATATAGAATGTTAGCAATCTAGTTGTTCATTAGGATACTGTTGAGAGGCAGAGGCCAGGGGCACGGACTCTGAAAATTGAAGGCAGGTAGGAGGGTGCAAAGGCAACAATTTAACCACACTGAGCAGGCAGGATGGGCCGTGGCAGCACAACAGACTATGGAGGGCAGTGGAAAGGGGGGCAGGGGCAACAAACCAACAATACAGGACTTGCAAGAGAGGCTGTAGCAATGTTATAGACCATTGTGGGCAGAAGGAAGAGGCAATGGTAGTACAACCATACATGCCAACAGACCCGATTCAGCCAGGAAACGTCCAATGTTTTTAAGCTCAAATGTGCTTTATTTGATCTGTCTCCTGTCTACAATCTTCTCTTTTTCAATGTAACTCAAAGGGGAAAATCAATACCCCAGTTTTTTTTCAAAATCTCCCTCTTACTAAGTTCAAAATGTTTGCAAGTATGGTACATTGGATCATGGAAGGAAATGGGGTAGGGGCATGGACTTGGATAACAGAGGACAGGAGGGACATGGAGAGGTGCACCAAACTGACCCTGCAGGGCAGGCATCAGGGTTTGCAGCAGCACAATACACCACACAGGGCATGCGGGACGGGAGTGCAGCACAACAATCCATAGAAAGCAAGAGGGAGGGGACAGGACCATGCACATGGACAACAGAGAACAGAGGGGCAAGAGGCAATGGTAGCTAGCTGACCATAATGGACAGACAGGAGAGAAAGCTGCAGCATAACAGACCATAAAGGGCAGGAGCGACGGATCAGGGGCATTACAATGGAACAGACAAGCCAGGAGGGAGGGAGTAGGGGTCTGCACATGTAAACAGAGGGCTGGGGGCAAGGGGGCAGGGCAGGAGCAGCAAGATAGCCATGGAGGTCAGGCAGGATGGGCACTAGAAGCAAGACACACCATGAAGAGCAACACTGAGACTGTGATGGCATACACACAGACCATGGAGGGAAGGTGGGAGGGGGTCAGGGGCAGCTAACTGACCACACAGGGAAGGTGGGAGGAGCCATGGCAGCACAGAAGACCATGCATGGCAAGTGGGAGGGTTAGTGGCAGCACAATGGCTATGATGGGCAAGAAGGAGGGTGCAGGGGCATGCACAAAGGACGATGGAGGATAGAAGGGAGGGTCAGGACCTGTGCACAGACAAGAACGTTCAGGGGAAGGGGCCTCACAACAGACTGCACGGGGTAGGCAGGAGGAGCAGTTGCAGCACAACAGACCAGGGAGGGCAGAAGGGTGTGGCAGTACAATGGACCATGTAGGACAGGAGGAAGAGGAAGGGGCATGGCATGTGGACAGGCAGGGTGGAGGTGGCAGGGACAGGTTACAGTCATCTGACAATGCTAGGCAGGTGGGAGGGGAGTGGCAGCTCAACAGAACACTCAGAGTAGATAGGAGTGGCAGGTCCATGGAACATGGTGGGCAAAAAGGATGGAGCAGGGGCATGCACAAAGACATCGGAGGGCAGGGGGAAGGAGAATAGGGGCAGCAAGCTAAGCACAGAGTTTAAGCAGGAGGTCAATGATGGGGCATAGAATTGGGCAATGGAGGGCAGGAGGAGTGGACTGGTACATCATACTAAATTAAGGGCAGTGGCAGCACATCAGACCATGCATGGCAGGAGGGAGGAGGCTAGTCCATGGCACTACAGAGGATAGGGAGGAGGGGGATGGGGCAGCAAGCTAACTGTTCAGAGAAGGCGGGTATTAGGAACTTTATTGTTTTTAAAACGTGTGTCTGTGCGAACTACTTAAAATATGAACAAGTATGCAGCATAATCTCACTTTTATTCAGGAAGAAGAGGACGTTTGTGACTGTGACTCCGGGCTCACTGGGCAGAATCATCCCCTGACCCTCCACCCCCTATCGCAAAATGTAATGCCCATGAAAAGGGTAGGTGAACACAGTGTTATATAGAACATGGTCCTGAGAGCATGATTGAAAATGAAAACTAGATATAGTGTATGGTATAAACTATGCACCAAAAAGTGTGATATAAGATGAACCGGGCGTGAAATATAATATGCAATACATTGTGCGCAATTACAGATTCATTGGAGAGCGCGAGATAGCACAGGCACTAGCGCGTGCTATGCGATATGCGCCTTGGAGTGTAATATGCACAGGGCAGTGTTGTTTAACCTAACTAGTCTCTAAAGTTGTAATATAAAATATGTGCTGGGGAGTGTAACGTTGCATATGCGCTGTGACAAAGATATGGATCCCAGATTGTAATATTTATGGCATAGCACTGTTCGTTATAACATAGGCATCGAGGAAGGCACGTTAGATGGGGCAATATAACCCATGCGAAGACAAGTGTGGCATGACATATTCACGGGGTGGTGTTACAGTGCACATGGGCTAGAGAGTGTCATAGCATATGCACTAGCTAGTGGAATACAACACAGAGGTGTGTGGCACTCAGCAGGCAATGGTGGGTGTAACACAGCATTGGGCTCTGCCAGGAGCGCGCTGTGACTCTCAAGTGATGTTCGTCCCCTTTCCAGAGAGTAAAATAAAAAGTATTACACATCCGGCAGTGGATGTGTGTTTTATTAACCGTGAGGGGGGTTTCTTGCATAGTTTTGGTCAAATTTTTGTCGAATCCCCTTTGAATGGCTTGGTGTGCATGTGTATTAAATGTGCCCGTCAATAGCTACCCATGTTTGTATAAATAAACGACAAGGGTGTCTACCGGGATTAGGCACGGTAGGGCATCAGACATGTCAGAGCTTCACTAGTGGTGTAAATACATTCCACGTGGATTCATTGTATGCATTGTCGCCTTTTAATGAATATCACGCAAATCGTCATGGTGATAGGTACGTACGGTTTGTCCAGCATGTCCTAGGTGTGTCTATAAATATATATTTTTTTAAAATAATAAAAAACAGTGGCCGGCCCTGGGGATTGGGGTCAAAAAAATATAATTAGGAGACAGGCCCTGGGGGATGGGGTCATCAGTGCCAATAAATTAGAATAAGAAGGGGAACCACACAGCCCCCCTTCTTAAAAAATTAAAATAAATAAAAGACTGGCATCGTGCCGGAGGCCACGCCCCCTCCTTGCAGCACTCTGCAAACACGCCCCCTGGCGAATTGTAAGTTGGGGAATTAATTCCTCTTCAATACTGAGGGTCCCTGAGGGCCAACTAGCCCAACAGGCATCTCCAGTATGCGCCAGGGAGCTGCGCTGCAGACAGGTGTTCTGAGGCCAAGCCCCTTTTTACACCTCTCTGCAATGCAGCTCTGTGGCGCTTACTGGAGGTACCTAGTGGTCTAGTTTTGCCCTAGGGACCCTTAGGATTCAAGGGGACTTAATCTCTCAACTCAGAACAGCCACAGGGCGCGTTTACACAGTGGTGAAGGGAGGGGACGGGGCCTGAGGTGACGTGTGCAAACACGCACTATGGCACGTTTTAAATTGGGGATATAATTTCCCTTCAATACTGAGGGCCCCTGGGGGCTAACTAGCCCACCAAGTGCTTCCAGTAAGCGCCACTAAGCTGCATTGCAGAGAGGTGGTCCAGGCCGTGCCACTTTTTACACCTCTCTGCAACGCAGCTCTGTGGCACTTACTGGAGGTACCTAGTGGGCTAGTTGGACCCTAGGGACCTTCACGATTCAAATGAACTTAATCTCCCAACTAAAAACGGACACAGGGCGTGTTTACACATTGGTGAAGGGAGGGGACGGGGCCTGAGTTAACGTGTGCAAAAACGCCCTGTGGCCTGTTTTAAGAGGTAGTTTTAATCCCCCTGCCCTATTATATACTAGGGGCTTACAGAGGAGGTCATGCTAATCACAGGGGGACCCCAACGCATAATGTTCCCTAGTGTATGTAGGTGTTTTCACTGTATTCTAAGTGTCTTTTAACATAGCACTGGCTCTAGGACTGGTTAGTCAGACTCAGTTACCACCAGTATCCGTCTGAAAAAGTTGAGGGTACAGGATGATTTTGCAACAAGGCTTCTTTCTGCTCTTCTTTTTGTTCTTTCTGCACGTTATCCTTCTTCCTGCACTTTTCTTCGTCTTTGAGGACTTCTGTTGCTTCTTTCTGCACTTCTTTTTTTTCTTTCTGTGCATTTTTTCTTCTTTCTTCACATGTCCTATCTCTGTAGGCATACTTAGAAATTAGCATTTAAAAAACCTTTGAAATTCACAGAAAAAACCATAGGCTTCAGGCTCGTTATAGTTAGGAATTAGCATTTAAAAAACCTCAGAAATTCACTGAAAAAACCATAGGTTTCAGGGGTGTTATAGTTAGCTGGACTTTTCATTTGTACAAAACCATTGAAATTCCCCCGTTATAGTTAGTTCAGCTAACTATAACTCGCGCGCCCGCAATGCACTGCTGATGATGTCACATATCACATCACTCATGACATGGTCAGTGACATCACTCATGACATCACTGATGACATCTCAAATGACATCACTGATGACATCACTGATGACATCATCCTTGTGATAGAGTGGCAGACCTCCTCTCACCCTAATATAACCTTTGATACACACATTCAAAAATAGAGACTAAAATTTTCAAAACAATGGACATACCAATACCAGTTACAACAACCTCTTCAGTAATTCTAAGATCCACATACACATCCACTCATTCACCAACAGTCCTATACAGTCACTCATACATGTACTCACTCATCATATGTACTCATACACCTATACATCCTGTTACACAATGCCACTCATCCATAGAGTTACTCACACACATAGTCACTCATGCTAATAAAGAATCAAACATACATTTACTTGCATATACAGTTATACACACACCACCACACTTACTTCTACGGAAACTTACACATACTTAGTCTTTTAAACAATCACTTATAGAAACACATACTTATTCATACAGGAACTCTTTCAATCTCTCACTCTCACATATACTCACTTATATACACCAATTGTCACATATACTAGTTTAAAACATATGTAGTTACTCATAAAGACACTACTGAGACAGTCATTCACTCACTAACACACCCATACACACACTCATCCACCCATACAGTCCTGCACACATGCTGTCTTCAACACATACAAACAGTGAGTCACTCATTCATGCACCTATGCACTACGTAATACCCCCCACCGAACCATGCAGACACTCAGACTGATACTCAAAAAACCAACTAATAACCTATATAGACACCCATGTAGCTACTCACCAACCCATGCAGCCACTTATACACTAAGTGAGAGACTGATACAGATATTTACATATTTAAACATTACTCACTAAGCCATGTATTCACTATGATACACTTAATCAGTCAGTTACACAATCAATTTTTCAAAAACAAATCATCCATTTAGACACTTATATGCCCATTTATTCTTCCATCGACCTTGAGATATACATATATAAAACATATTTAATTTTCAGAAAAACACACATTCACTGGATGATGTCATCAGTGATGTCATCAGTGATGTCATTTGAGATGTCATCAGTGATGTCATGAGTGATGTCACTGACCATGTCATGAGTGATGTAATATGTGACGTCATCAGCAGTGCATTGCGGGCGCGCGAGTTATAGTTAGCTGAACTAACTATAACGGGGGAATTTCAATGGTTTTGTACAAATGAAAAGTCCAGCTAACTATAACACCCCTGAAACCTATGGTTTTTTCAGTGAATATATATATATATATTATCTACTGGCGGTCGCCAGTAGATAGTTATAGTTAGGATCATGTTTCCATAGGAAATCCGCAACATTCTATTTGGAATAACTTTGGCGCCGATTGACGAATCTTCGCGAAATTTTCAAAATAGGTGGGGCGCTCCGCTCCGCTCCTTCCCTGAAAGTCTTGGGGGGAATTCGTCAAGCGGGGGCTGAGAAAAAGGGGGGGTCCCAAAACGCGTTTTCCCCATGCATTTTTCCATAGGACCTTTAGTCCAAGCTACAGCCCGAACGGCTGAACAGAATTACTTGAAATTTGGCAGAGAGGTAGTCCTCAGGTCAGGGATGTGCCTTTTGCAGGTCTGGTGTAAATCTGTTTAGTATTTCCTGAGAAAATAGCATTTAAAAGCATTTAAATATCTATAAGTGCGCACCGTGTGCGTACGGTAAAACTTACGAGCGCGATTCTGATTGGTTGTTAGATCTTAGTAAACATTCGAATCAGTCGAAACCAGGAAGTGTCGGCCGCCATTTTGTCTCTCGCAGTCTGAGGGGGTGAAAATCAAAGGTGGAGAACGTGAAAAGGGGGCTGGGTGGACAGTTCCTGACCCCCTAGCCTTTGTCAGGGGGTCCCAGAAGGACCCCCAAGGGCCAAAATTTACTTTCATTTTTTTGCGAAAAATCGCAGAGTGCGCGTAGCATGCGCGTACGGTAGAAATGGAAAAATTCCGCGAACTGCGTAACGTGGGCGCGCGGTGCGCCAACAGCGCGCGCATGCTGCGCGTACGGTACGCGCACGGTGAAAAAGATAAATACATAACTTAGCATTTAAAAAAACGTACAAATTCACTGAAAAAACCATAGGTTTCACACACGTTATAGTTAGGAATTAGCATTTAAAAAACCTTGCAAATTCACTTAAAAAACCATAGGTTTCACACATGTTATAGTTAGCTGGACATTTCACTCGTGAAAAACCATTGAAATTCCCCCGTTATAGTTAGTGCAGGCAACTATAACTCACGCAACCGCAATCCTCTGCTGATGACGTCAGATATTACATCACTGATGACATATGAGTCTTTCTGAAAAAAAAATATTTGTAATATATGTATAGCTAAAAATTAATGGAAGAAGACACGGGTAAATCAGTGTCTAAATACAGTGATGTAATATCTGACGTCATCAGCAGAGGATTGCGGTCGCGTGAGTTATAGTTGCCTGCACTAACTATAACGGGGCAATTTCAATGGTTTTTCACGAGTGAAATGTCCAGCTAACTATAACATGTGTGAAACCTATGGTTTTTTAAGTGAATATATATATATATAGATAGATAGATAGATAGATAGATATATTCACTGAAAAAAACAAAGGTTTCAGGGGCATTATAGTTAGGAATTGGCATTTAAAAAACCTTAGAAATTCACTGAAAAAACCATAGGTTTCAGGGGCGTTATAGTTAGCTGGACATTTCCCTTGTACAAAACCCTAGAAATTCCCCTGTTATAGTTAGTTTAGCTAACTATAACTCGCGCCCCAGCAATGCACTGCTGATGACGTCACATATTACATCACTCATGACATGGTCAGTGACATCACTGATGCCATCACTGATGACATCTCAAATGACATCACTGATGACATCACTGATAACATCATCCAGTGAGTATGTGTTTCTGTACAGTTTTAATATGTTTAATATATATAGGGAAAGGTCTGTTGAAGAATGAGTGGGTGTACAAGTGTGTGAATGGATGATTTTCTAGGTGCTTAACTGCATCTATAAGTGAGTCATTAAATGTATCTTACTGCAGACTAGTGACTAAACTGTGTGAATGTCTGTATGTGTCTGTGTGTTGGTTTATAAGTGGCTGCATGGTTTTGTGAATAGCTATATGAGTGTCTATATGGGTTATTGATTGGTTTATCTGTATGGGTGCCTGAGTGTTTGTGTGGGTAGGGTGTGTGTGACTCTGTGCATAGATGTGTGAGTGGGTGATTCTATGGGTGCATGGTTTTAAGAGTGCAACTGCGATGGACTGTATGGTTGGGTGAGTGTATGTATGGGTGTGTTAGTGATTGAATGTATATCTCAGTTGTACATGTATCAGTAACTACATATGTGAAACACAGTGTATATGTTTGTAAGAGTATATAACTATCTATATGTGAGAGTGTGTGATTGCGGGAGTGGCTGTATGGATGAGTGTGTGCTTGTATTAGTAATTGTATAAGAGCGTCACAATTTGTTAGTATTTTTATGAGTAAGTGAACTTGAGTGTGTTTAACTGTATAGGTGAGTAAATTGGACTGTGTTTAATTATGTGAACGACTGACTAGGTGTGTCAGTACCTCAATGGATGATTGGCGGTGTGTGAGTGTCTATATAGGTGTATAAATGCATATGATAGTCTTGTATGGAGTGACTGTAAGTATGAGTGACTGTACAGGTGAGTGAGTGGAGGTGTATGTAGACCTAAGAGTTAATGTTATGTTATGTTATGTTATTGCATTTTATATAGCGCGACAAATACCCGGAGGTGTCCTGGCGCTGACATGAAAACTGAAAGGGCTTAGGAAGGGAGCTTCAATGCGGAAACGTGAGTCTATTCCTTCCGGAACAGCCAGGTCTTTAGTTCCCTTCTGAATAGTAAAAGATCAGTCGTAGCCCTGAGGTACGGCGGAAGTTCATTCCAAACTTTGGCAGCCCCGTAGATGAAACTCCTGCCTCCCCAGCGCGCCTTCCTAACGCGTGGGACATGTGCCAGGTAATGAGTGGGTATGTAGTTATTGGTATTGGAGTATCTATGGTTTTCAAAATGGCCGTCTGAAATTTTGAGTCGGTGTATCAAAGGTTATATTAGGGTGTGAGAAGATGCACTCATTTATCACATGGATGACATCATCAGTGATGTCATCAGTGATGTCATTTGAGATGTCATCAGTCCATGACCATGTCATGAGTGATGTAATATGCGAGGTCATCAGCAGTGCATTGCGGGGGCGCGAGTTATAGTTAGCTGAACTAACTATAACAGGGGAATTTCTAGGGTTTTGTACGAGGGAAATGTCCAGCTAACTATAAAGCCCCTGAAACCTGTGTTTTTTTCAGTGAATTTCTAAGGTCTTTAAATGCCAATTCCTAACTATAACGCCCCTGAAACCTTTGTTTTTTTCAGTGAATTTCAAAGGTTTTTTAAATGCCAATTCCTAACTATAACGTGCATGAAACCTATGGTTTTTTCAGTGAATTTCAAAGGTTTTTTAAATGCTAATTCCTATCTATAACTTATCTCTAAAGATATCATGTTTAATGATTTTGATTGGATTTCTATATTTTTCCAATTCAGTGTGTCAATTTCATTAATTATGTTTTTTTAAAATACTTTATTATCACCATTTTTTAAACTTATTTTTTCAATTAATTCTTTTAAAAATTAAAAAATATTATTTGAATTTAATGGGTTTTTCAAACATATTTTTTATATTTTTCAAAATATTGTTTTAACTATATGTTCAAAACTTTATTTCATATATTTGATTTCCATGTATTTGGATCCGCGCACCCTATGCGCACCGTTCTCAATCCCGACGCGTTAGCATCTGCGCATGGTACGAGTTGGGTACATGTTTAGTGCGCGATCGCAATGCGACTGGTACGCGACTCCCAGCCTATACGCGACACGTTCGATGTACGTAACGTGACGTTTACGCGCTTCCGCGATGCATCATGTGTGTCTATGACGCGGTAGATGCGTGGATCCCGTGAAATATTTAACATTTAAAAAAAACATATATATATATGTATTTCATGTGAATATTAATTGAAGACAAACTCTAAACTAGTCTTAAAAGTAATATATTTTTACATCTAATCCTATATATCTTTTTAATTCAATTTCGCGGATGCGCTCTGGGTGCGTGCTGTGTATGCGCAGGGTGCGCGGATCCCATGTGACCTGCAAAAAAAGAGATTTGATTGGTTCATTACACTTCCTGTTCTAACTATTGAAAGACCCCACCCAATTCAATCATTCTTCTTTGACCTTCTTTGGAGGAGCATCTCTTTGCAGAGAAGAAGATTTTTTAGACTAAGTTTACACTTAGCTCTAACTTTTTTCAACTAAAAATGTCTTCAGGGCAGCAGGTATCACCTGCATCTCCTCATACATCTGAGGATGAATTTTTGGAGGAGGCACCACGCAAAGAACGTTTTTCTTCAGTGGTGTGGAAATTTTTTACTTTTCCCGAGGGGCAGAATAAGACCAATGTCACCTTGGTCACGTGCAAGATTTGCAAAAGAGTGCTGTCGCGAGGGGATCCTAACAAGAAATACTCGTGCAGCACGGCAAGTATGATGAAGTACCTGAGGATCCTTCATCCGAACAATCTTGCACGAGAAGAGTGCCGACGGATGAGAAACACTCCTGCTCCTGCGCCTTCCACCTCATCGCAGCCGAGCACTTCAAGAGTGCATCCATCAGCCCAAAACTTGGACATCCGTCCTCAATTTCAATATTTAAAAGTGCTCTGCACTAAGTGCAATGCGACTTTGTGCTACGGTGAGCAGTCGATCGATCTGATCTGCCGCCGGCAAGAAAGTCACATTTGCTAGTTTTTTTTTTTTTAGGTTTTTTTTGTTCCTTGAAGTTCATTGTTTGGTTTCTCCTGTTTTGTTTTTTGGGTTTTTTTTTGCAGAAAAACCAAAAAAAAAAAAAAATTGTTCAGAAAACCCCTAAAAAAATATAAAAGAAGAAGAAAAAAAAATGTTCTTGTAAGAACTAACTTTCCTGGTTTAAAAAAAGAGCTAAATTTCTTTGTTAGTGTGTGAAAGTTTAGATGAATGCATGTGTAGTACATAATTGACTGAATGAATGCATTAGTAGCGTATGGTGAATGTATAAGTGCAGAACTATGAGGAAGTGCTGCAGCATCACACAGTAACCTCTTTAACTGCAGTGTGCTGTAGTACTTCCGAAGCACAGGGATGAAACATATTTACATAAATATGTTGCAAATCTATGCTTCTCTCTGCACGGATGCTTAAACTGCAGCCATGTGGTGACACAGGCACCCTTGCACCATAGTGCAAGGATATCTGTGTCATGTGCTGTTTGTTTTTGTGCAGAAAGACACACCTTCCTGCACAAAAACAATCAGTAAAGGCATTTTTCTCCTTCAATGTATGCTGAGCATTGTAGCATGCATTGAAGATATAAAAATGTGGAGAAATGAAAACAATTCTCCTTGTTGTGCTTTCCTACACCAATTTTAGAATGGTGCAGCATTCACACACATATCGAGATTTATGATTTCTGACAAATATAGACGTGTCTTGTTCTATGAGTATTCAGTGCAATCATGCTCAACAACACTTATAGAACACCCTTTCAACGCAAACTGGTGTGCATAATGAGGTTGTATTTACATGGAGTATAAAATGTGCACAGAGTGCCTTTTCCTCTCTTTGTAAATATGAAAGAGTGTCTTGCGCAATAACTATGTTACAAAAAGTGGCATATTTCCAGTTTTAAAATTCCTTGCGAATGAAATAAGGTAAGCACAGAGTTTGGTCTGCAAAGATGTTCAAAGAAGAATGATTGAAATGATTGCGGTCCTTCAATAGCTACAATGGGAAATATTATGAACCCCTCAAATCTAATTTTTTTGCAGGTCACATGATATCTGATTATGGTCAGATTTCAAAACTACATAGGTATAAACAGAGTGTTTTTAGAAACGTGTTTCAACTTTGTAGCTTCTTGCAGACCTCCTCATTCTGCATATTGAGACTTAGTTAAACTTACCTTCACAGTAATAGCAATAAAAAATGGTATACATTTTTTTCAGATTTTCATTGCAATCTAAATTCATATAAATTGCTTATTTTTAAATTTGGATCTGTGAAAGAAAAGGAAAAAAAATTATAACATGCAATAATAAATTTTTTACAACACAGCATAATTTCCACAACATAATTTGTTTGCCTTTTTTGCTGTTCTCAGAATATATTGAATTTCACTAAAAATAGTGATTTCAATCATACTCATCACTTAACAGCGGGCAAAAAAAAAAAACAATCAGAAAGATTGTTAAGAAAAAAAAAACATGCTATTCTCAGCAAAATACCACAAGATACAAATCACAGATATATAAAATGCTTACGGCTAACAAAATTTTATAAGTTTAACTTACAAAAACTGTAAATGTTGTCGCTTTAAAATATTCACTGAATCTAAGGATGAATTTTTGGAGGAGGCACCACGCCCACAACGTTTTTCTTCAGTGCTGTGGACATTTTTTACTTTTTCCGAGGGGCAGACAAAGATCAATGCCACTTTGGTCACGTGCAAGATTTGCAAAAGAGTTCTGTTGCGAGGGGATACTAACAAGAAATACTCATACGGCACGGCAAGTATGATGAAACACCTAAGGACCCTTCATCCAAACAATCTTGCACGAGAGGAGTGCAAACAGATGAGAAACACTCCTGTTCTGTATCTGTAAAAAAGAATGTGGTACAAAACGGGGTGGTGATGGACGGAGCATCAGAACCAATCAAACACTCACACCCAGTCAACAGATCTGGGCTTGATCCATCACCGTTCTTTAGCCCACTCTGCCACCCCAGTTCAGACATGGCCATATGCAAATCAGTCTGACCCTGTGCCTCATGGGAACAGTCCAGCCCGAACTGCCAAGCCATGCCTTCCCTGGACCAGAAACAAGCTTCCTAGGACCGGTTTCTGGCATTTCAGCCGTCTTCAGCCAGGCTTGCTTGAATCCAGTGGCAAAGTGAGCAAGGGAGTCACGTCTGAGCATACCCTGCCAACTTATGGCGAACAAAGTGGTACAAAAGGGGGTGGTGATGGACGGAGCATCAGAACCAATCAAACACTCACACCCAGTCAACAGATCTGGGCTTGATCCATCACCGTTCTTTAGCCCACTCTGCCACCCCAGTTCAGACATGGCCATATGCAAATCAGTCTGACCCTGTGCCTCATGGGAACAGTCCAGCCCGAACTGCCAAGCCATGCCTTCCCTGGACCAGAAACAAGCTTCCTAGGACCGGTTTCTGGCATTTCAGCCGTCTTCAGCCAGGCTTGCTTGAATCCAGTGGCAAAGTGAGCAAGGGACTCACGTCTGAGCATACCCTGCCAACTTATGGCGAACAAAGTGGTACAAAAGGGGGTGGTGATGGACGGAGCATCAGAACCAATCAAACACTCACACCCAGTCAACTGACTGGGTGTGAGCGTTTGATTGGTTCTGATGCTCCGTCCATCACCACCCCCTTTTGTACCGCTCTGTAAAAAAGAATCACAAATAAATGTATATTAATAACTTTCAAATGTATACTATTCCATTACTGTACAAACACATTTTATATAAAAACTGACTAAGAAACTATAGCCCTGAACCACAAGTGTGACGATGGTTAAAACACTACATGCATAGTGCATACTACTTTGAAGCAGTTCATGCCCTAAAGCCTACCTCACTAAAAGACTACATGCTAACTGACTGAATGATTACAGTACTATAAGGAGACACACTGGGTGAGTAACAGGGTGTTTGCTAGAAGTTAATGAATACTGACTGGGGAATTGAAGGTGTGAAAGACAACTGTGTAGTTGGTTAGAGGCCTGCATGCATAGTGAATAGGCATTTGAAGCAGTCTATGTGCTAAGGCCTGGCTCACTGGATGAGTAATTGGGAACTGACGGAATGATTAGAGTACAGCAAAGAGAGTGCCTGGGTGAATTTATAAGTGGTTGGCTTTTGACACAGTGAATGGATTAGTACTTGGTACTGAATGGGTCACTAGAGGAGTGCAAAGGGAGTGACAGGATGTTTCCTGGACTGTATGGATACTGACTAGGGAATTGAAGATGTGAAAGACAAATGTATACTATGTTAGCAGACTGCATGCATACTGCATAGACATTTGAAGCAGTCTATGTGTAAATGTATGGTTCACAACATGAGTACTTGGAAACTGACTAAATCATCAGACTACTGCTAGGACAGTGCCTGGGTAAAACGTTTACATTTTCAGTTCTGGCACAGTGAAGAGAATAGTACACGGTACTGCACTTTAGTGTCAAACCCTGATTCATTTTATCAATGCATAAGCAAAGAATAGCTTCTAAAGCTACTAAAACTTGACAACATGACCGGTTTTAAAACAGTTATCTGCCAGCAAATACACGATGTTACCAAATGCTTCTATCATAATCCTTACCCAAATGTACACAGACTCACAGTGTGATTTTAGACAAGCAACACTATCCTAGAAGTTTACCAGAACTCATTCACTAGTCTGGAAGAGATAAGGGTACTGCACACAATCTACATATTAAAGTACAGCACATTAGTGTCAAAGCATGACTCATTTTAGCAATGCATAAGCAAAGACTGGCTTCTAATGCTACTAAAACCTGACAACATGACAGGTTTTAAAACAGTTATCTGTCAGCAAATACACGATGTTACCAAATGCTTCTCTCACAGTGGTTCCCAAATGCACACATACTCACTGTGTGATTCTAGACAAACAACACTATCCCTTGCACTATACCAAAACACATTTCTTCATCTAGAAAGAGTACTACATTTTAGTATAGAAACATAACTCATTTCACAAATTCATAAACAATGACTGGTTTCTAATTCTACCAAAATATAAACAGCACAGTTATCTGTCTGCAAACACATGAAAAACACAAATGCTTATCACAGAATGGTTTCTACATGCACACACACTGTCAATAAGATTGTTGAGAAAAAAAGTACTCCCTACACTTTAGCAGGAGAAATACATTAGTCTGATTAAAATCAAAATAGTCTACATACATCCCCTCATAATTAAATAACTCACCTTTCTAGTTGTTTTGTAGATTAAGAAGTATATCAGTCACACACCAGATTTTCTTTTACAGAATCTCTGCACTGTGCACCTCTCAGCAAAAACAAAGAATGGAAAAGTTTCCCTTTCATTTTCCACACATATACATGTAAACATCAAATCACAATCCTTCACACATAAATTCAAAAGCAAACACGCATTTCTATTGGTTAAACATTTCAACCCTTTCCAAATGAAATACATTTCAACCCTTCCCCCAATCTGCCTTCTGCCTGTTACCATAGAAACAGGTCATGGAACACTGCACTGAGTACACAGGTCACAAGTTCAGCACACAATGTTGCTAAACAAGACATCAAGTGTGCTTGACTTTTCAACATATCAGCTTATCAAATATAATGTTCCTTACAATAAGTTTTTGTTAACCAATAAGAATCATGCCTTTAAAAAACAGAAATATCCACCCTACCTTTCAGTGTAGAAAGTTGTCATACAACCAATGATTTCTTGTCTTTTTTCAATTTTTTTGTCCTTGGATCCGCGCACCCAACGCGAGAGGATCCGTGCACCAAACGCGATAGGATGCGCGCACCCTGCGCGCATTTTGCCGTTTAAAAAAATAAAGGGGGGCCCCAGGGAGTCCTTCTGGGACCCCCTAAGCACCTCTAGAGGGTCAGAGTATTTCCACTCTGCCCCCTTTATATGTTTTACACACTTATTCCCCTTGCTTCTTCAGCCTCGCTTCTACCGAGGCAGAAAATGGCCGCCAACAGTTCCTGGTTTCGAATGTCGACAGACACTCGACAGCCAATTAGCATTCAGCGTGTGATCGGGAGGGTGCGCGCTTGGTTCGAGGAGGGTGCACTTACGGTGTGGGTCGGGTGCGCGGATCCTCCACGGCCATAAATATATCTGTACTTTTAACTCTAGTTTTCTCAGGAACTACTGAACGGATTCACACCATTTATGCAAAAGGCACGAGTCTGAACTGAGGACTACCTCTTTGCCAAATTTGGTGTCATTCCGTTCAGCGGTTCGGGCTGTAGCTGCGACAACAGATCCTATGGGAAATTGCATGGGAATAACGCGTTTTGGGACCCCCCTTCTTTCTCTGCCCCCGCTTGACGAATTACCACGAAACCTTCAGTGTAGGAGCGGAGTGGAGCTGGCCAAAAGTTTGGAATATTTCGCGAAGATTCGTCAACCGGCGCCAGACTTATTGGGAATAGAATGTTGCGGATTTCCTATGGAAAATAGGTCCTAACTATAACTATCTTCTGGCGACCGCCAGTAGATTATATCATTGTTGTCATCATCTCACGGAGTCAGTGCCTGTCTGTTCGCCGCCGCCAGGATTGGTGTAAATATTACAGATTGACCTCGATCTGGCCGCTGACCCTCCTCGCTCAGGTGCTCTGTGCATCTGGAACCTCATGGTATTGTTCTCTCGAAAAGAAAACGCAGAGCCCCCCGAAGCCGACATCCCGTGATCCGATAACCCGAAACGTCCATCACCCAGACGAGCATCCTGTTCCTTGCGGAGGCCAGAGGGCAATCAGAGTTTCAGGTAGGCTCGCTGGGGTGGAATTTGAGGTGGTTGCATGCATTACAAGGTGGCTGATGGGAGAGGTAGTCCCGTGTATTTGAAAACGGGCAGTGAGTGACAAGGAAGACAATTGTATCCTACAATGGCTGCGGAGTGGGTCAGAGAGCGGGAAGAGGCAGCAATAGACATTTTCAGTGACACTGATAGCAATGCCTCACTTTCCACTGTGGCAACAGGATCGGCAGCACAGCAAACAGTAAACGATATTGTTAAAACTACACATGAACTCGAAAAACTGCGTAAAGGCGAAATCGCCAGATGGTGGGAATGCAAATCGCTCCAGCGTTATCTTGATGTTGGATGCGTCCCGAGGGGCCTGAGAATCCTCGTAGCGCCAACTTATGAGAACCCTAATCCTTAGATGCTGAGAGAGTGGGCAGAGAACAGCACCGACTCATCAAGGAGAATGCTGCAAATATTAATCAAACACGCCACGAGCGATCGAGACGACATCCTCACGAAAATAGATTAATTGTTCAAAGAACTTGAGAAATCTGGCAATCAAGATGAGATCGGTAAAATAATGGCAGACATGAAAATAAGGCTGGCTAAATACAAACAATCAGTAAAAGACAGAAAGGCTGTCAAATTCCAGCGAGACAGAAATGACTACATGAATGGGAAAATATATACATTCTCTAAAAAATATACGCCGCCAGCAATTATCAGCTGCAGCAGAAATACAGATAAGACCAACAGAACCTAGTGGGTCAAAATTGAGTTCTGAATTGGAGTCAGACATAGAGCCAACAGGTACTGAAAAACGGAAAACGCCTACTGTGGTTCAAGAATTTGTTTTTTTACGGCTAGAACTAATAATGAGCCTGCGACCACGACCGCCGCAGCCGGAAACCAAAAGTACCCCCACAAATCAAAAAGGAGGAAAAAAACAAACAGACGATGGGGCAAAGGAAACACAAAACCAGAACAAACAGCCATACAGAAGAAACAGACAGAGATAAACATACATACAGACTCTGAAAACACAGTAATTAATCTCACCAATATGGAGCTCACCACTGATGAACAAAGAATTCTTTCGTTAGGCCTCACGTTCTGTGCTAAAAACAATTTTGATTACGCACAAACTAGTGTGGACTTTTTTCAGTTTGTTAGAAAACTTAAATTGCAAAAACATTTTTTCAATAATTTTAAACAAAACAATGAAATTGCAAGTAGTGATGACCCCTTCAATGTACTTACTGTGGGGGATATGTCTCTCCTTCAGAATTTGGTTAACATGGAAGAATCAGACTACCAGGAAACAACTACCGACTTTGACTTATCAGCTTGTATGGACATTCTCAGTACGGTACCAAAGCCGTTTAAACCCAAATCAGTGTTTACCCCTATGATGCCTAAATATCGGCTTGACATCTTTGCCGAGAATGTAATAAAAGACCTAAAGGAACTGGTTCACAAAAGCAGTAAGGAGTTTGCCAGTACCAATCGGAACAAGATGACTAAATATAATAAACTTGTCAACAAAATAAAGCAACGTCAAGACATAGTGGTCCGATGGTCGGACAAAGGCGGAAATGTTGTCCTCTGGCCACTGGAGCAATACAATAAAGAAGCCTTAAACCAACTTCAAAACAGAGACTGTTCCAGCCGTATAAGTCCAAATTGTATTATTGGAATTAAAGAGAAGTTTCATAGAGCGTTGTATGAATGGAGAGGAGTGGGACTGTTATCCAAACAAGAACTCGAGTTCCTAAAGACAAACTACCCAGTGACACCACAGTTGTATTTAATTCCCAAAATACATAAAAATCCACTGGAGCCCCCAGGAAGACCAATCATCGCAGCTATAGGGGGACTCTTTGAAAACACATCAAGATTCATAGACTATATTCTGCAACCAGCTGTATGTGAACTGCCTGCCTATATAAAAGACACTGGTGACTTTTTAACCAAAATCTATGATGTATCTTGGGAATCTAACTATATACTGATTACAATGGATGTGAACACACTTTATACTAGTATTAGACACAAGAATGGACTTAATGCCCTCAGTTACTACCTAGGCAAAAGGCATATTTATTTGTTTCAACACACTAGGATGCTACTACAAATGGCAGAAATGTGTTTGGAAGATAACATTTTTCTATTTGACAAACGCACGTACAAACAGCTGCAGGGCACAGCCATGGGTACTTGCTTTGCCCCCAGCTATGCTAATTTGCATATGGTGGGAGGAGTAAGTACTCATGAAAACTCAAGGAGAAAAAATGGCTGAAAATGCTATCCTATACGTCAGATACATTACCGACATATCTATCCTGTGGCAAAGGGCCTTAGAAAGTGCCAACATCTTCTCAAGAGAAATAAATAACAATTCTTTGAATCTCACTTTCACATGCAACGCTAGTACCAAGTGCATACATTTCCTAGACCTAGAAATCTTTGTAGAGAATAGCAAAATTCAATCAATAACTTATAGAAAACCCACAGCTGGAAATGCGATACTCCATGCAAACAGTCTCCACCCTACCCCACTAAAAGAGAGCATAACGTACGCAGAATGCTTGCACATGAAACGGAATTGTAGCACCATTGAAGGGTTAGAACAATCCACCGGATCTTTGCAATAGACTAGAACGCAGAGGGTACAGCTCAGACACACTAGTGAAAGCGAAAACCAAAACAGCCAATACTCTGAGAGAGGATTTGCTCTTCAGGAAAGATAAGAAGACTAAAAACGCTAATATTTCCAACAAAACTGACACCCCTAGACTCATCACAGGGTTCAATGCATATCATGCAAGCGTATGTAGAATACTACACAGACATTGGAACACTGTGCGCAATGACCCAGACACCAGTTATAGGCCCCGTGTGCACTAGAAAACCCCAGATTACATTCAAGAGGGCCAAATCCATGCGCCAGGAGTTAGTCAGCAACTCCCCTGCAATCACTAAAGGTTGCACCTGGCTTAAAGCTCAAAAGGGTTTTCACAAATGCGCGAAGTGTACGGCATGTAAACATGGTGTCAATACCAGAATGGTCCAGATGCCCTTCCGACAGTCACCCTATGTAATCAGAGGTAGCTTTACCTGCAAATCGGACTTCGCTGTCTATGTGTTGTACTGCACATGCAGCAAAGTGTACGTGGGTAGTACCATCCACCCAGTGCATGTCCGCATTCTCCAACACCTTAGGGCCATTTCTAATAATGACCCTACCTACCCTGTTGTCAGACACATAAATACATCACATGGAGCTAAGCCACAGGATCCATTTTTCTACGTGATCGACACAGCTCCCAGAAACCCTAGAGGAGGGAACAGACAGTTGGCCCTTAGAAGATTGGAATCACGCTACATCATCCTCTTCAATTCTAAAATCCCCAATGGGATGAATGCGGATGAGACACTGAATGTGCATCTGTAATTTGTCTTAGCTGCCTGTCCTGCCCCGGCCCAGTCTCCTTAACGTTAGGTCACATTTCACTTATACTTTGTTATGTTATTTTTCACTCACGATAGGGTCTATTACACGCGACATGACTCTACACTGAAATAGTCTGTGGTACCGCCTATTTTAGCTTTATAATTCAGTATAGGTGAAATCAAGCCTTAGTTACTCTGCCCACTGGGGCTAGACTGCAGTTGCTTCTAGGTTGCATATCGCCTATGATCTCACACATACTTCCTGTGAGACAACACATTACAATATGATGAGTTTATCTGACTGACCTACAAATATACATGTTGGAGCACTTCTGTTAGGTCAGAATCACTAACACTACGCCACCTATAAGTGTTGGCCCCCTCACTTATCCTAAATATACAATTATCGTATTGTAAACACAATAAACCTTAGCTTTTGGCTTTCGCGCTTTTGCATTGCATTATATAGCTTCAATCTCCCATTGCGATTTCTTCTATGTCCATACGTGTAAACAGGAATATTGTCACATTTGTTACAATTACACATGCTGCTTAATAACCTTTTATTTTCATTTAAGGTATTGTTGTGCGGATGATGTAGTGTTACATTAACAATAATAATGTGTTTTTTCCTTTGATTACATGAGCTTTGCATCTTACACGAGTGAAAGCTCACAGCCATGTAAATACAAACATAGGTGACTTCTATGTCTACTACCAGGCCACTGGTTGCTGTGACAACCAACAGTGCGTGGTGCATAAAGTACAGATAATCAGAAATGTACCAAATGTAGTGATCAAGGCTGTACGCCACCGAAACGTGTCTAGGTCGTTGATGGATTAAACTTCTTTGTTGTCATCATTTCACGGAGTCAGTGCCTGTCTGTTCGCTGCCGCCAGGATTGATGTAAATATATATATGGGACTACAAATCCCATGATACCGCAAAGACTCTGCACCAAGCTAAGCCCACTGGGGGCGTGTTTCACCAATTTGGAAATGATTAAAGGAAGTGAGCAAATCAATGCAAATCTTGACTCAACAGCCCATGAAGAAGAGACGTGTCAGCCTCGAAACGCGTCGCATGGAACCAATGCTGGCAACATAAGGCGAGCTGCAGCGAGGCGTACAGACCAGATGGTCAGGAGCACCGTTGAGTGCCCTCTCATTGCTTACGGGGTATTGGTTGAAAAATAAGCCACACAGATCCAGTTCTTGATTGTGAAGATTTATTCACGGGCACAAAAACAGACGCGTTTCGAGCTATCCAGCTCTCGGTCATATATATATTCAAATAGGATTATCCCTCTTGAAAAATACCCATCCGGGACTCCCGAAGGATACTTGTGGCATCTGAGGAAGTTCAAACGAACGAAACAAGTCATGCCGAGTGATTTTAATAAATCTCTGCTTTCCTGAGAACCTGTGTGTGCTCGACTTCTGTGCTCACAGGAAAGGAGTGTGGTTTGGATGTTTTGGGTGCAGCCACTAGCACCCTGTGAGCACCCACCTCGAAAGTGATTCGGCGGAATTGTGGCAACGTGGTGACAATTTGAAAACTTTTCAAAAATGCAGAAACCCCGCTTACCCAGAGCAGTGTATTTTGCCATTATAGATGGACTAAGACTTTGTGGGAGGCGGCTCCTCACCTGGAAAGTGCCTGCTGGTCCTGCTCCGGGATGGTAGCAGTGAGGTGAGGGATCGGGTGAGCTACTGCCAGTAGAAGATCGCGCCCGCAAGAGATCATAGGCAAGCTTGGGGTATGGAGAAGACACCGCCTGGGGCAAGTACTTACGTTTGGTGTCTGTTCCGCACGGATTTACATGGTGAAGTCCGAGCCAGGTTTTCCCTACAGCAGTGCCTGCAATGTTCCCAGCTCGACTTCTGTGCTCACAGCAAAGGAGTGTGGTTTGGAGATATATATATATCAGCAAAGCACTCTCCTCACTCGTATCCAACCAGCTGAGTAGAAGGGAGCACGGACCACGGGATTCTTTTCCAATATCTGTTTGTTTATTCACAAAACTCAAACAAACAAGGCAGCCATAACGCGTTTCATCCCTCCTGGGGGACTTGATCACATGACGCAGTTTAGCCAATGGCATACGGTATTTGAAGGAAAAACATTTTTTTACATTTTTTACACCATGTCATCTGATTGGGCAGCATTTCAACATTGGTTTCCTATGTAAATTTCATTTCTAATGCCGTTTAATCAACATAGATGTAAGGTGAGTCATTGGTATTTGATTTTCACAAGACATCTCAGGCTAAATCCTGTAATGCTCACCGTTAAAGGATTACAATATCGATTAAAGAAATTAAGTCTGATTTTACAATGGTAATCCAAATAAAATAACGCTCATGTTGATCCTAAAAGAATGAGGTAGAATTGTTGTCACTAGTGCAACATATAGCTTCTCTAAAATTAGAGAGAAAGAATAATAAAATATATGAATATATGAACATGTGAACACATGCACTTAAAAAAATATATACATATATACAACCATTCAAGGTTTCTCTTATAGTGTTAAATCCAACATATTTTGAGGATTTTAGGAGAATTATGTGAGAAATTGTTATTATTGGCATGTCATAAAACATGAACTCATAAATAAATATCATGAATAAATCTGTTTAAATAACACGATTCACAATTAAGATGGTTAAAAAGTTAAAAAGTTAACTGTGTATAAATATATATTAAATATTAAAAACACATAAATATACACAAACAATATCCAAACCTTAAATATTAAATATTAAATATTAAATACAAAAATATCTAAAACCATCAATTGTTCATAATTTCAAGTTATCAATGTTGGTTCACACTATGTCTCACCAATCTTTGGACTAAAATATCTTATTAAGCTAAATGATCTGCAATAAGTTGAGTTGGGTCAACTGAACCAACAAGTCATGATGAGCATACATTTCAATTTATAAGTGTGTTAAACCACTGTTTGTGCCTATCTACTGGATGACAAAAAATATATAGTGGAAGAATTGATACCAACAGTGGTGAAACAATTTTTTCTTAAAAACATATACTTAAAATACAGTATAAGTACATATAAAAACATTTACATTTGATTGTGTGCTAAAAAGATACCTAAAAACACCGTGATAAATAAAACTAATGTGTTTGAGAGAAAAGGAGAGGTAGATATATCTAGTGGAGGCAAAGAAGGGCCCTTTGGCTTATGGCTATTAGATATTGCATTAAATGTGTCATTGCCGCAATACCCTCATACTTGTGGCATGTTGATGCTTTAAGTAATTTAGTGGTCTAGGCAAATGTTATTGGATAGGACGGCAAAAAGGGCTAAGGTGGCCAATAATTGGAAAGGTTATAGATAGTAAACTTTATTATAGACTCGCATGTAATTCCTCAGAGCTATTGAGTCCGTTTGGATGTTTGCTATCCAAATTTAAAATGTAGTGCATTTCCAATAATCTAAGGGATTTCTCCCTATCACCACCTCTTTTGTTTCTGGTTACAGAATCAATGAAAAAGTATTTGAGATCTTTAGGGTTGCCTTCATGCTTTTCATGAAAATGCCGTGCTACCGGGTATGCCTGGTCTTTGTTCTTAATAGCTCGTAGGTGTTGGAGTACCCTTTTGTGGCCTGGTAATATAGTACTCCCTATGTACCTTAAATTGCAAGGGCACTCCAAAACATAAACCACATAGTCTGTCTTGCAGTTAAGGGCTTTGGTAATGACTTTGTCTGGGCCGCCAAAAGGAGTAGGATAGCTAGATGTGGAAACACCATGCTGACAGGCCTTGCAGGTCTTACATTTAAAAAAACCAAATCGTTGGGCCAGCCAAGATCCCTTGGCTGCGATTCCGCAAGGATCATTGTCAACAAGAGAATCCCTCATAGAAATCCCTTTCCGATAAGTCATATATATATATATATTCAAATGGGATTTTCCCTCTTGAAAAATAACCATCCGGCACTCCGAAGGATACTGGTCACTCGGTAAGTTTATTCACATGATGAAATTACATCAACGCGTTTCAGCAGTCTCACGCTGCCTTGTTCACGATGCCTGAGTGCCATTACATTTTCGTTAAAATACTCTAAATAAGAGAGGAAATCAACATGGGACTTCATTCACAGTAATCACGCAATGCTAAACCGCTTACAAAGTGGCAGCCATCTCTGAACATGTTTGATTTGAACATACATCAGTGGATGCAGACAGTTTCATTCATTTCCTGTTCTTTCTGATATTTCTTAAATTGTAACGGATATTTAGAAAATATTACCCTTTAAAGCATACGTAATTCAAACAATCAAACAAACTGGATTAATATACTTAGCATAAACCTTAATTTCTTGCGTTTCTAACCCAGTATTATCGTTGATTAAATGTATAATTACATCATTGGCCAATATTTCAATTTTCATTCCATTACATATATTTTTATAAACTTGGCAGAAAATTAAAGTGCAAGTGCAGAGACTCATATAACCCTGAGTAAAAGGGTTCTTTTGGCAAGTGCCTATTTTTATACTGTGAAATTCTTTGTTCAAAAGTGCAAGTGCTTTAGTGCAAATTAGTCAGTTCCCCTGACTGGAATTTATGCAAATGCTTATAAATATATTATTCTATAACCCTTCCAGGAAATAAAAACTTCATATATTTTTTAAAAGATGCACGTGAGGGATAAGAATATTATCTAGGCCTGGGCGAAAATGACAATTTCCGCAATCCGCATTTTACCGGAAATGTTTTGCTTGCTCGCACTGTAAAATAATACATTCTCGCGTGTGCGCGATCACCTTACCAGAATCCCTGCGTTCGCCGGCAAGTTTTCCCGATCCAGTCGCGTTCTCCACGAGATGTTGGATTGTTGGTAGCCATTTGCGCTGTCTCGCGACAGTTCGCGCCCGCAGGAACGTCATTCGTCACACGATCACGTCTTTCTTCTCGCGATCATGCACCGCGAGACAAGTGAAAACAAGATGGCTGCGTCCGTGAGCAACCGCATGGGTACGTTGGCGAGCCGCGACCACGCAGAAAATACCGCGAACGGGCGGAGATTTTTAACATTTTCGTGAAAATTTGCGAAAGTGAATTTCGCAAATTCCGCCCACCCCTGATATTATCCAGAATTTAAACCATATTTCTCATAATCATATATATATATATATATATTTTAAAAAAGAGTTGCCCCAGGAGAAATGCACTGCTCAGCCGGTTGATCCTCAAGGAAACGGTAGTTGGGAATCCATTACCCTGCCATACCATGCCTGACACGTTGACGTGTGACGCATTTCGGGCCACCGCCCTCATCAGAGGCATCATGTGGTGCAAATGACAATTGCACTTACAACAAATGTCCCGCTTTTATTGCCATACCTCGGAATATCCGAACGGCAACTG
This sequence comes from Triturus cristatus, assembly GCF_964204655.1. Taxonomy (NCBI): domain Eukaryota; kingdom Metazoa; phylum Chordata; class Amphibia; order Caudata; family Salamandridae; genus Triturus; species Triturus cristatus. The sequence continues at coordinate 390,156,327 of NC_140585.1, read as the reverse complement.
CCGTGATTTCTGGGAGTTGTAGTCCAAACCAATTCGACCCATGTGGGCTGTCATCGACACACTTGCCAACAACAATCCAGTGGCGAAGATTCCAACATAACAGCTTCCTTTTCATTTGAGTCCCGCTGTGCCACTCGGTGTCCGTCTAAATCGACAGGCTGTAGCCCCGCAACCATCCTGCAGTGGTGCATTTCGCGAACGAGCTGGCCGGTATTGTATTTCAAAAAAGAGTTGCCCCAGGAGAAATGCACTGCTCAGCCAGTTGAGCCTCTAGGAAACTGTAGTTGCGAATCCATTACCCTGCCATACCATGCCTGACGCTTGACAAGTTGACGCGTGAAGCGTTTCGGGCCACCGCCCTCATCAGAGGCATCATGTGGTGCAAATGACAATTGCACTTACAACAAATGTCCCGCTTTTATTGCCATACCTTAGAAAACCCAAACGGAAACTGCTGTGATTTCTGGGAGTTGTAGTACAAACCAATTCGACCAATGTGGGCTGTCATCGCCACACTTGCCAACAACAATCCAATGGCAAAGATTCCAACATAACAGCTTCCTTTTCATTTGAATCCCACTGTGCCACTTGGTGTCTTCCTAAATAGACGGGCTGTAGCCCCGCAACCATCCTGCGGTCTGGCCGTCCTGGAGAGCAGTTGGCTTTGAAAAAGGGCTCAGGCCTGAAACGTGTCGCATTAAACTGCTGGTCAGTGTGTTTTAACAGTTCAGTTCCTGAGTTTGCTTACTTCCTGGAGTGCATCTCACAAGATGGCAAATATATATATATATATATATCACCTACTGATTAGGTTATAGTTAGGACCATAGCCGGTTAACAAATCTTCACTAAATTCTCCATGAAAAGTATCCCGTGATTCTTGTTGTGCATGAAAGGTTTCGGGGGTGGGATCAGTCAAGAGAGGGCCGGGAAAAAGAAGTGGGGGGTCAAAAAAAGTGTTTTTTCCATGTTAACTTCCATAGAGATTTTAGATATGACAGCTGGATCTGAATTACATCAAATTTGGCAGAAGGTCAGCTCTCGGTCCAGAAAGAACCACTGTTTGTTATTTGGTGTAATCTTTTCAGTATTTTTTGACATAGTAAAGAAAAACAAATTTGTATATATAGGGACACTGTGCTCAAATCTGATTGACTGCCAGCACTTCAACCAGGAAGTTTTGGCAGCCATTTTGGGATTTGGTTTCAGCCAAGTCCCACAAAAAAATGTTTTTAAAAATAAAAGGGGGCAGGGTAAGAATACCCTGACCCCTTAGCTCTGATCATGGGGTTACGGAGAACACATAAGCATTTTATTTTTTCATTTTTGCTGTGGAAACACAACAGAGCCACAAATCTGCTGCAAACTTTTTGAAAAAAGAAACACGGGCTCCTGTACTTGTTTTGAATAGAGCCCATGGGTTGACCAGGTCCCGCCGACATTGCCTAAAACAAGGAGGGGTGCACACAGGGCCCCCCCTCCTGAGTCTCTTGGAGCCCAAGGGACCCCCACCTCCCTGGGGTTTTTTATAAAGAAAGAGGGGGCGCACTGGCCCTCCTCCTCAGGCTCTGTAAGCCCCAAGGACCACCACCTCCCCTGGGCAATACACGTTTGTTGGAGAGCTGCACGGACCCCCGAGCCCAGGGGGCTGCCACCTCCCCAGGGCTAAATAACACAAAATGGGGGGGTGCCCCAGACTCCCATGGCACCGGGGGCCACCACCTCCCCAAGGCTTTCTGTTTTTTTTACAAGGAGTGGGACCACACCCTCCCAGGGGAAGGCCCTTGAAATTGAAGACGGGAGACACGCAGCCCCCCTCCTGAAGCCATATATATATATATATAGAGATAGATAGATAGATAGATAGATAGATAGATAGATAGATAGATAGATAGATAGATAGATAGATAGATAGATAGATAGATGTTGCAGCAACCATTTTAGGACTCAGGGATTCAGTCCCCTGTCCTTAGAAATTGTAAAAAAGAACATGCAGTTGGACAAGGAAAGGATACCCTGACCCCCTAGACATCGTGGGGAAGTCCAGAAGAAGGCCCCCTGCAACCAAAAAGGGTATTTTGTTTTTGACTGGACTGCTGATCTGTGGAAGATTCATGAATCCACTGTACCATTACAAGAAAATGGCTTTCTTCTGGCTCATGTAGTTTTTCACCAGGCCAGTCCTGCATATCTGGCCAAAAGGTTTACCCCATATCGTCCTGCAATGACCCTTTGCTCCTCTGGCACCTTTTTGGTCATGGTTCCTTGAACATAAATGAAAAGATTTCGTGACTCTTCTTTTTCCTACCTCACTGCCACAGCCTGGAATACTCTCCCCTCGCATTTACATGCTATTAAGGATGAGCACTGTTTCAGGTGTAATTTGAAAACGTGTCTCTTCCGCTCAGCATTTCAGTGGGATGGTTCTTTGCAATGATAGTCACTCTGCATGCATAGTACAGGGACAATCTCCAAGTAGCCTTGCGCTTTAAAAATCTTCATTATTATATTCAAGGCCCCGAAGACACCATCACCTAGAGCAGATATCTTTTGAATAGTGAGGTTGGTTGCCCCTAGGTGGTTTAACCAGGCCCTGCGCCCAACCTCACTCCATGCACGGCGATGGACATCATATTTGATGTTAAAAAAACGCAAAAAGATAGAAATTCACTGAAAAAACAATGGTTAAGGTGGCATTTTAGTTCACTATTGAATAATATCATACTTGACATTACAAAAAACCTTAGACATTCACTGAATAAAACGAAGGTAAAGGGACGTTTTAGTTGGGTGAAAATAACAGTTAAAACATACCATTTTAACCTAACAAAACTACTGAAATTTACCAGGTACAGTTATCTTAAGTAACTATAACTCATGCCCAAAATTAAATTATCCTTGCTCCCTCGCCATGCACTGCTAATTACCTTGTCACTCACGACTGTTCTATGATATCATTGATAACATCACTGCAACAATTGAAATGACATAATCAATAAAAACACTGTGCATGCGGGGGTGCCTTTTACTTGTACCCCTTACTACCCTTTATGCTTACTCATCCCTAAATCTAAAACATAATTACATCTTTTACTTCTCCATATCCTTAACCCTTCCCTAAAACCCTTTTCTACCCTGTGCCCTTACCCTTCCTTGATAGCTAAATGCCCTTTACTAGCCTGCACCCTTACACATCCCTGAGACCTAAAATAAACCCTAAAACCCATACTATCCGACATCCTTACCTATCTTTGAACTCTAAAACCCTTTTATTAACCTGTGCCATTACCCATTTCTGAGAACCCCCAATACACCGGTGAAATCCTTGCTACCTTGTACCCTTACTCATACGTGACCCCTAAAAATTCCTTACTACCATGTACCCTTACCTTTCCTGAACCCTAAACAAAATTCTTAAAACACTTACTACGCGGTATCATTATCGATCCCTCAACATTAAAAAAAAATTTCTGCCCTGTACTCTTATCCTTGCCTGAACCCTAAAAATGAATTTAAAGCCATAACTACCCAATACCCGTACTCACCTTGAATCCTAGAAAACTCCTTTAAAACCTTCACCACTGTGAACCCTTACCCATCCCATAAACCTAAATCCCTCTTTTTTATGACATAATAAATATGTGTTTTAAAAAAGGGATAATTGCCTGTGTGATAATGTACTGCAAACAGAATACCAATAAAAATGTCTACATGGTACTTACCTTTATGGTAAAGCCATGGGTGTATACATCCTGCTAGGTAAAGATTAAAGGGTAAAGACTGTATTTTGAAGAAACACACAGAGATATTTAATCTTTCTTATGATTACCTAACAAATGGAAAAAAATTCTATGTTGCCAAAATCATCTTCTTTCTGCTTGTCACTTGTCATTTAGACAAAGAGAACAATAGAAGAAAAAGCATATTTTGTTTTAAAGAGCAGTTTTAATTATGATCCATGCTCTGCCTTTCCCCTCTGCTGCTAGATGTGACTGCTGGCATTATGACGCCAGAATTCAACTGTAATAATATTATATTATATTATATTATACTATGCCATATTATAATATATTATATTATATTATATCATATTATATTATTAAATAGACATCTGTGGTGTATGCCCTCATTCACATCCAAAGGACATGATGCCTCTCAAGAGCACTGTACTATCAAACAAGCTCACAGTGTCTAGAAATAAAATATGATGGTGGTAGAGTGTGCTCAGGAGTACATGCTCAGCCCCAAGAGCACTCTGTAAGTATGTCAATTGTTCACCTTGAACCTCTTGACAATCCATGTCTCGATGTCTGTGAATCCCACCCTAACACCTACAAAATCACACAGTTTGCATCCTCAGAGTTGAGCAGGCAACTGGTCGCTTCCCCCTTCTTTTGCAACTGCATCACGGCAAGCAACACATTTACTCTATCTACGGCTTGGTCAACAGAGTCAATGTGCACCACTAAAATAGATGTAATTCTATGGGACCTGAATCTACATCTTGATAACAAGGACAATCAAGATATTTGTGAATTCACAACTGGATTACAGGCCTTGGGTTTGGAACAGTTAGTCCATACCCCCAAGCATAGTAGAGGCCACACTCTAGACAATATTATCTCTATTAGTGCTCAGGTGGAAGCTCTGCCACCTGTGCCTGTAATATGGTCTGATCATTCGATTCTTTCTTTTAAGATCAAGAATCCTATTAAGGTCTCTGGCCAACTGAAACAGCATTTGGAGTCTAGATGGACCCGGAAATGGTCCCTATTAACCCCAGATAACTGACAAACAGGTTTATTCTTGGATTAAGGAGGCAGTAGATTCCTTAACACCTCTAAAACCCTGTAATAGTTTCCGCTCAAATCCCTCAGGGGAATGGTTTTCAGGGGAGTTAACAATTCTTAAAAAAGAATGTAAACGTCTTGAACGTTGTTGGAGGGTAAACTATATGCCAGAGAAAAAGCTGAAATATCTAGAAGTGCTAAAACACTATCACAAGCAAATTAGGAGAACATTCAGTCATTTTTATAGCCATAAAATCGAATCTGCTAAGAACGCCCCTAAAAATATCTTTCATATTGTGAAAGATCTTAGGGGCTCTTTATGATGGCGGGCGGACATTAGTCCGCCTGCCATCACAACGGTGCTGGGACCGCCCGCAAGACGTGCGGCGGTCTCACCAGTCCAATAAGGATGCTCCTGCCAGCATGGCGGGTGCATTCTGGCATTTTGACATTGTGGATCGTGATGCTGGCTGCAGCACCGTTCGCAATGCCAAAATGTCACGATGTGCATTGTCATACACAACGTGGCAGGCAGCACGCGGTGCCTGCCACCTTGTGCATGGGAATGTAGGGGGGTACCATGGGTACCCCCCAGTGCACCTACATGCTCCCCCCACACTGAAGGGGCCCGCAACGGACCCCTATACCCAATCCCCGCCAGTGTTTCCAGGGCGGCAACGCCGCTATGGAAAGGCATCTCCAAGGTCCCAGGAACAGCAGGTAGGAATTGTACTTTTGCTCCCCCGAAGAGTGAAACATCTCATGAGGGAAGTTTTACTTTCCAACTACCAGTCAAAAAAGATATACTTCAGCTAATGTAAGTAGTAAAATCGGGCTCTGCCATGGATATTAACGCTCCAAATATGCTATTACGAGGGAAGGCAGTTATTGCACCAGTTCCTACAAACTTGCTCAACTCATCTTTCAAGTTGGGGCAGGTTCCTAACAGTTGATACACGCGATGGTGGTTCCGTTACTGAAAAAAACGTCCTTTGATCCTGCACTTCCAGAAAATTTGAGACCAGTATCACTGTTGCCTTTCTTCTCAAAAATTGCAGAGAAATTTCTCAACTCCCAACTGACTACGTTTATGGAAGAAATTCACGTACTTCATGAAACCCAGTCTGGTTTCAGGGCCTTATATAGCACTGAATCTGCTTTACTCCTGGCCTCTGAGGCGCTAAAAATTGCAGCAGATGAAGGAAGGACGGCAGCACTGATCCTGTTGGATTTAAGCGAGGCTTTTGATACGGTACCCTACGGCCTCCTTTTGGAACGGTTGTCGGATGCCGGTAGCAGAGGCAGCACATGGGAATGGATCAAGCATTTCCTACAAGACAGATCCTTTCAAGTCCTACAACGGCTCTTTAAGTGGGAGATCCATCCTCTGTTACCAGGGGTGCCACAGGGTTCTGCCCTTAGCCCAACATTATTTAACGTGTATATGCGCCCACTAGCGGATATAGTACTGAAACATGCGGTGAAGCTGGTGTCATATGCCGATGACATTAAGCTGATCATCACGTTAGAACAGAAGGATGTAGAGGGGCTGAACCTAAATTCAAAGCCTGCTTAATTGATTTGGCTAACTGGGTGAATTTCAGCTGCCTTCAATTAAATGCAGGCAAGACTGACATCATGGAAGTTGGTAAACAGCCTTCCATCTGGTTGCATAACTGGCGATTGGAAGAATTAGGGCTGAACCGCTTCCCAAACCTAAGATCAAAAATTTCGGAGTGTGGTTTGATAATACCCTATCTTTTATGGAACAGATATCAGCTTTGGCCGGTACTTGCTTTGGCCTTTTAAAGATGCTATGGAAAATCTTAGATCTTCTACTCTAGATGCTAAAAAGACCATTATTCAGGCTCTGAATACATCTTGATTGGATTACTGCAACATTCTGTACCTAGGGGTCACTAAAAGCAATATGAGAATGCTGCAGAAAGTCCAGAATGCTGCTGCCTGGATGTTACTGAACATCCGAAGGCGAACTCCGGTGGGAGCAGCCCTGAGGAAACTACATTGACTACCGGTGCAGTACAAAGTAACTTTTAAAGCTCTGTGTTCTGCCATAGGATTCTGAATAAGAAAGGACGTAGCTATCTACGGCCCCTATCACTCCCTACAGACCTATCTGGAATCTTAGGTCTGCGGGCATGGCTATGCTGACAGTGCCTAAAATCCAAAATGCATGTGTAGGAGGCAGATCCTTTAGCTTTTTACAGCTAAAGCTTGGAATACACTGCCATTGGAGCTTGTTCCATGGAAAACTCTAAGCATGGTTCTTTCGGTCTACCTCAGGGGATTGGTGTTAATTTTGCTGTCTTGGATGCGGCCCCATTTTTCTCAGACAGGGATGTCTAAGTGCACGGACACTCTGTTGGAGTACCCATGCACTTTATACGCTTTTAATCTAATCTAATCTAATCTAATGGTGCTCAATTGGGGAGAGAACGGTCAGAAACCACTTTGGTTAACTGCATATTTGTACAAAAAATAGCACCAACTGACAGAAGCTAACAACACATACCCAGCAGGAAGAATTAGGTCAAAATCTTTCAGAATCTTATATATGTCAGCTTTGAAATACTAGAGGCCCTGGAGCAGATTTTTCCTCTGTAATAACATATGTGTACTGAACAATACCAAGGTCTTATCTCACTGAAGCCACTAGCACCCCCTAAATAATCCCATAGGACATCAACAACAGCAGGGCAAAATGTAGCAAGAACCAAAAAAGGCCCTTCCTATCCCTAATGTATGATGGAACCTTCACCTCCTCTGTCTGATGTACCTTATTACATGTTCTGTGTTTAGTGTAGGTTTATGTTAAGAATTACAAGATGAAAACGCGAGTTGAAATATGTGCATTTCTTCATGTTGTGTGGTGGCGTTTCAATATTGGTTTGGTGTATATTGCTTCATTTTCTCAGATGGACTATCCACGTTGCACTAGTCCAATGCTGTCTGTCACTCTGAAAAGGAAGAACAACATTTGCTCGGCCTTGTGATTCATGATCACTGGAGTTTGCATGTCTGTGCTCAGTTTATGATGAATGTGAGAGTGCTCTTGCTCTTAAACTGTCTTACATTTTTGTGATAGTTTTTCACTCTTTCAGACTCATTTTCTTAGAAAGCCATTGGGGTAATTTATAGTTTGGCAAGAAGGTATAATGGATTTTAATTGGAGCTTTGCACACCCATATAAAATTAAGTTCTCCCACCTTATCAACCCCTGATTGACTGCCAGTGAACCATCACCTCTTCGCCATGGTTGCATGAATGGTGGTGGTCTGTTCATTACAGGGTCACCATATTTCATGCTCCACAAATTCCACCTTGCTTAGGACAGGGCGGATTGGGAACCCAAAGCAACCCTGGCAATTTTGATGGGCCAGCAGGGGGTTGGGGTGGTGCAAGTTTGAAGTACTGCTGCTTTTGCTACTAGGGGCCCAATATCGCAGCACCGCTGAAAAACTGGCCCCAAGTAACAAACTTCAAAAATAATCCTGTGCACACATAAGAGTTCAAATGCATAGATGTAACATGATACAACAATGATAAATTGAAAAAACTGAAGTAGAGCTGTGAGTTCTTTATTCTGTCACGCAACCAGCCGACATGTGTTTCGTCGGGGTAAAGTGACCCACGACTATTCAGGGATGGGAACAAAACAAACAATTAAAATAAACAATATGTACAAGGTCACAATGGGTGAGAGAACGTAAAACCACCACTCATGTCCCAAGATGTGATGCAAAGGAACAACAAAACCTGGGAAAGAAACCCTACATGAAACATACAACACACCAACAATCTAATTGTTAAGAGCACGTAATAGGTACAAATTTCACAAAAGTTGCTAGCTGCATATGTCACGCAATTACACGAATTGTGACTGAATATCACCGCATCATGAAAATGCAAGTGACAACCTAATCCCAAAAAACCAAAAGGAACACTTGAACAACAATAGGAATTGAGACCAAGATAATCACCCGATATGTGAAAAGATGACAATATAAGTGATCAAAAAGACAAGACAAAGGAAGATGACGAGAGAGCGAACACAACATATAATAAAACCGGAACAAACAAGAAAAGGGAAATGAAAGTGAATCTATCAAGAAAAAACACATCAAAGCAATAAAAAAGTACCTGAATAAAGTTGCTACGGTACAGTGGGATCTGAAGATAAAGGAGGGGAACAGTATCATACTCAAGTGAGTCATGCACAAAAAACTAAATCAGGCACAACCACCAGCTCAGGAAAAATACAAGCGTATCTTACCCCAGGACCGGTGATAATTCCAACCCGGCTGGGTACAAATTCAACATGGCAGGATAATGGGGCAGATAATTCGAACTACGAACACACTCGTGTTTGTCCCTCAGACCGTTGTTGTCTTCGAATTTAACGCACACGCTTGGGGACACTCTTTTACCCATTAATTGTAGTAAGTATTATGCCCATCATTTACTTCTCTGTTAGGTTAGCAGTCATTTCCTTTCCTTTTTTCTGGGCTTTTATACCACGTTTTTACACTCGTTCTAGGCTCTATGGATGATTGTTCCTTAGCTTGACTGACGGCATGAGCACTTTGGATCTCGAATCAGGTGAGCGTGAATTCACATTTACGACATGGTTTTATTGAACAATGTCCTATTTATACCGGTCTCTGGCGAATATGGATAGATATATTCCCTTTCTTGTTTTCCCGTTTGCTCGTAGTTCGAATTATCTGGCCCATTATCCTGCCGTGTTGAATTTGTACCCAGCCGGGTTGGAATTATCACCGGTCCTGGGGTAAGATACGCTTGTATTTTTCCTGAGCTGGTGTTTGTGCCTGATTTAGTTTTTTGTGCATGACTCACTTGAGTATGATACTGTTCCCCTCCTTTATCTTCAGATCCCACTGTACCGTAGCAACTTTATTCAGGTACTTTTTTATTGCTTTGATGTGTTTTTTCTTGATAGATTCACTTTCATTTCCCTTTTCTTGTTTGTTCCGGTTTTATTATATGTTTTGTTTGCTCTCTCGTCATCTTCCTTTGTCTTGTCTTTTTGATCACTTATATTGTCATCTTTTCACATATCGGGTGATTATCTTGGTCTCAGTTCCTATTGTTGTTCAAGTGTTCCTTTTGGTTTTTTGGGATTAGGTTGTCACTTGCATTTTCATGATGCGGAGATATTCAGTCACAATTTGTGTAATTGCGTGACATATGCATCTAGCAACTTTAGTGAAATTTGTACCTATTACGTGCTCTTAACAATTAGATTGTTGGTGTGTTGTATGTTTCATGTAGGGTTTCTTTCCCAGGTGGTGTTGTTCCTTTGCATCACATCTTGGGACATGAGTGGTGGTTTTACGTTCTCTCACCCATTGTGACCTTGTACATATTGTTTATTTTAATTGTTTGTTTTGTTCCCAGCCCTGAAGAGTCGTGGGTCACTTTACCCCGACGAAACATGTGTCGGCTGGTTGCGTGTCTCTGACAGAATAAAGAACTCACAGCTCTACTTCAGTTTTTTCAATTTATCATTGTTGTATCATGTTACATCTATGCATTTGAGCTCTTATGTGTGCACAGGATTATTTTTGCAGTATATTGTTGTAGGTTTTCCTCCTACACATTCAAGGGGTTATTTAGGGTCTCCCCTTCCTGTTTAGCACCATACTTTTTCATTCATAATGACTCTTTATACGCTTATCTGCAGGACGCCACTACTTCCTACTCACTAAAACCCTTAACTCGGTTGCATTATTCCCCAGTAACAAACTTGCCGCAGTAGCTGCAAAACAGGCCCTCACCCTTCCAGCCTCCTGAGGAAACGCCAATGCCCACTTCGGCCAGTCCGGCCCTGACTAAGGGTGGCCCTCCTGATTCACATTTTCCCTGATGGAGTCTGCCATGAAACATCAAAGAATGGATCACCAACACAGGGAGATGAACCGCTTTGTGTCGAGGTATTGCTTTTTCTCTTTTGTAAACAATCCTACCCTTTGGCGTGAGTCTGTAGGATTGTTTTTAATCCTGCTCACTGATAACATGAATAAAATAATCGTCAATTAGCAGGTAGTTTTAAATTTACAATTTTTCTGTTCAGTCTTCCTTTTGAGACACCTCCCAGACACATCAAGGCAAAAAGAGCTCCCATAAACACATTTGTAGCCCACACTGGTTCAACGGTTATAACCAGTGTGAGGAGGGACCCTATGATGAAGCATCACACCTAATGGCCTTCTGTCCTAAACATAAGACTTCAAAAAAATAATCCATATTAACCATAAACTTTATACTAGTAGTCTACATCACGATTCCATTACACATTCCTGAGTAGTCTTATTTATATGTAGAAATGCTAACTACAACATGCCTTTAAAGGTCAGAAAAAGGTTTTCAGACACAGGATGTGCAACTGTTACATAATCACAGCACTCCTTTTGAGCATCCTGTTTATTTCTCACCCAAAAGCTTGGGCAGTGCGAAAGAACAAATCATTGCCCTGACACTGCACTCCTTAGAGAGCACTTTATCTTACACGCCATAATATATAAAGTGATTGCTGACAAAGTGCACTGATGTGTCAGCTGAAATGTTTGAAAAAGACATGACTGCTAGATAAAAGTTTCGTGTAAGAAGTCTATTTTTAAATGTCCAATCTACCACTTGTGCAAACAGCAAGCTAGCAATAAATATGTCATGGCCAATGGCTGATCGCTGTGTTGTCCTCATCAAACAATCTACGTTTTGCAGCATAAGTCTCTGCATGATATAAGACAGTGTGAAGGGGAAAAAAGGCATCAGCAGATTTTGTAAATATATGGATTACAGGGATCAACTGATACTCTAGGTTTGTAGAGGACTACGTGCTTTCACCCTGATAAAAAACCTAAGCATTTTTTTTTATGTAGACAATAATGTTGGGATGACATGCAATTTAAGGCAATATTTCACTTTCCGGAGAGGGCAGTATAGGCAGAAGGCTTCTGTGCATTCATATTTTTAGCATGAAATCTTTCATTAAGCTTTCTATGTTTAACTTCATTAAAACACACATTTGTCAACATATGGAGCACATTATGGGGCTCACTATAAGTGGGCAGGTAATCGCCTTGGCATTTTTCCCACTGAGATACATCAATACTCTGGCCCTCAGTAATTCTTCAGTAGGAGTTCACTCAGATGACAAGATAACATGTAGAAATTAGTGTTTCAGCATCGTTTCTTCCATAGTTTTCTCCATTTGGCCCGATTTTCACCAGGTTATTCTTCCTGCACCCCGCAAGCAAAATACCCTTGTGAAACTGGCCTGGCACAATCCCATACAACATATGATTTCAGGTGGGTCCAGTAACATCTGCTACCAGGCCTATGAAGAACTATGGGCCAATTGTAATGAGGCCCTATAGCTAGATTAAACTTTTAGGTACACGTCATTGGTGACATTTAGAAAAGACAAGGCAGCATTTTTTCAGATTGGCAGCATGGTATCTCTTGCAGCCAGCTTTACCACAGTCTGTCTGCTACACCCATAATGAGATGGTAACTTTGAGCCTTATTATAATAGCGGTAGGATTTCACACCCACAGGCCATCGGTGGTGACCGATCACTGACAGCCCTTCAGTCCAAAAGCTGGATTACAATTACGGCAGTCGGACCCAGAGCGGTCGGAGGGAAGACCACTGCCTCCTCCAGTGGCTACAGTTGGAGTCGTATCCCTGAATGGCGGCAGTGCCGAGTCAGGAAGCGCCGTCAGTATTTGGATATCCCTTTATTAAAGTCTTTTCATGGCAGGAACACCGCCATGAAAAGGTTGTAAGAAAGTGATACGGTGCCCCAAACAGGGCCCCCTGCCATTGTGGGCCAATTAAAAGTAGTCCTGGGCCACATGTAGTGCCCCCACTCAACTCCATGCACCATGGGCCATTCATGACGGTGCATGGCACACAATGCATGGAGGTGCTGCACAGTGGTGGCTTGTGCTGCAGCCCTTTACCTTGGTTGCAGCGTGTCTCCGCAATGGTTCTGAGCACTTCCTGACGTCCAGTCCTGCAGTCGCATTGTAATGCAGCAGTTGGACCACTGCATGCTTTCCGGGCGGTCTCCTGACCCCTGCAATAGCGGATGGAGGTGTGACAGACCGCTATAATAATCAGGCCCCTAGTCATGGTTTCGCATTTGTCCTATGTGTTTGTTTCATCATGCTGTTTTATGTGCTGTACATAAAAGCATAGGAACACTCCAATTTTCTGTAAGTATGGCAGAAGGCCCTCAAGGTCATTCACTATTTGTAGCTAAACCACAACCAAAGGAAAGGGGATCCACTATCAAAAATGAGACCTCAAGGCAAACAGGCCCATCAGGATGTGGGAAGAGAACGGTCATTGGAGCCCAGGATTTCAGTGAGCCCCACACTCATGCTGCCACATTCATGTATAGATGTTACCATAGTGCTACCCTATTAATGGCGATGCAGGTAACAATGACAATCCCACTCGATGGTGACGGATGCTGGATCTGTTGTGGGAGTTTTATTAAACTCTGAAACGGCCCTCAACCAAGCAAGGGCTCACCTTCAGCGCGTTGACCCGCGACCCACAAACACTTCTGAAGGGCCCACATGCAAACAACAAACAGGTCAAACCAAAGGAATAGACGTCATTTAAGGGTCAGCAGGGTTTGCAGCTGCGATCCCTGGCTTGTGCCCTGCTACCCCGGCCTATCTTTGCGACCCTTGCCTCAGAAGTGGCAAAAGCAGTGACAAAAAAAGGAGTGAAACAGTCTCCTGGTGAGCATTGCTTACGTTTTGCTCCTCCCACTGGGATCTACTGCTTCAAAATAAGTAATTTCAACAGAGGAATGCCACTCTTCTGAATAAACAAAAAAGTGAAATAAAAATACACATTGATGAGCAAATTATCAAGGTACTTTATTGTGAATACATACATAATTATGTCAGAACCATACCTTCATCTTTGTGCTTAGAGTCATCAAGTGATCAAAAAAACGTTTACAGTCCTAGCAATACTGAAAGCCAATAATATTTTTCTATAGTATAAAATCTTCCAGGTCTTAACATTTGAAATGTGCAAAGTTTTCCTGGCACATCATGTCAGCATCCCAATTAGAATACAGTTGAATTTAAAATAGACATGTAATAGTGTTAGTGTCTGATGTGTTGTAATAACTGTGAACTTATTACAGCATTCTTATTGACGGGGACAAAGGTCATATGACGTTACTTCCCACGTTGTCACTGAGATCAAAGGATGTGTGATGTCACTTCCACTAACCCTAGCATGTTGGTGTATAAACACCCATGATCAAAGGGAGCATTCAATGGGAAGAGCTCAAAACCTTCCCTGAAGAGCGCTCTTTCAAAAGAAAAGACATATTTTTGGTAGCCAGCATGAAAAGACCAATTACGGAACCAACTTCAAAAAGGGTTTGGTGAATGGGGTATGTTGTTTTGGCCGAACAAAAATTGTAGACATCTTCAAGCTTGGTTAGGAAAATGGCATTTTCTAGCTGCAGCAGAGGTGGCAAGGATGTTGTGTGCAGTAATGCAAAGGAAGGACATTTTGCCACTGCCTGGAAGTGAAAGCCGAAATCCTGGTGCAGTGGACGCCCTCACTCCTCTTGTGCCACTACTAGGGGTGGGTGGAATTTGCGAAATTCACTTTCGCAAATTATCGCGAAAATGTTAAAAATCTCCACAAACACGCGGAAATATCGCGAAGATGGGGACATTTTTTTCCCGGCCGTTCGCGGTATTTTCTGCGTGGTCGCGGCTCGCCAACTTACCCATGCGATTGCTCGCGGGCGCGGCCATCTTGTTTTCACTTGTCTCGCGGTGCATGATCGCGAGAAGAAAGACGTGATCGCGCGACGAATGACGTTACTGCGGGCGCGAACTGTCACGAGACAGCGTAAATGGCTACCAACAATCCAACATCTCGTGGAGAACGCGACCGGATCGGGAAAACTTGTCGGCGAACACGGGTATTCAGGTAAGACCATCGCGCGCACGCGAGAATGTATGATTTTACAGCGCGAACAAGCAAAACATTTCCGGTAAAATGCGGATTGCGGAAATTTTGACATTTTCGCGCTCTCCGCGGAACGCAAAAATGGCAAATTATCGCAATTTCCACGAGCGGAACGGAATTTTAGCCCAGGCCTAGCCACTACCCATATTGGCACAATGATAGCTGTGCACTTAGGTGGTACCCCACTAGGAGAAGCTTCATCTGCTCTTCAGTCCTCTGCAATGGCTGAGACAGTACATGCTCGGGCAAGGTTGCACCCTTTCCCTTGGCAAGTCATGATCAGATGTTTATAATGATGATATCATTAATCGTTCCTGCCTGCTCTCTTTGCTGCATGGACTCTAAGCGGATACATGCTTTCTTCGTTAAACAAGCCCACTCCCACTCACTCATAAAAAATCTAAAGTGCAGCTTTAAGATTTAACATACTATTGATCCAACACTGCTAAAGAGCCACTATTCTCTTCTGTTGGTTTATGTTTTCACGACCATCATGCCTCTTTTTTTGTTGTTAAGCTATATTGACATTTTCCCTCTCCTCCGTTGTAATGTTCCAATTTTAGAGATTCGATGCCATTTTGAATTGCTTCACTCCCTTCTTGCCATATTACTATATTTGTCTCCCTGTGCCATTTTATAGAATTACAACGAGAGCTCATAAATCAAGCTGTCCTCCACACACACCCATTCTCCCTTTCATTCATTCCCTCTGCAGCTAATCAATGCTAAATAATGGCCTCTGTAATTCTTAATTCCTGCCCTTTCTAATGTTGTATTGTGACATTTCAACATTTTCTGGCTAATTGTCCTCATTTTTTTTTGTCTGCATGTGACAGTAGCTTCATGCATGACCCAAATCAGTCATCTCACATGCCTCTGCACGCTCCCTTGGTGTCCACCCACTGTCTCTCCATCCATAATGCATTATTCTTCCATCCCCTAGAGCCCCGCGTTATTCAAATCGAACGGTCCAATTATTCAGTGATTTCCTTATAGTTGTGGACTACATTATTTTTCATTCCATTTATTTTTGCAATAACAGTCCTTCAAAGAGCACTTTTCATGGACCAGACGGAATGTACATCTCCAGTGAGGGAGTCTCAGAGCCACCAAAGCACTTCATCAAGTGAAATGAGCACTATTAATAGAGATGTGAAAGATGAAGAACTCAACATTAAAAAATAGTGTGAAAATGTCAAACATTTTACAGCCATTGAGGAAAATGTCTCTGTTCTTGGCAAGCTTTAGCGGGAGCTGCTTAAATGCCTTTACATCAAGCAGAGGTTTGCAAGAAGTTAGTGCTGTACAGACGCATAGAGATTATCCAATATAAACAAAAGCATGATTAAATGAGATGCAAAAATTCAAATGTAAAGTAAAACGTTACTGTGAGAAAATGCCCCTTTTTGTGTTATGATTCCCATTTTTTGCTAAATGTTACTGCTGGTTTCTATACAGAGTATGCGACCTGATTGGCTAGTTCCTAAATGGCGTATTTACCTTTTCTAATAAGGCCATAGTGTACGGTGCAGAAATACACAGATGACATGAAAAGTTAAGGGGAAGATTTATCAAGCAGGCGCATAGCCCTTGTGCCTCACAAATGGGTGCAAGTTCGACGCAAGTACTAAGTAAGGTTTATCAAACCACGGAAGACCACCTGGAGTAGCAAAATACATCTCAAATTGCTGTTCCAATACTCTGCCCCAGGGAGGTGTTCCATGAGTGGAGAATGGTTATTCCCACGTATCCACCCATGGATTTTGGCAAAATTCACAGATTTTTATACTTCTCACCCACAAGATCAACTGGGCTGAACGGAAAAAGAAAATATGGACCCTGTCCAAAGAGAATTCTGCTTCCTAGTACCACTTGGGTATCCAAAGATATTGGAGTAGATGCCTCACTCACTTTATCGTGCAATGCTTCATCATTGGCACATATCCACACCCTGGTAGAGTTGTACCACCAGGGCAGAGTCAACCAAGAGAATGGGAGTCCCTAGATAAAATCTAGCTGAATAAGCAGGGATTCAGAAAGAGAGTAGAAAGCAAAAAATACCTACAGGTTTACTCAAGGAGTTCCTATATTCGTGGAGTACCTGGAGTATGAAAAATAAGGTTTGGCAGGGTTTATGTTGAAACTAATTGTTCAGTTAACTTGAATATGTAAAAGCAGACATGTTTCGGCCCTCACTAAGAGCCCATCTTGGGACTTCGTCAGGGCTATTTATATGGCTTTCTACTCCTGCATACCATTCTCACACGTGATGCCTGAGGCTCTCACCTGACTTGGGCTTCTAGCCTTGGGGAGTATCTATGAGATAAAAAGGTGTGCCAGTGAGGAGAAAGACAGATTCAGAAGTACAATATGTCATATATAAGCACAACTCTGTGTCCCATTCTGAATTTCAAGGGGGTGTGTACTGATTCCCTTTTCCATAATGGCATCGGGGTCAGGATAGTTTCCCTTCTAGTTAAGGACACCTTCCCTAAGTTAAAACAGTGAAAGCGATCAAGAGGTGCTAAGTGATGGAGTTTTCCAATATCAATATTATATTTCATATATTTCACAAAAACCCATTTGGAGAACATGAAAAAGGAAATGAAAAGCGAAAGTGGTAACAGATTGGTTACAACAAGAGGTTATAATATGGAGGAAGATGAGATTAGGTGAACAATTATAGTCCTCTGTGGAGATATGGAGCGAGTTCAACGAATACAGGGAAATGGAGTGAAATACTTTACGTAGTATAGTGCTAAAAAGGAAATCAAGTAAGATTAGTAAGAATAATGTTAAAATAAAATTACATAACACAAAATTGGATAGTAGATTGAAAGGTAACGTTGTTTCACAAAGAAAGAATTGAGTCAAAACCTAGGAAGGCCTCCGATTAATTATGTAACTGCAATTGAAGGTCAAAAAAGCTGAGGTATCTAGTTCTGCCAAAACTGAAAACAACACATCAAGAGATAAGAACAGCCCAACCCCAGCAGGTGGAGTGAGCTAAAAGAATAAACCCATAACTGATTATTTATACAAGACTATTCAAAATAGTAAGAGAAAAGTAACAATGATAAAAAGATTTGAGCTATTAAATGTATTTACAAAGGACAAAGTGCGTTTATCAGCGATGTTATCTTTGGGAGCATGCAGAGAGAAACTGATACAAAAACAAAGACATTTTCTGAAATACATATCACCACTTGACCCGGCCTTAAACTTGGTTACTGAGAAGGGGGCTTAACTTTGGATGAGTGATAATATAATTCTGGAAGAAACTAATATGATCTGCTACCTTCAAGGTCTAAGTCGAATGACCATGTTCCCAATACTATCTTGGAAGCATGAAATATTTCATAATAACTAAGCAGCGTGGCAGATAAGAAACTAAGCTGCAGCTCTGTTAGTAAATCAATCCTGTAGTACTAGATACAAAAAGCAATGTTCATAAATAGGATATCCTATATTTTTTCTCTTTGAAAATACCGAGCTAAACCTGGAGGAACTGCTTTTGACTATAATAAACTATAATCCATTTAGCGTGAAATGAATGAATATGCCACCAGTAAGAGATCCAGTGCTTGCATGCTGATTTCAATCGAATATATCCTTGAATAAATGTCAAAATCAATGGACACCTTTTCTAAAACTCTGATCGTAATATAGACTTGGTAACAATAAGCCTAAAAACACTGGTTGTGCAAAAGAGAAATATCGAAAAACATACTTCTGGCTCCCAAACTCAGAAAGTGAGGTTTAGTGATGAAGCAGTAATTGAAGTAAACTCCAATGTGAATATTGAGATAAAAGAGACAAAAGAGCAAATAAATACAGTCAGATATGCTACAAATTGATAGTAGTGTAGAATACACAAATGAAGAAGAAACCATAGATTAGTATCTGAAAGGAGATATGTAAAATATGTATGCTGAAACAGAAAACAAGACAATTACCAAGAATAAGAAAAACAAAAACGAAAGCTGGTCACAATTTGTGTCAATAATATTAACACAGAAAATGAATGAGGAACGAAGAAATTAAAAAAGAAAAGAACATGGAAAATATCCAATAGGAATATACTTGAACAGGAACCTGCACCAGGAATACCGAAAAACAAAGGGGCCGATTCTGATGTGCGCAGGAAGGGCTCCAATTGTCGGTCGGAGCCCTTCCTGCCCGCATCGAATATGCCATTTGGATTCCTTTCCGGCCGAGCCATTCTGATGGGCTCGGTCAGAAAGCAGTCTAACTCGGTTTTCTGGATAGCTTATGACAGGCTCAGAGAGCCCGTCTGCCAACCTGAAACCCTTCAGTACACCCCCGGCCGGCTATTTCTGGCCGAGGGAGTACGATGGGAGTTTCCCACTGCCTTTTTGTGCTGGTCTTTCTGGCACAGAGAGACTGTGGAAACTGTCTTTGGGGGCCCCCAGCAGGAACACCATGGGTGTGTGGCCACCATATGGAGGCCCAGGGCACCATGCCCCCCTGTTGATCCCTGCACCCCGTGGCAGGAACCTTGAGGTGCCTGCCACGGGGTGCAGAGATGAACTGCAATCCTGCTCTTTCAATCAGAGCATGTATTCCGTTCGGATCGCATGCTCTCATTGAAAGATATAGGCCTGCAATCGAACAGGGTTCGGTCGTATCCTACTTGCAGGTCTGTAACCGGCGACAGGAGGTCATTCAGTTACAGTTCCTGATTGATGACTGACTCCAGTCCGTCTGACATCGGAATCAGGCTCCAAGTCTTCACATTCTTCTGTAAATATTTTCGAACCTAAAAGAATGAATATGCATAAGTGCCAAAATAACTTGACACTCAGAATTCAGAAGGAGGGAGAAATTGAAATTGAGCAAATTGGCCAAAGGTCTACAAAAGGAAAGGAAAATAGTGACCAAGTTACTCAAATAGTAGAAGGGAACTTAGAAAACGTTAGAAAGAGTGAACCAGTACTCCTACTACCTGACAAACAAGATAATTCCTAATGAAGAAGAATGGAAAATGCCCAAAAGTGGTCCAATCAGTTCCAAATTTATGGAAAACAAGCATGAGAGATATCTTATTACTATCCTTCTCCAACAAGTTGGATAATAGAAAATGTTAACTAAAACGAAAGTTATTTTCTATTCATATAGTACAGTTGAAGATATGCTAACATCTGCAGGTGATATTGTAAGATTGTACATTGATGCATTTCTTATCAATGAGGAGAAAGGTAGAGCACTCATGAGACTGCAACTAATGACACAGAGCAATTCCCTGGAACAAGTCTCTTGGACTTGGCCCTTTCTGCACGGTCATCCCCAAACCTTTTTGCTAACCCTGGGTGTAGTTTCCGAAGTAGCGCTACTCGTAGCTACGCAAAGTGCACTTCGCACTACCCGAGCTACGCGTAGCACTTCGCGAACTGCGTAGTACCCTGTTCGCATCCGGCACTGTGCAATCATTAAAAGCGGCATCTTGCACAGTGCGAGCTGTCGTTTTCAGCCGCTCGAGTAGATTTTTACTCGAGCGGCACCTTTCTCAACACGGACTGGTAGTTTCTCATTGCGAGCGGTTGCAAGCATACGCGAGCACTCGCAATGAGAAACCTGACCTCCCCGCGTTGAGAATCTCGCCGGGAGGTTTATTTTCCACGCTCGCGGTCGCCAACTTGACGTTGAGGACCGCGAGCAAGCAAAAAATGACCACTACGCTACGCTAGGCGTGTTTGCACTGTGCTACGTGCAGTTCACGTAGTGCGAAGTAGCGCAAACTTCGCAAACTACGCGAGCGTAGCGTAGTGCTTTGCCCAGGCTTACTTTTTGCCTTCACCCTCTTGTTTTTTGAACCTGTTTTGTTGGCAATTAGGACTCTGTACCCTATACCTCTGCTAACCAGTGCTAAAGTGTTTGTGCTCTCCATTATACGCAAGGTAGAATTGGCATACACCCAATTAGCAAATTTATTCACTTTTAAGTCCCTGATAAAGTGGTACTGCACGTACCCAGGGCCTGCAAATTAAAAATACTTTCAGGGGGCCTGGAGCACTGATTGAGCAACCCGCTTATGTAGCCCTTTTAAACATGTCTCAGGTCAGCCATTGCAGCCTGTGTGTGCAGTTTTAAATAGGGGTGGGCGGAATTTGCATAGTCGCGCTACGCAAAGCTCCGCGAAATGGTAAAAAATCTCCACGAGCGCGCAGAAATTCCGCGAATACACGGAATTGCTTGTTCGCGATGCTTTTTCCTGTTCGCGAACGCTGTTTGCGTGCTTGGTGGTAAATATCTCGCGAACACGCATTTTGAAAACGCAAACAAGCAAAAAATTCCACGAAGCCGCGGAACTCAGAATTTAGGGCAATTCTGCGTTCTCCGCGGAACGCGAAATTACCCAAATTCCGCTAGCGGAATGGAATTTACCGCCCAGGCCTAGTTTTAAACTAGCATTTTGACCAGGCAAAATAAACCTTTTGTCAGACCTGAACCATCCTTTTAAATACATATAAGCAGTTCCTAGTGTAGGCCTTAAACCCCCCTGAAGGTCACCGTGCCATGTAGTAAAAAATTGGACATGTTCCTTTAACGTTACATGGTGGTGAAAAACTCTCAATTTCGTTTTTTGCTACCGCAAGGCCTACCACTCCCATAGAATAACATTGGGTTGCTTTATTACATTTAATAAGTTTTAACTTTCAATTGGGAACAAGTGTAAATTTTGAGTTTGGTGTCTAAAGAATTTGAATTTAAAACCTTCCTTTATGGTATAGTTGGATTTTAAGTCACAATTCTGAAAATGGCACTTTTAGAAAGTTGGCATTTTCTTGTCCTAACCGTTTGGTGCCTGTATCCTGGGTCACATGACTCGGTGTAGCTGGCAGTGGTCTTTTTGTACTGCTCTCAGACAGTGAGACAAAGGAGAATAAGTGTTGGCAGGATCAGCAAGCTCTGACTTGATGAAGGGGAGGAACAGTCACCTACCACACTTGCACATCACCAAGGATCTACCTGAGCACACTCACGTAGGGTTTGGCACAGGTCTTTTTTGACACCAGACAAGCTGGCGCCATGGCAAGGAGGCAGCAAATTCCAAGCACCTTCTTCTACTTCAAAGAGGTCACCAGGGATAAATAATGGACCCTCCAGCCCAACTTTTCAGAACTCATGTGTATACTACAAAAGAAGGACTGCTGTGCTACTCTGATATAAGAAAGACTGCTATTCTACAGCCCTGCTCCTCTGCTGTCCACTGCCCTGTTTTCTCAGAAGGAATACTGGACCTACACCCTTCATCCTAGGCTCGGTTGGCTGAACTCCTGTTCTGAACTACAGGGACAAAACAAGCTTCAGAGGCCTCCCTGCATCTGCTTATTTGACCTGCAACTCAACCTGCCTGAGCCCTGTCGGCCTCTGCTTGAGTGAGTTCCTGATTCCCAAGAGGTGTTTCTCAGGTCCTGGACCCTTGGTGTGGCATCAGTTGAGCAACCTCTACAAGAAAAGGAGAAATCCTGAGGTTTTGGTCTCTTTGCGACCGCAAACAGGCCTGTTCACACCAAGATCTCACTGACCACACTTCCCGCCAACACGAAGATCCGATGAACCCGACCCTTTGCGTTACAGCATCTGCCAGCAACAACCAGCAATGCAAGATCTACAGTTTATGCTACAGCATCCATAGCCCACGGTAAACATGAATCTTCAGCGAAGGCAGTCCGTGGCGCCTGACAGGATCTTTGCACCACATCGATGACGATCCGCAATGCCCGGCCTGCTCTTTGTGCTACTGCAACTACCATACACAGCGCTCTCCCTGCTCCTCGCAGTCCCCTCTACAGCAAATAGAACTCTTCACGCTGGGCTTTAGCAGGTAACTCTTGCAGCAGGACTAACCTGGTCCCTGTATCCAGCCTGTGCTCCATTGCAGTCGTCCAGACTTGTGACTGTCGCTCGGTCTCGTCCAATCAGTCACCCACAACAGTCACTTTGTGCTTTTAGGTGCTATAAATAATTGAAATTAAATATCTACTGTTGTGATGATTGGATTTTTGTTGTTTTGGAGTTTTCTTGCATTGTGTTTTTAATTTATTCCTGTTTGAAGTGCTGCATACATCCTTAACAAATTGCCTTTAAGTTAAGCATGACTGCTTTGTGCCAAGGTACTACAGAGTTAAGCACAGGTTAATTTGGGATTACATGTGACTTCACCATGAAACTAATTGTGGTTGCTTCTTGAGTAGGGTTCCAGCCCCCTCAACCAGTAGCCCAATTTCTAGAAAGACACTGAAATGATATCAGATTGTCGGAAAACAACAATGGATCAAAGTCACAAAAACAGATAGCCTCATCCAAGTTGAAAATTCGGTAGATATACACTGGAACTATAGTGTTGTGACAATTAATCTAGATTTACCAGTACCCCATAAAATATAATGTTGTGTAATATAGCAGGGGTTAGACATCATCAGAAAAAGCTTGATTCACTACTAACATAAAAATGAAAGATTTTACTAACCTTCCAAGAAAGTTGGGAGCAAGAATAAATAGAACTTAATAACTATATCTCCTACAAAATGAAAGCAGAAAAATAGAATTAGGGCTGCCACTTTGGGTTATTTATGAGCTTAGCATCAGTACTGTCAAATGAAAGAAGTGAAATAATTTGTTGCAACAAGTTTCTCACTATACTAAAATTAGGTCTGAAAGGTTGAATCAGTTCAGGTTAACCCAATAATTCTGAAAGTATTATTTTATCATCAATGCATATATTCCACCAGTAGACATATTGGTGATAACATAAATTTACCACATTATTAATTGAAGACTTTGAAGAAAAATACCCAAAGGGTTCACCAGTGGTAGCAGGTACCTTAAATGCTGGGATATCTCAAATAAATTACGATGATTATTGTTTTTTCATTACAAAGGTTCAGTGGGAATTCCAGTTCAAGTCATCAAAAAGGTGAAGTACAATGAAAGAGCTAGGGGAAAGCAAGAACTTCACAGTAATAAAGAAAATTTGCTGGAGTAATCAACCTGACCAACCAACATTAAACATATAGAATTATAGATGGGTAAAAGTGAATTACAGGGATGTTTTTCGCTGAGGGGTTCTGAGTAATGTCAAATAGACAACGAGAGTGAAGCTCGAGTTGTCTATGTTGTTACTCAGAACCCCTAGGTGAAAAATATCCCTGTGATTCACTGTTACCCTTTTATAATTGTTATGATATATATGTCCTCCAAAATCATCTGTCCTGGTGTTCAACTTGTCTGCAGGAACAGATGATAATGGGAGCTCTATACATAACATGCCCTCTACTCCCTGACCAAAATGAGAAAAATAAATATCTTACCTGTTAACCTTAACCAAAACCCACTCCCTTCTCTGACTTCCTTCCCCCTCCTGCAGATGTGCTTTCTGCTTTTAGTAAAAGCAGACTAGCAGAGCTGTGCTGACAGACTCTCAGAGAGCCCTGTCACTCGGCCTGAAAGACCTTTATGATATCACAATAGTTGATAACCAGTTTTGTTATGCACCATTGTGATGTAAGAGCAAGGAGATTTTGGGAGAAAGTCATCCTTTTTTGCCCTGATCATCACCATATTTTGACTGACACTGGTGGTAACTGACTCTGACTGTGCCCTGGGCTCTGCTAGCCAGGCCCAGGGCCAGGGCCAAGGTATATGGTAATTAGGTGTAATTACAATTGGCATTGACAACCTACCTGTAAATCCCTCGTATATGGTAGGGCATGTAGGTTTAGAGGCAGCCATGGGCAGTGCAGGTGAAAGCGGCGGGGCTTTCGACAAACGGCGATGAGGGAAAATTAATTATTTATTTAATTTCCCCTCGAGGTTGTCTGTCGAAACGCCCCCCCCCCCCAACCCAGGCCCCACCACCCCGCCACTTCTACCTGCACTGGCTGTGGCTGTTTAGGAGCCCAGCAGCTTGGAGGCACTGCTGCATTGCCTGCTGCCATTTTAAAAGTCAGCCCTGCTTTGCAATCTACTTGTAAACTGAAATTATAGGCAAATTCGGCTTTGGATTCAAAGGTACTTCCAAAGTATTAAACAACCTTATTTTTACACATACGTCAACCCTAAGGTCTACCCTAGGTGCCCCCAGAGAAAGTTGCCATGTAAAAATAAGCAAGGACATTTTAAAAGATGTTTTGTATGTCCCGGTGAGGAAAAAACGACCCATTTCTTTTTTCCCATTGTATATCTTTCTAGCTCCATAGGCTAACATCGGAATACTGTAATACAGTGTATCTATTGATTGTAGTGAGCTAAAAAATATTTCAAAGACTTGACAGATTGGTAATGATAAATCCAACAACTTGCCACTGTTGAATTTATCATATGTAATACAGAAAATAGGTTATATAACTGTGAGCAAAAGATTTAACCTTCTAGCAGCCTCCCCCAATTAGCCAGCCTTAACAGGCTTAGATAAACTGCTTGATGAGGTGATAAGTGGCCTGCATAGAGGCAGAGGTTAACTGATGGGGGGAGCTCTGCAGCTGCAACGAGCGGGCCAGGACGGGCTCTGGATAAATCAAACTGGGCTTGCTTTAAAGAGAGCAGAATAGTAAGGAATGCCTGCCAGACCTACCCCCTCTTCCTGTACCCTCCAGCCAGATGGCAGCCCCAAGAGTGACATTTGCAGGAGGTCTGCAAAGGGAGTGTTAAGGGAAATGAGTCACGCCCGTGGGTTGGTTTAACCAGCTCTTGCCCCCAAGGAGAAAACATCTCCATCTTGAAGTTCGAAGTGTAGTGCTTTGTGAGACAAGGGACACGAAAATTCAACACTTCAGTGGAAGCTGTCATGCTTTTGGGTGGCACCCTAGACCACATTAGTCAAGGGTGCAACCCTGCTTGTTGCCCCTTCAAAAAGCATGAAGTGGTGGACTCTGTGAGAGCAACAGTTTTACTGAGCTCACCTGCACCATCTCCTCTCAGAAGTCCCCAGCCTGGAGTGCGTCCAGTTCACTTTTAAGGATTTGGCCAGGTGAATTGTGGGAACTGTAGTCCTAAACTTCCAAGTACCATCTCGGAGGTTCTAGACCTGTGTGTTTGTATTTTAAACATGTTTGAACCCTGAGTAGGAACTTCAGGAAGAGGTTTCAGAAGTTTGGAGAAGTTTGGAACAACTTTTGGAAAAAGCTCCATAATGTGACCAACCCGTCAGCGAGAGTTAGGCCCCCGACGTCGAACTGTGAACCGGCCTAGATTTCATGTTTGTCCCACTGAAAGCTCTGGAGCTTAAGACTTCCAATATTTCACTGAGGCCTCATGCTGAGCCAAGATGCCGTTGTCGACTTGAATCCCGGCCTGAAGAGGAGCCTCGCCGGATGACAAGAGGTAATCCTCCCCAAAAGTTTCTAAGTATTGAGGATTTTGACCAGGGCTTCCTGCTAGGTGTATCTGACCAGGGCTCCATCATGGTCATCCTCAAACTTTGACTTTGTCCCGGTCATGTGTGACCAGATGTCCCACGTTTCTGCTATATAATTTTAATCACTAGAAAGTGTCTATTCTTTGACAATTCATCTCTCCAGTTTTCTGTATTAGACTTTTGTCATTTTTGGGTCATTTTGATCATAAAAATATTTCCTATTTTTACAAAGTGGTTGTGGATTTTTGTATGAGTTGTGTGTTATTTATTTAATGTATTGGTGATTTTAAATGCTTTACACACCTGTCTCATAAGTTAGCCCTATCTGCTCGCAGCCAGCTACCAAAGGATGATCTAGGGACTAATGTATTGAGATCTTGACTTGACCTATTTTGCATTTATGGCCTTATTGCTAGTGGTAGGTGCATACTTACCCCTACTAATAATCCACCTTCCAATAGTTATGACTTTCAGAAACTGAAATAAAGACAGAGGCTCTCAATGAGAACCATGAATAACAATGGATAATATATTCTCCATTGACTACACTATAATTTCCTCTCAAAGCTTCATGCTCGGTGATAGATTTTAGTGTTGGTCAGGATTATTACAGTGACCATACACCACTATTTATATTTACAGACTTAGGGCCTGGGTACGATCTCGCTAGGAAGGCCTCCAGAATGAGCAAATCCGATTCGGAGCCTATGTTTCAGACCGAATCGTCCCCCGTTCCGAAAGACCAAGTATGATGTGAAGGTCTCGTCCGCGTTGACAGAAGCTTTCCAAACCCGATCCTGTCAGTCTGACTCGTTCGCAGTCGAATAGTGCCACGTAATGGAGCCAGATTCCGAGCGAGTACGATGTACGGTTTGGACAGCAGTATCAACTCGGTCTCAGCTAGATGAAACAGCTGTAAGAATCGGACTTCGGGGGGCTGTAGCAGGCCCTCTTCACCCGGGGCCCTCCTAATCTGCCCCGTGGGGGTACCCATGGGTCTGCCCTTGCCATACATGCACAGTGTGGCAGACACCATGTGTTGCCTGCCACAGGGTGCAGACTTTTCAGCACCTACCCCTTTTTGCTATGGGAGCCTGTATACGCGTTCGGTATACAGGCTCCCATAGAGTTCAATGGGAGTCCGAGTGCACCGAGTCCGTCACCATATGGGTGCATCGTACTGAGTCGCGTACGGAGGGCTTTTCTATCAAGATCGTACTCAGGCCCTTAGAAAGAAAGATATGTGATGTATGGATCAAGCATAAAAATAGAATCTATTGGTCGGCTTCAATTACAAATCTATGTTTAAAAGAGAATATTGTAATGAAATGATCTAAATGATTCCGAAAACAGTGTTACACTACAGGAAATTCAGAGATGATCTAGAAAATCTCCTCTGAGACCAAATAAACAAATCAATGATTCTTTCAAATTTGAGAAATGTGTTATAAACACATTACTAAAGGAAAACTGAAAACAATAAATTAGAACAATGGGAGAATTTAATTATGATGAAAAGGAAAAATTGTGAATAGAAATTATAACTAAGGAAAAAAAAGAATTCTAGCATTTGATTGGAAAATCAGTGGGAAAAAAGTAAAAGGATTGACCGCCACACTGGTGGAAGGAAGTGAATGGATAGTCTTTATCATGGCCTTAATGAGGAAGATGACACTTTGAGATTACACTGGGAGGAGGTTTAAACCATTATCTCAGAAGAAGAAATAAGTGCTGAAGTTAAACAATTATGTTCATGTAACCCATAACTACCAATAATTGGTCATACAGAATACCCTATAGGAACATCAAATCGTCTCATGCACACAGTTCAGATGGAGTTTCAGCAGATATATTAAGGCTAGAGCCCAATATGTGGATCTTACCACTTCACCAACTAATTGAGGCCCTTATGAAAAATAATTGCATTCCTGAATCCTGGAGAAGGAATATTACAGTTCTTATTTGTAAGAAAGAGGATCGGGCTAATTCCGAAAATTATTGAATTATCCCTCTTTTTTTAATGCTTTTTTTATCAAGAATTTCAGAGCATATATAAAAAAAAATCACATTAAAACATACACTGTCTAGTATATTATTGTAAAAAAAGAACTTGCAGCTGAGCCAACATGCCCAAAGTTCTGAGCAAGGTGTTAGTGAATCTGAACGTATCCAATCGAACGATCACTCTAATGTATATTTCAGGCAAATATATGCCAGACATCTATTAAACCCCTTCCGTGCTTGGGACGTCCATGAGCTATCCCATGTCATGGTGGGCATGTGCGTTGGACAGCTCCCGGCCGTCATAGCACCACCCCCCCAGGGGAAGCGCTGGCGCTCCCCCCGTGGACCGCCCTTCAGGTGCCCCCATCGGGAAGGCCAGTGGAAGCCCTTCTGCTGTCCCCCACCTACCCCTCCACGTCATCTAATGAAGTCAGCACGCAGCTGTCGGCAAGAGATGAGGTGAGTTTCTCCTCGAGGAGGGGAATTTAAACAAAAGAGAAAGAAAAGGGTTTCCCTTTCCTACGATGCCTTTTGAGCATTCCTGCTGCACGATCACGCATGGGTCGCAATCGTGCAGCAGGAATGCCTACTAGACATCATGGGTTTTTAGATTTTTTGATGTTTTAAGGGATTCTTCTGTTTGCGGGGAGTGGCCTTTTGGGCAAGGGTCGCTCCCCCTTGGGGTAGCAATGTTTTTGGCTGTTTCTGCCCCCCTGGGGGCAGATCGGGCCATTTGTTCCCCACTAGACCACCAGGGATATGTTTGGGCAGATCTGACCATTTATTTAAAGAATTGTGTCCCACAAGACCACCAGTGATATGTTTGCCGGGAGGGGCCCCTTGGGCAAGGGCCGCTCCCCTCTGGGGAGAATTTTTTTGGCTGTTTCTGCCCCCTGTGGGGGGGGGGGGGGGGCAGATCTGACCCTTTTAACAAAAATTGTGCCCCACTTGACCACCAGGGCAAGGGTCGTTTGTGAACGTTTCTGCCCCCCTGGAGGGCAGATCGGACCATTTCTTAAGATATTGTGCCCCACTAGACCACTTGGGATCTCTGTTTTTTTTTTTAATGTTGGGGAGCGGCCTCTTGGGCAAAGGTCGCTCCTCTTTATGGGGGTTAATATTTTTAGTTTTGTGTGCCCCACTAGGCCACCAGGGATTTCTGGTTTCTTTCAGGTTGAGGAGCGGCCCCTTGGGCAAGGGTCGCTTCCCTTTATGGGGGTGAATATTTTGGTCTTTTAGATTGGCCTTATGTTTTTAGGCCCATCTGACCCCAAGGGGGGCAGAAGACATTAGGCACCAGGGATTTTATTTTATGTTGTCGGGGAGCTGCCCCTTGGGCAAGGGTTGCTCCCCTTTTATGGGGGTGAATATTTTGGCTGTTTCTAGCCCCTTTGAGGGCAGATCTGCCTTATGCTTTTAGACCCACCTGCCCCCCAGCTTGGCTGTTAGATTGTGTGTGGAGAGGTGAATTATTTGCATATGTGATTATAATGTTTTATTACTCCTTTTAATTCTAGAGAAACCTTTTGATTCTTGTTTGTGGTTTCAGCAGTGGTTGATCTGCAGTTTGCGTAGTTGCATTTATTTGGTAAGAAAAACATTTTTGTTGTGTTTACTCCAAATGAGTATTATTGTCATGCATGAATGAATTTTTTGTTTTTGTTGACTTGTTTGACAAGTTACCTTTATTAGTAAGGATTATGGCTAGCAGCATAATTACTGCTCAGCAGGTGGTTGGTATCCTTTTTGATTCTTCCTCTGACCATAATTATGAGAGTGACCGAGCGTCTGAGTGAGAGGGGGAAGTGCAAGATTCTGAAAGTGAGATTTCTGTCAACAAGGAATCATCTGATGATAAAGCTACTCAGTGCGGATTAAGCTACTTTCAGTGCTGATGATGTTGCAGCAAGAGGCATCTCGATTGCTGGCTGGGGCTGCAATGCTTCCCATTGGAAAGCTGGACTCAGGGTTGATCCAAACATGGTACAGCCTGTGTTGCCTGCCTTTACTGGTGATGCAGGGTGTAGAGTGAATCGTGAAATTTCTTTGCCCATACAGTTCTTTCAATTGTTTATGGATGATGTATTTTTGGCTGAGATTGTTGAACATACTAATTTGTATGCTAAACAGTAGTTGAGGGACAACAGTGCCAGGCTTAGGCCCCACTCTAGAGCTACCCAGTGGACTCCTACATTTCTAGATGGGATAAAGAAGTTTTTGGGTTTAACCTTTTTGATGGGCTTGATAAGGAAGCCGTCCCTATAGTCATATTGGTCTACTAGTCCATTGTTGGCAACGACTATATTTCCTGCAATTATAAGTCATTATCGGTATTTACTTTTGCTTCGGATGCTGCATTTTGTTGATAATGTTTCGACGTTGCCATGAGAACACCCTCACATTGACCGTCCTTTTAAGATTTGGCCTGTTCTTGATCACTTTGTAGATCGATTTGCAGAGATCTATACTCCAGGGAAAGAAATAACTGTTGATGACTATTTTGTCCTGTTTAAGAGTCATTTGGTTTTTAGGCAGTACATTCCTAGCAAGAGGGCATGTAATGGAATTAGGATTTATATGTTTTCTGAGAGTAGGACAGGACATGTCTATAACTTTCGGGTGTACACTGGTAGCGATTCCACTATTGACCCCCTGGTTGTCCGTCCACTTTAGGAGTTTCAGAGAAAATTGTGCGGGAACTTGCTAGAGGACTTTTTAACAAAGGTCACCATTTGTACTTAGGTAACTTCTACACTGCTGTGCAATTGTTTGAGGAGTTGTTCAAAATGGACACACTTGATTGTGGCACAATCTGCTCTCACTGTAAAGGTTATCCAAAAGAGCTTGCTTGCAAGAAGCTTCAGAGGGGACAGTGCAGTGATTGCGTAGTGATGAACTGCTAGCTGTGAAATTTGTGGACGGGGATATGTGTACATGCTGGCTACCATCCATGATGACAGTACTTCACCTGTGACTGTTTGGGGTCAGGTTGCTGAACTGTGCAAACCTGTGTGCATTGCAGACTTGATAAAGTAGATCAGAGGTTGGAACCTTACACTGCTGTTCATAAAGCTTACATTTGGTATAAGAAGTTGACCATCCATCTTTTCAATTTAGCAACTTTTAATGCTTTTGTTGTGTTCAAGGAGTGTTCTCCAGCATCAAAGATGACTTTTGTTCAATTTCAGGAGTCTGTGAAAGGCAGCCTTGTTGTAGTGGAACAGGTAAGTATTCCTAGAGTTGGAGTGGTGGATGATGTGGCTAGGTTGAAAAATTACCACTTTCCCGATTTAATTCCTCCCATGCCTCAAAAAACAATCCCTGTAACAGATATAGATTCTGTTTGAGGAGAGGTATGCAAAAGGAGAG
Organism: Triturus cristatus; assembly: GCF_964204655.1. Classification (NCBI taxonomy): domain Eukaryota; kingdom Metazoa; phylum Chordata; class Amphibia; order Caudata; family Salamandridae; genus Triturus; species Triturus cristatus. Next base: position 390,124,722 of record NC_140585.1, on the reverse strand, counting down.
TTGTATGCACTGTGCTGATTGTCCTTCTAATCCTGGACTGAGTGTGCCCTAATGTTTTACATTGTATCACACTCAAAAGAGTTTTTGGGAGCAACCGTGAGTCTAACAGTATACTGCCTAGCCTGTATGGTTTTATGTTTGTTGTTCAGTTTCACAGTTGGCATTAGAATGTTGTTGTCAGATACCGCGATAACGGTGTGCGTGGACTGGTGCTTGGCTGGTGGTGTCCATGGACTGGTGTTTGGCTGGCGGTTTGCGTGGACTGGCTCTTGGCTGGTGGTGTGCGTGGACCGGCGCTAGGTTTGTGATGTGGGTGGGCTGGTGCTTAATTGGCAGTGAGGGTGGACTGGTGTTTGGCTGGCGGTGTGGGTGGAATGGTGTTTGGCTGGCAGTGTGGGTGTATTGGCGTTTGGCTGGCAGTGTGCGTGGACTGGCGTTTGGCTAGCAGTGTGTGATTAGTGACTAGCTGTTGGTAATTACACATTCTGCTAGCTAAACGCCACTGCACACATTATGTCAACCACCAGCCGGTGTGATTGCTGTGTGAATCATGTGGGCATATGAAAGAGATGAACCCTTGAATCGCAATGTCTGTTATATGAATGTTGTAATGTGCTGGTCCCACGGATGGCGGTGTGAATGGTCTTGTGTGTCACGTAGGAAAGGTGTGTGAATGGACTCTAAAGAGATTGGTGCCTTGCTGTGGCTTTACAGCTCACGAGTTGTGAGTCATTGGCTTATGTTTTTAACTTTTTAATTATTGGCAGTTTATTTCCTTTTTGTGAAATCTCTTGTTAATAAAATGTTACGCTCTGAACCTTCACTCACCCTTGTGCCAAAGCCAACCAGTATGTCTGTGTACTTAGGGAATAGTTCATTTTGAAGTAATATTTGTCCTTTCTGTCTTTCTCTGCCAGGGTGTACATTGTCCCTACATTGTCTGTTGATGTGAGTGTTGTAATGTGCAGGGGCCACAGCTGGTGGTGTGAACATGTGTGTCAAATATGAAAGGTGTGCGAATGCCCTGTAAAGAGGTTGGTGCCTCGCAGTGGCTTTACAGCTTGCGAGCTGTGAGCCATTGGTTCAGGTTTTTAGCCTTTTAATTATTAACAGTGCATTTCTTTTTTTGGGAAATCTCTTGTTAATAAAATATATATTTTTAACTTTTCACTCAACCTTGTGCCAAATCCAACCATTATGTGTGTGCTCTTGAGGAATAGATGGATAGGCAGTCATAGTTGTCTTATCTGTCTTTCTGTGCTAATGTGTAGTTTGTCGCTAGGGGATATTTTTGTAAACCCCCAAAAATGGGGCGTACTGGGTGGTATGCCTCTCATGGATCTCAACAACTTTGGGGCATATGCATCAACCAAAGTAATACCGATTCCTTAATAGCGAAAAATAAGGAATCGCCATTAAGGAATCGGTAATTGGCATGCATCAACAGATTCGGTAAAATTTAGCGATTACTTAAAAATCGCTAAATTTACCGATTCCTTAATAGCGGGGCACGCAAACGGCCCCACTAGCAAATAGCGAGTTCGGTAATACCGATTTGGCTAATAGCGAGTTCGGTAATACCGAATTAGCAATTACCGAATCGGTAATAGCGAAATCGCAAATTGCCGCGTCGCACCGGGAACAGGCTGATGACATCACCAACCAGGAAATACTGCTGCCCCACCCACATAGCCTCGACAGAGGAGCAGACAGGAGCTGGAAAGAAGGACAGGCTGTGCAGAGTGAGGCCACACAGATTCTGCCAGTCACAGCACACATCCATCATGTCGCAGGAAGTGCCATCCAGCGCTGAATCTGCACGCAAGCGCAAGAAGAAGTTTTCAGACAGGGAGCTGGAGTACCTCATCGAGGGAGTGGCCAGCAAACACGACCGCCTCTTTGGCAAGCTGTCCCTCAAGGTGCCTGAGACCGAGAAGCGGCGCATCTGGCAGCGCATCCGTGAGAGGGTCAATGCGGTTGGCGTCACTAGCCGCAGCATCGACGATCTCAAAAAACGGTGGTATGACCTCCGGAAGCGCGCAAAAGAGAGGATTGCTGAGAGGCTCCGGAGGCAAGAAGGACTGGAGGCGGAACAAGCACTGCACCATCCAACACAGCCCTGGAGGACCTTGTGGAAGGGACGATAGAGCGGGAAGCCGTCGTGGGGGTGATCCAGATGGACACGTCCGGCGCAGCCACAAGTGCCCAAGGTAAGATGCATGCCTGTGCCACACCCAGCATAGCGTAAATCCATACCCATGCCCCCAGCCCAATCTCACTGTGTCTGCAGCTCTGGCACAGACAGTTCCACACATGACACTACTGCATCTTGGGAGTTGTAGTCTAGTCAGCCCAGAGTGCAGGCACAGGCGTAAATCCTCACACAACACATATTTTGTACATGGCTGTAGACTGTTCATTTGTTGGACCACAGAGGGACATTGATGGGTACAACACTATGTAGGTGTAATCATCCCACTAATCATGCACTGTTTCACACACAGATGCATCACCTGGGGACTCTGACGACAGCGACCAGCTGATCATATCTGAGACACCCGTGGAGTCAGACCAGGAGACTGTGCAGGATGCGCACGCACCGCCAACACCTGCCACCCCACCAGCACAACCTCCACCAGCGCCACAATCATCGGCACCAGCACCAGTGCCACAAGCCAAGGCACCACCACCTGCGCCACAAGCAACGGCACCAGCAAGCCAGCCTGCAGCCAGTGCAGCCACAATACCGCAGAGGCACAGGCACCAAGTTGCGCCCTTGCAGGAGATGGCAACCCCCCCCCGCAATTGGCACCCACGCAGCGCACATCCACACCACCTGCTGCACCACATGGAGGCTCAAGACACGCACGGCGTCACAGGGCCCGTCGCAGTTCCGTCTCCTCAGCTGACCAGGATGTCCCAACAACCTCTGCAATTGAGGAGAGGATGCTGCGCACACAGAACCTGCAGGGAAGACATGTGGCTAGCATCAGCTGCAACATCGTGCGCCTAGCGAGGGAGATGCGCGCCATGACTGCAGCAGTCACCGACATGGGCTCCGCGGTCAGGGACATGGGCACGGCGGTCAGGGACCAGACCACTGCGGTTGCTGATGGCAATGCTCAGCTCAGGGAGGAGGTACGTGAGCTCACCCGTGCCATCAGGGAGGGCCATGAGTCCCAGAGGAGGAGTAACCGGCAGCTAATGTTGCGTTCTTCCGCCGCTACCAAGGCCATACAACGGCACAGCAACTGCACCGCTGTGTTGGCACGCCGCATAGTCTCCCTGCAGGTGGACCTTGGGCACTTCTGCGGTGATGTTGCCAAGTCACTGGGACACATCACCACTGCTGTGGAACAACTTCAGAGCAGCACATGCAGTGCTGCAGCATTGGGAGGGGATGACACCAGTGAGGCTGCCTCCAGTGTCAGCAGCGTGTCACTGGCAGAGGCCAGCACCAGGCGCCGAAGTTCGCGTGCCTCCACGGGGACAGGCCGTGGTGAGGGTTTGGATGCACCTGAGCGGAGGCTTGGTGTACGTGGCAAGCGGCACTAGAAATTTGGACATGCTGCAGGTCCATGGTGGAGCAACCATGGCCATCCAATTATTCTGTTTGCACAGGCCTGACTTTAAGGAACCTTTTATTTACATTTATGCAATCGGAGCATGATTCACAATGCTAGTTCTGTTGCACAATCCTCTGTGCTACTGTGCATTAAACAGTTGCACCCAACACCAACTTGTAATGTCTCATTTTACCCAGGGTCAAAAATGATTTTGCGTTATGTCTGTCCGCCTCCTATGGCCCTCTGCTGTGTTAGGGATGTGTGCCGGTCGTCGTTGGGCGGGTGGTTGGTCAGCCTGGGGGTCGTCATCCCTGTCCACCTCCATGGGTATCCCCCTTCTGGTGGCAATGTTGTGCAGCATTGCACATACAGCAATTATTCGACAGCATGTGTCTGGTTGGTATAGCATTGCGCCGCCAGTCTTGTGGAGGATACGGAAGCGGCTCTTGAGAATCCCAAAAGTCCGCTCTATCACATTCCTCGTGCTGATGTGTGCAGCGTTGTAGCGATGTTCCTGCGGGGTTGCTGGATTTAGGTATGGGGTTAGTATGTATTCCCGCAGGGCGTAAGCACTGTCACCTAGAAGATAGAAGCATAGACTTAGCATTGGTGATGTACATACATGTGTGGTGTTGGTGTGGGGAAGCGTAGTTCTACTTACCTAACAGGAGTCCCTCTCCAAATTCGCCATTGAGTAGTCGCCTGTGCATTCCACTGTTGCGGAAGATGTATGAGTCGTGTGTGCTCCCTGGGAATTGTGCCACTAGGTCCGTTATGATGTTGTTGGCATCGCACACAACCTGCACGTTGATCGAGTGGTATGACTTGCGGTTCCTGAAAAGGTACTCATTTGCTGACGGAGGGCATATGGGGATATGCGTGCAGTCGATGCATCCAATCACATGTGGAAATTGTGCCACCTGGTAGAATGCCTGTTTGGTGCGGTCCAACTGCTGTGGGGTTGTGGGGAAGCTGATGTGTCTGTGGAGCATTGTCAGCATGGCATCTAGGAATTTTTGGAAGAAGCGTGACAGTGCGCTTTGCGAGACACCTCCGGCAACCGCAATTACCCCCTGGAAACTCCCTGAGGCCAGTAGGTGCAGGCTGCATAGTACCTGAACGTGCGCAGGGATTGCATTTGTCCGGTGGGTCTGGTGCTGCAGTAATGGTTCCAGGTCTGCAATCAGGCGCATGATCATAGCGCGATTGAGGCGATATTTCTGGTACACCTCGTCCTCATTCTGGCCGAGCAGGGTTATGCGCAGTCTGAACACTCGCTCCTGGACCCTTCTCCTGCGCTGTCCTGCTGCATTGATCCGCATCCTCCTTGCAAGCACGTAGAGGGCAGCCATTTTGTGGGAGCCAACAGGGTCTCCTGGGCCAAATTTAAGGGTTTAGTGATTGCCTCAATCATTTGCACATGTAGGAATCTTTTTTTTTTTTTTTTTTTGTGACTTTACCTCCAGGTTTTGATTCCCCTTATTTAGCTCTGGCAAAATAGCGATTTTTGGGATTTTCGTTATTAGCGAGTTTTGTTGCATTGGGGTGCGATTCGTTATTTGCTATTGGCAATTTCCGGGAGCTAATAGTGATTTCGGTAATTGCGAATTCGGTATTTAGCGATTCGGTAAATTAGCATTTTGGGTATTAGCGATTCGGTATGTCCGAGGTTATTTATTTAGCGATTCGTTATTTGCTCGGGTTTTGGGTTGATGCATTGGGATTGGGTATTTTTAACACAATACCGGGAGCTATTACCGAATCGGTATTTTACCGACTGGATTTTGGCTTGATGCATAAGGGTGTTTGTTTACTCACAATGCCATGCAAACTTTAAAATATGGCTATAGTCACACATTTTCATTACATTACTGAGTCATAATTTCCTGGTATCAGAAAAACACAATTTTCCTACCATCTAGCATTCCCCCAGGTCTCCCGATGAAAATAGTACCACACTCGTGTGGGTGGGCCAAGTGCCTGCAGCAGACAAGGGTCCAAAACGTGTTGTGGAGACATCAAAATTACATATCACAAAACTACCTGGGTTTGCAAGGGGGGGGCACCTGGGTTTTTGGCCCCGGGCTTGACAGCCCTCCAGGGAAACCTATCAAACCCACACATTTCTGCACACTAGGCACCCAGGGGAGTCCAGGGAGGTATGGCTTGCGTGGATCCCCTGACATTTTTCTACCCAGAATCCCCTGCAAACCTCAAATTTAGCAGAAGAAAATCACATTTTCCACATATTTCTGGTGGGATCACTGTGCCGGCACAAATGTCCTACCACACAGCGTTCCCCTCATTCTCCTGAGTAAAATGATACCTCACTTGTGTGGGTGTCCAACGAAAATCAGCTAAAAACGTTTTTTTCAAAACGATGTAGCACTTAGAATTTGCTGTGCTATACCCTTAATTCCTATGTTTTGGCCCTTCTCAGTCACAGGCACTTCCCCACCGAAACAGCAGGATTTTATCTTGACATAAGGCTATTTCCTTACTTGGGTATAATTTTCTCTAATAACTTAAGTTTTCCTCAACATGTTGAATCAGTGACGGGCAAAGCACACTTGATTGCCCAGTCTCTGAAAAATTGGTGTCAAAATTTGCCAATAATTTCAAAGCAATATTTAAAAAAACTTGTGAGCTTAGAATAGTAAACCCTTGTATTGTATTCAGTGAATTATTGAGCCAAAAGGACTCAGAGAGAATTTTATCAGCTTAAATGTCCATTTCGAAAAGATATGTTGAACTAACACTAGGCATTCTGTGAGTCTCCCTTGGACTGCAACTGAGATTGTTATTATACTTCATAAATACTATATGAGGGTCTTAAATTATTGGCGCTGAATAGCATTTACAAAAGAGTCTACACAGATACAATTAATAGGCATGCAGAGTTGAACATCTATTCCCAATTAAACACTACCACAATACAAATTATGATCCATTTTAAAATATTTAAAGACGAAGTCAAAAATATGCAGTCTGATACAATGTGGAAAAAGAGGATAGAAATTGTCACAAAAGGAGTACATTTGACCATTAACTTCATGCAGGGCACATTAAATATGATCATATACTCAGTCCAGAAAAAAGGGAATGCCACAATTATAGCTCAGAAGTGTTCATTCTAAAGAAGTGAGGAGATGGATGCTGAAAGCAGGATTGTGTTTAACTCAACAACAAATAGGGTAGCAGGTGCCACACAATTATAACCATTCATTTTTTAAATGCCCCTTTTATGGAGTAATGATCTTATCCTTGATCATCTCGTTCTATGCTGTGAGGCATCAAATGGCCATTGTAAAGTGTTGTTACTCTGCAACATGAGGAAACTACAGATTTTAATGGTGATAGATATGATGCATGTACTGAAATGTGAAAATATTGCCTTTGGCTATAAATTAGAAATATTTTAACACATTGGGGAAAAGATAAATTCGTTGGTATTCTAGGAATGAGTGGTTGGACTATTGTCATGCCATGATTTATTCTGTTTTTTAACATGCCCAGAGTTAGTATGAATAGGTCCTTTTTTGGGAACACCTTGTGACTTTGTCCAATGTCTGGTATTTAGTGTGCTTAGAATAGTAAACCCTTGTATTGTATTCAGTGAATTATTGAGCCAAAAGCACTCAGAGAGAATTTTATCAACTTAAATGTCCATTTCGAAAAGATATGTTGAACTAACACTAGGCATTCTGTGAGTCTCCCTTGGACTGCAACTGAGATTGTTATTATACTTCATAAATACTATATGAGGGTCTTAAATTATTGGCGCCGAATAGCATTTACAAAAGAGACTACACAGATACAATTAAAAGGCATGCAGAGTTGAACATCTATTCCCAATTAAACACTACCACAATACAAATTATGATCCATTTTAAAATATTTAAAGACGAAGTCAAAAATATGCAGTCTGATACAATGTGGAAAAAGAGGATAGAAATTGTCACAAAAGAAGTACATTTGACCATTAACTTCATGCAGGGCACATTAAATATGATCATATACTCAGTCCAGAAAAAAGGGAATGCCACAATTATAGCTCAGAAGTGTTCATTCTAAAGAAGTGAGGAGATGGATGCTGAAAGCAGGATTGTGATTAACTCAACAACAAATAGGGTAGCAGGTGCCACACAATTATAACCATTCATTTTTTAAATGCCCCTTTTATGGAGTAATGATCTTATCCTTGATCATCTAGTTCTATTCTGTGAGGCATCAAATGGCCCTTGTAAAGTGTTGTTACTCTGCAACATGAGGAAACTACAGATTTTAATGGAGATAGATATGATGCATGTACTGAAATGTGAAATATTGCCTTTGGCTATAAATTAGAATTATTTTAACACATTGGGGAAAAGATACATTCGTTGGTATTCTAGGAATGAGTGGTTGCACTATTGTCATGCCATGATTTATTCTGTTTTTTAACATGCCCAGAGTTAGTATGAATAGTCCCTTTTTTGGGAACTCCTTATGACTTTGTCCAATGTCTGGTATTTTAGTGTGCTCTATTCTGTCTTGCCCAAGAAATGAGGGATTTTTTCTAACTTTTCTGGAGTCCTGTTTAAATTTCAGAACAGGGAACAAGGACATATTGTTGCTGTCTAGGTCCTCCTTCATTCTCAATGAAGGCGGGTAATGACCAAAGCTGCATGCTGCCCAAAGTAATCTTTGAAATAGCTAGAAGTTGTCCTGCTCTTTTTACTCAAATTCAAATTCAAAACAAGCTTTATTTGATTTAAACACTTAAATCATAAAAGCACAATTCATAGAAAGAGATAAAATTCTTATGTTACATGTCCATTGGTTTACCGGATTAAAAAGTATAAATCACATAGATAAATTAATAAACTCATCACTTCAGAAGATTTAAGGCCATAGATACACAGGAATTAAAACTAAATCATGTAGCAATTAAAACTAGTAAGGTAACATTGATTTTCTAGTTCTAACCACACCCTTCAAGTATTTTGCCATGCAATCAATAAAATGTCTTCATCTAAAAGTTATAGTTTAAAAAAGGCGGGACGACATTTTCTAAAACCCATCCTCTTCAGTATTGGTAAGCTCCATCTTTTACGCAAAAAATCATAAAATGTGCTGAAAAACAGAGCATATATAGTGGACTGAGTGGAAATGTCGTCACAAGGACACAGATCTAGAAGTCGGGACCAATCATTCATATTAGGAAACGCAATCATTCTATAAAAACTACCTAGGCGGAAGCGAGTTAGCAACATCCTATCATAACTCCCCTTCACGCTTGCAAGATAGGGTTGAATACCTGGTTGTATCAAAAGCATTTGATTCTCTCTAACAGACGGTTTGATTAATTCTCTAGATAGTCTGTTATTGCCCAGGTAGTCCATGCAGGTAGTCTTCAAAACTTTCCTAGGAACTGTAGCAATGCTAGTCGGATTAAAAAAGTATTCTGGCAATCCTCGATCGGCCACAACATTTTTAACACAATTAAGCCATGATATATGTGACACCCCTTGCAATTTAAGACAGTCATTTATCACGTTACAATTAAGTCCAGTGGAAGGACTGGACCAGATCTTGTGCCATATTAAGACCTGCTGTATTTTGATTATATCTGATAAGTATGGCATTCCAAGTTCTGCATGGCAGATGTAAGTAGCCGTACTGTTTGGGACCGCTAGAAGATACCTCAAAAATACATTCTCCACTAACTGTAAAGGTTGTACGTCTGTAATGCCACAAATTCCTACTCCATATATGGCTATTGAGTCGAGATACATTAAGCATTATAGATTTTTATCAATTCAACAATAGGTCGGTTTCCCAACGTCCTGGCAAAATTCACCAAAGCAGACGTAGATTTGGCGAATATTAGTTTCCTCGCTGTTATAGCGTTTACCCACGAACCACTTTTTTCAAAAACAATTCCCAGTTATGAAAAGTAGTTTGTAAATTCAATTTTTTTTCTATTAATGAAAATATCTCGACATTTTACGCTGTTCTTACCGCATTGCATTGCATATGTCTTAGTAATGTTAACCTGGAGATCCAGATTGGACATAAAAGTAGTAAAGCTAGTGACAACTTTTTGCAGACCTTTTTGTTTGCAGGATAGTAAGATGGCATCGTCCGCATATAATAACGCTGCGATTGGGCGATTATGGATTTGAGGGGTATCCTGACATTCGTTGGTTAATACTGTACCCAGGCCGTTTATGTACATGGTAAAAAGAAAGGGGGCTAGCACACACCCCTGCCTAACCCCCTTTCTAACAGGGAATTTGATACTGCCTTCCCCAACACTAACATATCGAACGCTGGCCTGCGCATCTTGGTACAGTTGCCTCAAAAAGTTGAGGGTCCACACCCATACCGTCTAAAATACACCAAAGCTTGGGGTGGCTAACGCAATAAAATGCCAAACTCAAGTCAACAAAGGCCAGGAAAAGGTCCAAGCGTTTGGCTTGTATAAATTTGCCCCTTTTTAAATTTAAGATTAGGCATTGTTCGATGGTACCTACACCTTGTCGGAAACCGTACTGCAGGTCTGCAATTATGTCCTTCTCCTCAGCCCACGTCTGCAATCTATTTAAAATAATTTGACCTGCCACTTTCACAAATGCATCCAGAAGTGAAATTGGTCTATAACATACTGGATCATTGCGATCTCCTTTTTAAAGATGGGTACAAGAATTGACTCAGACCATGTGGGAATAAAACCATGCTTACAGCAGGCTTTTAAAACAGACGTTACTCAGCAGAGTACATTTGTCAGAGATTAAAGGAGGAAAGATAATTCACCACTAACCAAATGATCTGTTCAAAATTGGGAGCTGAGTGCCAGGACACCCATGAACTGCCCCATTCCTCCTTGTTTCACAAAATGATATGGTGTAAGGATCACCAGGTGCCATTTCCAAGACTGCAAACACAGTGAAACCACTGCACCTACAGCAGTTTAAAAAAGCAAAACAAAGCACTAATACCATCCACTCACCCCTGGACAAGTGAAATAAACACTTAGATAGATAAACAAAAAATAGAGAAGTGTGTTAAAGGTGTCAAGCTATACCACTTCCTCACAAGTAGATTACTTCACCACTATCTTTTTAATCTCTCCCAGTGTTCATGAACATTGGCAGAAAATAAAATAATAAAATACTATTTACTTTATTCTGTGAAAGTCTGAGTGCTCTGTGTTGTCTTCAAGAAATGTCCCCTGCAGACCAAATTGCACAGGTATTCATGTGGCCTTGCCCAATGGCCAGAAAAAGTGTAGATGCTTGCTTACTTACTGTCTGGAGCTAATATTGATGCTTCTTAATGACTACCCATATTGTATTTACACGCTTTATACCCATTGCATTTCTGTTTTCCTCAGTTTAATGTCTTAGGTGTGACGGGTATACCCAGGTGTGGGTCATGTGCTTACTGTGCCACGGAACTCAAGCTATACATCACTGGCAATGTTTAACTAGGCTCGCTGTGCCACTGGAACCAAAATATACCTGGCTGAAGAGCCTTAATATTGGTGAAACCAGTCCTGGGTTGCTTGTATTCTGGTTCAGAGAGGACCTTGCCTGGCAGTTCAGGCTGGACTGTTCTGATGAGAAACAGGGCCAAGACTGACTTGTATATGGCTTGGTTCAAAATGAGGTGGCATGGTGGGTGAAAAATGATCGATCGGAATGTGCCCTGAGTAATTGCCAGTAGCTGAGATAAATTCAAGCATTCCATCCATCACCTTTTTGAGTTTGCATTTGAGCAAAGTGTGCTAGGTATGCGAAGACTTAGGTCTTGGGCTCACTATGCCACGGGAACCAATCTATACCTGGCCGAAGAACCATAATAAGGGTGAAACTACTCTTGGGTTGCTTGTGTTCCGGTTCAGGGAGGACTTGGCCTGGCTGTTCGGGCTGGACTATTCCCATTAGGAGCAGGATCAAACCTGATTTGCGTATGGCTAGTCCCAAAATGAGGTGGCATGGTGGGCAATGGATTGGGATGTGGCCCTGAGCGATTGCCAGTGGCTGAGATTGATTCAAGCATTCCATCCATCGCCTTGTTGTTTTTGCATTTGATGCCCTAAGTGCACCAGGTATGCCCAGATGTGGGTCCTGGGCTCACTGTGCCACTGGAGTCAAGCTATACCCGAATGAAGAGTCCCAATAAGGGTGAAACCGGTGTTGAGTTGCTTGTGTTCCGGTTCAGGGAGGTCCTGACTTGGCAGTTCCTGCTCAACTGATCCCATGAGGAGCAGGGTCAAGGCGGATTTACATATGGTTGGGTCCAAATTGCAGGGGCAAGGTGGGCAAAAGTGGTGAGTGGGATGTGACCCAAGCGATTGCCAGTGGATGAGATTCATTCAAGCATTCCATCCATCACCTTGTTGTTTTTGCATTAGACTATTTGCAAGCATTCCATCCAAGCCTTTGTTTACCTCAGTGTGATACTTACATTGCTAGTCATCACTGTCTATGGTAATAGAGACTCACCTCTGTTTCACAATATTGAAGTCTGTTACTGCCAATGGACGCTAATGCTCATTATTCTCTGTTAACGTTTCCTGGAGCCATTGATGTGATTACTCTAAGGTGTGATTAATGCTTTTTGTGTCCTGAAGCTATTCAAGCTCATTAATGTGTTCTACTATTACAGTTCCTCACAACTAAAGCTTAGTATTGTCACAGGTCATCCAGGGCCCTTACTGACTGGACCTACTGATTTTCAGAGCAAGATGTTACTAATGGCCATTACTGCCTGGGTTCAAAAATGACTTGCAAAGCTTAGGGCCTTTAAGGCTCATTTCTAGTGGATACCATTGATCCTCATTACATCCTGAGTCCATTTACGCTACAGGATTGGTTTTGGAGCAACAAAATAACAATGAAATACAAATGAAAGAACTTTAGTTAAGTGGAAAAAATAAAGTTCTTTTAATAATTAAAATGACAACAAAACGAAAGAAACAGAGATATGAATATTTGAAACTTGAATTAAAAATAGGGCCAAGAAGCACAAAATACCACCCGCAGTTGGAAACGCTAGACTGAGTTAAAATTAAGGCTGATCGTAATGAAGCGCGGGTCGGAAACAGGGACTAGGTTCATCCCAGTGGAGAAAAATGGATGGCAATAAGTTGTGGTAGGGCAAGCTGCTGCGACGGTGGGTTTCTGAAGAGCGGGTTTCTGGTGAAGGTATTGGCCAAGGTAGGGAAGCTCTGAGCAGGGGAAATCCGAAGTCTGTGGCCCGAAAGACATTGAAACTGATGGATTGCAGCATGGCACCGGTCCCAATGAAGCCCTCTACTTTCTGACTTGGAAACCTTTCTGGATATCAGGTCTCCTTCAGTGGGGCAAATCAGCAATTTGACATTGACAGCTGAATCTTGAGAGGTAATTCCTGGCTCCTTTGGGCCTTCAGGCAGAAAGTTGGCTAAAATGTTTCTAAGTGACAGCTTTTTCAGTTTGGACAGAAGGGGTACACTTTAACACCAGCCAAGGGTCCAAGACCTGGGTCATACCACTCCAACAGAAGCCAGCAGCTGGTCCAGGTACTGGTCAACTGGGCAGTTTCAGGGCAAGGGACCTCTGGAAGCATGTTGGGTCACAGTGATCAAACCAGAGGTCAGCCAACTGACTGAGGTTATGACGTCAGAGTAAACAGGTCCTGTTTTCCATCCGGTTTCAGGCAGGAGGGCAGTCCTTCTTCTGATCTCACAGGTCCAGGAGTGTTCTGAGGAGAGGCCTGTGGGGTCTACTTTTAATGCAGGTGCCAGCCAACGGGTGGATGGCAAGACTTTGTCCACCTCCTAAACCAGTTATATCAATTTCTATACCCCAATTATTTGGCGCCAATCTGACTCGAGAAACAAAGGGCGGCCAAGTCTAGGTGTAAGCCATGCTGGCCTCTGCTGGAGTGAGTTCCTGAACCCCAAGTGGGGCCTATCAGTTCCTGGACTCTTGGTGAGTCCTCAGTTGAGCTCCTCTAAAGTATTGAGGCTCTTCACTAACAGGCCTGTTTACGCCAAGATCTTGCCACCCACTAACATGATGTTCTGGTGAACAGTACTGTTAGAAATTGGGTTACTGGCTGACTCGGGTGTGTGTCCTGGTCAATCAGCAATCACAATCCTTGTCAGGTTAAGGAACAAGCAAACACCAAATTAACTTGTGCTCAACCCCCCTAGTAGCTTGCCACAGAGCAGTCAGGCTTAACTTAGAGGCAATGTGTAAAGTTTTTGTGTAGAACATCAAACAGTAAAACAGCGTAAACACCGCACAAAATAATCCAGCATCAGGTTAGTAAAATAGAGCCAAATTTAATAAATAAAACAAGACCAAAATCTGATCAGTAGAACCGAAGGTATGAATTTTAAAAGAATTAAGTTAAAAATAGCACCTAAAAGCAGAAAGCACCAACTGAAGCAATCTGATCATGCCGGGTCAAAGTCAAATGTTCAGCCTGGCTGCAATGGAGTGTGGCTCGTATACAGTCCCAGATTAGTCCCGCTGAAGTTTTACTCTCCCAAGTTTTGTGCCAAAAGTCCCGTTCATGTTGGAGAGGGCCACAAGAAGCAAGGAGAGCCATCGCGGGCGGTTGTCGGTGTGACATGAAGAGCAGGCCAGGAATCACGGAAGGGCACGCTGGAGCTTTGCATTTGCGTTCCACCATGGGCTTTTGATGATGCTGTGCAAAGAGACAGGGTGGCGATGGCTTGCACTGGGTTTCGGTGTGAGTGGCGCAGTCTCATGTGAATGACCCTGTTTGTGTTCACGAAGAGTCCAAAAACTTGATTTTAAGAGCACTGGGCCACACCAAAAGTCCAGGACCTGAGGAGCACCACTTTGGAGTCAAGATCTCACTGCATCTGGGTACAGGAGCTGGTGGGGGAGCTTTTGTTTCACTGAGGCTCAAATTAGGAGGCCAGCAGATTAGCCCTTGTAGCCCCTCTGGGGTTCTGCGTTCAAGAACCAGGTCTAGTTCCTCTTCCCCAGGCAAGAGGGCAGCAGGCAGCAGGTCAGCACCAGGCCGTGGGCGTAGTGGGGCTACGTGGAGCAGCGCGTTGTGTGCCCAAATCTACGCACAATCGCGCGCTCCGCGTAGCCCCACTACGCGCCGCCCGCCTCCCGCCCGCCCTCCTTTTAAAATAATATAAAGTATGATAAAAAAATTAAATAGAATGACTTACCTGCAGCACGGCGTCTCCGGGGCTCCCTCTTTCACAACTTCTTTTCACAAATGCACATGCGCGGACGCCCGCGCATGCGCATTTCTCGCAACAAATGCGCATGCGCGGGCATCCGCGCATGCGCATTTGTGAAAAGAAGTTGTGAACGAGGAAGAGGGAGCCCCGGAGACGCCGCGCTGCAGGTAAGTCATTCTATTTAATTTTTTTATCATACTTTATATTATTTTAAAAGGAGGGTGGGCGGGAGGCGGGTGGCGGGCGGCAGGCAGCTCTGCTTCGCCCTGGAGTGTGCGTAGCGCTGCCTGCTATGCCTACTTCGGAAACTGCGAAGCAGGCAGCGCTACGTACACTCTGTGGGCGAAGCGGAGTGCTACGCCCGGGGTTAGTCAGCACAGCAGGGCTGAAATTTATTAATGACAGCAGTCCAGCTGAGTGGCAGACCATGCGGCATCGCAGCAGTACGTCCTAGCAGAGTATCCACAGGTCGAGAAGCGTATCGAGGAGCTGGTGTCTGGGTCCTTCTTTTATACACAGTTGTGCTTTGGAAATGGGAGAAGCTTCTAGATCCGTGCCTTTGAAGTGCACAGGTGTCCTTCCTTCCTGACCTTAGCTCCAGACTAACTACAGTGGGTATGCAGCCCTTTGTGTGTAGGCAGGACAAAGCCTATTCAAGTGTAATTGTGGTGTGAACAGCTCCTTCATCCCATGCTGCCAGTGATGGCCAATCCAGTCACATCTATACTCCCATTGTGTGTAGATGACTAGGAGTAATACACAAAACTCAGCTTTCACCCAGACCCAGTAATGTGACCCAGAGACATGCTGCAGGCACCAAAATCCCAGCTTTTTAAAAGTGACATTTATATAATTGTAATTTAAAATCCAACTTCACTATAAATAAGGATTTTAAATTGGGATTCCAGAGACACCAAACATAAATCAGTTACCCTTTGCCATTTGGAAATTGCACTTATAAAATATGTAAGAGTTTTTCACTACCTCCAGGACACGTAAAACTTAAAAAGACATGTCCAAATTTTTAAATACATTGCACTCTGCCATAGGGGCTGTTCAGGGCATTCCTTTGGGGTGACATATGTATTAAAAAGGAAGGTTTGGTCCTGGTGAAAGTTTATTTTGCCAGGTTGAAATGGCAGTTTAAACTGCACACACAGGTTCTGTAATGGCAGGCCTGAGATATGTTTAAAAGTACCTCTTAAGTGGGTGGCACAATCAGTGCTGCAGGTCCACTTGTATCATTTAATTTATAGGTCCTGGGCGCATGTAGTACACTTTACTAGGGACTTATACATAAATTAAATATGCCAATTGGGTATAAGCCAATGTCACCATGTTTTAAACAGAGAGCACAAACACTCTAGCTCTGGCTACTAGTGGTAAAGTGAGCAGAGTCCTAGGGCCAGCCACAGCAAACTCTGCGAAAACAGTAGGTATGAGGGCAAAACGTTATGTGGAAACCATGCCAAGGGCGGCAGGTCTAACACCGACTCTTCGAGTTACAGCGACCTCCAATGATGCCCAGCAGCATGAGATCTGCACTTCGCGCCACAGCATCGACAGCTTGCGGTGACTGCCAAAGCGAAGTTCCAACAAAGACTATCCACAACGCCGATAGGAACTTTGTGTTAGAGCGAAGACCATTAGTGATGCCCAGCCTGCTCTTCGTGCTATATCGATGATCATCCGCAACGCTCTACCTGCTCCTTGCTGCCCCTTCCAAGGCAGACAGAACTTGTTGAGCTGGACTTTAAAGGTAACTTTTTCAGCAGGACTAATCTGATCCCTGTATCTGGGCAGTGCTCCATTGCAGACTGCCTGAACTTGTGAATTTTATCGGTGTTGAACGATCAGATCTGCACGAGTAGCGTTTAGTGCATCGCTATTTACACTTAAATCTTCAAAATTGCAAATTTCCAGTTCTACTAATTGGATTTTTTGTTTGTATTGGTGTCAAGTATTTATTGAAATGTACTCTATTTTTGACATTTGGATGGGAATTTTCTTGTGTTTTCACCTTATTGCTGTTTGAAGTGCTGCATAAATACTTTATGCATTGCCTCTTAGTTAAGCTTGGCTGCCCTGTGCCACGCTATGTGCAGATGTTATTTGGGGTTTGCTTGTGACTTCACCCTGACAAGGATTATGGCTACTACTTGAGTAGGGTCCGCCCCCCAACCAGTAATCCAATTTCTTACATCCATGACTTGTGTCAAGGGAGTCCCCGCCACATTCCCAGGGCCTTTTGTCCCGTCAAGGATCAATACAAATCTCACCACAGAGAAGCTATTAGGGCCCAGGTGACAACTGGACACTGGCAGGATAGCCTTTTAGTTTAGGCAGGAAAATTACAACTTTTTAGAAGTCTGATTTCCAAAATAGTAACATAAAAAATTACTTGACCCTTAAGTAAATTTTAAATTACTATGAAAACGAATCCTTGACTCATTCTTCTAGCTGCTCCCAAACTGACATTAAGCATTTCAATTTGTTATAATGTCATGCCTAAATATCCTCCATTTTAAATACCATTCACCCTGCCCTATGGGCATTTAAGGCCTCTGTTAAGGGTGACCTATAGGTAGTAAAAATGGAAGTATTAGGCCTGGCAATAGATTTATTTTGCCGGGTCAAAACAGCAGTTTTAAACTGCACACACAGGCTGCAGGGGCAGGCCTGGAGGCTTGCTTTACAGTGCTACTTTAGTGTGTAGCACAATGAGTGCTGCAGCCCACTAGAAGCTTTTAATTTAGGGCTCTGGGTGCATGTAGTATCATATACAAGGAACTTATAGGTAAATAAATATGGCAAGTAGATATATGCCAATTTTACCCGGGTTAAAATGGAAATCAAGAACTTTACCAGAGGTTAGCAGGGCTAAAGGGCACAAAGTCCTATGCCCCACAGAAAAGCTGATTTTGCAGCAGAAGGTAAAAATCTGGGGTGATCCTGCAGATCTGGCAAATTACAACAATTACTGCATGTAATATCAATGAATAGATATAACTGATCTTTACAAATGAATAGAATCACACAAATGAAAGAAACATAAAATACCAGCATACAATTCCAAAATCGCGAACATCCAGTGTTTCATATGTAGCAATTACATTGGATGTTTAGTCATCACTAGCATACATGTTGCAAATAAAAGAAATTTCTGGCGAAAAGCGATCTGTAACATAAACACATTTAAATCATTCCAACAACTTATAAATGATTCCTTGAAATTGTTACGTTTTGAATTACTTACTCATCTTGTCTGTTATTGGCATTTGCTTGCCACATTTGACACACAATAGTAGCGGTAAGCTGAACGTATTATGTCTAGACCCTGTTTATGAGTATAGATCAACCCCATGGAATTATTGTTCATGGCGGGAATCTCCTCTTGGAATTCCTGCAAATATCAGTTCATGCTCACACAATGGGGAATTACTGCAGAGACTCTGTTTTAGCGGGAGAAATGTCATATGGTATTCCTGGTTATATGTTGATTAATGCACACATGTATCACCTGCTCTAAGCAGGCGGTAATCAGTGTGGGTGGGGTCTGAATTGCATTAGGGGGAGGGATGAGAGTGGAAAGTGTAAGGGATGGAAAGTCATCACAGGATGTGCCAGAGAAAAAGGAAAACATGTGCCAGCGGACGGGGCTTGGCATCTGTAATAGCCAAAGCTTCTTACAATGTGACACTTGGAAATGAGAGAACATTTTAATAATGAGTTTTAGTGAATCCATAATAACATAAAGTTAACCCTTCAGTTTAATCTTCTCCCATTTCAAAGTGTTACCTTTACACACAGCAACCATCTTGCTCCCAGTGGCTGGTAGACACTATGCCATATTTATAACTGGAGAGCACAGCTATTATTTTATGTGGGAGGAATTTAAAGTGCAGAAAAATGTTACATATTATGAACTTTTTTGCAGAACATTTTTCTGCATTTTAACCCGTTTCATGCTCATGACGAGCTCAGCTTGTCATGAGTCACAGTGGAGCTGTGCTCATGATGAGCTGAGCTCGTCATAACGGCCGCGGCCCGCCCACATGCGATTAATTCCCCGCCTGTGCGGGAGATTTAATCAGTGGGCGGGGTCATGACGAGCTCAGCTCATTATGAGCACAGCTCCACTGTGAGTCATGACGAGCTGAGCTCGTCAGGAGCACAGCGGCGCTGCGGCCCCCCCCCCCCGCACCGCGGGGCAATTACCCCCACAGGGAAGGGTTACATTTTTTCCATTTAAAGCAAAAAGGTTGCATGTTTGTCTTAGACATGTAACGGTGCCATGTATGGCGAAAGGTATGTTGTGTGCCACAAGTACATACGACAAAGGTTCTCAGGCAACCATATACATATATTCCATTGATACACACATATTTCCATATATTTTGTTCACACCATAATATCTGGCTAAATGGACATGAGGCTTAAAGTCAATAAAGCTGATTGTGGGGGTGTCTGGTAGCAATGTGCGATTTGCTTAGCCTTCCGTTGCTCACAATGATTTTCATTGATCAGAAGTAGCTCTCACTACAGAAAAGTTTGGAGACCCCTGGAACTCTAAATTGAGCAAGGGAACCGAAATTTTGGCAAGTTTCTATCAAATTCAAAATGCAGCTCTAACAATTTAAAATATTGTTGGGCATGTAGAGCATATCGAATGTTGGTGTGTCGGATCATATACCGATTGAAATACCTCCTACTACTGAATGTTAAAAGGATATTGCAATGCACATGGAGGTCTATGATCACAAATTGGCCTTGTTCCTTTTTATGCTCACAGAACTCCTGGGTCACTATACATTTCCTTATGAAATAAAGGTAGATGTGTTGCAAGTCATAAATTTAAGAATACCCAGGTAAGTTATAGATATACTCTCCTTATCTCCCGTCTATATACTTTCCATATAAACATTTAGGGCCTGATTCATAAAGTTAACTTACTATTAAAAAATAAAAAGCAGAAGTCAGTCTTGTACAAGGTAAACTACTGGTACTGCAAAAATTCCACCCTCCCATAGAAGATGATGGAGGGTGGGACTTAAAATAAAACCTCATAGGAAATAATGATGAATTAAATTAAACTATTTAAAATAGTAAAAATATCAATAAGTAAAAATTAAGACTAAACCAATAGATACAACATTTAATTATAAAATATTTTAATCGCCTAGTTTGAATTTTAAAAATAAGATATGAATAATCTTTCATAAAAATGTATTAAAGGAACTTTAACTCTGGGCATCACTTGTAATATTTATTAATGCACAGTACAAAATATATTTTTCTTATTTGGGTATTTATTTTTCAAGTTAAACTTCAAGATAATAATTTTATTTTAATTGAATTGAATACATTTCCATGAATTCATTTTGTTCTTTGTTTAAAATAAATATACTTAATGAATTTACACTAATATTTAACCTATACATATTTGAATATATTTTTGAGTTAAATACATTTTGTTAAATGTTCCCTTACCTCACCATAGGGAGACTCCACAGTTGGGGCAGACATCGCCACATGGTAAGGTATAGGAAAAAGTAAAAAAGGTAATTTAACTAAAAAAAATGTAACAATATTGGGCCAGATGTAGGTAAAATCAAATTTGTGAATCCTTAATAGCGAATTTTACTGATTCGCTATTAAGGACTCGCAAAATTGAATGTAGGTAGGAATCGCTAAAATATTAGTGATTCCTTAACATTCCTTAATAACGAATCGCAAATTGAGATTAGCTAATAAGGAAGAACTACCCATTCATTCCTATGGGCTAGGAGGCCCATAGGAATGAATGGGAAGATAATCTCTATTAAAGAATGGCAAATAGTGGGCGCTATTTCAAGTGTGCCAGGGTGTCAAAAGGACACCCTGTTGCACCCCTGAAATGTGCATGTGTGCACATGTGGCCCACATACATGCCCTAGGGCATGAATGTGTGCCACAGGGCACTTTAAAAAAATCAAAAAAGTGCTTTTTTAAAGGAAATTGCTAATTACCACCAACTTGAAGTTGCATTTAAGGAATCGCAATTTCCGATTCCTTAAATGCAAGAGCAAAATAAGGAATCGCAATTTTGTGTTTCCTTATTTTGCTAGTAGGTTTAAACTCACCTACATTGCTCGCAGCCAAATAGCGATCGCAAACGCTGGAATTCCGCTAATTTCAGCGTTACCGATCGCTATTTGGCCACCTACATCTGGCCCATTGTTATGTTAAATATGAATGTTAATTCATTTTGTGTATTCACATCAAATGTGGAACAAAGTAAAAAAAATGCTATAGTGCTATTACATTATTTTGAAATAACATTTTCCTCCATCTCCACTTGATTGAAACAGAACCAGTCTCCCGGCGAGCTCTGAAAACCTGGATCCTCAACTAATCCTGTATGCACCCTCTGTTAGTCGACTGCCTTAGTGCCGGAACACCTCCGTTGGAGGTAGCTGTGCAATCTATAAAATCCAAAATAATAATAATATCATATCCTACAGTATTGAAAACATTCTCCCAGTCACATCATGGAGAATTTTTTATGTATGTGCTGAAAATGGACTCTACTTTGAAGGTCTATCTCCAAAGATCACCGACACACATTTGTGCTGATTGTTTCATCTTGCTTTCCTGGATTAGCAGACTTGGTGCTATGATCTTTTGAGCCACAGAGTTACTCCTGTCATTCTGGTAGAAGTCATTTGGAGGGGAAATTGTGTTCTGCAATGGGTAACTGTTAGACCTGGCCTCCTTAGGGTGTTTTTCCCCCGAGACATTTTGTCTTTACCTCTTGTTTCTGCTGCTCTTTTTGTTGGCCTAAGGACTCTGAACACTTTACCGCTGCTAACCAGTGCTAAAGTGGATGTGCTTTGCCCTTAAACATGATGACATTGGTATACACCTGCCTGGCATATTTGATGTACTGGTAAGTCTGTTATAAAGTGGCATACCATATACTCAGGGCCTTCCCTTCAAATGCAACCAGTGGGCCTGCAGCACTAATTGTGCCACCCACATAAGTAGCCTTTCCATCCAGTCTCAGGTCTGCCACTGTAGTGCCTGTGCGCGAATTTTACTGCCACTTAGACTTGGCATTGAAGACGACTTGTGAAGCCCCAAACTACCCTTTTATGACATATGAGTCACCCCTAAGGTAGGTCGTAAGTAACTCTAAGAGCAGGGGGCTATGTAAGTAAAAGGTAGGACATGTACCTTTATGTTTTACATGCCCTGTAGTGACAAACAGCCAATTTAATTTTTCACAACTGCAAGGCCTACTCCTCTCATAGGCTAGCATTGGGAATCTCTTAATACACTTTTCAAGCTGTAATCCCTGGTCAGAGAGGTGTAGCCTTTGCATGTTTCTTATGCTTGGAAAGGTAATGGTAAATCCTCCTTACTGGTGAAGTTGGATTTAACAGCACTGATTCAGAAATACCACTTTTATAGAGTGGACATTTCTCTGCACTTACTGCTTTATGTGTCTGACATATTGTCTCCAATACATGTCTCGGGTGGGTGACAGCTACACTTTGTGCATACCCTCTAGACAGTCACAAACACCCGAAGATAATGCTCATCTGCATTCTGAGCACTCATTTGCATTCATCTGCATTCTGATGGGTCTTCCCGGGCAGGGAGGAATGGGAGGGGCTGACACACTTCAATAGGAAGTGTCCTGTCCATATACAAAACTCTGATTTACTCCCTACAGATATCCTGGCAGACAGGACTAGGTTGAAAGGGATCCTTGTGCACTTCAGAGAGCTGCTTTGAAGTCACTCCTAAATCAAAGCACTTTTGGTTATAAGTACTGGATCTCTATGCTGCTAAAATCAGACACTTCTGGATCTTGAACTGAATCTCTGTCAGAAGGACTGCTGTGCTGCTTAAAGGACTCAACTAGGCTGCTTTTCTGGAAGGACAACTTTTCTGCTTGTTGCCCTGTGACCTGCTGCTCCCTGACTCCAAGTGATCTCAAAGGGCTAGCTGGCTTGCCTTCTATTTTCTGAAGTCTCAGGCACACAAAAGACTTCGTACAATTTTGCTGGTGCTGCTGGACTTCTTCTGTGAGTTCTATCCTTGCCTGAGGTGTCCCCTCCAAGTTCTGGCCCTCAAAAGTGGGTACTGCAGCTGTCTTGCTACAAAATCAACGTATTGCCACCACGGCAATAATTGGAACCGAGACAGTGCACTTCAGCAGCGATGCAGTGCTGATCCAGAGAAGGTTCGATGACGGCACAGCCCCGAACCAAGGTCCCGATTGTGAGGTTCAACTTCAGCGCATCAACTCGACTGCGAGGTTCCACAACGATGCAGCACCGATCCACAGTCCTAACCGTGAGGCTCGATTCAGCGCATCGACTTGACTGCATGAACTGGAACAGACGCATTGCCTTCAATGTATGGAGAAGATTGACACATTTTATTGCTTGTGACCAGTAAAGGTACTTTGTTCACCGGGGTCTGCGTGGGTCCTGCAACCGGCCTGCGCTTCCACAAGGTCGGCCCAAACTTTGACTTTGGACCAGTCAGCATAACCTAAAGTAACCTTTTTAGCATTACTTGCTTCTAAGCACTGTTCTGCATTTAAAATTCAATATCTCAACTTCTATACATTGGATTTTTGTCATTTTGGTCTTGTTTTGTTCAGAACATAATATTCTAGTTTTCCTAAACCTGTATTCATTGTGTTACTGTGTGTGTGTTTGTGTGTGTGTGTGTTACACAAATATTTTACACATTGCCTGACTGCTCTGTGCCAAGCTACTAGACAGTGTGCACAGGTTATCTTTTACTGTGAATCTAGCTTACCCTGACCAGAGTGGTGGTTCCTGCCTGGGTGCATACCTCAGGAATCTCCTTTCTAACAGTAACTGTGGAGGTCCAGCCACTGGCAGGGTGGAGTAGATGATGTTTACTACTCCAGCAGATTTGCCAGACAGGCATGGGGTCGGCAAAATTTAAGGTGGTCAGTAGTCTGTAATGATCACAGTTATCATCTGAACTTACTTGTTAGTTACAAATGTAATTCTTAATTTTTTTTAAGTTCTCAAAGAGCACTACTTCGAAATATGATAATATAAGGTGATTTTGACATCATGGAGGGAACGCTGAGTGAAAACTATGAACTACAATGACTTAAGTCACACTAAACCACCGGCAAACTCCCATCTCACTGGTGCATCTTACTATTAGGCATGTGGTGGCAGACAACTTTATAAAACTTTGCACTTACATAATATATTTATTATAATATGATTTGGTAGTACTGACTTTTAAACACATCTCTTGCTTAAAGTATCAGTGGAGAAAATGTCAATACAATAAAACACTTTTGGGGTGGTGCTATATTGATATCACAGCACCCTAGTTCTTAAGATGCCAGCACACAACGGAAAAGATCCACTGTGTATATTAAGATTAAAAAGACACCAATGCACTCAATAGAAGTCCAAAGAATGAGGTAAGTCCATAAAGTATGGATTCACATAACAGTTCAATTATTTATTTGATGCAGTAGCAAATTTCTGTATTCTTCTGCACATTCATAACTGATTGACAGCCTCTATAACCTTCTACACATTCATAACATATTAGCAGCAGACATATGCTTCATCACACAGTAACTTATTCAAGGCTAACAGTAGTGACATTGATGGCACACATTGATGGCTTCATGCCAAGGAGTTCTGCGGAATGGCAGATTGTATACAATGAGCCCAACAAAAAAATATAGATTTCAAAGAAACTTATTCAGATGTCCTTAATTCCTAGAAGCCGAATACTAGAGGGAGGAGCTTACTAAGGTCTCTGTCTGCCTGCCAATACTGTATCCAAACATATTACATAAGTCTACACCGAAATCTCGTCCAGTGACGATAGACACAGTGCATCCTGGACCACGCTATTTCTGTGAGTTTAAAGGACACTTTAAATACTTAGGAACGCGGACTTCTAAGCGTGGTCCGATAATTGTGTAGCTTTTGGACGCACTTAATCGTTTGATAAGAAAAAAAATATATTAGAAGGAAACGGTGGACCCATTCATGCATACATATCGAAGCTTAAGGTCCCGGACTACGTATAAGAACAGGAGGAACTTGCGCTTCATGAGGAAACGTCCGAATCATTTGATATTCAGTTCCAAAAACTCACATCCGTCGACATCCAACATTTGACAACCTATGACTACTTTTCTCCGAAATCTATACGGTTTGCTGGGCTCACTGTATGCAATCCGCCATACCATGGGACTCCTTGGCATGAAGCCATCCCTCTGTGACATCAATATCACCACTGTGAGTCTTGAAGACGTCACTGTGTGACGACAGACATGTCAGCTGTCAATCTGTAATAAATGTGCAGAAGAACCCAGCATTTAGCAAAGCTACTGCATCAAATAAATAATTGCACTTTTATGTGAATCTGTACTTAAGGACTAAGCACATTCGATGTACTTCTGAGTGCTTTGGTATCTTAATGACACAACAATATGCTTAGCCCTTGTCTTCTTGTAAATTAATATTTCATATGAGTGGTCCATCATTCTCAATAGGGCTTGAGCAGGAGCTACTGGCCCCATGGAAATGACAGCAGTGCAATGTTACTGCACCTGACATTTCCAGGAGTGTTTGCTGCATGCTTTAGGGAAGACAAGTACTTTATCACCAGTAAAAAGAAAGGGATTACAAGTTTTCATGCGGAAACTGGCTCAATGGCGCCAATGTCCACATGTTATTCCCCATTGCGTACTGGTCTATAGGAGAACAACTGCTGATCTGGTACCCAGTATCACAGTACTTCCTTTAGCTGTAATACTGGACAGAGTATTAGCCACACCTTGTACCAAGCAACTTGTAATATGGTGTTACATGGTGCAAAAACTATCCCTTCATAGGCGTTGCAGTACATTCTCACCACAACACGATAGCAAGGATTTCATATAACACCAATAATGCTCTACAGATATTCCTTGAAGGTGCAAAACGCATGCTTGTATAAGGGTCGCATTTATCGCGCTATGATGGTCGAGGTGCGTCCGAGTTGCAGCACATATACACCTGTAAAACATGGTGCGCACATATATAATATCTCGATTAGCTCACGATGCGGAAGGCATTAGCAAGACATCTGAATGCAGGCCAGAATCACATAATCCTGATGAGCGTGACCTTGAAGTCAGATGAAAATGAGCATGACAAGAAAACAAGCACCTAATAGCTTGTCCTACTTTTCACTGGAGACAGGTAATTTTGCTTTTTGCCCAGGCTGTGTTCCTTTTGGCGCCTTCCCGTGGAGATTTTAGTTGATTGTGCCTCATCACGTCGGTTAATTACAGAATGTTGAAGTAGGAGCAGTAAGGGAGACATGATGCCAGGGTGGCCACAGCCGTGTGTGCAAAGGGCTCGGTGGAGTATAGGGAACTAGATGTGCTTTTCGACATTATGCATAATTGACACCGAGAAGGCTGTATTGCTATAAGTGAAGACGTATGCATTGCTGATCCTGAATTACGCCGACACTAACTTTA
Organism: Triturus cristatus; assembly: GCF_964204655.1. NCBI lineage: Eukaryota > Metazoa > Chordata > Amphibia > Caudata > Salamandridae > Triturus > Triturus cristatus. The sequence goes on along the minus strand of NC_140585.1, from coordinate 390,098,417 downwards.
GAAGATTGTTTGGAATCATGCCTGTCAATTCACACAGGTAAACGAGGACGTCTTTCGGCCGGCGCCAGCCTCCATGTTCCTTGAACTGCCCTTCACTAACTATCTTTCCTAAATCGCATTCTTGCGATGATCCTTTTATCTCAGCTGCTTTAACACTGGCGCACGAAACATGGGGCAAATATTTAATTGGCAACAAAGGAAAAAGGTGCAATAGCAAGTTGTCGAGAAAGGGAAAAGGGTGCACTGAATATTTTTGTACCAAGGAAGGGGACTGAGCACGTTTTTTGATGGGGGGGGGGCTTGTATAAAACAGAGTAAAATGCAAAACGTTGTAACAAAGAGGGAACTCATCAGTTATGACTAGAAGTGAAAAGTCTAATGTGTGAGAATGATGGAGCTCAGAGTTTCCGCTCTGCCTGCCGAATCTAGCCTTACCTGTGCGTGGTATGTTTGGACACTAAATACTGGCTCATTGGGTTGCTTGAGAAATTCAGTTGCGTGAAACGAAACCCCGTATTGTGATTTGCCGCACATTTCTGGCTCGAGGACTTGTCCATGGAAGGTTATCCGAGGGGATAAGAGCACTGCAGCCATTTCGCAGGGCCCTCAACTCAGGGGCCTGGAAGGGGACATTAACCCACACCATTGACAACCATTCAAAGAACGTTAAGTGTTTTGCGGTTTACAGATTATTGGTGTTCGTTATCTATCTGGTGGGAGGTGGATTATAATCGTTTACTATAGAGTTTTTGCATTCAGCGACACACCACTTGCAACATGAAGGGGCCATTTTCGAAGTGTTTCTGTATCTGTGGATGGGTCATTCTCAATGTTTTTCCAAAAGCGTCTTCTGTGCCCTTCTCGCGTCCATGCAGTGTTCAGCAGGACTCCCTGATACATCAAATTTGTTTTTTATTTCTGTGTTAAAAATCTCGTTGCTCAATTTGGTTTCTGTCAATCAGCTAAGAAGATCACGGGTGTGACAGAGGCCCTGCAGCCCAGGGGGCCACCAACACTTCCGGGGGCCCCAAACATCCTGGGGGCCTCTTCAGAGCCAAAGCAAGTGAATATCAGTGAGATATGGGGAACTCAGGAGCCCCTCATCGCATGATGCTCATCATATTGATGGTGTGAAAGTGTTTTGAGGTTTAAGGACTACCGGACATTTAAGAAGTGTCTTTTCTACAAGTACGTCACGTTTAACCCCACAAGCACAGAGCATGTCTGTCTAATGGTGCTGGTCCCTAAAGACATAGGGGTATATTTACAATAACTGCTGCTAACTAGCATTAGTGTTAGTGGCAATTTTCTCCTCATTTTGCCGGTAACAATCGCCTTTCTATAGATGTATTTACAATACGTCGCTACATGCCAATAGTATCAGCTAGCCGCATTGAAGACTGCAGCTAACACTAGCGTCAAGGAGATAAAAAATTTGAAGTTAACAAGAGAAAAGGGACGAAAGGCCAATCAGCGGAAAAAAAACTCAGTTTAGCCAGCCCAATATCACTTTTCAGCCTCTAGAGGCAAAAATAGCCTAGAAATACACCCCTAATGACAAAAAGAAAATAAAAACAATGGAATGCTGATTGGATCAGCCAGAGCCAAGTCCAGCACACGTCAACAACCCCACCAAACCCCCCCAACAGCCAGGATGACCAGCCAAAGTCGCAGGAGATGGGGAAATGCAGAATCAGGGACTCATTCATGAAAAGAGGCCCATCGTTGATGAGAACCAGTGATGCAGCAATTTTCACATTACCATCCTTGCAACACCATGGCAGCCGGTGCCTGAAGGCGCGGACAGTCTCTGGGGCCCGGAGGCCCCATTAGGCCTGTGTATGAGATCCAGTGTGGGAGGCAACAGTGCTGTTAAGTCGCTGTGCCTGATGGTGGATGCCGGCCACGTCAGGCCCAAGCCTGTGGATTGTGGCGGTAGACATTGAGGCATTTGTGATTGCCCTTACCTGGTGGTCTGGCAGATCATATTGAGACACATTGCTGACCTGTATGAGGAGATCGCCTGATGCTGTGATCGGTGGAGGCGCTCCTGCGCACTGACGTAGGTCGGTCTGCATTGCATAACACCTGCCACCACCACACCGGGGTGCACGGAGGGGATTGCCAAAGGTAGGCCATGCCTCTCTGCATCACAGGCCAGACGATGTGGCACTGCCTGGAAGCTTTGGAGGGTAAGGCCCCAGAGCTCCGCCAAACTTGTGTGGTGGGAGTGTTGCAACTTCACGCCTAATGGGGCCCCGTTGCATCACCTGCATCAGGAGGTTCCCAGCGGACGTTTGTGGTGACAGCTGTATCCATGCTTGTGAAAGCCCACCTGGCTGAGGGTACTGCTGGCTGAGTCACAGATTCGGAGAGATCATAGTGGATTGAGCCCCGGTGTCGATGTTCAGGTAAGGAGAAGGTGGGACGGGGAGTGGAAGAGGCCTGGGGGTCATGTTAGACCCAGGTCTAGACCTGTGGGTGGCGCACACTGTGCCCTGAGCAATCCCTGCACTGTGGAGGACACACATTGGCGAGGACACCACACTAATTGGCTCAAGTCGCTGATATTGGGCATTTGGGGCAGTGGGTGCCAGGGGCACAGGGGTCAATTCGGGGCCAGGCTTTTGGGTATGCAGCTTGATCCGCCGTTACTCTCTGCAGAACATGGAATCTGGTTGCCATTGTTAGATTGGAACAGGCAACCGGGTGGTGCTGCTTTTCCTCACTTCCTGTGAGTTTGCTGCACTGTCTGGCAGCTGCTACCCCATCTGCTGCTGCTGGTTGCACGGACCCGAAGGTCAGGTGTTTGAGATCCTCATCCATCTGCAGGCTTCTGCCTGCACCTCAACCATGGTGCTCCAGTGGTAGAGCGTCACTGCTCTCTGCTGCTTGACCACCCTCCTGTCCCTCTTTTCTGCTGTTACAGTCCCTCTTACTGCTCTTTTCCATTGCTTTTCTACCTTTGTTTTTTTTCTTCTTTTCTTTGTTTGGCTTTGTTTTTCTGTGCTTTTTTCAGTTACTTTTTCACTCTCCTTTCCCTCGTTGCTGCTGCAATGCCTCACAGCCTGCCCCCTCCAGTGTCCTTTCCCTCGTTTACCACCCCCCAACAGTCCAGCCCCCCTGCAGCACTACATAATGGCAGCAGCTGTGCAGCCATGTGCAGCGAGCGTACCACTGGTGTGCCAAAGGGAAGCCTGTCTGCGTCCGTCCGCCCTTGGGTCTGACCCAGTGCAAGGGACCCTGCCTCTCGGACACTCCACCGCTAAAATGACAGCATCCTCCTCGCTCTCAACCCTGGACGCCTCGCTGCTTGCCAACTAGCATCACCAAAGAATACCCTTACACCCTTTGCCTGCCGAAACTGAAAATACACCTTCTGCCACTTCAACACACCAGGGCATCTTGCCTCCCAGCTGGCCAACAGCGCACCCGACCAGCTCAACTGCATCCTCCTCAACATGCGGTCCCTCCACAAACACACCACAGAAATCTGGGAACCCCTTGATGCCACTTTTTCAGACATCGCCTTCTTCACAGAAACCTGGACCAACCTTTGCTCCGCACTGGACATCGTCATTGCCATCCCCGACGGCTACAAAATCACCCGGAAGGACCACCCCGACCTCCCAGGAGGGGGCATTGCCATTGTCTACAAAATCACACTCTGACTGACAACGCAATCTAATAACCCAACGGCAACCATGGAACACCTCCATTTCAGATCCGGGGAAACCCCAACACTAACCTCTGAGGCACCCTTGTCTATAGGCGCTCCGGCCCATGACCCCCCATTCACCGATGCCATCGTAGACCTCATTGCACCCCAGGCTCTGCCATCCAATGACTACATCCTACTCGGAGACCTCAACTTCCACCAGGACAACCTCAGTGACCAGAACACCACCACCCTCTTGGATAACCTTTCCAACATTAGATTCAAGCAGCTAGTCACCACACCAACCGACATAGCCAGACACACACTTGACCCCGTCTTCTCCACCAGCGGGAACTTCAACTACAGCCACATCGCCAAACTCTTCTGGAGTGGCCATCATTGTAAACCTCGTGCCTCCACCATGGCCAGCGCACACCACTACCATCATTGCCCCCGTCACAGCTGGATCAAGGCCACTGAGGAACTTCTTGTCAAGTACCTCAGCTCCACCACTCCACTAACGCTAACAGATGCCAACCCCGCAGCACACAACCTGCACCAATGGATCTCCAACTTTGTCGACACATGGTAGTTCCTCTGTGCCAGTGGGCCGAGCAGATGGGGGTGTCTGGGACAGCAGACACACTGGACTCCAAACTAGACTTTGTACTCACGTCTGTGGAAAAAATAGGTGCCTCTCTCGAATAAACACGCACTTCCCTTGAGGGCCGCATCAACAAAATCACAGTCGACTTCACCCTGGAGCAGGCAGATCATCGCAATCTGACTGACCAGGTACACAACATTGGGCAAGAACTGGCGGAAGTCCACCCGATTACCCGGAATGCTGCATTGGAGGTACAGCAGCTAATGACACGTGTGAAGTCACTAGAAAGAAGAGCCCAGGATGTGGAGGGCTGCTCCCAGCTGAACAATGTGCAGGTGGTGGGTTTGCCCGAGTGAGCAGAAGGAGCTGAGGCCATGGGATGTAAGGAGACATGGTTGCATGATCTACTGCCGGCAGTTGCACTCTCCCCATTCTTTGTTTTGGAGCGGTCCCATCAAGTGCCAGCGAGCCGTCTGCCACCAAGGACAGGTCCTAGTCCCTTTCTCTTCTGCCTCCGGCAGGGATCCTTTTGACAGGCGTATGGGTGACACAGTGCCATAGGGATCAGCCTGCCCCATGCCTTGCTGTTGTTGCGTAATGCTTGCGACACAACTCCAACAATGTGTGACTTTAGTGCCAAAAGTTAAGTCAGGATTTCTGACGTATCTGTCATTCCTTGTGACATGGAGCGATGTACAGTGTATACGGCGCTTCCATGGTGTTGCAAGGAGGGCGTAGTGAAAAGTGTTGCATCGCTGTTTTATCACAGAGATGCAACACTTTTTATGAATGTGGCCCAGGAATGCGCCCTATCTTATTGATAGGGACAAGGAATGCACCCTATCTTATTAATAGGGCGCATTCCTGTCCGTTTGTTTTGTCACAGGGCAGTGCAGCAACATTCCTTGCAGAGCTGTCCAGCACCAAAACCTCTGAAATGAGGCCCCAAAGGTTTGCACCAATTTTAAGACCAGCTATTTTCTGGTGTTAAACAACTGCCTCTAATTGTACTTAACGGCAGTTTTGGGGGGTTATCGACGTATGGGAATTTCATTGTAAATAGCGCAAAGTGTTGTTAGCAGCAGTTTTTTCACGGGAACGCCTCCCTCGTATCTCATTTTCATTAAGTCCCGCTAACAGAAGTGGCGATACTGAAAATTCATGTTTATGCCGGAATAGTGCCGCTAACTGAAGTTAGCGGGCACTTTTTAAATAAAGCGATAAAAAAAGCTGCCGTAACGTAAAAGAATTGACACTATGGCGGCGTTAAGTTCTTGTAAACATGTCCCATAATTTGCTCATCTCCCGAAAATCCATGTTCTCCATTTTTCTTTCATTATTTCCCTGGCAGTATCATAAAAATATCTACCTCCTTCCATGCTGTCCCAAAATAGTTTGCTGCATAGCACTTTTATGATTAGACAGGGTTATGAAGCCAGAAAGACCGTCAACCACACACTCATAACAGGAAGACTGCACTACGGAAACGCCCTCTACACTGGAATCAACAAATCTCTGCTACACAAACTTCAGGCCATCCACAACACCGTGGCCAGACTCTTCCTTGGCATCCCACGACATGAGCACATCACCCGACACCTGCAAGACCTCCACAGGCTCCCCGTCGAAAAGAGAGTAACCTTCAAGCTACTCACCCACGCCTACAAATCCCTCCACAACAGTGGACCCAAATACCTCAACGAAAGAGTCTCCTTCCACGTTCCCAAAAGGAACCTCCGCTCTGCCGACCTCGCCCTAGCAGAAACCGCGCGCATCCGCAGAGCCAGAGCAGGTGGAAGAGCCTTCTCCTACATCCCAGTCAACATCAGACACTCCCCCACTCTGCACACCTTCAAAAAGAGCCTCAAGAACTGGGTCTTTGGCTGAACCAGAGCTGCACCCCTCCTCCCCCCAGACCCTGAGAGCCTCACGAGTGAGTAGCGCGCATTCAACCGATTGATTGATTGATTGATGAATTACTGACTTGCCCCCTAGAAGTGCACCCTTGCTACATACTTAGAGTACTCAAACTAGACCAGTTATGACTTTGATTACAACAAAATAGGTTTTCCAACACTAAAAATGTCAAAACATCAACACTTCGGCTAGTTCTTCCTCAAAAGGTATTTTTTTAAAGTGACCCAATTAGATATAAAAGATTGTTATTGTCAAAGATTCATCAAAGAAAAAAGCCTCAATAAACAGATTCAGGTTTTGGTAATAAGAACAGAAAGAAAATGCTGCTTTAAACGTAGTCTCATGTTGATATAGAGCCTAGTGATTGATGGGAGGTGTTGGATAATGTTAACGTGTAGTTGTCAGAGATGCTTTTGTGTGACTTCTAGAATGTATTTACAAGTGGAGGTTGTTTTTATAATTGTGTTCACACTGTGCTTGTACTTAAAGTTGATATTGAGTGCAGAGAAGAATGATCATTGCTGGTTGTCACGGTTGTCACGCTGTGCTGTTTGGTAGCTAGGAATTCATTGGTCTCCTCATTGAAATGTGTAATGGATGTATTGATTGCATTCAGTGCACTGACAGAAACAATTGCCCAGATACATCTATTCGATGGTTGACTTCATTTTGTGTGACTGAACCAATTATGCAGTGCTATTATCAGAATGTGGGGTCTTGGAATATATTTATTTACTTCCTGTTTGTGATGCAAGGGATTGTTTTTTTCAATTTCTCATAAAGAAGCTGAAGGCTCTCAACCTATGGTAAGGGTTTAAGGGTATGTTATGGGATGGATAAATCTAAAAGACGTCTTTGAGGATTTTATTGTCTCCTGTGGCAAGCAATCCACAGAACAGCCAGCCACAGCTTTCTACTGATTGGCATCTTCATGACTGGATGGATGTGATGCACTACAGGAACACACAAGTTGCTGCAGCAGCTGGTATTTGGTTGTTAATTGCTAGAAGCTGCGATTCACATTTAGCCGTATGTCCCTTATTATAGCTAATATTTTCATATTGTTAGACCTGTCAGCCTTAGGGTGGTAATCCTCCAAACCTTTTGCCTTCCTCCACTATTTTTGCTGATCTCATTTTGCTGGCCTTAGGACTCTGCACACTTTATCACTGTTAACCAGTGCTAAAGTACACACGCCCACTCCTTAAAATATGGCAAGATTGGCTTATCCTCAAATGGCATATTTAATTTACTTGCAAGTCCCAAGTAAAGTGGCACTACATTTACACAGGGTCTGTAAATTAAATGCTACTAGTGGACCTGAGGCACCGATTGTGCTATTCACTTAAGTAGCCCTTTAAACATGTCTCAGGCCCGCCATTGCAGCCAGTCTGTGCATTTCTAAACTGCCATTTTGAACTTGCAAAATAAAACTTTTTCCAGTCCCAAACATTCCATTTTAATGCATCTAAGTCACCACTAGGGTAGGCTCTGGACAGCCCAGATGGCAGTGTGCAGTGAATTTAAAGGTAGGATATAAACCTTTTGGTTTTATATGTCCTGGTAGTGAAAAACTCTTTACATCATTTTTCACTACTACAAGGCCTACCTTTCCCATTGGATAACATTGGAGTTACCTTATTACATTTAATAAGCTGTAATTTCAAAATGGGAACAGGAACCTATTTCATGTTTGGTGACTTTGAAATTGTAATGAAACATTCTAACTTATGGTAAACTCAGATTTTAAATTACAATTTTGAGAATGACACTTTTATAAATTAAAAATTTACGTAGGTCACTCGTTTCGCACTGCATCGTAGGTAAAACCTTCCCATTTTTTAACTCCTTAGAACCATTTTAAGGTTTATTTATCCATGTAAACCAATGTTTATTCAGCATCTTGGTAGTCAAACACGCTTATAGAAACACTCAGGAGACAGTGTCATAACAACTTCTGGCTTTATTCTTCACCTTTTCAAGTAACTACTGTTTGCCATTCCAGGCTTTTTACAGCAACTCATGAAATCCAGAAGTGAAGCAAACTTCAAAGTCAATTCATCTTTGTTACCCAATGCATTTTGAACCATACTGGTTCTTCTTCAGGGTTTGCTACAATAAATAAAAGACATTCAGCTAATAGTTAACGTTGACCATTAACATACAGAAAAAAATTGTAAAAACTAGCCTAATTCCTCCCACTATAACCTTACTACCATAACCCACCACACTAGAAATCCATACATGCAAAATCCCAGCAAAAACTCATACCCATGACCTCCCCTCCTTCCCCAACCCTCATAGTTCCAACCAAACACACTCCCCATTGTTCACCCCCTGGTGCCTTCATCAACAGTCTTCACATTACCCCTAACTCATTTTTAAACCCTACTAATCATAAAGTGACTGTGCCCACATGCTAAACTCCCGTTATCCAAATTAAAACCCGCATTTTTATAATGGTTCTCCCATAAGACTCTGATCTGTCTGTGCACTCAAATACACCTCACTTGTCACTTCCCCAAGGCGAAACAATTCCGTACCTTATCAAAGCTATAAACCTACGTCCTGAATATCTCGTCCTTCTCTCCCCATATAATGGAAAATCATTCTTTCTTGTTGCCTAAATGTTCATTGCTTTAATAAAATGCCCCTCCTATCAAACGTCATGTTTCTGACCCTGTGACGGTAACCCACAGTTATGCTTAATTTTTCAAAAGAAAATTGTGAATACTACTTTGTGTCCCATAATGCACTCCACCCAGCGTTACTCAAATCAACTCAACCTAGATCGAAACCTCGTGCTTTCCTCTTTACCCCACCCTCCCCTTGCACATCTAATCTGCTCACCACACCAAAAATGCAGCAATTCTAAATCCAAATATACTTCATTGTGAAACTGATCATAATTTAAATAAAACTAAAAAAATCATCACATTTTCATAAGCAAATACTCCATAGTTTCATGAATAGAAACAAACATCAGAATCCTGAAAAAATGCAAAAAGGTAAACTATCTGTGATCCAGCGATGATCACTCAATGGTCATACGCACTGTAATGTTTTTATCAAGTCCACTTCAAAACATGCTGTCTCCAAAGTGTTATTATTCCCATCATTTTTAACTTTTTCAATGCGGAATTCATCTGTAGGGTGCAACCTCATGTGGAACGGAACATTCCTAAGCAGAAAACTGTGGTTAGAGAATGCACTCCTTCCCTTATTTCGTTATACTTAATTCTTTCGTCATTTTGATTGCGTGCAGTTTAGAATGCTGTGATCCGTCACCTTCACAGCTTTTCAACTGAAAATTTACGTAGGCCACTCATTTCGTGTCCCGTCTGTCGCACTGCATCGTGGGTAAAACCTTCCCATTTTTTAACTCCTTAGAACCATTGTTAAGTTTATTTATCCATGTAAACCAATGTTTATTCAGCATCTTGGTAGATGTTTTGAAGTGGACTCGATAAAGACATTACAGTGCGTACGACCATCGAGTGATCATCGCTGGATCATGGATAGTTTACCTTTTTGCGTTTTTTCAGGATTCTGATGTTTGTTTCTATTCATAAAACTATGGAGTATTTGCCTATGAAAATGTGATAGTTTTTTGGTTTTATTTAAATTATGATCAGTTTCACAATGAAGTATATTTGGATTTAGGATTTCTGTATTTTGGTTGTGGTGAGCAGATTAGATGTGCAAGGGGAGGGCGGGGTAAAGAGGAAAGCACGAGGTTTCGATCTAGGTTGAGTTGATTTGAGTAACGCTGGGTGGAGTGCATTATGGGTCACGAAGTAGTATTCACAATTTTCTTTTGAATAATTAAGCACAACTGTGGGTTATGGTCACGGGGTCAGAAACATGACGTTTGATAGGAGGGGAGTTTTATTAAAGCAACGAACATTTAGGCAACAAGAAATAATTATTTTCCATTCTATGGGGAGAGAAGGATGAGATATTCAGGACGTAGGTTTATAGCTTCGATAAGGTACGGAATTGTTTCGCCTTGGGGAAGTGAAGAGTGAGGTGGATTTGAGTGCACAGACTGATCAGAGTCTTATGGGAGAACCATTATAAAAATGCGGGTTTTAATTTGGATAACGGGAGTTTAGCATGCGGGCACAGTCACTTTATGTTTAGTAGGGTTTAGAAATGATTTAGGGGTAATGTGAAGACTGTTGATGAAGGGACCAGGGGGTGAACAACGGGGAGTGGGTTTGGTTGGAACTATGAGGGTTGGGGAAGGAGGGGAGGTCAAGGATATTGGTTTTTGCTGGGTTTTTGCATGTAAGGATTTCTAGTGTGGTGGGTTATGGTAGTAAGGTTATAGTGGGAGGAATTAGGCTAGTTCTTACAAATTTTTTCTGTATGTTAAAGGTCAACGGTGAACTATTAGCTGAATGTCTTTTATTTATTGTAGCAACCCCTGAAGAAGAACCAGTATGGTTCGAAATGCATTGGGTAACAAATACGAATCGACTTTGAAGTTTGTTTCACTTCTGGATATCATAAGTTGCTGTAAAAAGCCTGGATTGGCAAACAGTAGTTACTTGAAAAGGTGAAGAATAAAGCCAGAAGTTGTTATGACACTGTCTCCTGAGTGTTTCTATAAGCGTGTTTGACTACCAAGATGCTGAATAAACATTGGTTTACATGGATAAATAAACTTAAAAATGGTTCTAAGGGGGGGGCGTGGCTTGCGCGCCGCTGCGAGATGGCGGATCGCGCTTGAGCTCCGTAAAGAGCAGGGGCCGACGGAGACATTTCTGCCGCTGAGGAATGCCCTGTTCAGCGCAGAGGATGACATCCTGCCTGGGAAACTGCCGTGTACGCCACGAGGGTCTTTTCTGGTGATGAAGAGGGGCCAGACTCCATATTTCGGCATTTTGAGGTGACGCTTCATGTCTGCACGAGCGGCCGCCATTTTGTTTCTTCTGTGAGGGAGTTTGTACTATCACCTCTTCACGACGACGCTACTGGTCTGTCCTGTCAGGAATGCAGGCATACAGGAGCTGGTGACGTTTTTTCACTTTTCTTGAGTTTATTTTGTTTTTTTCTGCCACCTATTGTAGTGCTGCCCACTGCGTGTTTTTTTTTTGTGGGTTCTGCTACTTTATTTTTCATCAGACGCACTGCCACTTCCCTATGTGAGACTTCCTTGCTCTTGGCCTGATTTTGGTTGTTTTCAGGTGTCGGTGTGTGCCTACTGGCGCCTGCAGCACGTGAGTTTTTTTTGTGTGGTGTTTTTTTCTGACGGGGATCGCCTGCCATAATCTCTACTCGGCTCTTTTGATGCAAGTACATTATTCCTTCCTGTTCATTTTTCCTCTCGCACATTGAGTGTTTTACAGCCCCTGACATTTCTTGCTCTCGCTCTATCTGAGGAGGTGTATTTTGTTCCTGTGGAGGTGGTTTGCCCTATGGCTGAGAATATGGCCCCTTCACCGAATGCTAAAGACGTTAAGGACTCTAAAGCATCTCTTAAGAGGTCCAAACAGGTATCCCCAACTCCTGAGTCTGCTCCTAAAGACACTAATTCGACTCTTGAGTCCATCCTGACGCGCCTTAATGAGGTCTATGAAATTGCGCAGTCTACTAAGACAAATACAGATTTACTGCAGGTGGAGGTATTAGCCATCAGGAATGATTTCAAGGCCCTTTCCCTTCGTGTCTCAGGTGCAGAAGCACGGATTAGTGGCGCAGAGGATACCATGCAAAAGCACTCTAGATCTCTCACGCAGATAGAGCGTTCCATGGCAGCATTGAGGAAAGACCTCACTGAACAAGAGGATCGTAATCGTAGATCCAACCTGCGTATTTTTGGTCTTCCAGAGGAGGTTGAGAAAGATTCATCTTCCATGATTGAGTTTCTTTATCAATGGATTCCATCTACACTACAAATTTCTTTCAATAAAGATTTTGAACTGGAACGGGCACACCGTGTCCCCTCCTTTCGCCCCAAATCTGCTACGCAACCAAGGGCGATAATTTTTAAACCGCTGCGTCATCAACATACAGAGCAGATTTTGGCCCATATGCGGAAGGTTAGAGCTGTCTCTTGGAATGGCCATCGTATCTCAATTTCTCAAGACTTTGCCAGGGACACGGTGATAAGGAGAAAGGGTTTTCTTAATCTCCGGAAGCGTTTGTCTGAGATGAATATCCCCTTCTCTTTTGCTGGTCCCTCAAAATTCCGCATTACTTTCAAAGGTCGTGTCAGGATTTTTGACGAACCTGCGGATTTGGCCTCGTTTTTGGATAATCAGATGGAGTTGCAGATGGATCTTCAAACAGGGGCTTCACATGTTCCTGGTTCTTCTGGCACCTGATGTGGCTATATATATTGCGTTGTTTTTTGTCTTTGTCAGATCTATTAAGTCTAGCTGCTTTTAGATCTGCGCGGTGGTCTTTATGCTCATTGGGTTTGACGTATTTTTGTCGTCTCTTGGTGTTTCCCTATTATCGGTATGATGTGTTGGTCTTTAGTGTTGTTAGTTTTACTGTATAAACCTTTTAATTTTTTGTGGTAGCTTTTCTTGTTGGCTTGACTTCACTCCTGTTCGCGTGTCGTCTTGTTACTCCTTGCCTCCCCGGTTTGTCTCTCGACGTATTAGGTCATGGTCCTTTTCCTCTCCCGTTGCATGTCTTCGTTAGGTGCGTCGATTTTTGTGGTAAAGTTGGTTTATCTTATCCCTTTGTGGTCGGTCTTTTTGCTTCATGTTTGTTTCCTGTTATTCCGTATTTTACGGAGTAGGTCATTGTGTTTTCCGTTGCGTTATCAACGTGTTGTGGTATGGTGTGTCTAGGTGTTTTAAGCATATATGTTTACTAGGTGTTTATTTATGGCTATATTTAGAGTTAATATGTGATGTTCATATAGTTGCTAGTTATACCTACTTTATTGATTTTTTCATTGAGTGTTTTGATTACATTGTGTTATTAATTGTCTTTTTCTAGTAGATTAGTTTTTTATAGATGCCTTGTACTTGATAGATTTATGCCTCTCTTATCTACATGTTCTCTTACTTAGGCAAGCATATTTATTCTGCTAATTTGTGTGTATATGGCTTTATTTACTCATGATCAGTTATTTATAAGATTGCATACAGATTTTACACATTTATATATAGTATTAGGTCTCTTATTTAACTGCCATAGGGATTCATTGACTGTAATATTGATAGAAGGTTATATACCGTTTTTTACTATGTTTCACTTATTTTTCTCATATTGTATCATATAGTATGCTTTAGATTGTATTTCTTCTTTTTTCTTCATTATGTTCCTTTTTCTCTTGATAGAGTCTGCTTTGGTATGGTTCTACCTATAATATTGTTATTTTTTAGTTCACTTTCCATCAGCTCTTATTGCCTGAAAGTGCTTTCTTTCTCTATCTTTCCTGCTCTTACCGTTCTTTATGATTCATTTTAGTTGTTATGTATACATTAATTTGGTCAAACGTGTTGCCTTTATAGTCTCTCATTTCGCTTTGTTTTCTAAGTAGCTATCATTAATTCCAGTTCTTAGCTTTTAGATAGTCTTCCCTTTTAATGTATAATCAGTTATGCACTGTTCTGGGGCTTTTTATGCCATTGTTGTTACTCCTCCTGTTGGCCCTCGCTCATTTTCCCATGTCCCCCCTTGTATGATTTTGGTCTCTTCCAGACCTGCCGGATGGGCCCTTCTCTCTCTCTTTCTGCGTATTCTCTTGCTGTCCTTTTCCTCTTCTTTCTTTTTTTCTCTTCGGATTTCCTCTTTGGTCTCACCCTGTTGTGTGTTGGCTGTTGATGTCTGCTGGTTAGCTCTCCTGGTTGTTGCGCTTCATATGTCACATATGGAATATCTTTTTTTCCTAATATTGGTTCTATGTCTGGACTAAATATACTTTCCCTTAATGTTAAAGGGTTAAATCATCCAGTAAAAAGGTCAAAGATTTTGGACTACTGTAAGTCTCTTTCTTCGGATCTCGTCCTTTTTCAGGAGACAAAGCTCTCTGCCAAGGAGGCGTTGTTTCTGAAGAAAGAGTGGGTCTCTGATGTTGCTTGTTCGGATGCTTGTGGTAAAAGGAATGGGGTAATTACCTTAGTTTCTAAACACTCTGGGTTATCTATCGTTTCCTCTGAACAGGATACAGAGGGACGTTGGTTACTATCTAAGGTGTCCAATGGTAATGCTGACTTATTTGTCATGAATATTTATGCCCCCAACAAGGATGACCCGTCCTTTTGGAATGCTATCACCAAAAAGCTCGAGGATACCCCTCACTCTGGCAATCTTATTGTAGGTGGTGACTTTAACTTGCCAATGGACCCTATCTTGGATAGGAATTCTGCCTTTAACTTTCGTCCCCCTAAAGCACACAAACAAATGACTAATATGTGTTCTCTTACCCATCTTCAGGATGTTTGGCGTCTTCATAATCCCACTGGTAGTGACTTCTCCTTTTTTTCTTCCCCTCATTCGTCCTTTTCACGCATTGACTATCTTTTGGTTCACTCTTCTTTGGTTCAATCTTCTTCTTCTCCGCTTATCCACCCTATTTTAGTTTCTGATCACGCCGCAGTGACACTTACTCTTACGTCCTTTGTCCCTAGGGCACGAGCTCGTTCGTGGAGACTCAACACAGAAATCTTACATGATGAGTCCTTGGTGCGAGAGTTTTCTAATGACATTGAGACTTTTTTTATTGAGAATGTTGGGTCGGTCAGTTCCCCTGTTGTTCTTTGGGACTCTTTCAAATGTACGTTCCGTGGTCAGGTCATTAAATGTATGTCAAGGAGAAATGCAGCCATTAAAAAGGAACTCAGGGACTTAGCAGATGAGATCAAACGTCAGGAATCCCTTTTTCGACATTCTCAGGACAAGACCTGCCTCCAATCTATTAAGAATTTAAAGTATTCGTACAATACTATAGTCACTAAGAGAGCTCATATTGGCCTGCAGGCTCAGAAATCTAAGAGACTGTTGTTAAAAAATCGTGCGGGCAAGATTCTTGCAGCCACTTTAAAGTTTCAGGAATCTTCTTGTAATACTTTCCAAATTCCTTCTATTACTGACCAGCTTGGTAAGAAAAAATTTCAAACTGCAGAAATCCTTGATGTTTTCCGCGATTTTTATAATAACTTATATACCCCGTCGGCTCAAGCTTCTTTTGAACAATGTCAGGAGTTCTTGAAGTCGGTTCCTTTGAAAGTTGTTTCGGAGGAAGATAATCAATCATTAAATTGCCCGATTACTTCTGATGAAATCATTTCCGCGATCAAAGCTACTCGGTCTGGTAAAGCTCCTGGTCCTGATGGTTATCCTATTGCGTTTTATAAAACCTTTATTCCCGTGCTTGTCCCGAAACTCCAATCCGTTTTTGATGCTTTTATTAAGGATGGTTCTGTGTCTGGTTCCGCGGCTGATGCTACTATTGTAGTTATCCCCAAAGAAGGGAAGGATCACGCAGATCCCAAAAATTTTCGTCCCATTTCCCTTCTTAACATGGAAGCCAAGATTTTTGCTAAAATTCTAGCTAAACGTTTAGAGTCCTTTATTCCCCAATTGGTTCATCCTTCACAAACAGGTTTCGTAAAGGGGCGTCTTGCACGGGATAATATTCGTACTTTTTGTCATATTCTTGGTGCCGCTAAGCGATCTAATCTTCCGGCGGCAGCCTTGGCCCTTGACGCTAAAAAGGCCTTTGATAAGGTCTCTTGGCCTTTTTTAAGAGCTGTTCTATGTGCACATAATCTTGGTGAGTCCTTTATTCGTATGGTTATGTCTCTTTACTCCCGTCCTAGGGCTAATATACGGGTGAATGGTGCTACGTCTTCCTTTTTTAACCTGTGTCAGGGCACTAGACAAGGGTGTCCTTTGTCCCCTCTCTTATTTTTGTTATCCATTGATCCTCTCCTCAGAATGATTGACTCGCATCCAGATAATAAGGGGTTCTCTTTTGGGTCTCATCAAATAAAAACAGCTGCATACGCAGATGATGTTCTCATTTTTTCTGATGATATTGCACTGGCCATTCCTGCTATTTCGGATACGATTGCTCTTTTTTCAAAAGTCTCAGGATACACTCTGAACAAAGATAAGACAGAGATGTTTCCTTTAAATGCTTATTGCTTCTCCTCTCATATGGGTTCGGCGGGCTTTAAATGGCAATCTAAACAGCTAAAATATCTGGGTATCCATTTCTGTTCCACCCTATATGCTACGGCTATTTACAATGAATCCCAAACTATTCTTAAGGTGAGACGTCTCTTAGAAAATTGGTCTCCGAAGCATATTTCTTGGTGGGGCCGTATGCAGACCCTTAAAATGATGATCACTCCTATTATTAATTTTGTTTCCTCTATGCTTCCAGTAAGGCTTTCATTCTGATTCCTTCTTTCATGAACTTGATTTGCTTACTTCTAAATTTTTATGGAATGATAGAAGGGCTAGGATTGCTTATAAATTTTTACGGAAATCTTATGATATGGGCGGCTGTAATTTTCCTGATTGGGGGAAGTATAAAACTGCTTTTCTGGCGTCCCAGGGTGCCCTTTGGTTTTCTTCTACATCTATTCATGCTCCAGCATGGTTGACAATAGAACAGGAATTGGCCTCCCCACTGCCGACTGCATCCTTTTTAACCACAAACACCCTTTCTATTCCATTCTCTCGCTCTATTATTTTAGACACTATTGCTGCGGTTCGTAAGGTTGATAAGAGAGTAGCAATTCCATTACATAAAACTAGATGGTCGTCTATTTGGCGCAATTCTAAAATCTAAATTAATATTGACCCTGAGTTGATGTCTTACTGGGCTGGGAAGGGTGTTTCACTTGTTAAACATCTCTATGATTCTAATAACGATCCTTCCCCTTTCTCATCCCTTGCTCAACATTTCTCTTTATCTAATTTAGATTTTTATACTTTTCTTAAGATTAAGGTTGCACTTGCTAAATTACACCTTCATCCTTCTTCCCCTACGATTACGCTTTTTCAGCTTTGGATTAGGACTGGTCACGTTGCGTCTCGGATTTACAAATTTTTATCGTCCTCTTCACTCCCCTCCCAAACTGTCACACAGCAAAAATGGGTACATCATTTTGATCAGAGTGTTACTGCTCATATCTCTCCTGATACCTGGCAAAATATTGGTACATTTTCTCTTCGTAACAAAATTGCCCCTTCCCTAACGCAGTCTAAGTTTTTCTCTATTAATCTTCTTCACTGGACTCCCATTCGTCTGCATTCACTTAATCTTAAAGAAGACAATTTGTACTGGAGTTGCGGGCTTTTACCAGGTGATTTTCAACATATGTTCCTTGATTGTTCCCTTCTCCATTCCTTTTGGGATTTAGTTCACAAACACCTCATGCTCATCTTTAACATCAAATTCCAGCTGTCTTTTCCATTAATTCTTTTGGGTCCGTTGGCGTCCCCAGTCCCTCTGCCTTTAGATCCCATGGAGTTACAGTTGTTGGACCTCTTGTTAACTATTGCAGTCAAAGTAATTCTCATGGAGTGGAAATCCTTTTCGTCCGTCTCTTATCATACTTGGTGGGCTTGGGTTTCCTTTCTACGTAGTGCTCATACGTCAGTGGACCATGCTCATCTTTCTCCTTCTATTTCCTCTGGTGTTTGGAAAGCCTTAGATTCATACATGGAGTTGGCCTCTGAAGGGTTGGTGGCGCAATTTCCCTTTGATTTGTCTGGTTAGTGTTGTCTTGTGTTGGGTGATTCCTTTGGAAATCCTCTCCTCTTCCGTTTCTCCTCTCTGTCTCTCTTTCTCTTTCTTCTTCTCTTTCCTACTCTTTCCGCCTTTGCTTTCTTCCTTTCTTCTCTTCCCTCTTTTCCCTAATTTGCCATCTGTGGGTGATACTTTTGATATATTTCTTTGCCAGATATCATTTTGGGTCTTCCCTCCTTAAGTAACTTATTTATCTGATATCTGCAGATTAATGAATGACATTGATTTGTTTCCCTATTAATTAGTTTTATCATAATGTATTTATTACCTTATTGTCCGATATCAATTGTATCACTTTGGCCTGTATCTTATGTTTCATATTGCGCTTTTAAAATAATAAAATTCTTTTGAAATGAAAAAAAATGGTTCTAAGGAGTTAAAAAAATGGGAAGGTTTTACCCACGATGCAGTGCGATAGACGGGACACGAAACGAGTGGCCTACATATATTTTCAGGTTGAAAAGCTGTGAAGGGGAGGGATCACAGCATTCTGAACTGCACGCTATCAAAATGACGACAAAATTAAGTATAACGAAATAAGGGAAGGAGTGCATACTCTAATCACAGTTTTCTACTTTTTTAAATTTGACATTTTCATGTCTTAGTCATTTAGTGCCTGCATCTTGCCTCTGAGTCACATGATACGGAGTAGCTGACAGCTGGGCTTTGTGTATTCCTCCTAGATATCCACTCACAATAGAGAGCTTAGGTGTACCTGGCTGGGCCATCACTGGAGGAATGAGAGAGTGGAGCTAAGCACAGCCCTACTTACACTTGAATAGGCTGTGCCCTACCTCCAAGCAAAGGGCTGCATACCCCCTGTAGTTAGTATAGAACCAGGGGAGGGAAGGCAAGATGCCTGGGCACATCAAACAGAAACCGCTATAAGCTTTTCCCCCACTTCAAAGGCACAACTAGGTATTAATCCCAGACTTCCGACACCAATTCTTCAGTACACTTCTGGACCTGTGAATACTCTGCCAGGAAGTAGGACTGCTGTTCTGCTGATAGTACTGCCACTCTCCTGAACTGCTACTCTCAAAGAATAGGCTGATGCCCTGTTGGGCTGATCTGCTGCCTGCTGCCCTCTTGCCTGGAATTGCATCTCTAGAACCCAGAACCCCAAAGTGACTGCTAGGGCTTGTTGGCTAGCATTGTGATCTGAAGCATCAGGAGCATAACAGACTTCCAACAATCTTGCACCAACACTTGGACTCTGATGTCTGTGAGTCTACCCTACCAATTGGTGCCACCCTAGTCTTGGACCCTTGGAAGTGGGCCTAACGTGCTCTGCCAGCCTCTGTGGATCCAGCAGAACTGACACATCTCCTCTACTGCACGGTCCACCCCCAAACAGAACTGACTCATCACCGCTACTTTGTAGATCAGAACCGCTGCAAGACTTGCATTGTATCACAGCCTGTCACCTCATCGGAATCTCTGCTGCTTGATGCATCCAAGGCACAGGCCTTGCATCCCTTGTTGACGGCAGCCTTGAGGACGACGCTAGACTTGCATCATTGATGGGATCCTCAGCAACATTGCAGGATCTTGCATCCCAGCCTCACCAAATCTCGGGACCAATGCATCGCCTCAGCTGCAGGAAGCATCCTCAATATGGATCCTTGCAATGCTCGGCATACCAGGAATTAGGTTCCTTAGTTCAGCAAGACTAACTGGGCTCCAGTAGCCAGCCTGCACTCCATTGCGGTAGGGCTGAAGCTGTGTCTTTGTCCTTGTCCAGCCTTACCAGATATCCTAAATTGGCGCTTTCGGCTCTTTGGAGATATTTTTCCTAAAACATTTAAAAATGAATATTTCCACTTCTACAGATTTGTTTGTCATTTTAGTTTTGTTTTATTTATTAAAAATCACTCTTTTTTTCTAAATCTGTTTTGGGATCCTTTTAGTGGTGTGTTTTCACTGTTTTATGCCTCAGAGTTAAGCTTGACTGCTCTGTGCCAAGCTACCCAAAGGATGAGCCCAGGTTAATTTAGGGTTTGCTTGTGACTTGTGAGAAGAATTGTGGTTGCTGCTTGAGAAGGGTTTCATTTCCCTCAACCAGTAGTCCAATTTCTTACACATGTTATAACTGTCGACCTGCATGGTAAAAGAGGTGTGTTTCTTCCTTTTTATCATTGTAGTGCTGTGTCCCATACAGTAATGAATCAGTTGAAATCTACCATTGCCATGATCACAAAACTTCTTTGCTTAGGTCACTCTAATGGCTTGCCCCTGGATTCACAGACTATTCATAACAATTCTTCTATCATCTGAAAAGCAGACTATTTTCATCAGTGCTTCTATTAGACTGAAAAATTGGTTATTTCTAGTGACTTGTGGGTTAAAAAGAGCATGTATGAAATCTGATTTCAATCCCTGAAGTTCATCACCTGCGATCAAAAGAGGTTTTTCAAAGAATGCCTTGATTATATAAATTGGAATGCCACAAAAGGAAAATAATTGTGATCCCATTCAGTAATAAGTTCTGTTATGATTTCTTTTTATAGTGTTGGATGTCTTTTCTTTTTGGACCCGGATGCAATTGGATTGCTCTTGTAATCTTTGTGTGAGTTTTTTCTTGATCTTGAATTTGAGCCTATTGCTGTGATTTGAACTTCAGTAAATGTAAGCCAGAGTGCGAAACATGATTTATGAGAGGAATAAGAGTAAAATCTTAAATTCGACTAGCAAACCTATTATTAAAACATTTTAATAAAATGGCATGTTTAGCGGCCACCATTGCAAATTATTGGTCAACAGTAAATTAGATCGCTATCAGTGCGGGCAGCAGATTTGAAATAAAGTTACCTCAAAGGAGCACTAGATTGCTCTACAGAGATGATTTTCATAATAATAGCAGCATATCAAGAATAAAGCACTTACCTAACAATGCCAGGACTGGTGACAGGAAGTTATGTGAATCAAGTATATGATCATCCAAGAAGGCCTATCAGTATGTTTGCTCTCTTTCCTTTAACTGTATTATTTATTTATTTATTGATTCACTTGTTTATTTTTCTAGTTTTGTGATGGCCCGGTAACTCCACATTTATACTGGGCTGCTTACTTATCTCCATTCATCTGGTATCAATGTATACTTAAAAAATATAACTACACCATCTTAAACTGGGTGTCCACTATCTTGGAATGTAAATTAAATGTACACTATAAAAAATAATTCCAAAATGGCTGCCATGCATGCTTGCACAAGTGGGGTGATAATCTTTGAATGGGTTTTTATTTTACTAAAAGTCAAAAATTTCAAAAGGACCATGGTGCATATATGCATATGCACGGTGGCCATCAGAGGAAAAAGCAAGCGTTGGAAAAGACAATAAGTGTCACAGGTGACCTTCATTTACTTTGCCAATGCTTGTTCTGAGTTGTTACAACTGTTAAGGTCAGTCTGTAACTGTTCAAGGTTTGATGACTCCAGGAGCAGCTGCAAAACATTGGTGCACTGTTAAGGACAGGTCTGTTAGGTGACAGCTGATGCTTTTCCTTGTAGAGAAAAACAGCTCACCACTTCCTGAAGCAACCTCCGACTCCAGAGTTGTCACATGTTGTCAAGAGATGTGGCTAGAAGTGAAGCAAAATTCAAGGCAAAAACTAGATGCAGTAAAAAAAAAAAATCCACGAAGCCTGGCCAATCAACAGGTCAAGCAGAGGAATGGATCTGAAAGAAAGAAGCAGGACACGAAAGGAAACCAGCGAGTCCAACAAGCGAACAACGGATAAACATTATTGTGACGCAAGTTGCAACTAGTCTGGTTTCCTTTTTTAAGGCATAAAATAAACCTGTGTAAGAAAACAGGAAATGACGAGACACCATCTTACCTTGGACAAGTCAAAGATTAAATACTTGTAAGAGGAGACCTTAGCTAAAGGAAGAAAATCTGGCAAGGACTACTAAATTATGAAGCCCTAATTTTCCATACCTGTGGCATTACAGAGAACAAGTGCATGGCATATGATTCAACTGAAACACTGTTTTAGAAAGCAAATTCACCCAGGATACACACAGCTCCAAACAGTGCTGTCTCAAATCAGAGGGACGCTCTGCAGCAGCGCAATGCCAATCACAAGTGTGACACCTTTAGTAGCTTCAAAAAAAACATGCTCTGCCCCCAGGTAAGTGGGAGCTAAAACTCTGCCCCCTCTTAGAGGCTCCCTATGCACTTGGATTTCTCTCACAAATTGTCTAAATTGAAAGGGATTGCATACAGATTCTGCAGTTTCACATCCATTCTAATCTATTAATTTGTGAATCACAGATTTCCTGTGATTTATATTCAGTTTGTCTATAAAGCACAACTTGTGGTGGTCTCCTACAAAAGGTATCCCCTTGCCTTTTATTAAAAATGTCCTAATAGGGAAACATAAAAAGACTGATGTATTCTCAAAGAAGAAGACAGATGTATTCAGACAGTGACAGGATTTATGGTCCTTATGATACTATATGGATCTTACTATTTTGGACTAAGTTTAGACCCATGAATAGAAGATGGTAGATTGGCTGAAGGCAATCATACCTCATCACCTACCTTATAATTTTGAGCTGGCCATCTATTTTGATTGGCCTGGATATTTTGTCTTAATCTCACTTTTTTCAGATTCTGCAGATGAATTTCTCAGACATGAAGCAATGTTCTGCAAGGTATGGAACAGGATCCTGAACATTGAAAATCTCTTTAAAAAACACGAGAATGAAATCAATTTAGTGCAAACAAAGGAGAAAATTTCGTTGAACTATCAACTGAACAAACTCTGCAGGAGAAAGCAAGTATTTCCAAACAGTCTCTACGTAGATACATAATATCTGAAAAATGACTTCACAGTTCTGTTCAATCTTTCAGTCTGTCCATTTGCTTGCGGATGATATCTAGAAGTTAAAGCTCTGTGGATGCCAGGTTTATTTACAAATTGACATCCAAAATTTGAAAAAGTATTGAAATTCACAATCAGAAGTGATCTTAAGAGGAAGATCATGAAGCCAGAGTAACAAGCTTTAGTGATTTCTGAAGCCTAAATAATTTTTGAAAAAGCTGAGAAATGACCCATCTTGGTAAATTAATCAACTGTTACCAATATAGTGGTACATTCTTCTGAACTTGGCAAGACAACAATAAAATAAATAAATATTATCCCCTCAGGCCTTTTTGGTAACACAGAGTTTAAGAGGAGACCAACCTTCTTCTTGGTTTCTGTTTTACTTTGAAGGGAAGTTTCACAAGAGCTTAAATACTCATGCATGTCTTGTTGGCGACAAGGCTACCAGAATTTCCTCTTTAGTAGCTTTTCAGTGGTTTTTATTCTCCCATTGCCAGAGAGTAATCATGACATAGTTGAAATACTAGTCCTCAAAGATTCTTAGAATGTATAAGCAACCTCTTCTTGTAAAAGATTAGAACATATAAAAGAATGGTACTCGTGAAATTGATATTGATTGATGTCTTTAGTTTCATAACTGATTTCCCTAAAAAAGTGGTGGCCAATATGCTGTCACAAAGGTGCTAGTTGGAAAAATCCTTTCTTTGGTTCAAATTCCTTTCTTTCCAGAAATTGTCTAGAGTGGCTATCAGCAACAGTGTTGAGCTTTTTAGCTAACTATATGATTGGAAAATCATATTGTTAAAAACCTGCCCAGCAGGATTCACAACTATTCTGAAATTCAGCCTGTTGGGGAACCTGAAGATTCTAATTACCAGTGTGAAACAGTTCATTGAATTGAGACCCTAGAAAGAAAAGTCTCCACTCTACAAAGGTTCCTTAATTGCTAGCAACTCTTTCTGTAACACCAAATAATTATATTCAGCAGGTCTAAAGTTTCCGCATAAGAAAGCTATTGGAAGTTCCAATTATCAGGATCTTCTTAAATCAGTATGACTCCAATAGCTTGACCAGATTCATCAGTTTCCAGGACAAAAGGTTTGGAAGTATTTTGTTATAGAAAGATGGAGTTGCTATAAATTCTTCTATAAGCTTCTCTAAAAGAATGTATGGCTTCCTGGTTCCAATTAGTTTTTACTCTTTTTAAAAAGATCAATTCTAGGTGTAACAATTTCTTAGAAGTTCTTGATACATTTGTGATAATAATTCACCAAATTCCAGAAGCTTTGAGTTTTTTTTACTGAAGCTGAAGACGGCCACAGTAAAATTGTTTCCATCTTCCTAATATCCATGACAAAACCTTCTGCAGAAATCACATATACCAGATATTCTAAAGAATCAACATCAAAGATACAAGTTTGATCAACAAGTTATTTTCCTTCAAGTGCTTCCAAACCTCTTTGAGATGCTTCAAGTAATCTTTTGTATTTTGGAAAAATACCAATATGTCACCTAAATAGAAAACTACGGAATGGAGCATTAAATCTGAAAATATTAAGTTCATGAAAAATGGAAGGATCTCAGATGACATCGAGTACAACTTGACATGCCAATTACTGAGGAGGAACTTGTGAATGCACTGTCTGGGCTGCGTTCCAGCCGAGCCTCGGGACCCAACGGGTTTCCCTGTGAATTCTTGAAACTACACAAGTCCCAATTAGGGATACACTTAATGAAGGCACTGCAGGAGACCTTTGAGCCACAGATCCTCCCACCGTATTGGTGACATGCTGAAATTGTGGTGTTCCACAAACCAGGGCGTCCCCCAGAAGACCTCTCTTCTTATAGACCTATATTATTTTTGAATATAGAAGCTAAGTTGCTGGGAAAGATTCTCGCGGAGCGTCTCCTTCTAAACATATCTAATCTTATCCACCCTGACCAGGCAGATTTCATGCCACAGTGCTCCACGCGCCATAACATCAGATGGGTCCATAATGCCCTAGCAAAAGCGTCAGATTTCGGTCGCCCTGCTGCCATATTACTAGAGGAAATAGATAAAGCCTTTGATTTGGTCAGTTGGGAGTACCCGTTCCTTCTTTTGTAGGCCCTCAACTTTGGCCCACAGTTTCTGACATAAATCCGTCTACTCTACGCGAACCTTACGGCCTCGGTGCGAGTGGCAGGGGCACGGTCAGACCAAATCCCCATCCTCAGAGGTACCAGACAGGGGTGACCCCTGTCCCCCCTATTATTTGTGCTGACGATCGAGCCTTTGGCCACATAGGTGAGGCAGGACCCCTTGGTGCGCGGGTTTGAAAGTTCTATGGGACTGTCAGAAGGGATCGCAGTGTACGCAGACATCGTGCTTTTCTTTCTTATGCATCAAGGGTTTACAGGTCCACGAATCCTGCAAATTCTCAGAGTGTTCAGAGAGACCTCGGGCTTAAGTACAAACCCCTCAAAGTCAGTGCTGTTTCCCGTCTGTGGGGATCAGAGGCACGGAACCTGGGTCACTCATCTTACCCATGCCAGAGATGGGTTTCAAAACCTTGGTATCTACATATGCCCTAACCCGACCATCTCCTGGACATACAACCTAAATCCTCTACCACCCATCCGGGAGGAGACAAAGACATGGTCTTCCTTACCTCTATCCCTGTTTGGACAATCTGCTATTTTTAAAATGGTTTCCTTGCCACGGCTATTATATGGGCGGCAGAACCTTCCGTATGATATTCCACAATCATGGTTTAAGCAGATCAATGCTGTCCTCAATCACTTTCTGTTGGGTGGTGGTGTGGTTAGAGTCTCCCTCCGCACTTGCTTACAATCTACCTACTGGGGAGGTATAGCCGCCGCAGACGTGCATACCTTCTTCTCCGCCTTTCACCTGCTTAATATTAACAAATGGTGGTACAGTGCACAGACAGACCCGGCGTATGCCGTGGAAAGACAAGCGATGGGCAATCAGCCACTGACAGACCATCTCTAGTGTCACATAGGAACAGCTCACCTGCCCCCAGCAACTAGAGTGTTCATCCGGTTATGGTGACAGATGGTCCTGCGGCTAGGTTGATGGGGAAGGCTGACCCAGACAACCCAACTATGGCATAGAACCTTTGTCCGACAGGTAGCCGCATTTCCAAGGTTTCGAGCATTGGACCTTATCGGCATATCCACGCTGGGTGATATTATGAAAGGGACTGTGCTCTAATCATTCCAAATGCGACAGGATGAATATCACCTTCACCGTAGTCAATTCCATAAATATCTACAACTCAGACATGCCCTGACACCGTATATTAAAGACCTATTGGAAATACCTGAGTTTAACCCACTGGACGGGAGGTTGTTGATGGGCAACATGGGTGCACACAAAATTACGCAGATATACCAAACCCTGACTAGACATAGCCCCATGACTCTAGACGCACTGCGAGTTACCTGGGAGGGTGATGTCGAGGGCCTAGATGATGGCGACTGGACAGAGGCGCTGGCGAGCCCCCTTGGTGCCGCCATCGCATCACACCAACATCTATCCAATTTAAAAAACTTACTTTGAGCATACTTTACCAGGTCTCGCCTCTGGCAAATGGGGGCTATATCCCCTCCTGCTTGTCTATGTTGTGGTGGGGTGGAGCGGACCTTCTTACATACAGTGTGGAGTTGTTCAATACTTTTGCCCTTCTGGTGGGGATGGCCTCCTGCCTGGCTTGGGCGCTGTCCTGGCAGATCCCGCTTGAACCCAAGATAGTGCTCCTATACAGTACGGAGGCGATAGGTGGTAATAGAAAACAAACAACCCCACTTGCTCTTGGGGCTGGCCCTGGCCAAGTGCGACATAGCACAACACTGGAGGGAGGCATCCCCACCGTCGCTGGTTGGATGGAAGCGAGCTATAGACAAATGTATGGGATTCGAACTAGCAGTATTCCAGGCACATGCCTGCCCCCAGAAACACAGTAAAATATGGAAACAGTGAGTGGAGAACAGTGAGATTGATTTATCCCACGCACAGTCCTCGGAACCCCTTTTAGATCAGGAGATTCGATTATACAGCCACAGATACAAGGATAGCGGGAAGCCCTTTCTACCTGATTATAGTGGGCCATTATTTTGGGCGGTACGGGGTGGAGTACTTGGTCTGTGCCAGGGTTTTTTTTTAAAGTTTATAAAATTGGTATGTTTGGAAAAAAAGGAACCACAGCATCTGCTACAAAATCCATTGGGCAGTCAGAATACCTAGGAGGATGTAATTCCTCAGCCTTGGTTTCCAAAACTACATTAACATTTTCTTGACAAATTTCAGTAATTGAAGTCAATGGACTACAGATTGAACAGGAGAATCTTCTTCAGAACTAGAAACTGTCATGGGATAGGGAATCCTGTAGTTATTAACAGGTGCTTTTGCAGAGGGTGCAAAAACACCTGCGCAAGTCTTTCTGTGGTGGATCTAGAAATGGCCCGTCTCCCTCACAGACCAAACTGGAGTGAGTGGTGGCCCTCCAGGAGGTGGTGGACTTCCTGATGGCATACAAGCCAGCCTCGGGTGGGGACCCCTTCAGAACATGAATCCATGTTGTCAGAGTTGGTGTTCTCTCAGGGCATTAGCACTGGACCTCCGGTGGTGACCCCACAAACGAGTATGACCTGATCTGATATTCTTTGTTGTATGTAATCCTATTTCTGTGGGATGGTTAGGCTCTTTTGGGGGTTGGGAGGATGGGGAAGGAGACTGCTGACCTACGTTTTATATCCTGGCGAGACTCATGATTGCAATACGTATAGGGCATACTTGATCACTAGGGGGACACTTGAACTGTTCCTTCTGTGCTGGGCTAGTAATGCACAGACCCAGCAAGCTCACCTTGGTCAACCCCTTACTCAAAGGTCCTTACCAGTTGAATCAGATTATGTTACCTAATCAACAGGTTGGACAGCCGGCCGCTGCTGTGCTGCCCTTGGGATGTAGTGGTCCTGGACCTATATTTTGAATGAATTAATCAAATTGCTTCGTATTTTATGGTTCAGTTAACCATAACATTAGATGAATTAATACAGTAAAAGGAAGAAAAACGACCTGAAAAAGAATTCATCATGTATTTATTCAATGATATATTGGAAAAATGCCATCCATGTGATATTTAATCAAATGAATTAATCAAAAAGGAGGTTGCACCAGAAGGGATGTGCAGTGAAAAGGAGAGGGTGCTCAAGTGTAAGGAAATCAGAGGAAAGAATACTTCAACATTTTATCTGAAATTAATATGTCAGGGCAAAGGAGCACGGTTACAAGTCACCGTCTTAACTGGTCTGTCCCAATGTCATTCATATAGTCTTTGGCTGTTGTTCAAACACAGAAATCAATTCTGATTCAGCACATTGAAGAGGATATTTCGGGTACAGACTGAATTCAAAGGGGGGCGTCGACGTTTCGATCCGACTTGCGACCATAAGGGAAATTAAACAGCCTCGGTCTTGCGGATCTTCATCAGGACTAGGCCTGGGCAACCTATCAATTATAGGCGATGTGAAAATTCATGGTTCATACTTGGAGTCCAGTAAGATGAATATAGTCAACTGTTCAAGAGTAAAGTTTAAGCGGTCAACTGGGGTTCCGTAGATTGTTTAGAAACAGCGCGCGTCGTCAGTACGCGGTCGTCACTGTGGAGTCAGGCACAGTGACGACCGCGTACTGACGACGCGCGCTGTTTCTAAACAATCTACGGAACCCCAGTTGACCGCTTAAACTTTACTCTTGAACAGTTGACTATATTCATCTTACTGGACTCCAAGTATGAACCATGAATTTTCGCATCGCCTATAATTGATAGGTTGCCCAGGCCTAGTCCTGATGAAGATCCGCAAGACCGAGGCTGTTTAATTTCCCTTATGGTCGCAAGTCGGATCGAAACGTCGACGCCCCCCTTTGAATTCAGTCTGTACCCGAAATATCCTCTTCAATGTGCTGAATCAGAATTGATTTCTGTGTTTGAACAACAGCCAAAGACTATATGAATGACATTGGGACAGACCAGTTAAGACGGTGACTTGTAACCGTGCTCCTTTGCCCTGACATATTAATTTCAGATAAAATGTTGAAGTATTCTTTCCTCTGATTTCCTTACACTTGAGCACCCTCTCCTTTTCACTGCACATCCCTTCTGGTGCAACCTCCTTTTTGATTAATTCATTTGATTAAATATCACATGGATGGCATTTTTCCAATATATCATTGAATAAATACATGATGAATTCTTTTTCAGGTCGTTTTTCTTCCTTTTACTGTATTAATTCATCTAATGTTATGGTTAACTGAACCATAAAATACGAAGCAATTTGATTAATTCATTCAAAATATAGGTCCAGGACCACTGTTTTTTGTAATATACATTACCCAGGTCCTTGACCATATTGGGTTACCCCGTCCGTTATAAAGATCGCCCTTGGGATGTAGGTTGTTTCTACTTTTTTTCTTCTCGTTTCATTTTGTGTGCACAAGGACATGCTGCTCAACTCCAGATGGAGGGGCAGAAGGAGGAGGGGTTTTGGGTGACGACAAAGACTCAAGGGATTTTCGTGAAACTACATGACAGATCACCAGCAGACATTGTCCCTCATGTCCTGGAACATTAGAGGGATGGGGTCAACCTCCAAGAGACACACCATTCACAGATATTTGGGGCTACAGGGGTGCAGGTGACTATGCTCCAGGAGACATATTTAGCTGGAGACGAAATTGATTGGCTAAGCCATAGATGGCAGGGCCAGCTGTACTACCTTTTACCTATGCCAGGGGAACCTTGATATGAACCCAAGGTGGGAGACTGGCCTCCTGTTCCCACTTGTCATCTTAACCCATCGTCTCTGGAGGGTGGCTGTTGCTGTGACTCTCTGGCGGGGGTAATTACTACTATGCTCATAAGTAGGGCTCCACATCCTTGAGTTTAGTGGGATGGGAGGCCTTTAAAGTGGTGGTGCGGGCCACTGTATTAGTCAGAAAGTTGACGTTCAAAAAGAAATTCATGGGGAACTCCGGACTTTGGATGGTGCCCTACATACCGTAGACAATGCTCTCAGTATCAGAAGTGCAGAATGAGATCCAGGAGACTAGGGAAACATAATAAACCACTGGAAAGGTGGCATAGTCATGATTATAGGCAGTATATTGTCAGGGCACATGAAGAAGAGGGAAAATCCGGCAGTTTACTTGTGAGGATAATTAGACCTGAGTCCAGTGGGACCCCTATCACACACATCTGACCTGTAGATGGGCGATCCCTGTATTACCCTGTCTCCATCAATGCTCCCTTCTACGAATATTATGAAACTCTGTATGGTGCTCCTAAGCCCCTTCCGATGGAGACAGGATCTGCCTTCCTGGTTAATGTTCCACTAAATGGGCTACCTGAGGAACTTCGTGAGAGCCTTAGGGTTCTGTGTCCATACAGGAAATTTGCGTAACTATCAGGGAAATGACGAAGGGCAAAACATCGGGCCTGATGGCCTCCTAACCGAATTTTATGCAGCATATGCCGGGACCTTATCCCCGCACCTGGAAAAACCATATGCGGATTCTTGGCATCTCAGCACGCTTCCCGAGTCCACTAATGATGCAGTAGTCATTCCTCTCCCTAGGGTCCAAACGCAGGGAGCCCAGGTCACTGAATTCAACACCCTTTCCATGCTGAATCTAGATTTCAAAGTCTTTAGCAAGATGTTAGCTCTCCTGGTGCTCCCGCACCGGATGGCGTTGGGCTATAGTGATCAGAATGGCTCCATCCCCACCTGCAACACTTCCCTGAACCTTAGGAGGCTGTATCATGTATTATACCACCCTGAGACCTGCGCTTGTGAGGAGGTCGTGCTGATGTCTCTTGACATTAAAAAAGTGTTTGACCCAGTGCGTTGGGATGATCCTGTTCAACATGATGATTCAAATGGGCATGTGGAAGAAAAGGGTCAAATGGGTCAAACTGCTGTATGCCGCCCGACAGCTTGAGTTAAATCTGGTGCCATGCTCTCCTCAACGCACAAGGTGTGTAGGGGCACGAGGTAGGGGAGCCCATATTCCCCACTGCTGTTTGCGCTGGCCATTGAGCCTCTTGTTGAACTCTTTGGACATGTGGGCAGTGGCTACGGTGTAGTGGTTGGGGGACGGGAGCATATCATCTCCCTCTATGCTGACAATATCCTTCTCTATCTGAGTGATGGAAACATGGGTATTGCAAAAGCGATGGAACTTCTGCAAGACTTTGAGAGGGTGTCTGGCCTCCAAATCAATAGGAGCAAAGACACATATTCTCCATGTGTCCCCTGGCGTGGTAAGGTCATCGGGCCTCCCTCAGGATCTGATGTGATATCCTGTGTTCCCTTTTGCAGCTCCCTCAAACTGCCCATTATGGCTTTTGATCCAGGTGTATAAGATGGTCATTCTCTTGAGGCTCCTCTATTTTTTTGTCACTTTTTGTGATAAGAGTGCCGGTCTTCTGGTTTAAGTAAAATTAGACACTCTGCTGCACGGCCAACATCGAGTGTCCCTGGCTGTCCTCTGGCACCCCACTGAGGAGGGAGGCTTGGGTGGCCCAGATTTTGAATTATATTTTCTGGCCTCTCATATTCAGTGGACCACAATGTGGCTTGATGGGACTGATCAGGACAAGCGCTATCCATGGCAATGAAATGTTGGCACCGATGTGTCCTGTGAACTACGGGGACTCCTTTGTATGCACCCTCGCTACCTTTAGTAGGACTTCCCTATAGTAAGCCCCTCTCTTATTTTACTGTTGGTCAGCTGTCGGCCTAGACTGATGTTAGGTTGGTGTCGGCGGGGGACTGCTACCAGCAGGGCTCACTACTGCCCTTGGAAGACCTGATGGAGCATTATGACTTACCGCGAGGCCAATTCTTTATGTATGAAGCTCTGACTCAGGCATTTCGGGACCAGTGGGCCGGGGAGCAGGAGGAACCCACGACTCATGCAGTCCTACAGTTGTTGATCTCAATGGGTGCCACCAGACATCTGATGAACTGGTTTTATCAGTCCCTGTCAGCAGTGACTCAAGGCCCTTTATCCTCTCTGCAAGAGAGGTGGGTAAAGATCCTGCAGTGTGATTTAACAGATCCCGAGTGGAGTAGGATATTGGTTTCCCTAAAACATGATTAGGAATACGAGATTGAAATATATCGAATTTAACTATGTTTTCATGACATTTTTGATGCCACATACAATCCAGGTAATCTATGGGGGTGAGCCTCTCCCTGTTTGAGATGTAGACATTTGGATTCTGATTTTATTCATATGGTTTGGCGTCCTTTCTGGAATGCAGTGCTTGCCGCCCTTATCTCCTCACTTGGGCGCTCCCTTCCCTGCTCATTGGAAACTTGCATCCTAGGGCTATTAAGGAGACTGACCGCACGCAGGATGGGCACAAGCTCTACAGATTTAGCCCTCGAATTTGCAAAGAGGCGCATAGCCATGACCTGGAAGTCGGTGATTGGACTTGGGATTGGAACTTGCCGGTCTTATGTGACCCGGTGAGCGATGGCGGAAGAGCGGTCATTGATCATGGAGGAGGCCAAAGGGGTGAGAAGACACTCTAGCGCAGACTTATGGACTGAAGTGTTGGTGGCCTGGTAGCACCCGGAACATGACTCAGGAGGAGACCCAGAGATTAGTGACAGCTCACCTGAGGGAGGGGAAGTGAACACGCCAAGAGATTATGTGGGGGAGACAGGTGAGCGCTGAACTTGGGTGGACCTTGGCAACCTTCACCCCTTTAACCTGGCTCCCTGTCCAGCCACAGTGGATGTCCAATTTACGCTCTCTGGTCTGTGAACGAAATAGACAAAGCTCAGACAAGGCATGACATTCATGGCGTTGATATAGATGCAGGTGAGCCAGAGTCCTGTTAGCTGTGGTTTACGGAATTCCAGTTATACAGAGGTTGCTGCCTCTGGAGTGGGTTTCTAGGTCTTTGTTTTTGGCTTATATGAGGTTCAGCACTTTATCCATCCACAGCAAATGTTTTTTCAATTTCGCCTGCAGATCATCCACATCTGAGACCTTTTTTTCAAACTGGTCCGGTCTCTCTTCATGTGTGTCGACGCATTGCTTGAAATGGTCGAGATGGCTTGTAAAGAGGTCGAGTTTGGCTGGATTTCTCATTCATAAGTATCATGCGGAGATTGATGTCCTGTGTGGCACTCTCCTCCAGCTCAGAGCCTTGCCTTTGGTCAGCATGACATGTGAGGCATCTGTTTTCGAAGGAGAGCTTGGGTTGCTTTCAGTCGTGCTTACCCAAAATGCACTATAAGAGGTGCGATCATTGTGAGTCTAGCACAATCTGTGTCTGATGATTAAAGAAGGCGTGGTGGGGCTAACCCCACTGACAGAGTTTCATTTGCAGTTGAGGAAATGTGAGCAGTAGACAAGAAGGCCACTGTGCCCCAACACCACCATGGGGGGCACGAGCATACTCCACAACTAGGCTGGTGCCAGGTGTCCGTAGCACATAGAGGCTTTAGGTGGAATTTGGGTTAGAGTTGGCAGATGTAATAGGCAACTCCCATTCAGGTATAGAAGGCTTTATGGGGTGTAGTGTCTCAAGGCCTCACCTCTTCAAGCCTGAACAATGTCATAGTCATTGTATTTGGCTATAAGATGTGTAACCAGAACTGGATTCTGCTCCTCGGGTTGATAACCAGTGTGAGCAACAATGAGGAATCGCCAGTGGCGCACAGCAGTGATCCTGGTGACCCTGATCGGTAAAGAATCCTCAGAAGTAGAGCATTATGCATGGACTTCAACCCTTCCAAGGCCGTGGCCGCCTGCCCATCAGGTAGTCCTGAGTCCAACACTAGGGCTCAGCGGTTTAGGGTCTCACAAACACCACTCAGCACACCCATGGGTTTCAACAGTGAGGGTGACATGTGTAATGGAGAGCGTCCAGAGTGGTGGGCTGGAGCGGCTGCCGAGTAATGTATGGCCTCTTCCAAGGGTGGAGCGGGGCCCCACATTCACTAGTCAATCCTGTTAGGTGTAGGGGCTCCGGTTGCTATGCCGTCGTCCCCATGCAGCTTCTCCATTAGTGCCGAGGCAGTAGCTCAGTCAGGAGGGCCTCTGCAGGTCACGGGCTGCCTCCACGAGCGTGTTTTCAGCTGTAGTGCGACCGGATGCCTGTCAAGGGAGCCACAGATAAATGCCAAGAGGTCTGTCTTTTTATATAGATATTGCAAAACAATAACTGGAACTTCAAGAAAATACCAAACTGCTGAGAAAAAATAGAAATCAAATACCTGAATAAATACTAACTAAACGTAAGTTAATTAAAACATTTCCTAAACACAAACTCACCCTAAAAGGGTTAGAAACTAAGTACACACCCTCAGCCCCCACTAATTACCAACAAACAAAATGTTTAAAATAAAACTAAACACTTTTTACTCCAGCAGAAATGGAAGCATCTGACTCACATTAAAAGAACCCCAACAAACGAGTAGAAAATAAAGCAATTTCATGCAACAACAGAAATGTAAGTATAAAATCGCAAATGAAATAGATAATTTTCATGTTAAACTAATTATCGTTTTTTAAACAACGAATACTTTATATTATCACACTATTTTTAGACAAAATGATAGAAAAAGCAAGATGCATCACATCACTGAAAGAAAAACAATTACCAACTGGAAATCTACTACATTTTACTGTAATGCATGCTATGGAGGGCCACTACAAAAAATGAAGTTATTAATGTAACAGAACATAACCATCCACTAAGGTGCCGTTTCCAATCCTGTAAATCCCGGGTACGATTCGTCGTACGGAGCGTATTCTCTGTACGACTCGTACCCGGGAAATCCACCGTACAATCCAGCAAGTACGATTCGTACAGAAATACCATTTCCGTACGAATTGTACAAAACACGTACGGCTAAAAAATACCTACGAGTCTGATCCTGGACAGCGCGTACGCGACGTCCGTGCAGAGTCAGGCAGCGTTTTACGGACCAGCAAGTACGAATCGTCCCTACGTCACTCCGCACAGCTATTTTTTTATGGCAGCCAAAAAATGCTAGAAAACTGAGTCCGACGTGAAAACGGAGCCCCGGTACGCAACGGACAGCCATGGACCCCATCCTACGTGTCATCCCGGCCCTATTAGCCTACGACCTGGTGCACCGAACCCGACGCACACGTCGCAGAAGGTGAGAACAACACCCAGGGGCCAAAGGGGGGTGAGGGACAGGAAACATACCCCCTACCCAAATTAAAACCTACAATATTGAGGACATACATTACCTCCAGGGTCTGGTCACTCCGGGGGGCGTGTCCACCAATGCCTGCGTCCGCAACAACGGAAGTGGACGTGTACGTGTACCCCTACCGGCAACACTACAATAGTGATATGCACCGTACCCACACATCCATAGCGTGGGTACGGTCCGTATCACTATTGTAGTGGGGCCGTAGGAGTACGCGTGGTACGGACCGTACACACGCTCTCAGAGCGTGTGTATGGCCCGTATCACTATAGTAGTGGTGCCGTAGGGGTATGTGTGGTACGGACCGTACACACGCCCTCAGAGCGTGTGTACGGTCCGTATCACTATTGTAGTGGTGCCATAGGGGTACGCGTGGTACGTCTCAGAGCGTGTGTACGGTCCGTATCACTATTGTAGTGGTGCCGTAGGGGTACGCGTGGCATGGAAAGTACACACGCTCTCAGAGCGTGTGTACGTGCCGTACCACGTGTACTCCTACGGCACCACTACTATAGTGATACGGACCGCACCCACACATATATAGCGTGGGTACGGGCCGTATCACTATTGGATTGGGGCTGCAGGGGTACGCGTGGTACGGACCGTACACACCCTATGAATGCGGGTGTACGGTCCGTATCACACGTACCCCTACGGCACCAGTACATTTGGGATACAAGGCGTACACACGCCACGAATGTTGGCTTACGGCCTGGTGCAGCATATTACCTTTATATTGGTGTGTGTGTGTGTAGGTCCAGGACAGCAGTGTACTGCACCAAGGGGGTGGGTGTGTGGGTGTGTGGCTGCATAGGATTCCCAGCAGTGGACAGACATGTGAGGGGTGGGTGCAGAGGACTCCCAGCAGTGGACAGACATATGTGGGTGGGTGCAGAGGACTCCCAGCAGTGGACAGAGACATGGGGGTGGGTGCATATCACTCCCAGCAGTGGACAGACATGTGAGGGGTGGGTGTAAATGACTACCAGCAGTGGCCTGCAATATGAGGGGTGGGTGCAGATGACTCCCAGCAGTGGACAGAGACATGGGGGTGGCTGCATATCACTCCCAGCAGTGGACAGACATGTGAGGAGTGGGTGTAAATAACTACCAGCAGTGGCCTGCAATATGAGGGGTGGGTGCATATCACTCCCAGCAGTGGACAGACATGTGAGGGATGGGTGTATATGATTCCCAGCAGTGGACAGAGACATGGGAGTGGGTGCATATCAACACCAGCAGTGGACAGACATGTGAGGGGTGGCTGCAGAGGACTCCCAGCAGTGGACAGACATATGTGTGTGGGTGCAGAGGACTCCCAGCAGTGGACAGAGACATGGGGGTGGGTGCATATCACTACCAGCAGTGGACAGAGACATGGGGGTGGGTGCATATCACTCCCAGCAGTGGACAGACATGTGAGGGGTGGGTGTATATGACTCCCAGCAGTGGCCTGCAATATGAGTGGTGGGTGCAGAGGACTCCCAGCAGAGGACAGAGACATGGGGGTGGGTGCATATCACTCCCAGAAGTGGACAGACATGTGAGGGGTGGGTGTATATGACTCCCAGCAGTGGCCTGCAATATGAGGGGTGGGTGCAGAGGACTCCCAGCAGTGGACAGAGACATGGGGGTGGGTGCATATCACTCCCAGCAGTGGACAGACATGTGAGGGGTGGGTGTAAATGACTACCAGCAGTGGCCTGCAATATGAGGTGTGGGTGGATATCACTCCCAGCAGTGGACAGACATGTGAGGGGTGGCTGCAGAGGACTCCCAGCAGTGGACAGACATATGTGTGTGGGTGCAGAGGACTCCCAGCAGTGGACAGAGACATGGGGTGGGTGCATATCACTACCAGTAGAGTGGACAGACATGTGAGGGGTGGGTGTATATGACTCCCAGTAGTGGCCTGCAATATGAGAGGTGGGTGCAGAGGACTCCCAGCAGTGGACAGAGACATGGGGGTGGGTGCATATCAACACCAGCAGTGGACAGACATGTGAGGGGGGGCAGCAGAGGACTCCCAGCAGTGGACAGACATATATGTGTGGGTGCAGAGGACTCCCAGCAGTGGACAGAGACATGGGGGTGGGTGCATATCCCTACCAGCAGTGGACAGAGACATGGGGGTGGGTGCATATCACTCCCAGCAGTGGACAGACATGTGAGGGGTGGGTGTATATGACTCCCAGCAGTGGCCTGCAATATGAGGTGAGGGTGCAGAGGACTCCCAGCAGTGGACAGAGACATGGGGGTGGGTGCATATCACTCCCAGCAGTGGGCAGACATGTGAGGGGTGGGTGTATATGACTCCCAGCAGTGGACAGACATATGTGTGTGGGTGCAGAGGACTCCCAGCAGTGGACAGAGACATGCGGGTGGGTGCATATCACTACCAGCAGTGGACAGAGACAAGGGGGTGGGTGCATATCACTCCCAGCAGTGGACAGACATGTGAGGGGTGGGTGTATATGACTCCCAGCAGTGGCCTGCAATATGAGGGGTGGGTGCAGAGGACTCCCAGCAGTGGACACAGACATGGGGGTGGGTGCATATCACTCCCAGCAGTGGACAGACATGTGAGGGGTGGGTGTAAATGACTACCAGCAGTGGCCTGCAATATGAGGGGTGGGTGCATATCACTCCCAGCAGTGGACAGACTTGTGAGGGGTGGGTGTATATCACTCCCAGCAGTGGACAGACTTGTGAGGGGTGGGTGTATATGACTCCCAGCAGTGGACAGACATATGTGTGTGGGTGCAGAGGACTCCCAGCAGTGGACAGAGACATGGGGGTGGGTGCATATCACTACCAGCAGTGGACAGAGACATGGGGGTGGGTGCATATCACTACCAGCAGTAGACAGAGACATGGGGTGAGTGCATATCACTCCCAGCAGTGGACAGACATGTGAGGGGTGGGTGCAGAGGACACCCAGCAGTGGACAGACATATATGGGTGGGTGCAGAGGACTCCCAGCAGTGGACAGAGACATGGGGGGTGTACATCATTATCAGATAACTACAACTCCATGGGTGTATGTACGCATCACTAACTTTGGACAATGATGATAGTGCCATAACAACACATCACTGACAGCAGTGTCCCACTCCCAGGAGGATGGATGTCTTTCCCCCACTGCATGACACACCACATGTGGGTGTGAGGACAAATAACACATGCATACCCACCCCTGGCGGATGCAGCACAATACACACACACTGAGATCATGCCACAAGACTGTATAGTCATGTCACTGCCTACTAAACTAAGAGAGCCAAAGGAAACACACACTGTCACGCACATCCCAGGACTGATAGGAATGTACAGGTGCTGGCCAGCCACCAAGATGTTGTCTCTCATGGAAGGAATAGGGTGGAGTTCCCACAGATACAATGCCCACAATTGTGAGTCAGGTGCCCAAATACCCTGCAGAACAAGTACCATATGTGTGCAAGGCCGGGAGTACACACATGCATAGTGCTGAAAAGGGAGAATCTCTCCATGAAGGCATTTCAACATACTCAATACACAAGTACAGTGACTAGCAAGGATGGCACAGACGATGCAGCCGGAGACATTGCTGAGCAGGCATGGCCATAGTTGAAGGGATCCGTCACCAACAA
Organism: Triturus cristatus; assembly: GCF_964204655.1. NCBI lineage: Eukaryota > Metazoa > Chordata > Amphibia > Caudata > Salamandridae > Triturus > Triturus cristatus. The sequence goes on along the minus strand of NC_140585.1, from coordinate 390,059,772 downwards.
AGGAAATGTAGACACAGGTCAGCACAACAATTGTGCAACTCTTTGCAGGGAAGATGTTAGGTGCCACAGAGGAAGGAACACTCCTTGGGACAATGTCTCAAAACCAAAATAACAAACACTACCAATGATTCTTTGCAGAGACCTTGTGATGGCACGCAGATACCATGGTCCACCTCATGACCATCAGACTAGAACATTTCTCAGAACCATAACACATTACCACAACACCAACTCCTGGAGCCTCAGCACCAACATCAATACCTGAAATGCAATAGTTTCAAAGTAAAAATAAAATGCTTTATTCAGCATAAAAAACAAATTCTGAAATCACACTATATACAAGGCCAATGGCCAGTCCATAATAGAACTCCTTGGGGGGACACATGGGCACGTGTCTCCCCTAGCTTGCCTGCACAGTGGAACCCTCAGGTTCGTCGACCGGGGGGGGGCATCATGTGGGGAAGGACCAGGCATCGCAGGGACAGGACGGGGAAGGGTAGGTTTGGTGGGTGCAGGGGTGGACGTCTCCACCACAGGGGGTGGTGCAGCGCCAAAGGTGGAGGTGAGCTCGGCGCTGCACACTGCTGCCAGGGCGTCCAGAGTAACCCCTGCACCGGAAGAAACCCCATGGCCAATGGAGGGGGGGTGGCCGAGGGATGGGGTGCAGCGCTCTTGGACGAGGGGGTGGACAGGGGGGACTCAACTACCCTGCCCGGGGACTTCCTCGCCCGCTTGTGGGGTGGTGTCACAGTGGGGGTGAGGGCCAGCTCACCCATGTCGACCTCTTTGGGTGACAGTTTGGCAGGGGAGCCAAGGGGAGTGCTTTTGGAGGGACTGGGTTGTGAGCCTGCGGACTCAGACTGTGGCTTTGTGTATGTCTTTTTGCCCCAAACCCAATGGGTGTGCCTACATCCCCCTGAGTGTGCGTGCCAGGAGGTGTGCGCTTGCCCTTACTTGGTGGTGTGCTGCCTGTGTCTGGTGGGGTGCGTGCTTGGGAATGTCTGGGTGTGCATGGGACAGGTATGGGAGAGGGAAGTGTGGATGGGGCTGGGGTAGGGGGGGACGAAGTGCTGCAGGAGAGTCACTGCTGCCGTCAGGGAAGAGTCCATGGACCGCAGAAACCTGCGTTGTTCAGACATCGTTGCTGACATGCCCTCCATGAACGACACCATCTGTGTCAGCAGTGTGGTGTGGCCATGGAGGACAGTCAGCACCGATGCTTGCCCAACCTGAAACTGCCGCAGTATGTCCACAGACTCTGCACTGAGGGCAGCAGGGGTGACGGGCAGGGGGTGCGGTGCCTGTCCTGAAGGAGACATGGGGGGGCTCTGCACGGACAGAAGGGACCGGAGCAAGTGGGAGGGCGGTGATGGGAATGGAGGAGGCGGGGACAGATGTTGGGCTGCTGCCAGGTGTTGTAGAGGCCTCCGCCACCTCGATGAGGTCAGCCTCGGACCCGTCTGCGTCGTAGTTGGGCTCGCCACCAGACAGGTCCTCCGACTGACTCCCCTCGCCCTCCGTGCCACTGGCTCCCGCAGACTCGCCAGCACTGGTGACACTGGTGCTGAGTCCCTCCTCCAGGTCCGTGCAGGCGTCTCCCTCGGTTTCCAATGATGATGCTGTGGGCAAGGTGAAGATACAGAAAAACATCAGTCACCTGTATACATCTGACACATGAGTACAAAACCAATAGGTCACAATGCATATCAGGCAATGCATCATGAGTAACAGATAGATTACTCCGCACATATGTAAGCCCTGTGCTCCCCAGTTCGTAGACCCACCATGCCACTTGGACACAAGGAAAAATAGGACACACCAGCCCAAACTTGCATGAGAAATACACTGAGAAGCTAGTGTCTTGGAACAGGTGAGCACAGCAATACAATGAAGTCATACCACCTCTTGTTTACCCTGAAAGAAACAGTAGTGGTGCACCCAAGGCAAACAAACACACCTCAATACTAAAGGTGTCCCCACACTCAGAGATCTGTAAGTACTTTGGAACACAAAACGAAAAAAATTTGGTCCCTTGGGAATCACAATACTTTACACAATCAACATGTTCAGAATGTGGGAATGTGCCATTTTGTGAACAGAACACACATGTGCCTTCATAAAAGATGGCTCCCAAGGAGGTGCACACAAAACTACATTTACTCAGTCATTGAAGAAGCTGGCAGCCTTATTTAAAGAAGCCACTGTTAGAAAGAAATGGTGTTGCAGAAAGTATATTTACATGGGCCCACGGAGGTCTTGATGACTTGACACTCGTAAGTTGGTATCACCAACAACCAAGGACTTACCCAAATTCCACAACACTGTGGGAACATGTTTATGTATAATCTGAAAAACAGTCTCATTAGAACAGTGCCTTCTTTTAAAATGTGCCAGCGTGTACCCTGAAAGTGTAAAGGTGGTTTGTTGTGCACTTCTTTGGGAGACATCTGTCATGCAGGCACATTATTGTTCTTAACAACAAAACATCAAACTAAAGCATTTAAAACATGAAGACCTGTTGACAAGTGTTGTGAGTGCCAAGGTACAATACCTTTTGACTAACAACTTGAATTATGTCAGTTGTCACATGGCCATCCATTACCTGATGACACAGTTGGCAACACATCTGACCCACTGCCTGTCATGTGGAGTGGCACACATGTCCAAACCCAGGACAATGCATAAGCTAATGGGCCTGCAATTGTGTTGTAAAAAGGCATACCTGCACTGAGGAGACACCCTCATGGCAAGCCAGAATGTCAACACAGATGTCAGCACACAAAGACCAAACTACGTAGCATCTGGGCCACACACTGGTGCAAAAAATGTATGAGCAGGAATCATGTAATTAAACAATTGACACATGCTGTAAAGCACAAACATTAAACCCTGCACAACATCACTGGGTCACTGCACGTTGAGTCTCTGTCCAGCCAATTATCACACACAGGTCAGACCTGGTAAGGAGACATAAGGTTTGGCCATGTAGGCCTCACCTGCACAAATCCCCCATACCTGAGACAATGTGATTGAGACAGATCAAGAAGTAACACCTCTTAATCAGGGTTTACAAAAATGTGCTGCAAGAATTCCCAAATGTACTCCACATCACCTCGTGAGGCTGGCAACACATATTTGTGACAAAAACCATCAACAGATAGTTGTGAATAGACACACAGGCACTGCCCAGTGTGAGTATGCACAAGCCAAATGGGGTCTCCCTGTCCAGTGGACACATGTAGCACACTTTGGATAAATACAAATGAGACCAGGGAACAATGCCACAGAGGCAAACATATGCTGAACACACTGAGAATGGGCACAGTGTTGGATGACACACATGAATACGAGGCAAGGGTGTCTCAGGGGACTGTAGTGGGCACACTGCTCCTTGTTCCTGGAATGATCTGACTGTAACATGAGCAACCGTCCTGGCACTATGCATATCTCCCACTCATGCACATCATGTCTAAGGCCACAACATGGGTCATGCATGCTGCAAGTGTGTTCATTTGAAACCTCACACTCCTATGTTGAGACTCATCATCAGTGCCAACAAATATGGACCCCCAACAGAGTGAACAGGACAGGGCACAGGCAACGTACCAACACATGCCACAGACCACCCTCCCACATGATGCAGAAAGCAATGTGCACTTGGATTAACTGGCAGCCTAGATGACCATGTGCAATTGTGATTACACACAGACCAGGGGACACATGTCAAGGAGGGGAAGGGATGAATAAGAGCACCGGTTCACTTTGGGGAACAGAATATGCACTGCACATATACACCCTGGCAGTGTAACCAGGCTACAGAGCACTTCCAAAAGCTGGTGACACACATCACAACAAACAGACATGTACCTACCCCCTCCTTGCTGCTGTCTCTCCTGTAACTGCCTATCCAGGTCAGGGAAGACCACCGCCAGGACACGCGTCATGTGGGTGGTCAGGCGTCGGCGACCACCGTGGGGGCGTGGAGGTGAGAGCCCCAGCTGGGCCCGGGCAGTCCGCCGGGTCCAGCACCGGATGTCCTGCCACTGTTTTCGGACTTGGGCTAGGCGCCGACTGCGACCCCCCGCCGATCTCACGGCCCTGACGATCTCCTTCCAGATCCCCCCCTTCTCGTAGGCAGTTACCTGTGAGGATGACAAAGTGAGACTACATCACTACACCTGCTCCATGTCACATAGACATACATTTGAACATCTTTGATATGTTGAACAGGGCATAGGATGCTGCCAAGGAATTGCATCTTTCTCATATAGACATTGGCCTCTGTGGAAGCCCCAATGCACTACATGGCATTGAAAGTACACAGGTGGCAGGAGGGGTGCGACACACTCCCTGATCATGGCACACACTGTGCATCACATGCAACACCAGGCTGATGGCCAGCACCTCAAAGCAGTTACATGCCCCAGGCCACTGACGCAACCTCAGCAGAGTACACAGACACACACAGGCACAGATCAATCACCTGCCATTGGCAACAGGGGATAGAAACCTCAATCTGCACATGTGCCACTTGCCTGTGGGGTGTCACAGGTGTTGGGCTAGCTCAGCAAGTCAGACACACAGCACGGCTTATTTCTCACATCAGATGGGTAGAGCTGTTGCCTCCGCCATGCAGCTGAGGTGCAACACTTCACATAGACACTCACCCACATGACAAGAAACATTCACACACATCAATGTCCAGGAGGGCGTACACATCACTTGGACACTCTCACCACAGGTCCACTCAACTCATACACATCTGTGGGTACAGTCACCTGTCACACCGGGGGACCACTGAATCACCTCAGGACAATAGCCAAAAAATGCCCATAAGGATTTGCCAGGCTGAATGTGTCATGCACTATGCAGTGAATGTCACAGTAAGCACAATACAAGTGAGGAGTGCACACAGGAACTACATCATGCTCTGCATGAGAGACATAAGCCTTTCCCCCCCCTAGGACCCACTCTAAACAACATTGCATGTCTGTCACACCTGGACACAATGCCAAAAGTGACAGTCACAAAAAAAGTGCACAGTCAAAGGTAGTGGAGTCAGCACTCAGCTGCACCCCTGGTCTCCCATACAGCTTGGGGTACTGTGGGAGGAGGACATCCAGCAATGCCTCATTCTCCTCAAGTGTGAATGGCTGGGCCCTCTCCACAGTACGCGACATGGTGCCAGAGGAAGCACAGACAGCAGCAGTGTGGTCGACAGGAAAGTTGTGCAGGCAAGTGCCCTCTCATGGGTTCTGGCTGACTTATATCTGTCTTGCTGGGGGCTTTCATTTACAGGAGTACAGAGTGATTGGTCAGACTCATTTGCATCCTACGTTTCCTCCAATCCCTTTAAACATACACCAATGACACGAATTAGCATGGTTCAAATTTTGAGCATCATAGCAAGGCAAACACCACTTTGTAACATTGTAATTTTTGGGCCAACTGACTTTTCAAGCCCACATGATGGCCACATTGCAACTGAAATCTCTGTATCCATGACAACCAGCATGCATTTTGGACCTAATACTTGTCCCCTATGTAATTTTTGATTCCAAAAAACATGTACGGTGCGTTTCACATGTACCCGTACACATACGGCACCACTACAATAGTGATACGCACCATACTCACACATCCATAGCGTGGGTACGGTGCATATCACTATTGTAGTGGTGCCGTAGGAGTACGCGTGGTACGGACCGTACACACGCTCTGAGAGCGTGTGTACGGTCCGTACCACGCGTACTCCTACGGCACCACTACTATAGTGATACGGGCCGTACACACGCTCTGAGAGAGTGTGTACGGTCCGTACCACCCGTACTCCTACTATAGTGATAAGGGCTGTACACACGCTCTCAGAGCGTGTGTACGGCCCATATCACTATAGTAGTGGTGCCGTAGGAGTACACGTGGTATGGACCGTACACACGCTCTCAGAGCGTGTGTACGGTCCGTACCACGCGTACTCCTACGGCACCACTACTATAGTGATACGGGCCGTGCACATGCTCTCAGAGCGTGTGTACGTCCCATATCACTATAGTAGTGGTGCCGTAGGAGTGCGCGTGGTACGGACTGTACACATGCTCTCAGAGCGTGTGTATGGCCTGTACCACGCGTACTCCTACGGCACCACTACTATAGTGATACGGACCGTACACACGCTCTGATAGCGTGTGTACAGTCCGTACCACGCGCACTCCTATGGCACCACTACTATAGTGATACGGACCGTACACACACTCAGAGCGTGTGTACGGCCCGTACCACGCATACTCCTACGGCACCACTACTATGGTGATACGGGCCATACACACGCTCTCAGAGCGTGTGTACGGGGCGTTTCACACGCTTACACTGGTAATAGGAGGCGCACACAAAAGGAATGGAGGTCTCCGACTCGCACAAGGCTGTACATCAAGTCATTGTCATTGCAGACTTTCATGTGCAGGGCCTAGGTGTGTCAGGCAGTGATATTGCACATGTCTTCTCATGTAGTTGCACAATTGATGTGTGATGACCTGTGTACACATGTCATGTGTGATGGGGCACTATGTGGCACACTTCCCCTTCACACTTTGCACATGTGTGCCTGTAGTACAAACATGTCAAGCACAGCATCACTGGTATGGCACAGTCACCACCACCCGCAACTGTCCCCTGATGCCAGGGACAGGGACACTAACAACTGACATTTTACGATCAGCATGCCCCGATGTGACTATGTCATGTGTGTGTCATGTGTTCCCATGAGCTTGCTGTTAGTGTTCCGTCAACTACATCTGCTGTTGCTGCATCCAACATGTGTCTGTGTGGAGATGGGCATGGCACACATCTACGCACACCATGCCACATGTGGATTCCCACGTAAACAGGGTCTGTATGCATCGGACATGATATTTTCGCATGAGGACATATCTGCGTCGTCTCAATGTCTGTGTTTTCTGTTTTCACGTGTACCCCTTCATCACAATGTGTTTGATCTGTACATTTGACATTCCATGTGACCTGTGCGTCTAGCTTGCCGTCAGCTGTCTGTATGAGATGACATCCTTTAAATGCAGCTATGTGGATGTATGTCACTCCTGTGATGTCTCTGGCTGTTCACTCAGACTGGCCCCCAGCTCGTTTCATGGCATGTCATGTAGACTTGCCAATCAACGGGTGTATCTGGCTTTTTTCGTAGGAGTATCACCAAGCTGGAATACGTGTCCTGGATGTATTGCACAGACCAGACTCTGTATTTAGCTGATGTGTAGAAGCAGTTTAGCATGTGCTCTGTTCATTGACATAGATGTTGTTATGCTCTCAATCTTCGTTATTCAATACAATTTTCTGCAGGGCTCCGCCTGTCCCCCGACCAATGCCAGACTTGGGTGCCATGAGGGAACGTGCCTGCATCCAACGTTACAGATTCACTCACCAGTTGATAGAGGACTTGACCGACAAGCTGGCACCACACCTCCAACCGCGACACAGGTATCCTACTGCGCTGACCCCCAAGATGAAGGTGATGGCAGCCCTACATTTTTTTGCCACAGGTACGTTTCAATTCACCATAGCTGATGTTGGTGGCATGTCACAGACAATGTTCAGCCGTGTCCTGCGTGATGTTTTGGCAGCCATGTTGGAGCACCTTGATGAATTCATCCATTTTCCTACTCCTGAGGAGTTGACAGGTGTCAAGGGTGATTTCTATGCCCTGGGAGGGATGCCCCATGTCATTGGGTCCATTGATGGGACACATGTGGCTTTGGTACCACCACAGGCACAGGAGGTAGCCTATCGCAACCGTAAACATTACCACTCTATAAATGCCCTTGTGGTGTGTCTTGCTAACATGCTGATTTCCCATGTCTGTACACGTTTTCCATGGTCAGCACACGATGCCTACATCAATTGTTGTTTTTGCATTTGTCACCCCGAGTGGGACGGGTATTCTCAGACGTGAGTCCCGTGCTCTCCATGCCACTGGAATCAAGCTATCCTGGCTGAAGAGGGGTGAAACCCCGAAACCGGTCCTAGGATGCTTGGTTCCAGTCCAGGGAGGACCTGGCTTGGCAGTTCGGGCTGGACTGTTCCCATGAGGCACAGGATCAAGACTGATTTGCATATGGCTGGGTTCAAACTGGAATGGCATGGTGAGCAAAAAAACGATGGATTTAGGCCCAGATCTCTGTACTGGGGTGAATGTATGACATTGTTCTGCATTCTGTCCATCAATTGTTGTTTTTGCATTTGTCACCCCGAGTGGGACGGGTATTCTCAGACGTGAGTCCCGTGCTCTCCATGCCACTGGAATCAAGCTATCCTGGCTGAAGAGGGGTGAAACCCCGAAACCGGTCCTAGGATGCTTGGTTCCAGTCCAGGGAGGACCTGGCTTGGCAGTTCGGGCTGGACTGTTCCCATGAGGCACAGGATCAAGACTGATTTGCATATGGCTGGGTTCAAACTGGAATGGCATGGTGAGCAAAAAAACAATGGATTTAGGCCCAGATCTCTGTACTGGTGTGAATGTATGACATTGTTCTGCATTCTGTCCATCAATTGTTGTTTTTGCATTTGTCACCCCGAGTGGGACGGGTATTCTCAGACGTGAGTCCCGTGCTCTCCATGCCACTGGAATCAAGCTATCCTGGCTGAAGAGGGGTGAAACCCCGAAACCGGTCCTAGGATGCTTGGTTCCAGTCCAGGGAGGACCTGGCTTGGCAGTTCGGGCTGGACTGTTCCCATGAGGCACAGGATCAAGACTGATTTGCATATGGCTGGGTACAAACTGGAATGGCATGGTGAGCAAAAAAACAATGGATTTAGGCCCAGATCTCTGTACTGGGGTGAATGTATGACATTGTTCTGCATTCTGTCCATCAATTGTTGTTTTTGCATTTGTCACCCCGAGTGGGACGGGTATTCTCAGACGTGAGTCCCGTGCTCTCCATGCCACTGGAATCAAGCTATCCTGGCTGAAGAGGGGTGAAACCCCGAAACCGGTCCTAGGATGCTTGGTTCCAGTCCAGGGAGGACCTGGCTTGGCAGTTCGGGCTGGACTGTTCCCATGAGGCACAGGATCAAGACTGATTTGCATATGGCTGGGTTCAAACTGGAATGGCATGGTGAGCAAAAAAACGATGGATTTAGGCCCAGATCTCTGTACTGGGGTGAATGTATGACATTGTTCTGCATTCTGTCCATCAATTGTTGTTTTTACATACATCATGAGGTGTAGCAGGGTGCCACAAATGATGCTGCGGCTGCACAACAAACGAGCATGTCTTGTTGGTGGGTATACTCTGTTTGTCCTGTGTGTTGCGGTATCTTTGGCTCTTACGGCATCCCCTGACCCACTTATTTACATGATGTTTCCATGTAGGGGACTCTGGCTATCCCAACATGCCATGGCTGATGACACCTATCTGCAACCCAAGCACAGCTGCAGATCACCGGTACAACATTGCACACGGGCAGACCAGGCGAGTGATTGAGAGGACGTTTGGCCTCCTGAAGAGCCGATTCCAGTGCCTTCACAAGACAGGCGGGTCCCTCCCATATGCACCGGCGAAGGTCTGCAAAATCTTCCTCGTGTGCTGCATGCTGCACAACATGGCAGTGGAGAAGGCCGTGCCACTCATCCTGGAGCAGGATGAGCAGGAACATCCACCTGTGGAGGATGAAGGGCTTGGTCACGAGGCAAGTGAGGAGGAGGAGGAGGATGAGGATATCCAGAGTCAGCTCATACGCAACTTCTTCTCATAATGGTGAGTCACTGGGTCTGAGTGTGCACGCTTGTAGCCTTGGGTGGCATGTGTTGCAATGTGTGTGTCCAGCTGACTGTATGCTAAGTGACTTAGATGTGTGTTCTGATGTGTCACTCGAGTGATGATGTCATTCCACACATTTTAGCAGAGACAGTTTCTTTTAAATTAGCATGGGGACAACATTGTTCATGTTTAGTAAATGACCATGTATGCGGAGAAAAATCTTTTAGCTGACTTCTTGTGTGTCTGTCATTCCCAGGTTCTTGCGCATTGTTGTCTGCTCGTGTCATCGTTGTCCTTCTGCTATTCCTCATGAGTATTGCAACGTGTGCTTAATCAGCGTTCCATGCATGGACATGGGGAAATGTCATTTTGGGTAAGGATTGCAGCAAGGCATTTTGGGGGTGGTATTGTGTTTGGAATGTGTGGGGAATGCTTCTGTGCATGTTGTGTTACCATGCATACATGTCACTCACCATGGGGCACATAACATGTAGCATGACTCCCATGAATTGATAGTCAACCTTCGTGACAGTCATCTGTAATGGTTTGTGGATTCTGATGAAGGCATCAATGTGTGTAAAACTTCCCTCAGAAACATACGGGATGCTACAGGTGGACATAGTGTGGGACATCCCCATAAGAGGCTCAATGGGGAATTGCAGCCTCTCCGTGTGCAGCAGGAGGTGTTTGGCTCATCCCCTTAACTTGTGTGCCAGTTCATTTGGATTTACAACATCTGTGTTGTGAAAGGGGTGTCCAGCATAGGTCCCACATGTTCAGTCAAATGACCTGTGAGTCTGTTCATATTGATGCATTTCCCTTAGTGTGAGTTTGAGTAATAAAGGTGTTCCTCACCCTCAAAAGTGCCTCATCTCTGTCAATGCAGGTCTCTTGCCACTTTGCATGCTTCATCTCTGGCATAGTTGTCAAAGATTGTGCATATGAGTGTATGTGTAGTTCGGCAACATGCATGCAGTTCTTCATGGCTAATAATCTCTATTGTGCATGAAGTCCATGGTTGTGTATGTATTTGGGCAGGTTTCTACCCCCAACGGGCCGTCAACGCCTGGTGAGGGTGTGTCTCCTGTGCGCAGCTCGGCCTTCTGTTTCCTGATCCTGTGTCAGTCATCTTTGGTGATTGTTCATCCATTTTCTCTAGGTGAGCCATGAGTAACCTGACACTCCTTCCTTTACGTACGCCTGTTGCAGTTGTCCTTTCTGACATCCTTGTTTTTGTGTGCTACTTTCGGCCTAGTTTCCAGTACATGCCGCCTGCTGCTGCGGCCCCTGCGGCAAGGGCCTACCAAGTTCACGGATTCTGCAACCCACACGCCTCCAAGATGCTCCTCCCTTCATCCCTCCACCCATTCATTAGGCTGCCATCAGCTTGTCTGTGCCACTGTTGCGGCCACACCGTGCCAAAGGCAGGACCGTCAGCACATGCAACGTGCACATTGCACGACCCTCATGTCCTTGCATGACCCACATCACACAACAGTCTCATGTTGCAGCCACCCTCCAAGCAATGTCCAACCGAAAACCAACCGCCTGCTCTCAGGCATACCCTAAGCGCATACACGACACCTTCGCATGCTGAGTGTGCAACTCCAACTGCCTACACAGTGCTGCCCCGCCTTCCAGGCCCTGTCACACCAACCAGGTCATGTCCCTCCTACTCCACACCGGCTCCGTCCAACAGCACGCCATTGGACTCTGTTACCTCCTCAACACAACAGGCTCACACATCACCTTCATGACAGTGACCTGGATAGAAGCATCCTCAGCACACAACTTCTTCATTGCCATCTCAGACGGATACAAGAGCACCCGCAGGGACGGTACTAACAATCCTGGAGGATGAATTAATATCTATTCCCAAGTACGCACTCAGGGTCACAAATCCGGTTTGGCACAAACCCCCTGCAAACCCTCAGAGTAACACTCATCTACAGATCTCCAGGCCTACATACACAATTCCGCAAAGCCATCAAAACGTCCATCTTCACGCAAGCCCTCACATCCACAGGATACATGTGGCTGTGGGCCAGAAACTTCTGGATGGATGAAAACCACACCAGCATCCATCATTGGTCCATCCACATTAGCATCCACGTCTCCGACAAGCAACACACTGCCACACACCCCGCTACCAATCCCCCAAAGATGCTTGATGTAAGTCAACACAGACATGCTGTGTGGGACACTGGAACCAACACCACCGCCACACCCTGTAACCTCACACACTGGATCAGCAACTGATCCAACAATCTAGCCACGTTGACGGACTTTCCTGTGATGCACAACAACAATTAAGCCACGCAGGACTCTTGTGCACAGCTTGTAACACAAATAACCATCAGTGGCCTTACAAGCCTGGAAAACGGCACACACAGCCATCACCATATCATCAGCAAGGACAATTGGAGATCCTTCAGATGGGGCAGAGGCAAAAAAACACACGACATCAAGGAGCTCATCAGCATTGTGAGTGCACTGACATCAGCTCTCCATCCAAAAGACACCCCACCCTTGCAAGGCTGAGCCAATCCTTTGCAACTTTCTACCACTGCAAGCTCATGGACATACACGCAAGCCTTGGCACACAGAAGCAGAATGCACTATTATACGGGGGACCAACCCCCCTCAGGTTTTGGACTTCCATCATCAGGAGATACAACACCCGGCTCATGTGCAACATCCCCTGGGGATCTCCATCAGGCCCCTTCCCACACAACATCTCAACCACATCATTCCCCATCCTTGTAGACCCCGTCCAGCACGTCATGTATGTATCATTGGAGTTAGCCACATTTCATGGTAGATAGAGGCATGCAGTGACCCAGGCCCTTCTTAGACAACGGACGGCAGGAACGCAGGCTCTCAAGGAACATCACTGTGCTTCTCTAGCCAGCAAATGTCATCAGGAAGACAGTCAACGAGCAACTGACAAACTTCCTCCACGCAAAGAGCTCCAGGCAACCTGCACAAGACCATCTTCCACAGTAATCACCCCACTGCAACCGTCAGCATTGCCACCAACACCGACAACTTTGCCCTGCTCAACAATGGTGAGGCCACCCCCCTTGACCTCTCCACAGCATTATACACGATGTGCTCAGACACTGTCAGCTCACACATCTCCAACACTGCTATCCAGGGGATGGACCAGGATGAAATCACCAAGTAGCTCACCAGCAAGGCCATGGGAGTGGGACTCAAGCCTTAAGCATGTAGTACAGTGGCATCATCTGGCACATGGCCCAGGGCTCATCTCTCAGCGTGTCAATCTTCAATGTGTCCATGACCCCCCTCTCCACCATCACATGCGCACACAACCTCATGATCATCTCGTATGCCATTGACAGCCAGCTGCTCCTCACCCTCACCAAAGACACAGCCATTGCCAGTTCTAACCTTCAAAAAGGCATGAGGTCCATTGATGAATGGCTGAACATCAGCCACCTGAGGCTGGACTTTGCCAGGACTGAGGTAATTATCTGAGGATTGTCCCCTTACAGCTGGGTCAACTCCTTGTGTCCCAACCGCCAGGGCACTGCACCAGCACCCAGTGGCCACGCACACAAGATGGTGTGCATCATGGACTCGTCACTCACAATTGCCATGCAACTCACCAGCATCTGTACCTCATGCTGCAACACCCTCCGTATGATGCACATGATCCACAGATAGATACACTCCAAGGCAAGACAGACCGTCCCTCAGGTCCACGACACCAGCCGTGTCAACTACAGCCCCGCCCTCTACGGAGCAAGAACAGCCAAACTCCCGGAAAACTTGTCCACATCCAGGGTGCATCTGCACACCTCAGCTTCAACATCTCAGCCACATCACCGTCCACCTGAGATAGCTGCAATGGATCACTGTCTGCTGCAGGATGACCTTCACACTCCTCACCCACACTCAGGAGGCAGTCCACAACCCCAGACCCCAAACCAACCTTGGACGTCTGTCATCCAAGACCCCGTTGGGTCAACTCCGTGCATCCAACCTTGCCCTGGCCACCATTCTTCACATCCACCGAACTCCAGCATGCAGGAGATAGTTCTCCCACCTGGCCAAACATACCTGGGACTCCCTCCCCGGGAACCTCCACATGAGCCATGACCTCTACGCCTTAATGATACTCTTCCAAATTGGTCTGTCCGTACAGTATTGCAAGCCCCCCCTTAGCAGCTTGAGGCCATCACAGGTGAGTATTGTGCTCCATGTCTGTATTGGATGATACATTGTGACCCATGTGTGACCTGTACCGGACTCAGATCCCAGGGTATGGATGACTGGAGTTAGTTCAACACTCAGGCATAGTTTGACATTTCCCCACACGTATGTTGTGGACTCATGCAAAATGACTGCAACATCTAATTAAAGAAATTTAGTTTTATTCTCGGTGGGGTGTGTGTTTTGTGGGAAAAAATAGGTGCTACACATTGTGCCTGGAATCCAAAGTTCACGGGGGGAGATGGGATCCTTGGCATTTGAAGTCATCAGAGTCCAGAACACAGTGTTTGTCATCATTGGTCAGACTGTGACCAGCAAGTCCATGTGGCAGAGAATATCAGTGAATGAGGTGATGCTGTTGCGCATGAAGGCCAGGTGCCAGGCCAGGTGACCTGGGAGATGTGGATGGTCCGCTGCCTCTCACGGTCTTTTCCGTGGACAACCACCTTCCTCGCAGGACCCTCAGATGCAGGCCTTGACGATGTTTGGGACGCTCCATCGGACAAATCCTCCTCCTCCTTCCTCCCTGTGGCTGGTGGTGGTCTTTGCCTGGTGGCACAGGGAGGGTTGCCCATGTTGTCGGCGATCCAACAGAGTGAACGGCTTATGTCCGTTTGCACCGCCAGGAGCTCAGCCAGTCTTGCCTCCATCCGTCCTTGGTGTTCTTGTTGACTGGCGTGTTGCTCGGCCTGCTGGTTCTTAATCTCTGTGAGGGGGTCCACTACCTGGCTGATGGCCCTGGTGTCACGCAGGTATGCGTCCATGATGTTGCATATGTGTGACATACCGGTCCCTTCAGCTGGCTGGTCAGGTTCTCGCCTCCGCCTGCCTCCACTCCCACCACCCCTGCCCACACGAGCCTGGCCTGCTGTTGTGGGCACATCGGGTCTACGGGACCCCTGAGGGATGGCAGTTGCGGGGTTGTCTGCCTCCTCCTGGGTGCCCGTCGAACCTTGTCCCTCCAGTTCAGACTGGCTCAGTTGTTCAGTGCGGGCAGGGCTCCTGGGTGTCTCCTGGGATGTGGCAGGAATGGGGGGGGTGGTTGGCACAGATGTTCCTGAAGCAGGTGCTGCAGGGGCTTGGACACCAGAGGGTCCAGGTGGGTTGGGGTCATCCGCGGAGTGTTGAGAGGCGTCGCTGACGGTGGGCTCAGGTTCCTCCCGAGCCTGGGACTGTGATTCTTCACCCCCATTGTTGGGGGGAGATCCATCAGGTTGCCCTATGTGTGAGAGAGAGACAATGTAAATGCTGTTTCATGCGACATCCATGTTTCATACATATTCAAGTTGGCACAGCTCCTCCAGGTAGTTATATGTGCCTAGCATTCCCCTCAATGTTCACTTGTGGATGGGTATGTTGCGGGGGACAGATTGATATGTTCTCCTGAGTGTTTGACATATCGATTTTTGGCTTGGATGCTTCTTTGGCTATGGATTGATCTTGTTGTGTCACATGTCCATTGTGAGAGTGGGTAAATCCATTGCCTGCCCCGGGGGTGTGTGCTTGTGTAAGGGGTGTGTGTGACAGGGCATACTGGTGGGTGTAGTGTGTTTTGGCAGTGGGTCTCCCAGGTGATGTATCTGTCCCCCCATGGAGCATGCTGACATGACAGTGAGTGTGAGTTCCTGTCCTAGATATCTGAGCTTGTTGTGTTGGTGTTTGAGTTTGCAGTGGTCACAGGAGGGCCTTGTGCTGCCTACAGCAGGGCCAAGTGTCAGCTACCTTGTTAGTACTTTGCAAGGCCCTGTGCATTGAGCATGGTGCATGGGTATGTACCCGGGCCATATGGGCTGAGGGCAATGGTGTCTGATTCAGAGTTGAACAATGTGTTTTGTGAGCCCCACCCTCCCAGCATCCCGGACATCCAGTCTTGGGTTAGTGCTTCGTGTAGCCTGGGACATGGCATGGCCTTGCTTTGTGAATGGGGCATACACATGTTAATGGCATGAGCGTTGTTTTTTGAGTGTGGTTGTGTCCGGTGAGGGCTTGGGGGTAGTTGCGTGCATTTTGTGTAATTGGGGTGTGGATGCCATTCCCCCCATGTTCCATTGTTTGTGTACTCACCAGGCTCTGGAAGTCCTTGGAGCCGGTGTACTCCCACCGGCGAAAGCAGGGCCATCACCTTCTCCTCCCAGGGATGGTAATGTACCGGTCTGCGGGGCAGCCCACTTCCAGTGATGTTGCTCTGGGCGTAGTCCTCGTTCATTTTCCGCTTGACTGCCCTCCGCAGATCGTACCACCTGGCTTGGCATTCATTTCTGGTCCTTCTGATGGGTGCAACAGCATTCACCCTATCGACGATCCTCTGCCACAGGCGTGATTTTTCGGCTATGCTGGTCTGTCTGACCAATGTTCCAAAGAGCTGTGGCTCGACTCTGATGACTTTGTTGACAAGAATGTCCAGCTCCTTCCTTGTGAACTTTGGATTCTTGTCTGTGGGCATGGTGTGGGGTGAGGGTGTGGATGGTTGTGGGTGTGTGGGTGTGAATGTGAAGGTGTGTGTGGGAATGTGAAGAGGGGGTATGTGCGAAGGAGTTTGTGTGAAGGTGTATATGTTTAGGTGTATGGATGCAGTTGTTGGGGTGTGCTCTGTAGCTGCAGTGAGTCTGTTGCAAAGGCTCATGGTTTGTGTGTGTGGGCCCTTTTTATTGGTCCATTTGTGGGTGTGCCTGAGTTTGAAATTTTGGTGGGTGTGTTATAAGAGGTGGTTGTGAGTTTGGGCCTCTGTTTGCCTGTTTGGATGTGCCAGTTCAGTCATTTTGATGTTTTTTCTACAGTAGACGTGTTTTGTGGTGTTGTGCGAGTCGAATTGACCCTCCTTGTGCAGTTTTACAGTGTGCTGGTTCAGCACGAGTCGTTTTCGCGTATGTAAGGTGTGTACATATGTGATGTTGTTGTACCGTGCTCGCATACTCAATGTTGTTGTAAGGTCCGTACAGACGCGATGCTGGGGGACGGGGCTGGGGTACGGTGCGTCCAAGTACGGAGCTGGGGTACGGTGCGTCTAAGTACGGGGCTGGGGTATCGTGCTGGGGTACGGTGCGTACGAGCACGGGGCTGGGGTACGGTGCATCCAAGTACGGGGCTGGGGTACGGTGCATACAAGTACGGGGCTGGGGTATGGTGTGTACCAGTACGGAGCTGGGGTACGGTGCGTCCAAGTACGGGGCTGGGGTACGGTGCTGGGGTACGGTGTACGAGTATGGGGCTGGGGTACGGTGCGTACGAGTACGGGGCCAGGGTACGGTGCATCCAAGTACTGGGCTGGGGTACAGTGCGTACAAGTACGGTGCTGGGGTATGGTGCACACAAGTACGCGGCTGGGGTACGGTGCTGGGGTACGGTGCATCCAAGTACGGGGCTGGGGTACGGTGCGTATGAGTACAGGGCTGGGGTACGGTGCGTCCAAGTACGGGGCTGGGGTACGGTGCTGGGGTACGGTGCGTACAAGTACGGGGCTGGGGTACAGTGCTGGGGTACAGTGTGTCCAAGTACAGGGCTGGGGTACGGTGCTGGGGTACGGTGCGTACAAGTATGGGGCTGGGGTACGGTGCGTCCAAGTACAGGGCTGGGGTCCGGTGCAGACATGGGGGGGTACGGTGCTGACATACCGGGGGTATGGTGCTGACATACGGGGGTACGTGCAGACATATGCAGGGGGGGCTGTACGACTGGTATCCCGGGCACAAGTTTACCCGGGATACGAGTGGTACAGAGTTCACTACGTACACGACGTTTTACATACGCTTGTGTATTCGGAAGGGCGGTGCGGATCGTACCTGTGCGCTCGGACTTCAGTTTTACGATTTGTACGTAAAACTATCCGGGTACGTCTCGTAGACCTTTTCCCGATACGAATCGTATGTATTTTTTACGTACGAATCGTACTTCACCGGCGGGACGGGACTTGTACGATTCGTACGTAAAAATATACGGATACGAGTCGTACGGGAAATTTTTTTACACGATCGGAATCGGCACCTAAATGTCATAGACATCGAATTAAGACATGGTCTACAATATTTAGGAGAGGCAAGCACTGGCATTCAAAAGTCCACAACTAAAATATTAAAAGATGTACTTCCCAAAGTCCCTGACCACATCAGAGGCCAGCTACCACTTTTACTCACCTTAAAAAGCGTTGTAGCAAAAACTAAAGAAGCCACAAATGACACCCCTCCTGCTCTTAGAAGATACCAAGATTTCCAAATTCCTGAACACTTACCCATCACGACGGTGTTTAGACATAATATCGAGTTGGAAATGTCGACCTACACAAATATCGAGTTGGAAATATTGTGATTCAGAAAAATCGACAGCAAGAATATCGTGGTCAAGAATATCGAATGTAATGTAATAAATATTGTTTTAAAAAATATAGAAGTCATTCATATTGTTTGCAAAAATATAGTTGTTTAAACTATCCATATTTTAATTAGTGTTATGCATTTTAGTTTATATTTCAAATGTATGTGATGTATGTTTTTTGTATAAGTATTGTTTATGTTTTTTAATATATGTGTGAAATATTTAGTAGTTAACAATTTTATTTTAATTACATTTAGGGGCCGATTCCGCTAGCCGGTCGGACAGCTGTCTGTAGCCGTACCGTGCGACCGACACGTACCCGGAGCCGGTCCGTCCTGTAGAGTAAGTACGATACGCATAACTGCCAAAAACCTGACCGACACGTATGCTCTGATTCAAGCTCCATTCTCCGTCCGAGCCATAACTCCTAACGCTGAACCGAGTGAATCGGAAGCAGTATCCATAGCAGTTTCCGGCATGACAATTACGATGCGTAATTCCTACATGCCGGACAGGTCGCCACGTACGGCACGTCACAGCATCTGGAAAACAAGCATATCATCTACGATTCGTGCCACAAAATAATACACGGCTACGAGACGGACCAGCTTGCAGCGGGTACGAGACGGAGCAACAAGCAGCGTGTACGACACAAACACATCATGAATCCCATCGCGCAGGTCATACCAGTACTCTCCATCTATGACCGGCTCAGGAACCGATGCCGACGGCGCAGGCGGTAAGTCAGACACCTACCACACAAACAAACGACATGTACCCGCAAAATGGCACACACACACAGGGGATCCAAATCCTGGCCACTAACAACAGCCCACCATAGGGGTTGCATGGCCAGCACCACTAACACCCCCAGCCATAGGGCTGATGTTGCCCATCAGCCCTGCCATCTCCACTCACAGGGGACCTCTTGCCCATCACACCTGTCACCCCCACCAATAGGGCTTATGTTGCCTATCACCCCTTCCACCCCCACTCACAGGGGACCTGTTGCCCATCACCTCTGCCACCCCCACTCACAGGAGACCTGTTGCCCATCACCCCTGCCACCCCCAGCCATAGGGCTGATGTTGCCCATCACCCCTGTGACCCCCAGCCGTAGGGCTGATGTTGCCCATCACCCCTGCCACCCCCACGCATAGGGTTTATGTTGCCCATCACCCCTGCCACCCCCACTCACAGGGGACCTGTTACCCATTGCCCCTGCCACCCCCACTCACAGGGGACCTGTTGCCCATCACCTCTCCACCCCACCTCACAGGGGACCTGTTGCCCATCACCTCTGCCGCCCCCACCCATAGGGCTTATGTTGCCCATCACCCCTGCCACCCCCACCCATAGGGCTTATGTTGCCCATCACCCCTGCCACCCCCACTCACAGGGGACCTGTTGCCCATCACCTCTGCCACCCCAGCCATAGGGCCCATGTTACTCATCACTACTGCCACCCCCACCCATAGGGCTTATGTTGCCCATCACTACTGCCACCCCCACTCACAGGGGACCTGTTGCCCATCACCCCGGCCACCCCCACTCACATGGGACCTGTTGCCAATCACCCCTGCGACCCCCAGCCATAGGGCTGATGTTGGCCATCACCCCTGTTACCCCCAGCCATAGTACTGATGTTGCCCATCACCCCTGCCACCCCCACCCATAGGGGACCTGTTGCTCATCACCCCTGCCACCCCCACTCACAGGGGACCTGTTGCCCATCGGTAAGTCAGACACCTACCACACAAACAAACGACACGTACCTGCAAAATGGCACAGACGCACAGGAGATCCACATCCTGGCCACTAACAACAGCCCACCATAGGGGTTGCATGGCCAGCACCACTAACACCCCCAGCCATAGGGCTGATGTTGCCCATCACCCCTGCCACCCCCACTCACAGGGGACCTGTTGCCCATCACCTCTGCCACCCCAGCCATAGGGCCTATGTTGCCCATCACTACTGCCACCCCCACCCATAGGGCTTATGTTGCCCCTCACTACTGCCACCCCCACTCACAGGGGACCTGTTGTCCATCACCCCTGCCACCCCCACTCACAGGGGACCTGTTGCCCATCACCCCTGCCACCCCCAGCCATAGGGCTGATGTTGCCCATCACTCCTGTCACCCCCAGCCATAGGGCTGATGTTGCCCATCACCCCTGCCACCCCCACCCATAGGGCTTATGTTGCCCATCACCCCTGCCACCCCCACTCACAGGGGACCTGATGCCCATCACCCCTGCCACCCCCACTCACAGGGGACCTGTTGCCCATCACCCCTGCCACCCCCACTCACAGGGAACCTGTTGCCCATCACCCCTGCCACCCCAACTCACAGGGGATCTGTTGCCTATCACCCCTGCCACCCCCACCCACAGGGCTTATGTTGCCCATCACCCCTGCCACCCCCACTCACAGGGGACCTGTTGCCCATCACCCCTGCCACCCCCACTCACAGGGGACCTGTTGCCCATCACCCCTGCTACCCCCACTCACAGGGGACCTGTTGTCCATCACCCCTGTCACCCCCAGCCATAGGTGATGATACACCAATTAACAGTAGTGTGTCATGCACCCACACATCTGGTAGCCCATTGGAAAAGTAGTGGGATGAACCCAGTACCACTCAGCAAGCATCAACAACAGGAACATATCAAGGGAACACTGTCTGTGTATGAACAGGGATGTGGATACACACACATGCTCATACAACACACACCATGGGCCCAGGCCATGTCACTGGACAACACACTTACTTGAGGGGACCCAACTCCTGTGGAAGCACAGCTGTGCCAAACATATTCACCGCAAGTCTCACTCATGTCTGCAGAACACTTGGTCAGTCAGCCATCAGTTACCACACAATGAAGGCTCTGGACACAACAGCCTGGGTACGTGAGTCTCCCCTAAGTCATCTGCACATACCCAAAACATATGTCTAGCAAGTTGCACAGAGGACCCAGTTGCTCCTATTACAATGATGCCCACACCTGTAGGTCCAGTGTTGATGAGCACAAAATATGTGGAAGTGACAAATTGGACAAAGGGAAGCACATCATATGTACATGGGTGCACGCCAGAGATGTGACCATGCAAATGAAATGCTCACAGAGAGATGTCCACAAATAGTTGATCCTGACACACCAGGTAGCTGCAAAGGATGGCATGGATACCCACCAGAATAGGATACATATCTTATGGACCACAGGGTGTACCTCACAGCAACACATCAGTATTCAACATTGTAAACAAAGCATCACAGATGCAAGGGCATG
Source organism: Triturus cristatus (assembly GCF_964204655.1). NCBI lineage: Eukaryota > Metazoa > Chordata > Amphibia > Caudata > Salamandridae > Triturus > Triturus cristatus. The sequence goes on along the minus strand of NC_140585.1, from coordinate 390,038,165 downwards.
TTAAACATCCTCAACATAATTTACAGCTCAATCTAGTTCACAGGGAGAAAGAAAAAAGCTTTATTAAGCATTTTAAAAGTTAAACGTCTGTGCAAACAAAAGGTCAATGGCCAGTCCATGTCCAAATGCCAAGGAGTGAATTAGAGTGACAACTGTCACACCTTGCTTGCCTGCACTGCTAAGGACCGGGGTCATCCCCTCGAAGGGGCATACATGGGGGCAGGCCAGGCAACGCAGGGACAGGGTCAGGGCACAGCAGAAGGAGGCAGTGAAGAGGTGGTGGATGCAGGCAAGACACTTGCAACTGCAGTGGAGCTGACTGAAGTGGTGGGTGCTGTCACAACTGTGGGGCACAAGTCAGATGGGGTGGGTGCCGGCACAACTCCAGTGGGCAGGTCAGATGGAGTGGATTGGCTCACCACTGCAGTGCCCAAGTCAGACGGGGTGGTTGTGGACTCCAATGCAGTGCCTACATCCATGGGAGAGGAATGGGGGACAGGTGAGGTCGGCAGGGCAGGGGGGGTCACGGTCCCCACATCAGTGGCACTAACTGTCTGACCAGGTGTGGAGGAGCAAGTGCTAGGGGGGATGGCCTTAGCATTTTGGGGATGTGTATCTGTGGGTGGGGGAACCCGGGGCAGGGAGTGGCAGGGAACCTCTGGAGTGGTGGCCTGGGGGATGGAGGACGGAGACTTTGCCTTGGAGCTGCGTGGTGGCGGGGGGGGGTCTTGCTCTTCTGGTACCGGGGGGACTTGTGGGTGGGGGTCTCTGTCTGACTGCACCTGGGGGAGGGTGTCTGGGTGTGAGGGGCACTCCCCTCTATGTGTGGGGACTTCCTCTTCCCCTTGTAATCAGGATCTGCAGGGTCGGTGGGGAAGAGGCCAAGGTCACAGAGGAAGAGCTTCTGGGGGGATGGGGTTGCAGGTGAGGCAAGGGAAGGGGGCTGGGAGGGAAAGGTCTCGGAGGTCTGCGGAGTGGTTGTGGATGACTGTGTGTGTGTCTGCAAAACCAGCCCCTGTGAGTGTGGAATCAGTCCCCTGCGCTTGCTTGTGTGCACGTCTAGACCTTGGTTTGGGGATTTCTGTGCTTGGGACAGGTAGGTTGCTAGGAATCGTGGGTTGTGCAGGGGTAGGAGGGGTGCGGGACTGTTGGAGGAGGGACACTGCTGCCATCAGGGAGGAGGCCACGGACTGATTGGTCCTCTGTAGGGCAGACATGCCCAAGGAAATGCCCTCCATGAATGACACCAATTGTGTCAAGAGACCCGTGTGTGCATGGAGGACCTTCAGTTTTGATGTCTGCCCTACATGGATCTGTCAAATTAAGTCCACAGACTCCTCACTCAGGGCAGCAGGGGACACAGGGGCAGGGGGTGCTGTGCCTGGCACAAAGGAGACATGCTCACGAACACAGGAGCCCACAGGGACCTCTGGGATGGAGCCGATGGGAGGGTGGTGGTGGTGGTGGCAGTGGCAGGGACAGCCTCACTAGCTGGGGTTTGGTGGCTGCTGACACGCGCCTCCACAAGGGAGTCATCCTCAGAGCTGCTGTGGCCCTCAGCTGGGGGTGATGGTGCTGATGACTCCTCTGTGTGGCTCCACTCGCCCTCCGTGCCACTGGGTCCACCCGACTCCTCTCCTTCTGTTTCTGTCAGGCTCTGTGGCTCCTCCTGGTCCGTGGAGCTGTCCCCTCCTGTGGCCGTGGATGTATCTGGATAGGAATAGGAAGTAAGGGAACAACATTAGTCACCTGCACCGACTGCACACACCACAGTGAGTACATCCCATCACAGGGCAAGCCCTGGCATCAACAGCTGAACACAGCTCAAAGTGCCAACACTGTTTAGAATAAGACAATTGCAATTCTCAACATCAACCATGGCAAACATATTCCTCCTCGACTTTCACACATATGTCCGTTGCATGTTGGATGCTAACACCCCAATGTGCCAACATGCACCACCCACACATTAGTTGTACATGCAAGTGAACATGTAGGAGTATGTCACTATACACACAGCACATCTCTTGCTACTGACTCAGTACAGGTGTCCGGATGAAGGGATGGGCAGAGACTCATTTCACATGCTTGTGATGCATGCCAGCAACACACACTATGATGTACCCATATCATGATGGGCAATGCCACAATGGGGTGCATGGTGCACACTTGAACACAATGCAGGATCACTCATAGCAAGTTAAATTCCATAGCACTGGGATGCCCTGAAAGTCAGTCAACACTGTCTCCTGTCACAGGGGCAGGGCATCCAGACAACAACAATATGCACTGACTCACAATCCTAGCTCAGGGGTAAAGCTAACTCTGCAGATGACCGGCGCACTTGCCCATCCCCTGCAAACAACATATCCAGGACCCAGAAGACCCCACATCATGCAAATCATACATATAAGTCTCTGCAAACACAAATCCCTGTACACTAACACATCACAGTCTGCAATGCATGTACCCCAGCTGCATGAAGGACACAGTTGCATACACCATTGTACGCTGTCAGATGACCACACACCTATATGTCACACAGGTCTTGTCTCTCACAGTCACATCTCAGATGTCATGCTGACACCCTGAATCATGGACACCCCAGTTGTACATAACAACAAGCCACACCCTAATGACACAGAGGCAGACACCTGAGGGCACATGTCACTAAGCACAACTTGCAATTCCATACATAGGAGTGGGATTACAGAGTGTTTCTAAATGCCCTTGAGGAGCCATGACTGGCCAGGTCTACATAAAACAGTGTTTGGCCCTGGACAGTAGTAAGGAGGCTAAGCAAGGTGACATACTTGATATACATACTCCTGAGGCCCCAAAATTGGAGTCCCCTGCTTCGTGGGTTTGTTTTGAATACCCCAGCCATATGTTGTCAGTCAGACCAGAGATTGGTACACATCTCAAGGGCACACACAGATCACATGTCAGATCTCAGGCATTGTGTAAACAATTGACCCACCCATGAAACACACAACAGAGTCACGGGAACAGATGCTGTCCGGTACATGAAGCATAACTGACTGCAGGGACACAGTGCCCTAGTGGCACAAGCAACAGACTGTAGGGGCCACACCTGTGAAACAGATGAGGCGGGTGCATCACACAATTGAGGGACCTGAGTATTGGACTACAAGACCTACGTAATGTGGAAGTGTGACCAGGTCAAAAGACTGTAATTAGCATGTGAGACATAGTACACAGATTAGGCATGGACTTACCCCCTTCCTGCTGATGTCTGGCCTTCAGCTGCCTATCCAGGTCCGGGAAGACCACCGCCAGTATCCAGAGCATGTGGGGAGTCAGGGTCCAGTGTCCGCCCCTCCTGCGTGGAGGTAACAGCTTCAGCTGGACTCTAGCTATCCTCCGGGTCCAGCCCCGAAGGTCCTGCCACCTCTTCTGGCAGTTGCGGATCCGGCGCTTGTAGACCCCCACAGAACGAACAGCCTGGGCGATGGTCAGCCAGATCTCTTGCTTCTGGTGGGCATCAACCTGTGAGAATGACAAAGTGAAATGTACATTAACACACATGCCCCAGATTTGTGCAGCACACATTTGGATATACATGTCATCATCACAAAGTACACAGGTAGGTCAACCATGGGGAAGGAAAAATCACCTGCATGTCTGACATGTTAACAATGCCTGGATAGTTTAAGCTTGCAATAATGCACTTTAGCAGCAGGAAAGCTATTCATTATGTGTACCCACACACTTTGGGGGATGAAAGTAGTCATTGAGAATGTTTACTACTGGTGTACACACTGCTAGTACTGCTAGTCAGCCAACATGCATAATTATAAAGTCAGTGGACTGCACACTCACCTGCTCCCCTGGTTTCCCATAGAGCTTGCTATACTGTGGAAGGAGCCCGTCCAGCAGGGCCTGGTTGTCGTCCTCAGTGAAGGCTGGGGCCCTCTCCAGAGAACGTGCCATAGCAGGAGGCAGAGGATGCAGAGACAGCAGCAGTGGTAGCAGGGATGTGGTCCAGTAGCATGTAGTTCAGGCAAGTGAGCTCCCTGGGGGCCAGCCAGCCTTATATCTGTGCTGCAGAGGCAGACTCTGTGCCATGTCTCCCAAGTGATAGGTCCAACACGGTTGCATTCTATGAATCTGGCCAATCCATTTAAAAGTACGACTCGTACACGCCTTCCGCATCGTTCAAATCTTCACCTTCATGGAACACTTGAAATTGCAACATTGTTGTAGGCATCCAACTGAATTTCCAGTGCACAACTTGTACAACTTTTGAATCCGCATCTGTCTCCATGACAGTCCGGAGCCAATGGGTGCGCCTGGCTCGTCCAACTAACTGTACAACGTGGATTTTAAATATACACATGCACCCGTCTCAGTACGATTCAATGGCCAAGGCGTACGCCTGTCTCGGTCCATGCCTGTCCGATGCGTATGCACGATAGTCACCCGCGTCGTTCCTCATTGCATTCAATGACAAAGTGTACGCATGGCTCGGACATGACCTGTGCAATGCGTATGCATTGTCACCCGCGTCGGACCTCATTGCATTCAATGACAAAGCGTACGCACGGCTCGGACATGACCCTTGCAATGCGTACGCATTGTCACCCGCGTCGGTCCTCATTGCATTCAATGACAAAGCATACGCACGGCTCGAACATGACCCGTGCAATGCGTACGCATTGTCACCCACGTTGGTCCTCATTGCATTCAATGACAAAGTGTACGCACGGCTCGGACATGACCCGTGCAATGCGTACGCATTGTCACCCGCGTCGGACCTCATTGCATTCAATGACAAAGCGTACGCACGGCTCGGACATGACCCGTGCAATGCGTACGCATTGTCACCCGCGTCGGACCTCATTGCATTCAATGACAAAGCGTACGCACGGCTCGGACATGACCCTTGCAATGCGTACGCATTGTCACCCGCGTCGGTCCTCATTGCATTCAATGACAAAGCGTACGCACGGCTCGAACATGACCCATGCAATGCGTACGCATTGTCACCCACGTCGGTCCTCATTGCATTCAATGACAAAGAGTACGCACGGCTCGGACATGGCCCGTGAAATGCGTACGCATTGTCACCCGCGTCGGACCTCATTGCATTCAATGACAAAGCGTACGCACGGCTCGGACATGACCCGTGCAATGAGTACGCATTGTCACCCGCGTCGGACCTCATTGCATTCAATGACAAAGCGTACGCACGGCTCGGACATGACCCGTGCAATGTGTACACATTGTCACCCGCGTCGGTCCTCATTGCATTTAATGACAAAGCATACGCACGGCTCGGACATGACCCGTGCAATGCATATGCATTGTCACCCGCGTCGGTCCTCATTGCATTTAATGACAAAGCGTACACACGGCTCGGACATGACCCGTGCAATGCGTACGCATTGTCACCAAGTCGAACCTCATTGGTGTGACTATTATATGGATGCAACACACATATACTGGCCAGGGACACCTGTGCACACCTACCACACTACAGCATTGGCCACACAGTGTCCCATGGCATGTAAGGCTGCATTCCCTGGGTGTTTGGGGGGGGCCACATCTGTTTTTTTGGTTGGCACTTTGTGCAGCCACTCCCAGACTGTGCACATGTACATGGGGGCAGAATCCTTTGTGTGTTGTGCACATTACCACTGTGATGTGCAATTGGACAGTAATGGGCATGAGTCACGGACACAGTGTCAGGTTGGATATGTTTAGGACAGGTCACATACACCCTGAGTCCTGGGGGTGATGGCATGTACGTCACAGTGATACCTGTAGCCACTATACTGATGTGCACCCACAGTCTGTGTGCATGTTGTGTCTCAGATGTGTCTGATCAAATGTTCCCAATGGGTGACAGTCTCCACATCCATGTGGTATATGCATCAACCTTGATGGGGTGTGTGTCTAAGAGACGTACATGTTGGGCAGCAGGAACAGCAGTGGCCACTACCTGTGGGACTTACGCTTGCCTTGTGGTGTGTACGTGCTACGCCATGTCCATTGCTGTGTTGATGTGGCAATACAGGGAGTCTGGGTTTCTGCATGGCAAAGATCTGTGATGCCTGGGAGACATGAGGCCTCAATTGTCACTGAGGTGTGTGTTTGGAACGTTGCAGCAGCACATAATTTGGGTGACACAGCCAGATGATTGGCCATTGCACTACATGGGACTCATGTGGACATGTGGAATTGAGATGTGAGGTGGTGGTCTTGTAGATGGCATATGTGTCCATGACCAACAGCACACACCTCAGTACATTGTGTAATGTCATGAACTAGCATCTGAAATTGATCGTGGTCATGGCCACATGGGTGGATGAACTGACAATCTTCCTTCATGAATCTCTGTACTGCAGGGCTCCTAATCATAGGGGCTTCCTTATGTGGGGCGCAAAGGACGGATTTAATCACTCACGGTTCCGGGGCTCATACAGAGTCTTAAATTGGAGTAATGACAGCACAAACATATAGATATATATGTATAGATATATAGATATATATTAATCAACAAGATGCCCGTAAGCATTAAGGAAGCGCTCGACATCGCTCCTGCCATCCGGCCTGGAATGCAGCTCGCCATGGAAATTCCGAACATTCAATAGTTTAGCCAACGCGTTTCAAGGCACAGAGGCCCCTTCTTCATGGGCTGCTAACGAACAGCACCAACACTCAGAACAGGTGAATTTCATATTTTATTACCCACATGACCCTGCATTAGCATTTACATCACGTGCCACATGCACTGAATGATGGGACATGTAGTCTCTTCTGTCTGGGTTTAATTATTTCCTTTAAGTAAGTTCGGCACTTTGTTCGAGATTAAAACATTTTCATCCTTAAGTAAGAATTGGATAAATCCAGACGGGCTCAGTGTCTACAATTGGGGCTATGCTCTGCATGGAGTAGGAATAGTTCGTCTCCCCAGCCTCACAGTTTACGTCGTGATGGTGCCTCCTCCATGGCAGGGACCATTTTAAAGTAAATTACAATTAATAGTTTATTCATTGTTTTGAAGTGAAGTATAGGGAGTCGATATTTTTGCATTCTGTGTTTTTTCATCGATATTTTTTACTTCTATAGTTTTTTACATCGATATTCTGTCAGTGAACCAATATTTTCTACCACAGATAATTTGCTAAATCTAACACAATGTCAAACATGGATGGCACATTAAAAATGTGCCCCAAACCATTCATACAGATATACACGATACATGGTGACTACCGAAACACAAATATACCATTTGCATCTGTCCTACTACCTATTAATTAAACAAAGTAGTACTTACTACGAACTACTAAACTACATTGAAAATGAAGCAAACAACTACACTCACATAAAATAATATATAATAATAGATTTGAACAAGCCATTATTAAAAAAGCTCTAAAACTGTACCCACACACAGCCATACAAAGCTTTTACTACCACTTTAATCAAAGTATTTTGAGACACCTCCTTACACTTAGGGCCTGATTACGAATCTGGCAGTCCACAGACTGCCAGACTAGTGGGGGCGCTGTATTGTCTCCCGATCACCTTATTACGTGTCGGGCGGTGGGAATACCACAGCCCCACCACAGCCGCCATGGAACTGCCATTCCCTGGTGGTGTGGCGGCAGTCATGAGGCCGTAATATGCTTGGTAGGACCACTGCGGTCCCGCCAAGCATTGTACAAGTTTCCCATCCTCCTCCCTGAATACAGTGGCCGAAAGAAAACAAAGGGGGCCCTGCTGGCCCCCCTGTTCTTCCTCCACATAGGAATGCACACAGGGGAGCACAACATGTGCCCCCCTGTGTGCATGCACCCCAGTTTCTGCACAGCATGGACTTTTCAGTCCATGTCATACAGGAACTGTTTTTGGCATTCCCACTGCGGTGCCCATTTTCTGAAGCATTACCGTGGGAATGGGAAAAACTAGTTCACCGGACCGGAGGAAACCACAGCTTTAGTGGTGCGGCAGAGGGGCGGAGCTGGTAAAACACCGCCAAATTCGTAATGGTGCCCTTAGTGAAGAGTACACAACAAACACTCAATTTGCCCTTTAAATAAAAAAAATGATAGTACTAGCTTATGTCCCTGTCACCGAGGTAGCTAACCACTACAACTTATTTATAGAAAATAATTTCCAACGACAAAATGAATATAAACTAATGGACTGATTTAGACCTTGGTGAACTGGTTACTCTGTCACAAAGGTGACGTATAGCTTGTCCGCCGAAATATAAATCCCACAGAATATAATGGGATTAACCCATCCGCTCCTGAAGAAACCCTTCGCAGACCCGATGGACCTCAAGAACTTCAGGCCCATCTCCCTGCTTCTATTTGCTTCTATTTGCAGCCACAGTCATTGAAAAGGCAGTCAACAGCCAGCTAGCAAACTTCATCAAAGCTAACAACATCCTGGACACTCCCAATCCGGATTCTGCAGCAACCACAGCACCGAGACCACTCTACTGGCTGCCACCGATGACATCCGCTCTGTCCAAAACCAGGGCAAAATGGCAGTCTTCATCCTCCTGGACCTCTTGGCTGCCTTTAACAACATCTCCAACCGCACTTGAGCCACCAGACTCAAAGACGCCGGCATCCGCAGCAAGGCCTTCAATTGGATAGGCTCCTTCCTCAGTAGCAGGACTCACTGGGTCAGACTCTCTCACTACCTCTCGGAGTGGAGTGCTCCAGGGTTCCTCCCTCAGCCCTACCCTCTTCAACATCTACATGGTGCCCCCCTCGCAACCATCGTCAGGAACCACGGGCTCAGCATCGTCTCCTACGCCAAAGATACACAGCTTATCCTCTCCCTCACCAATGAACCCAACATCATTAAACACAGCTTCTAAGAAGGGTTGAAAACCGTCACCACCTGGGTGAAAAACCGCTGCCTAAAACTCAACTCCGAGAAAACAGTCATCATCCTTGGCTCCACCACCTCCACATGGGATGACTCCTGGTGGCCCCCACCCTCAGAAATCCCCCCACCCCGACAGACCATGCACGAAACCTCGGCATCATACTAGAATCATCGTTCACAATGAACTGCCAGATCAACACTGTATCCTCGGCCTGCTTCAATACCCGCCCTATGCTTCGAAAGATGCTCAGATGGATCCCATCGGAATCCGGAAAACTGTTACGCACGCTTTCATCAGCAGCAGACTGGACTACGGCAATGCAAGAATCAGCAAGAAACTCCTTTGCAAACTCCAAACATTCCAGAACTCTGCAGCCAGACTGACCCTCGACATCCCTCATCACAGTCACATCACCGAACACCTCCACGACCTGCACTGGCTCCCAGTCAAAAGAAGAATAAGCTTCAAACTCCTCACCCACGCATACAAGGCCCTTCACAACACCGGACCCACATACCTGAGCAACCGCCACTCCTTCCATGCACCCAAAAGGCACCTCCAATCCTTTGATCTCTCTCTGGCCTCCATCCCACATATCTACAAGACCAGCACAGGAGGAAATACCTTCTCCTGCCTCGCAGCCAAGTCCTGGAACAACCTTCACCTCCACCTCCGGCAACTTCCCACATTGCCCCAGTTCAGGAAGGACCTCAAGACCTGGCTCTTTGTGTCACCCTAGCACTCAACGGAGCCAGCCCCCTCCCCTCCAGTGCCTAGAGACCCTCACGGGTGAGTAGTTGCGCTTTACCACGCCTAGATTTCGCAGAGCTCATATTAAGGGGTGCTCTTTCCCTGTTTTAGGGCCTAAACTCTGGAATTCTCTTTGTGTAGCTTTTAGGAAATGTGACTCATTGCTTACCTTTCATAAGAACTTAAAAAACATGCTCTTTAACTGCCCTGACTGAGTCTGTCACCTGGTAGTGTTGCTGTGCCTCTTGCCACTGTCTGCCTTTAGCGCCGGGAGACCCTGTTGGGTAATTGCGTGCTCTACAAGTCTCTTAAATAAATATAAAGTAAAACTCTGAATTAACAACAAAGGAGTACACTATTTGAAATCAATAGTTAAAACCCTGTTATAAAAAAATCTAATTACCTAGACAGCAACCAATAAACCAAAGTAAAAACCCAAACCAGTAACAATAAAGTATGTTTTAACTAATTGTTAAACACATGATTTCTAAACATCAGTTTAAAAAATCTAAAACACAAATGAAACTAAGTAATATTAATATGTATAATAATAAGTTAAAAACCAAAAAAGTCACCAATTACCAAAATGTATAATAAAATCTTATGAAAACAATTAAAATAAAACACATAGAACAGAATAAAATGAAAAACAATCACATCAAATATAGACTCATAAATAAATATAACATGTCCCACCCAACAATAAATATTGGAGAGCCCCCGCAGGGCCCTCGGAAGCTGCTTGGGTGGGAGCACTACTCAAATGGGGTGCAGCAGAGGAAGAGACACTACGAGAGGAGGAGGTGAAGGGCACCCATAAACACCCAATATCCATGGAGTGGGCACAGCTCCTAATACACTTTAAACAGGAGAGAGCAGAAGTGGAAACACGGGAAATGACGCAGCCCGTGCCTCAAACTCCCCCCAATCTCCCCGCCACTCAGGACCCAACGATAGTGATAGCGGTACCATAGACAAGTAGAAGAATCAACCAGGGGGGATGGGTGACACTCCCCGACCTTCTCGCTCGCCCGTCCAGCGGCCCGCTCTCTCCCTAGATCACCTCAGGACACCTCCAGCGCGCCTGCACTCGGTCAATACGCCACCCACCAGGACAGCTTCACCTTGCCCACCCTACATCCCCCCCCCCTCATGTTCCTCTTATCAATTTTTCTCCCCCCTTTTTTTTGAGTTATTCCCTCCTTTTATTTTGTCTTTTACCGCTTTTCCTCTCCTCCCCACGGTTCATAGTTAATTCCATCGGCAGTTCAAAAGCCGATACACTAATTAAACAGAATAGATGCTTACACATGTCATGGGGGAAGAGCTACACAGATAGAAATGGGGAGAACGACCTAACCCTAGCTGCTGCGTGACACATCGGCACAGTCGCACTGGCACATGCTACAGCCTATTGGAACAAACCAGTAGTAGACTTCCGCTTTAAGCAATGTTAAGAAGTTCGAGGGGCTAGGCAACACATGCAATCACCCTTTGTAAATAGGAATGCTACTTCCCAATGATGTAAAAATAGTTCGTCAATGATATATTTGATGTACATTATGGAATGTTGTATGCAAAACCCTAATAAACAAATTCAAACAATAAATAACATACATAGCTTACAGATTGTAGTGGCAGACCTTTCTCCATCCCGATATAATACAAAATTACAATCCACCAAAAAAGGAAACATACTTGTAAAGAAGCCCCCAAGAAATGCAAAGATGAGAGAGGTCCAATAGAAATCCATCAAAGCAATCCAAATTCTAAAGAAACTATAAAATACCCAAAAAAATCTTAAAAGAAAAAGCTCTCTGGTAAAACCGAAAAGCAAAACTATTAATATTGGTTTGCTAGAAACCAAAATGATTTCCTTTAAAAACGCAGAAACTCAAATTCCAAATGCCCATATGACACCTTCCCATAAGCTAACCTGCAAGAAAAGAGGCACTATCCACCCACAAAAACAGTACATTCAGAAGTAAAAGTATATACAATCTAAAAAGATTTTGCCTGCTTTGACGAATGGCAGCAGTTTTACGCAACTTTCTTCCTGGAAAATGAACCAAAAATGAGACAAATAGGCTGCAAAAGATTTCTGAGCGAAACAAAATGGACGCTAAATGAAAATAAAAAAAACTATTAGCCTATAGAGAATAATGGGGATTAATTATAAAAATGTTTATAAAAGGTTTGAAAAATGTCAAACATGTCTAAAAAAGATGTTGAATATATTAAACACTTATGTAAAGTGTAAAATAAAAAACACTATCAAAACAATGATAGAATGTACTTAAAAAATTGCTGTTTTTTAATGTATGTAATAATACTGTCATAATATACAAAAAAACAAAGGCTCTGATTAGATTATGATCCCGGTCTGACAGCACACTTACAGGCTGTCAGTTGGCGGTCGGACTGCCAACAGGCCTTCGGTCTCACCGCGGCATTTCAGTGCAGGCGGTTGGACTCTAAGCGGTCAGGAGGAAGCCTACTGCCATCTGATCCCAACGGGGCGGCAGTTGGAATCGAGTCCCCAATGGAGGCGGTGCTAAGCCAGGCACCGCTGTCGGAATTACGGTAAACCTTTTCAACAGGCTTTTCATGTCAGAAAGAGAGCAATGAAAAGAGACTGTTGGCAGCAGATTTTGGGAGCCACACACAAGACCTGTCCGTCCTCTGTCACTGTAAAGTGGCCCATGGAGCACATGTGGTGCCCTCACTCACCTTCCTGCAGTGTGTACCATGCACCACAGAGTGCATGGCACACAGTGCATAGATGTGCAGGAAGAGATCCTTGCATGACGACTTGTGCCACAGCACAAGCCGCATGGTAAAGGAGTGCTTTGCAACCACCAGCCCGGTGCTCGCATCGTAATGTGGTGGTCAGACCGTGGCCTGCTTTTCATGCGGGCTCCTTACCGGAGTGATAGCGGGAGGTGGCCCGTCCACCTACTTTCGTTATCAGCCCCGTAGTCACACAAATAAAAAAATGTAAATGTCTGTATATTATCTACATGTTTTATTTATTATGGAAAAAAGTACTAACATATTGTTTAAAAATAACCTTATATTTGTATTTCCTCAGTGTAAAAATGTGTGTGCAATAAACATATATCCATATATATTCAACAAAGAAAAAATATATAAAAACACAAGATGTGTTATGTACCTTTATTATCATAAAGAGTATAAAAATTGACAATGTATGTTGAAATGAACTCCAGTGTAAATTATTTTGGATAATGTTTTGGACACTAAAGAGGTTACATGTAATATTGTCACGCTAATCTAAACCTTTTCAGGGAAGGTGTTGGACACTAAAGAGGCTATATTTCATATTCCTACTCAAATCTAAACCATTTTATGTAAGGTGTTGTATAATAAAGGGGTTACAGTAATTATTCCCACTCCAATCGTTTCCACTTCCGGCAAGATCTTGGACACTAAAGGAGTAACATTTAATATTCCAACTCTCTTATTTATCATTTTGGCGAAGATGTTGTATAATACAGGGGTTACATTAAATATTTCCACTCCAATCAATGCCATTTCTGGAAAAATGTTGGCCACTAAACTTACTATTCCCAATCTAATGTAAACCTGATTTTGTGAATGCGTTGGACACTAAAGGGGTCACAGTAACTATTCCAACTCCAATCTAAACTATTTTGTGGAAGGTCATGGACGCTAAAGGGGTGCCATTTACTATTCCCACTCCAATGTAAACCATTTTGGCGAAGGCATTGGTCAGTAAAAGGGTGACTTTCTTATACATAGTCTCAAATAATAAAAATATGAAAATCATATGTCACATAAACAAAACAGTATCCGCGGAACACAGTTACCTAGTAAACATTCAACACACCATAAAATGTGAAGCTTACAGCACAAAATAAATATTTATACATTACATAACATATTAAAATGTATATCAATTATTATATGTACCAAATAATAAATAATTATTACTGTTAATTATCAAAATATTAGCATAAAAATATTATTATGTATGTAATTCAGCGTATATCCATTCCAATATATGTAATATATATACTATATCTAACATATAAATATAACATTTCTAAATACATGAATACATAATAAGTTCACAATTTACAAAGCAAAAAACAAATTTTTTAAATAATTAACATAAATAAATATTATTGTTAGAAAAATGCATAAGAAAATTCAATGTTATTAAACGTTGGTAGATATTCTATTATTTTAATACATATTACATTGGCAAATTCACAAATCAATATACACATATATGTCTTAATAGCTCATAAAAAAAGGATTACATTATGGGGCCGATTCCGATTCTGTATTTTTTTTTCCCGTACGACTTGTATCCGCATTTTTTTACGTACGAATCGTACAAGTACCGTACAAACTGTGAAGTACGATTCGTATGGGAAAAATACATACGAATCGCCTCGGGAAAAGTCTACGAGACATCCCCGGACAGTTTTACGTACGAGTCATAAAACTGAAGTCCAAGCGCACAAGTCCGATCCGTACCGGCGTTCCGAATGCACAAGCATATGGAAAACGTCCCGTACAGAGCGAATTGTGTACAACCCCTACCCCGGGTACACTTGTGCCTGGGGTACGAGTCGTACGGCCCCCCCACCCCAGCCCCATATGTACGTGCCTTACCCCCAACCCCGTATGTATGCGCCATACCCCCAGCCCCATATGTACGCGCCGTACCCCCACCCCAGCCCCGTATGTACATGCCGTACCCCCAGCCCCGTATGTATGCCCCGTACCCCCACCCCAGCCCCGTATGTACGTGCTGTACCCCCAGCCCTGTATGTACACGCCGTACCCCCACCCCAGCCCTGTATGTACGTGCTGTACCCCCAGCCCCGTATGTACACGCTGTACCCCCACCCCAGCCCCGTATGTACGCGCCGTACCCTCACCCCAGCCCCGTATGTATGCGCCGTACCCCCAGCCCCGTATGTACGCGCCGTACCCCCACCCCAGCCCTGTATGTACGCGCCGTACCCCCAGCCCCGTATGTACGCGCCGTACCCCCACCCCAGCCCCATATGTACGCACCGTACCCCCAGCAGAATTGTATGTATTTTTTAGCCGTACAGTGTTTGTTACGATTCGTACGGAAATGGTATTTCTGTACGAATCGTACTTGCTGGTTTGTACGGTGGAATTCCCGGGTACGAGTCGTACGGAGAAAATGCTCCGTACGACCATTTGTACCCGGGTTTTACAGGATCAGAATCGGCACCTAATTGTTACATTTAAGAATGTATTTGATTTGCAAAAAAAATATTTTTAAATACAAAGATTCTTATCTTAAAACATAATAAAAATATTATTTACAATTTTTGAAAATGTTTTTAAATTAACAAAATATATGTCAACAAATCAATAACTATTCTATTACATACATGCAAATAAACCATTTAAAAAAAAAAATAAACTACATAACATTCAAATAAATTTATCACTCTCTGAATGTTTAAGGAGCGCTGGCTTGTCTAATTTCTAGACAATATTCTGTGTCACTAAGAGGATGGATTAAGCCATGTGTCCCATTAACACAGCCTGTGACCTAGGGGTAAATGTGCCACAAGGAGAAAAAAAACTTTGGTGCCGATTCGGATCCTGGAGAAACCGGGTACGAACCGTCGGTCGGAGCGTTTTCTCCGTCCGACTCGTACCCGATCTAACAACATTACAAAATAGCAAGTACGATTCGTATGGAAACACCATTTCCGTACGAATCGTACAAAACACCGACCGACGAAAATATCCTTACAAATGTGATCCGGGAAAGCGCCGACGTGACGTCGGGACGCTTGCAGCCTGCGTTTCACGAACCAGGAAGTACGATCCGTACCGACGTCACCCCGCACGGATAATATTTTCCGGCAGCCAAAAACTGCCGGGGAATCAGGACGAGGCACACAAGGAGCACCTGTACGCGACGGACAGACATGGACCCCAACCTACGTGTCATCCCGGCCCTCATAGCAGTCCACCTCCTCTACAGGTATCGACGCAGACGCCGCAGAAGTTCAGAACAACACCCAGGGGCAAAGGGGGGGCAGGGGCAGGAGAGAAAACCCCCACCCAAGTCACACAGCACACATGCCCTGGACATACCTGACCTCCAGGCCCTAGTCACTACGAGGGGGTGGGGGCGTGTCCAGCAACGCCAGCGTCCGCCACAACGGAAGTGGGTGACAACGCGAACCGGCAACACAACAATACAGGTACGTACCGTACCCACGCCTGAAGAGCGTGGGTACGAGTCGTACCACGCCCACACCTACGTCACCCCAACAATGGCGGTATGGCCCGTACCCACGTGCCAAAGGCCTGGGTACGGGCCGTACCACCATTGGTGGGGTGATGTAGGGGTACGCGTGATACGACTCGTCCCCCACGCACTGAAGGCCTGGGTACGGTGCGTACCCCTACGGCACCCCAACAATGGTGGTACGGCCCGTACCCACGTGGCAAAGGCCTGGGTACGTGCCGCACCAGCATTGTTTAGCATGGGTATGAGTATCTACGATGCGTACCCACACCCGTGTATGTTCGGAGCGTACCCCCACCCGTGTATGTACGGACCGTACCCCCACCCGCGTACGTATGGAGCGTACCCCCACCCCAACAGTGTATGCACGGACCATACCCACACCCGCGTATGTATGGAGCGTACCCCCACCCCAACAGTTTATGTATGGAGCGTACCCCCACCCCAACAGTGTATGTACGGACCGTACCCCCACCCCAACAGTGTATGTATGGAGCATACCCAGACCCACGTATGTTCGGAGCGTACCCCCACCCGTGTATGTACGGACCGTACCCCCACCCGTGTATGTATGGAGCGTACCCCCACCCCAACAGTGTATGTACGGACCGCACCCCCACCCCAACAGTGTATGTACGGACCGTACCCACACCCGCGTACGTATGGAGCGTACCTCCACCCCAACAGTGTATGTATGGAGCGTACCCCCACCCCACCCGTGTATGTGCGGACCGTACCCCCACCCCAACAGTGTATGTATGGAGCGTACCCAGACACGCGTATGTTCGGAGCGTACCCCCACCCGTGTATGTACGGACCGTACCCCCACCCGCGTACGTATGGAGCATACCCCCACCCCAACAGTGTATGTACGGACCGTACCCCCACCCCAACAGTGTATGTATGGAGCGTACCCAGACCCGTGTATGTTCGGAGCATACCCCCACCCGTGTATGTACGGACCGTACCCCCACCCGTGTATGTATGGAGCGTACCCCCACCCCAACAGTGTATGTACGGACCGTACCCCCACCCCAACAGTGTATGTACGGACCGTACCCACACCCGCGTACGTATGGAGCATACCCCCACCCCAACAGTGTATGTATGGAGCGTACCCCCACCCCAACAGTGTATGTACGGACCGTACCCCCACCCCAACAGTGTATGTATGGAGCGTACCCACACCCGCGTATGTTCGGAGCGTACCCCCACCCGTGTATGTACGGACCGTACCCCCACCCGTGTATGTATGGAGCGTACCCCCACCCCAACAGTGTATGTACGGACCGTACCCCCACCCCAACAGTGTATGTACGGACCGTACCCACACCCGCGTACGTATGGAGCGTACCTCCACCCCAACAGTGTATGTACAGACCGTACCCCCACCCCAACAGTGTATGTACGGACCGTACCCACACCCGCATACGTATGGAGCGTACCCCCACCCCAACAGTGTATGTATGGAGCGTACCCCCACCCCAACAGTGTATGTACGGACCGTACCCCCACCCCAACAGTGTATGTATGGAGCGTACCCCCACCCCAACAGTGTATGTACGGACCGTACCCCCACCCGTGTATGCATGGAGCGTACCCAGACCCGCGTATGTTCGGAGCGTACATGGCCAGACACAGGAGGGGTGGGTGCAGAGTCCTCCCAGCGGTGCCCAGACACAGGAGGGGTGGGTGCAGAGTCCCCCCAGCAGTGCCTAGACATAGGAGGGGTGGGTGCAGAGTCCTCCCAGCAGTGCCCAGACATAGGAGGGGTGGGTGCCTATCACTCCCAGCAGTGCCCAGACATAGGAGGGGTGGGTGCAGAGTCCTCCCAGCAGTGCCCAGACATAGGAGGGGTGGGTGCAGAGTCCTCCCAGCAGTGCCCAGACACAGGAGGGGTGGGTGCAGAGTCCTCCCAGCAGTGCCCAGACACAGGAGGGGTGGGTGCCGAGTCCCCCTAGCAGTGCCCAGACATAGGAGGGGTGGGTGCCTATCACTCCCAGCAGTGCCCAGACATAGGAAGGGTGGGTGCAGAGTCCTCCCAGCAGTGCCCAGACATAGGAGGGGTGTGTGCAGAGTCCTCCCAGCAGTGCCCGACATAGGAGGGGTGGGTGCAGAGTCCTCCCAGCAGCGCCCAGACATAGGAGGGGTGGGTGCAGAGTCCCTCCAGCAGTGCCCAGACATAGGAGGGGTGGGTGCCTATCACTCCCAGCAGTGCCCAGACATAGGAGGGGTGGGTGCAGAGTCCTCCCAGCAGTGCCCATGGAGAGAAAAAGGGTGGAGTACCCACAGATCCAATGGCCACAATTGTCAGTCAGGTGCACAAAGACCCTGCAGTACATGTAACACATGTGTGCGAGGCTGGGAGTACACACATGCATAGTGCCTAAAAGGGAACATGTCCACATGAAGTCATGTCAACAGACTACATATACAAGTACAGTGATCACCAAGGATGCCACGAATGATGCAGGTGGAGACATCTCTCTGCATGCATGGCCAAAGTTGAAGGGGTCCGTCACACACCCAGCTAATGTAGACACAGCTCAGCACAACATATTGGAAACACCCTGCAGGGAAGATGTCAGGGTACACAGAGGAAGGAACACACCTTGGGACAATGTCACCATGCAGTAACTGCTTACATGAACAAATAAACTTAGCTAACACCTTGTGATGGCACACAGATACCAGGGTCCCCCCTATGACCAGCACACTACTACATTTCCCACACACCCAACACATGATCACCACCCAAAATCATGTAGCAGCCCCACCAACAGTAATACCAGAAAAGCAGCAGTGTTCTAAGGAAAAAAAAATAGCTTTATTCAGCATGATCAATATTTACAAAGCCCATAGGGCAGTCCATAAGTCACAGCTGGATGGGGGACACAGTGGGACGCGTGTCCCCTAGCTTGCCTGCACAGTTCAGACCACCCTGTCTTCCACGGGGGGGCATCATGTGGGGGGGAAGGACCAGGCACTGCAGGGACAGGAGGGGCAAGGGTAGGCGTTGTGGGTGCAGGGACGGAGGACTCCACCACAGGGGGTGGGGCAGCGCCAAAGGAGGTGGTGAGGATGGCGCTGCACACGTCAGCAAGGTCCCCCAGCGTCTCCCCTGCACCCGAAGGAACCACAGGCCCCAAGGGGGGGGGGGTCAGAGGGATGGATCGCAGCACTACTGGGGGAGGGTGTGGACAGGGGGGGCACTCAACTACCCTGACCGGGGACTCCTTTGACCGCTTGCGGGGTGGTGTCACTTTTGGGCTCAGGGACAGAGCGGCCATGAAGGAATCTTTGCTGGATTCGTTGCCAGGAGAGCTGAGGGGAGTGGATTTGGAGGGAGTGGATTTTGCGGAATGCGGACTCCCACTCTGGCTGCGTGACTTACATTTGCCCCCCGACTCAGTGGGTGTGCCTACTTCACCCTGTGTGTGCGTGCCAGGAGGTGTGCGCTTGCCCTGCCCTGCTGGTGTGGTGCCTGTGTCTGGTGTGGTGCGTGCATGCTGACGTCTGGGTGTACATGGGACAGGCATGTGAGTGGGAAGTGTGGATGGGGCAGGGGTAGGGGGTGGGACGTAGCGCTGCAGGAGACCCACTGCTGCAGTCAGTGTCGAGTCTATGGACCTCAGCAAGTTGCGTTGGTCAGACTGCGCGGCTGAAATGCCCTCCAAGTAGGCCTCCATCTGGTTGAGCGCCCGGCTGTGGCCATGGAGGACATTAAGCGTCGCAGTCTGACCAACCTGCAACTGCCGCAGGATGTCCACAGACTCGGCATTGGCGGCAGCAGTGGAGACCGGGGCAGGGGGTGCGGTGCCTGGCAGGAAGGAGAAATGTGGTGACCTAGCACGCCGGGAAGGGACACGAGCAAGTGGGAGGCCGGTGATGGCAATGGAGGGGGCGGGGAGAGATGGAGTGCTGCTTTCAGCTGTCGGAGAAGCCTCCGCCCCCTCGGAGAGCTCAGCCTCGGACCCGTCAGCTTCATATTCTGAAGAGGCACTGGACAGGTCCTCCGCATCACTCCCCTCGGCCTCCGTTCCACTCGATGTGCCAGACAATACTGCACTGCTGGCACTGGTGCTCGCTCCCTCCTCACGGTCCGTGCCGGTGTCTCCCTCGGTGTCCCCCGACGATGCTGTGGGCAAGGTGAAGAGACAGGAAATAATCAGACACCTGTATGCATATGTCACATGAGTCAAATCCACATAGGTCACAGTGCATAGCCTGAAAAGCAACATGAGTAACATCTACAATACAAGGTACATATGTAGGCCCTGCAACACACAGTTGGTCGACCCACCATGCCACTGACCAACTATGGAGAGCATGACACAAAAGCAAATAACATGATATGGATTTGGACAGAGGAGCCAGGCACTGGGGACAATCCAGCGCAGCATCTGCAGCACACAGCGTGTGCGTAAAAAGGGATGAGCAGGAACCATGTCTATTAACTGTAGGCACATGCTGCAAAGGTAATACTTAAAAACATGCCCAACATTAATGGGTCACTGCACCTTAGTGTATGTCCAGACAAACATCACACACTGGCCAGACCTAGCAAGGAGACTTCATGTTTAGACATGTAGGCCTTGCCCGCACCAACCACCCCCTACATGAGCCAATTTTTTGAGACACAGGAAGCACTTACATCTCTTAGTCTGGAATAAAAACACATGGCCTGCAAGAAATCCTGATTGGACACAAAATACCCCTGGTGCGCCGGTACAAATAAATCATCTACAAATGGCCATCATCAGATCATTTTACCAAGACTCACAGGCACTGGCCCCCGTGAGTATGAACAAGGGACATTTGGTCAGCCTGTACAGTGGACACATGTAGCAGAGTTTACGTAAATACAAATGGTGCCAGGGTACAATGGCACAGAGCACAACCTATGCTGTAGACACAGAGATTGTCGACATTTTTGGATTACACACATGATACCTAGGAAAAGATGCCCCAGGGGACAGTAGTGGCCACACTACTCCATGGTTCTGAATGGTAATGACTGCAACACAAGCCACCATCCCTGCACTCTGCATATCTCACACTCATGCACATCATATCACAGGCCACAAAATAGGACATGCATGCTGTAAAGCATTACACTTTTGAGACACGCTCCTATGTCTGGACTCAGCATCAGTGACAACTGACATGGACCCCACAAATACTGAACTGGACAGGGCACAGGCAAGGTCCCAAAACCTGTTACACACCACCCCCACACATGAAGCTGCAAGCATTGGGCACATCGATAAACTGGCAGCCTAGATAACCTTGTGCAAGTGTGACTACACACAGACCAGGGTACACATGGCAAGGAGGGGAAGGGAGGAAGGACAGCACCGCTACACTTTGGGGAACTGCACTGCACATTTAAACCCTGGCAGTGTATCCATGCAACTGTGCACTTACAAATGCTGGTGACACACAACAAACACACATGTACCTACCCCCTTCCTGCTGCTGCTTTTCCCGTAAGCGCCTGTCCATGTCAGGGAAGACGACCGCCAGCACACGCTTGTGGATGTGGGTCAGACGGCGGCGCCCATGGTTCTTTTGGCTCACAGGTGAGTTCCCCAGCAGGACCTGTGCGATCCTCCGCATCCAGCACCGGATATCCTGCCAGCGTTTCCTCACCTGGGCTAGGCGCCGCTTCCGACCATCCGTCCTCCTCACGGCACTGACGGCGTCCTTCCAGATCTGCTCCTTGGCACAGGCGCCTACCTGTGAGGATGAAAACGTGAGACAACATCAATACACCTGCGACATGTCACAGAGACACACATTAGAACAATTTGGCTGGTTTTAACAGGGCATAGAATGCATCAAACTCATTACACCTGTGTCATAGGGACATTTTCCTCTGTGGAAGGCAAAATGCACTAGGTGGCATTGTAGAGTACACAGGTGGCATGAGGGGTACGACACAATCAATCATCCAGGCTCACACTGTGCATCACAAGCGACACCAGGATTATGTGCAGCACCTCAAAGCAGTCACATGCCACAGGCCACTGAGGCGCCCTCAGCAGAGTACACAGACACACACAGCCACAGGACAATCACCTGCCATTGCCAACTGCAGCTACACACCTCACTCTGCACATGTGCCACTAGACTGGGGGGTGTCACAGGTGTGGGGCTGGCCCATCACCGCAGACACACAGCACTGCTCCCTGCTCAAATCAGATGGGCAGGGTATATCCATCCCTCATGCAGCTGGGGTGCTACACTCCACATATGCACTCACCCACATGACAGGGGACTTACACACACACACCAATGTCCAGGGGACAAACACATCATTTTTACACTCTCAGCACAGGTACACTAAACAAACACACATCTGTGGGTACTGCCACCTGTCACACTGGGGGGACCACAGATTCACATAAGGACTGCAGTAACAACATTCCCAGGAGGATTAGACAGGCAGAATGTGTAATGCAACATGCAGTGATTGTCACAGTACACACAATGCAAGTGAGGAGAGCAGACATGCACCACAGCATGCTCTGGCTGGGAGACATTAGGCATTCCCCCACCCGGGACCCACTCTACAGTACATTGCATGTGTGTTACACCTGGACACAATGGCAGAAGTCACAGTCACAAAAAAGGGGCACAGTCTTTGCTAGTGGACTCAGCACTCACCTGAACCCCTGGTCGACCATACAGCATGGTGTACTGTGGGAGGATCACATCCAGCAGGGCTTGGTTCTCCTCGTGGGTGAAAGGCTGGGCCCTCTCCACAGACCTGGACATGGTGCCAGAGGATTCACGAGCAGCAGCAGTGTTGTGGAATCAAAGGATGTGCAGGCAAGTGCTCTCTCATGGGACCTGGCTGCCTTATATCTGCCTTGCTGCCCTGTTTCATTCACAGGAGTACAGAGTGATTGGTCACTCACATTTGCATCCTATGTTTCCTCCAATCCCTTTAAACCTACCCCAGTCAGTGGCTTTGCATTTTTTTTAATTGAGCATGATGTGATGTCAACAACCACTTTGCAACAAAGTAGATTCTTTCAAACCGACTTTTGCTGGCCACCTGATGAAAAAAAATCAAACTTTAAACTCGGTCTCCATGACAACCAGCATGCATGTAGGGCTTTCTGCTTGTCCCTCATGTGTCCCCTATGTAATTTGGATGTTCACACACAGGTACGGTGAGTTCCAGGGCCCTAGGGCACCCCAAATGCATAGAAACGGCCCGTACACGCGTGTGTACGGTCCGTATCACTATGGGTTTGCTCGCGTATGCGTACCCGGAGCGTACACGCGTGTGTACGGTGCGTATCACTATGGGTACGCATACGCGAGCAAACCCATAGTGATACGGACCGTACAGGCGCGTGTACGGGCCGTATCACTATGGGTTTGCTCACGTATGCGTACCCGGAGCCTACACGCGTGTGTACGGTGCGTATCACTATGGGTACGCATACGCGAGCAAACCCATAGTGATACGGACCGTACACGCGCGTGTACAGGCCGTATCACTATGGGTTTGCTCGCGTATGCATACCCGGAGCGTACACGCGTGTGTACGGTGCGTATCACTATGGGTACGCATACGCGAGCAAACCCATAGTGATACGGACCGTACACACGTGTGTACGCTCCGTATCACTATGGGTAGGCCTACGGCAGCACTCCCATAGTGATGGGGAACGTACACATGCCCTCAGAGCGTATGTACGGTGCATTTCACACCTGACAGTGGTGACAGGCAGCACACAGAAAGGAATAGAGCTGACATACTTGTCCAAGGCTGGACATCAAGGCATTGTCTGTGCAGTACTACATGTGTGGGGCACAGGTGTGTCAGGCTGTGATGTGGCACATTACTCCTGAGTTTTGAAGGCAATAGATGTATGATGAGATGTGTACAGATGTCATGTGTGATGGTGGACTATGTGCCAGACATCCCCTTCACTCCTTTGACATGTGTGCATGTAGTACAGGACACCTGTGAAAAGCGTCACTGCCATGGCACAGTCAACAACACACGCAACTGTCCCCTGATGCCAGCTACAGGGGTTTTCACACCTGACATGTGACTACCCGCGTTGCACGATGTGACTATGTCATGTATGTGTCGTGTGTTCCCATTAGCTTGCTGTTGGTGTTCCATCAAATGCATCTGCAGTTGCTGCAACCAATATGTGTCTGTGTGTAGATGGCCATGGCACAGTGTTACGCATACCAGGCCACATGTGGAATCCGACATAAGGTGTGTATGTATGCATGGAACACGGAGTAGTGAAACAAGGACTTATCTGCATACTCTCAATGTATGTGTGATCAGTGATGACATGTCCACCTTCATGGCAAGGTGTGTTGTCGGTCCTAGTTCTATGTCATGTGACCTGTGGCTCTAGTGTTCCGCTACCTGTCTCTGCGATCAACATCCTTCATCTGCTGATATGTGGATGTATGTCACTCCTGTAATGCGTCTGGCTGTTCACTTACACTGGGCCACAGCTAGTCCCATGGCATGGGATGTGGAGGTTCACAATCCCCGTTTGTAGCTGGGTGTTGGTAGGCGTGTCACATGGCTGCCATACGTGTCCAGGGCATATAGCACATACCTGACTCTGTATGTAGCATATGTGTATTAACAGATGAACATGTGCTCAGTACATAGAAATTGTTGTTGTAGTGCACTCACTCTTCCTTGTCCCTTCCAAATTACTGCAGGGCTCCGCCTCTTCCCCGACCAATTCCGGACTTGGCTGACATGCGGGAGAATGTCTGTATACGCTGCTACCGCTTCCCCCAACCGTTGATTGAGGACTTGACGGCAAGGCTGGCACCACACCTGCAACCGCTACACAGGTATCCTACGGCACTAACACCCAAGATGAAGGTAATTGCAGCCCTACATTTCTTTGCCACGGGTACCTTTCAACATACCATTGCTCATGTGGGTGGCAAGCGTGAGTTCTATGCCCTGGGAGGGATGCTCCATGTCATTGGGTCCATAGATGGGACACATGTGGCTTTGGTACCACCACAGGCACAGGAGGTAGCGTACAGGAATCGCAAGCACTACCACTCCATCAATGCCCTTGTGGTGTGTCTGTCCAACATGGTGATTTCCCATGTCTGTGCTCGTTTTCCAGGATCAGCACACGATGCCTACATCATGAGGCGTAGCAGGGTGCCTGAAATGATGATGCAGCTGCACAACGAACGAGCATGTGTTGTTGGTGGGTACACTCTGTCACTCCTGTATTTAGCGTACTATTCCTGTCTGACAGCTTCTCCTGACCTACTTTTGTCCATGTTGTTTCCATGTAGGGGATGCTGGCTATCCCAACATGCCATGGCTGATCACGCCTCTCCGCAACCCCAGCACGGCTGCCCAGCACCGCTACAACACCGCCCATGGCCGGGCCAGGCGAGTGATAGAGAGGACGTTTGGCCTTCTGAAGAGCCGATTCCGGTGCCTACACAAGACCGGCGGCGCACTCCCATATGCACCGGTGAAGGTCTGCAAAATCTTCATGGTGTGCTGCATGCTGCACAACATGGCAGTTGAGAAAGCTGTGCCACTCATCCTGGATCAGGATGATCAGGAGCATCCACCCATGGAGGATGTAGGGCTTGCTGATGAGGCTAGTGATGTGGAGGATGTGGAGCCGCAACAGGACATCCGGAGTCGGCTCATACGCGACTTCTTTGCTTCGTGGTGAGTTCCAGTGTCTGAGTGTGCATGCATTGGGCCTTGTGTGGCATGTGTTGGAATGTGTGTGTCCATCTGCATGTATGCCACGTGAGTCAGAGGTGTGTTTGGATGTGTCGCTCGAGTGATGGTGCAATTGATGAGTGTATTTCCGGAGTCATTATTGTCACCTAGCATGTTGTCATCCTTATATGTGTCGAGTATATGCACATGCAAGTGGATGTGCTTCTTGTGGCTGACTTCTTGTGTGTCTCTCATCCACAGGTACTTGCGCATGCCGTCTGCTGATTGCATTGTTGTGACACTGCTATTCCTCATGGACACAGCAACGTGTGCTGACTCAGCGTTACATGCACGGACAAGTTTGGAAATCTCCTTAGGGTAAGGGATGCAGCACGGGTTTTTGGGTGTGGTATTTGTTTAGAATGTGTGCACACTGCTCCTGTTGATGTTTGGTTCCTCTGCAGACATGTAGCATCACCATGGGGCACATGACATGTAGCTGGATTCACCTGAATAGATGCTCAGACTTGTTAACAGTCATCTGTAATGGGATAGTGGATTGTGATGAAGGCATCAATGTGTGTCACACTGCCCTTGGAAACATACGGTTTGCATCGGCTTGACATGGTGTGGGACTTCCACATCAGAGGATCAATGGTGTATAGCAGCCTCTCCGTGAGCAGCAGGGGGTGTTTAGCTGTTACCCGTCACTTGTGTGCCAGTTCCATGGATTTCAAGCATATGTGGTGCAGAAGGGAGGTGCCAGTGTTGGACCCACATGTTACTCCACATGACCTGTGTATGTGTAATCCGAGTTGCCTTTGCAATCCGGAATACATGACTAATAAAGGTGACCCCATGCCTCCAAGGTGCCTCTTCTCAGTCAATGCTGGTCTGTTGCCACGGTGCATACGGCATGTCTGGCATAGTCTCAGTGATAGTGGCTATGTGTCTATGTGTAGAGTAGCAAGATGCAAGCTGTTTGTCAGGGATTATAATCTGTATTGTGCATGATGTCCATGACTGTGTAGGTATTGTGACATGTGCCATCCCCATGCATCCTACGTTGGCCAGGCCACCATTCACCGCATCCACCTGACTCGAGCTTGCAGGACATGGTTCTGCCTCCTGTCTACACATACCTGGGAGCCCCCCAGGACACTCCACATGATCCCTGACCTCTGCGCATGACTGTTGCTCTACTAAATATGTGTGTCGGCACAGTTGTGCGTGCACCCCCTGAGCTGGTTGGGCCCATCACGGGTGTGTATGGTGCTCCATGCCTGTCTTGGATGATACATTGTGACCCATGTGTGTCCTGTGGCAGACTCAGACCCCAGGGTATGGATGGTTGCAGTCATATATGAACTCAGGCATGGTTAGACTTTACAACACACATGTAATGGAATAATGCAAAATGTAGGCATCATCTCTTGATTGTGAAAGTTTTATTTGTGTTGGTATATGTGTTGGGGGGGGGATGACAAGAGGTGCTTTCCGGGTGTGTAGGATCCAAAGTTCACTGGGGGAGTTGGTATCCTTGCCATTGGAAATCATCATAGTCCATGCCACAGTCTTTGTCAACATTGGTCAGACAGTGACCAGCAAGTCCATGTGGCAGAGAATGCCATTTGCTGATGTGCTGCTGTTGGGCCAGAGGGCCAGGTGCCAGGTGACCTGGGAGATGGTGATGTTCCGCTGACTCTCACGTCTTTTGCGTGGACGACCCACCCTCCTGCGGGTACCCTCAGATGCAGGCCGTGACGATGCTTGGGATGCTCCGTCGGATGAATCCTCCTCCTCCTGATCCCTCCCTGTGGGTGGGGATGTTCTTCGCCTGGTGGCACAGGGAGGGTTGCCCATGTTGTCGGCAATCCGACGGAGTACACGGGTCATTTCCGTTTGCACCGCCACGAGCTCAGCCTGTCTTGCCTCCATCCGTCCTTGGTGTCGCTGTTGACTGGCATATTGCTCGGCCTGCATGTTCTTGATCTCATTGAGGGTCTCCACTACCTGGCTTAGGCCCCTGGTGTCACGCCGGTATGAGTCGAGGATGTTGCTGACGTGTGACATTACCGGTTCCTGAGCCAACTGGTCAGGTTCGCGCCTCCGCCGTCCTCCACTCCCACCACCCCTGCCCACTTGCACCTGGCCTGCCGTTGTGGGCACATCGGGTCTCCGGGACCCCTGAGGGATGGCATTTGCGGTGTCGCCTGCCTCCTCCTGGGTGCCCGGAGAACCTTGTCCCTCCTGGACAGACTGGCTGTGTTGTTGTGTGCGGGCAGGGCTCCTGGGTGTCTCCTGGGATGTGGCAGGAATGGGGGTGGTGGTTGGCACAGTTGTACCTGACGCAGGTGCTGCAGGTGGTTGGACACCAGAGGGGCCAGGTTGGTCTGGGTCATCCACGGAGTGGTGAGAGTCGTCGCTGCCGGTGGGGTCCTCTTCTCGCCGAGGCTGGTCCTGTGAGTCTTCCCCCCAGTGTTGGGGGGAGATCGACGACGTTGACCTGTGTGTGAGAGAGACAATGTTACTTGTGTTCCATGCGACATCCATGTTTCATTTGCTTCACAGTTGGCACAGTTCCTCTGGGTAGTTGGATATGTCTCGCATTTCGCTCACAGTGCACTTGTGCATGGGTATGTCCAGTGGCCACAGCTTTTGAGACTTTACCTATGTGTGACACACTCTTACTTGCTGCGTAATTTGTGACTGCAGTCAACAGTGGAGTGAGCAGGTGTGGCGAGCCATGCATTGCTGGCTTCCCTGTTGCACTGTACGTGGGCAAATGGTGTTGTTCTACACACTTAGAGAATGCAGGTAGGTGACGATCTACTCGTGCACAGGTTGACACATGGCCCAGTATTTTGCCATGGAGAAGAGAGGGGGATTCAGGCACTGCCTACCCTTGTCTACATGCACGCAGTCCACCTGCTGACGAGCAGACATTTCCACACCACCCAAGGGTGAATTGGTCTCCCTGTGTCTCCCTTTCTCCCTCCCTGTGTCAGCCTCCTCCCTCCGTCCATCTCCCTGTGTCTCCCTTTCTCACTCCCTCTCTCTCCCCCTCTCCCTCCCTCCCTGTGTCAGCCTCCTCCCTCCGTCCGTCTCCCTGTTTCTCCCTTTCTCCCTCCCTCTCTCTCCCCCTCTCCCTCCCTCCCTGTGTCAGCCTCCTCCCTCCGTCCGTCTCCCTGTATCCCCCTCTGTCTCCCTCCCTCTCTCTCCCCCTCTCCCTCCCTCTGTCTGTCACCCTCTGTCCCCTCAGCCCAGCTTCCTAGGCACACACAGTTTGCAGGTCTTTGAATGGCCCTTGGCTTGTTAATGTGGGTTTGTTTCTAATCTCCAGGCACCCATTGGGTGTGGTGGCTGGGTCTGCGCTGCTGCTGTGGTGTTGTGTGCTGCCACTCTTTCACAGTGTTGCCTGTTCATTAGCTGCTGTTATGTGCAAAATGTGCCTTCACACCCATGTCTTCATGCAAGGCGTCCGCCATTTGCATGCAAGTCTTCACTGTGTGGGGACACACTGTTTGTCTGGCTGTGACCTAGGCCATATGGGCTGACGGCATTGTTGTCTGCTTCTGAGTTGCACTATGTGATTTTTGAGACCCACCCTCCCGCCATCCGGGTTACCGTGTCTTGTGTTGGTGATTTTTGTGGCCTGTGACTTGGCATTGTCTAGCTGGGTGCATGGGGCATGGTGGCGCTAGTGGCATGTGCGTGTTTTTGGACTGTGGTTGAGTCAGGCGATAGCTTTGGGGTGGTTGCGTGCATGATTGTGATTTTGGTTGTGGATGGCGTTCCCCCCATGTGAGGTGTGTTATTTGTGTACTCACCAGGCTCTCGGAGTGACCTGTGTCCTTCTACTCCGTGCACTCCCACCGGCGGAAGCGTGGCCATCACCTTCTCCTCCCAGGGATGGTACTGTGCCAGTCTGCGGGGCGGCCCTCCTCCAGTGATATTGGCCTGGTTGTGCTCCTCCGTCATTTTTGCTCGGACCCGCCTCCGCAGATCGTACCACCTGGCTTGGCATTCATGCCTGGTCCTTCTGGTGGCCCCAACAGCATTGACAGCATCGACAATCCTCTGCCACATGCCTGATTTTGCTGATATGCTGGTCTGTCTGACCAATGTTCCAAAGAGCTGTGGCTCGACTATGATGATTTCGTCGACAAGGATCTCCAACTCTCGGCTAGTGAACTTTGGATTCTTGGTAGTGGTCATGGTGAGGGGTGTGGGTGTGTATGGTTGTGGGGGTGTGTGTGTGGATGGTTGTGGGTGTTGTGGGTGTGGTTGTGAAGGTGTGTGTGTGAATGTGATGAGGGGGTGTTTGTGAGGATGGTTGTGTGAAGGTGTGCAAGTGTAAGGTGTATTGATGGATTGATGTACGGTCCGTACATACACTGGGGGGGTACGCTCCATACATACACTGGGGGGGTACGGTCCGTACATACACTGGTGGGGTGGGCGTACGGTCCATACATACATGGGGGGTACGCTCCATACATACACTGGGGGGGGTACGGTCCGTACATACACTGGTGGGGTGGGCGTACGGTCCGTACATACACGGGTGGGGTGGGCGTACGGTCCGTACATACACGGGTGGGGGTACGGTCCGTACCTACGAGGGGGGGGGCTGGGGGTTCGACGCGTACATACGGGGGCTGGGGGGGGTTTGGCATGTACATACGGGTGCAGGGGAGGGTTCGGCGCGTACATACGTGGGCTGGGGGGGTTCGGCGCGTACATACGGGGACTGGGGTGGGGTTAGGCGCGTACATACGGGGGCTGGGGGGGTTAGGCGCGTACATACGGGGGCTGGGGGGGTTCGGCGCGTACATACGGGGGCTGGGGGGGTTCGGCGCGTACATACGGGGGCTGGGGGGGGTTAGGCGCATACATACGGGGGCTGGGGGGGGTTCGGCGCGTACATACGGGGGCTGGGGGGGGGGTTAGGCGCGTATGCGAGCACATGTCTCCATGGTTGCTATGGGAGTTCGGTCCGTACGGTGTTTTTTCCATACGGTTGTGACTTCGGACGCACGGTACGAATCGTACTTGCGCGCTCGGACTTCGGTTTTCACATTTACACGTAAAAACGTCCGGGGACGTGTCGGACACGTTTTCCGACCCGAGTACTAGTGGGGGAATTTTCCCAATGCGATTCGTATGGACTTTTTCCCATACGGATCGTACTTGCCAGTTTGTACGGGACTTGTACGATTCGTACGGAAAAAATTCCGGATACGAGTCGTACGGGGAATTTTTTTAACGGATCGGAATCGGCACCTTTGTATGTAGCAAGTTTTGTGAGTTTGTAAAAAACATATGTGGTAAAAAATGTGGCGTAACAGCCGAAGCTCGAGACTGTGAAACTAGGGAACCATGTTCGAGTCTCGTTGTCATCTCAACATCCCGGGCTTTTTGGCAAATCACTTAGGAGCCCTATTACAATGTCTGGTGGACTGCCACCGACAAGCCGTCAGTGGTGGTCCGCTGTACATCTAGGGCAGCGGTCGAACCGCCGGATTATGATCTGACGTTCGGAGCGATTTGGGAGGGGGAAAGACCGCCGCCTCCAACAGGCTCAAGGAACCCATTGGGGTGGCCAGTGGGGCCTAATCCATACAATGGAGGCGGTGCCTGTGGAGGACCACCATAGGGATAAGGAGGTTAGTTTCCAACAGCCTTTTCATGACGG
Organism: Triturus cristatus; assembly: GCF_964204655.1. Taxonomy (NCBI): domain Eukaryota; kingdom Metazoa; phylum Chordata; class Amphibia; order Caudata; family Salamandridae; genus Triturus; species Triturus cristatus. The sequence continues at coordinate 390,006,838 of NC_140585.1, read as the reverse complement.
TCCAACCACCATGGAAAGGGTGACAGAAATGGACTTTGAGGGCCCCTAATAGGGCCCTCGTACCACTGTATGCCTCTGCGATGTGGCCCCCTCAAACATCCATGCACCATGTGCCAAGCACCACATGGTGCCTAGCACACAATGCATGGATGTTTAAAATCATCCCCTTTCCTATTGCAGCTTGTGCTTTGATCCTTTTCGGGGCTGCAGCACAAGCCGCACTAGGAAAAGGGATGTTTAATACCGCCTACACGGCAGTCGCATACTAATCTGGCGGGTGGGACCTCCAACTACTTGTTGGGCAGTCCCACTCCCACTGCAAGGGCGGTCAGATGAGGGCCTGACCACCATTGTAATAAGGCCCTTAATATCCTTGTGTCTATAAATGAAAAAAACAAAACAATGAATGCGTCCTTGTGTAATTGATGTTCATGTAAAGGGCTCCAATACTTTTGGATCAAGTATGTGCCATATAAAAACTGTAAACAAAATGTTTAGCAGCAATTCCTCTAAAATAAAATGCGAAAAAAAAAGAACTTTGTGAAAACCCATCCCCCTGTGGGAACACCTTCTTTATAGTTTTTGGAGGCTAAAAGATAGAAAGCAAAGAACCTGGATGTGGATTGGTATAACGGCACTCCTCTTCGTGTTCCTACACAAAACATGGTCTAACTCAGCAAGTAAATCTAAAATGACAGCTCTGCTGATTGGATAATTGGGTGCCGATTCCGATCCTGTAAAACCCGGGTACAAATGGTCGTACGGAGCGTTTTCTCCGTACGACTCGTACCCGGGATTTCCACTGTACAAACCAGCAAGTATGATTCGTACAGAAATACCATTTCCGTAGGAATCGTAAAAAACACAGTGCGGCTACAAAATACATACAATTCCGATCCTTGGCAGCGCGTACGCGACGTCCGCACGGAGTCAGGCAGCGTTTTACGGACCAGCAAGTACGATTCGTACCCACAGCACTCCGCACGGCTATATTTTTACGGGAGCCAAAAAATGCCGGAAAAGCTAAGTACGCCGCAATGCGCGAGGAAAAGGGGGCCCGGTACGCGCCGTACCCTCACCCCGTATGTACGTGCCGTACCCCCAGCCCCCCCACATGTACGCGCCATACCCCCACCCCCGTATGTACACGCCGTACCCCCAGCCCCCCGTATGTACGCGCCATACCCCCAGACCCCCCGCATGTACGCGCCGTACCCCCACCCCATATGTACGCGCCGTACCCCCAGCCCCCTGCATGTACGCGCCATACCCCCACCCCCCACACCCGTATGCATGTGCCGTACCCCCAGCCCCCCGTATGTATGTGCCGTACCCCCACCCCCATATGTACGTGCAGGAACCCCAGCCCCCCCGCATGTACGTGCCATACCCCCACCCCCGTATGTACATGCCATACCCCCAGCCCCCCGTATGTACGTGCCGTACCCCCAGCCCCCATATGTACGCGCCGTACCCCCACCCCCTTATGTACGCGCCATACCCCCACCCCCTTATGTACACGCCATACCCCCACCCCATATGTACGCGCCGCAGCCCCCCGTATGTACGCACCATACCCCCAGCCCCCCCCCGCATGTACGTGCCATACCCCCACCCCGTATGTACGCGCCGTACCCCAGCGCACAGTGCTGGGGGTACGGCGCGTACATACGGGGGTGGGGGTATGGCGCATACATACGGGGGCTGGGGGTACAGCGCGTACATACGGGGTGGGGGTACGGTGCGTACATACGGGGGTGGGGGTACGGCACGTACATGCGGGGGGTACGGTGCGTACAGGTGCGGGGCTGTGCTATGGTGTTGGGGTACAGTGCATACAGGTACGGGGCTGGGCTACGGTGTTGGGGTACGGTGCGTACAGGTGCGGGGCTGTGCTACGGTGTTGGGGTACGGTGCGGAGGGTGGTACGGTGCTGACATACGGGGGTATGGTGCTGACATGTGCGGGGTGAGGGGGGGCTGTACGACTCATATCCGGGCACAAGTTTACCCGTGTACATGTGTGCTACAGCGTTCGCTCCGTACGGGGCCTTTTACATGCGGTTGTGTATTCGGACGGGCGGTACGGATCGCCCGTAAAAATGTCCGGCTCCCTATCGGACACTTTTCCCGACGCTATTCGGACGTAAAAATGTACAGCTCCCTCTCGGACCATTTTCCATACGCAATTCGTATGTATTTTTCACGTACGAATCGTACTTCGCAGTTTGTATGGTACTTGTACGATTCGTACGTGAAAATATACGGATACGAGTCGTACGCAATTTTTTTTACCCGGATCAGAATCGGCACCTTGGTGTATATCTCCTCTTCAGTCTGCTGAAATAAAAACACTGTGATTCTGAAAATGCGCTCCTGTATTTTCCTTCCCCTGTCCTGGTGTGGAACAAACAGCCTCATCGTCCTTGCCATAGCATACCGACCAGCCATTGTAGAAGAGAAACCAAAGTTTCCACACCTTTTATAGTTTGCACTTATAGTTTGCACCTGATTACTATCTGCTCCTTCTCAATGCTAATTTCCCTATGCAAAATCATGATTTGCAACCAATTTGCGAGTTGCATAATATCCGTACATTCATCTCATAGGGCCTGATTTGGATGTCGGTTGGAGTTGCCTCCGACTGACATCTCCGCTAACGTGGAGCCGATCGACTTCAGGACCACAGTTCCGACACCGTAATTTGGATGCGACGCACATCGTGCAGTCGCAAACTTCCATTTCTCAACGGAAGCTTGTGTGGCAGGCCGAAACCACCTGCAGCACAAGCTCCCATTGAAAAAAGGAAGTTTATGCACACGCCTAGACAGTGAGGCAGGCACCTCATGGTGTCTGCCACATGGTGCAGGGATGTGAAGGGGAGCACCATAGCTGCCCACCAGTGCCACAGCTGGAGGGCCAGAGAGGAAGGGGGTCCTGCTATGGGTCCCCAAAGACACTTTCCAAAAGCAGTACCATGACGGAAAGGCCTACATGGCACTGCTGTCGGAAAGTGCCATCATATGCTCGATGGCGGAAACCCCTGTCGGATTAACAGGCCAATTTTAACTCCGACTGCCGTCTTTGTAATACGGCGGTTGGAGTTTAAACCTTACATGTCAGTCTGAAAGCCTCTGACCAATGGACGGAGTTATTCTGCCCGACATACAAATCAGGCCCATACTGCTATAGGCAAAACATAAGATGAAAACCACATATCTATCAAATTTAACATGTTGCTGAAATTTTTATTACATACTCTAAAATGTATAGCTTATTTTCAAATATTTTCATTTTTTACTTTTTTCACTTTTATTTTGTCTGAGAAGGTGTTCACCTTTTCGATTGCATTCATCTCACATTAATGGAAATAATTGTTTATAGGACAACAGTGCATGTTTTTTAATTTTTAAAAATGTAATCTATTATTTCCTGTAACAGTGGTGACAGCAGTGGTCCTCCGGACCACGGCACAAAGGTTGCAGATGCCTCAGATAGATATTTACTTTTGACATGAATTAAGGCAATTAGAACTAATCCCATAAAGTATTCTATTTTAACGCAGACATTTAATCTGTTCGCTGTTTTATATTTAGTGTACTTTTGCTTTTATTTTAACTCCCTTTTCTGTTAATTGTTCCTTGTGCTGCTTGTTATTTATACTTTTCCTGCTCTTTGAAATTTCACCTGCCCCTCCCCCCAAATCCTGACATAGCTCTGGAAGGGAAATTCGGTTTTGCAAACTGTGCCAAATTTAATTTTCACTCGCATCGAAAACAGCTACATTTTCGCTGCTTTAATTTTCGTTTCCAATGTTTTTATGCAATAATTTTTCAGAATGTAGAATATTTATAAGCTAAACCTGCAGCTGCTGACTGTGCACGCGAGATGTTGAAAAAAATCCAATTCTTTATACGTTTGACACTAGCAATAGAAAAGGGCCTCGGAAAAAGCATCAATAATTAAAGCAAAGATGAAGGAAATAGGCTGTCAACTAGATTCAAGTAAGGTTAGTGGGGACTGTTCTTGATGCACAATAATGCAAAGGGTGGCAAGTAATAAAAATACTAAATTTATATATAATTATATATATCTATATATATATATATATATATATATATATATATACTGAAAAAACCATAGGTTTCACCAACGTTATAGTTACGAATTAGCATTTAAAAAACCTTGCAAATTCAGTGAAAAAACCATAGGTTTCACACATGTTATAGTTAGCTGGACATTTTACTGATAAAAAACCATTGAAATTCCCCCGTTATAGTTAGTGCAGGCAACTATAACTCACGCGACCGCAATCCTCTGCTGATGCTAATACTGTATTTAGACACTTATTTGCCCATGTCTTCTTCCATTAAATTTTAGCTATACATATATTACAAATATTTTTTTTTCATAAAGACACATATGTCATCAGCAGAGGATTGCGGTCGCGTGAGTTATAGTTGACTCTTGCCTCTTACCGGACAGAAAGGCACTTGCTTGAGATTTCCGGATAATGAGGTGAGAAAGGGAGAAGGGAGAGGTAACAACCTCTCTTGGACAATGTCGGATTTCCAGCATGAAAATACATACTTGCTATTTTAAAGTAACATGCATGTGGGCACTTTATTTTCAAGAGACAAGATGCATATATATTCCATACCACTTAGCAAAGTCACTTTCTATGGTACAACGGTTTACAGTGTGTGGACATAACACTACACTATCTACTACCCTCAAAATGCACTACTGCTGACCTGAACATTTTTTGTGACACAGCCCATCAAGGCCAACTAAAGTATGACCAGGCACTCACACGACACGACACCATTTAGCACTATGAATGTGGTCCTTTACTATAGTAAGTAAATTGGTGACACCTTTTGTGTCGTATTGTGTTGAGCTCCCAGCAAAATGCAAGTAAATATGGACCCAAGTCTCACTTTCCTTCGAGCAGACTTCGCTTGTTACATGCTTTAGAAAATGCCACTGCAGAGAATGCCAGTCGCCGCGCGTAGCTGCACGCACCCAGGATTCGCTCCACTCCCCGTGACCCCCATTGACTGCATCGAGTGCCGCATGGATTAAATTAAGATTCTCGGCATCGAAAACCCGCCTCAACTCGCTGAGCAGGCATGATTACACTCCTCTTTTCAGCAACTTCCTCCTGATACCTGATTGAATAATTTTCGGCACTGACACCGCGCCTCCATTCATTGAGAAGGCTGGACCTAGTGTGTTACTTCAGCTATTGATTCACATTAAGACGTTCACTACCGCGACGAGCACGGTTTTTACTGACGACTACCCCGTCACTTTACCGCTCATATGCTCAAGTTCATATGCTCACATTTTGTCCTGATGATGAACTCAAATAACTGAGTTCGAAACGCCGTCGACCCTATGCAACTCGAACCTATTTTGTACTAATTTATTGAAAAAATGGTTCTCTATTGTTGCCAATGCGATGTTCCTTTTTAAAGAGTCCACCCTCACCTGCATGTCACGCTTTCTTGTCACTAAATATGTGAGCACTTGAATTCAATCTTTGTTTAATAAATAAGTGTCATACATTGACCTCTCCTGTCCCCTGTTTCTCTATATTAAGTATCACTCTCCAATATGAGTCCTTGAACCTATACTAAATCATCTCGCCCTCCAAAGGGTTTTTCATTTCACCGGACCTTCTCAGGCCATCCCGAACCATTGTTCTCTTCCACATTATATCACCCCAGGTTCGCATAAGGGGTACCCTTGTCCTTTAAAACACAACTGCAGAGAATGGAGCTCCTAAAAAAATGCTGAGTGCAATGGTGTCTTTTTCCACTAAACCTAGTCTCACGTCAGTTACTAGTGAGTTGGGCTACCTTTCTGGCTTATCCCTTCAACACACACTTCAGACCTCTCCAGAGTGGAATTGCCCCTGTTGCTTTGAAACTTATTTATCACAGCGTGTTAGTGGCATATTGTAATATTATAAGAGTTTCTCTCTACTCCCCCAAACCTAGTCTGCAAGAGGGAATTTCCTAAAGCAGCTTTCAGTATATATATGATGCACAATCTACATTAGTCATGTCCAAAATCCAGAGAATATACTTAACATTACATGTCTTTCCAATAACAGAGGCTCAGGTAAGAAAACTTGCCAGACAGTCTGTTTTCAGACTCAAAACACTAACAAGAATTCTCATTCTGTATTTCACCCCCCTTTTTCTAGGCTCTACAGTTTTTTCAAACCCAGGTGCCCTGAAACCTCACTGAGGCATATTTGGGCCAGTACAATTAGCCAGGTAAAAGTATGAATAAATAAATAAAATGTCTGTCAGAGAAATAGAACCATCATGTGTATGGAGGATGCCACAGTTATCCTTCTGCTTCTGCAAGTAAAAGAACGTCTGATATATTGCCTTCAACTGGTTGCAGAGTACGTCCCTATCTGACAATACATTATACTTCAAGGCTAATAGCTCCCAGAAATGGCTTACTGTGACAACCTGCACAGCAGACAATTCTTTAAGGAAAAGGACCCCTGTTGAGACGCATCCTTCAATGCATCAAAACTGTTACATAGGACTACTAGTCTACTGTGAAAAATAGCAATGTTTTCTATTTTTATACGATTCAGTGTTTCTGGACCCACTCTTCTATAGTTTATCTCTTTCTATTCTTGTCCCTCAGTGTGCTAGTACTGACTGTTGGCCCTCCAATGGACCTTTATTATTGCACTGAGGGATGGGGGAATCTGTGGTATCACTCTTCATTCACTCAAATTAACAGTGCAACCAATTTGGCTACACAATGAGAACCAGGTATTGGTAGCCAAGTTCAAGGGTGTTTATTATAAATTAGTTCAAATATATCACTCTTAAGGCCATACAATATAAGTACAATATTACAACATGGAGACTTAGTTTCCTAAACAAATTAAAGTGAACCAGAATTAAACAGACAAGGAGCTCAGTGGCTGGTAAATGTTAGGCCTATTCGAGCAAATGGCAACATAAGATATTAAATCAATGGTGCACATTTGATATACATGCACACATTCAAACATATACAAATACATTGTTTCCTCAGTACTTGTAGTTTGTGTCACATACACACACTGTAAATGATCAAATTATACAGTAGTAAGTATAAATGTGAACCATGTTTGAAAGTATGTACATGCAACATTAATGTTTAACCTTACAATGTAGCACACGTTAAACATAATGAATCCTTTAGCTGTAATGAACCATATGCATTTTGTTATTGCATGTCAATCACTTTATTAATCAACATCAAATGATTATTTCTAGATCATTTTTATTAGCACATCTCTATTTAGTGAAGACTGATTCCAAACAGGTTGAACATCAGAAGAAATTATTTTGACATTCATAAACACTTTATGTAAGAAACTATAACTTGTGCAGGAAAGACTCTCTCCAACAGCATTGTCAAATACAATGTGTGAATAAAACGTGGTGGCCTGTAAGAATCGTGCAAAGTGCATGTTCATTTTGTGTGTCAGATACAGATTCTGTGACGTGTAAAGAGTTGGCAACTTTACTCTGCACCAATTCCCCTCTGATGGCGAATCAACCAATCACATCAATCATCTTATCAGGTGTTAAAATCACAGGCTAGTTGTCTTCATCCTTTTTCTTCTGGAATCCTCCAGAATTTTCATTTTATCAGAGTTGACTCCATTTTCTTTTAGTTCTATGTCAGACTTTCTGCTCTTTCACCTGTGCACATCTGTACACCTTAAAAATCACGAGCAAAAGTACTCCACAAAGAGCAATTATCACTAAGGGAATTCGGGAATCAGTTCTAAGTATGTTTTGCCATTTTTTATGCAAACAATCACAAATTGCGAAACATAGAAAGTAATATCTATGATCCTGCCATAATTTCTTGTTGGTACCATAAGGCTCCAACCATTTCCCACTTTGTACAACCTGTGTTTCCTGCCAACCTTCACAACTACCATGTGATGTATGTGAGGGAACAGTAGTCATAATCCACCAGTACGTAAAACACACACTTTTACCTAAAAACCTCTTCACTTCTTAACATCTGCAGACTCTGGTCTGTGCTCTTAAATATATACTCATGGATGACGTATTGATTCAAGAGCTTCAACACCAAACTGCTTAGGTAACTATAACTATCAATCACATCAATCATTGTATCAGGTGTTCAAATCACAGGCTAGTTGTCTTCATCCTTTTTCTTTTGGAATCCTACAGAATTTTCATGTTATCAGAGTTGACTCCATCTATCTTCTAGTTCTATGTCTGATCATTTCCTCTTCACTCCCTTATTCACCTGTGCACATCTGCACACCTTAAAAATCATGAGCAAAAGTAATGCTGAAAGAGCAATTATCACTAACGGTCTTAAAATGTTTCCAACAATTCCACTACCCAAGTGTCCAAACCATCTGCTTATAGCAGAAAATCCCTTTCCTGTTTCTTCCTAAGCACCTGTTCCTCTCAACCCTTTGAAATCTTTCTTTAGGTCAGTAATTTTGCTAATAATTTTTTTTCAGGGCCTTCCTCCCATCTGGGATATAAGTATAACATTGTTGAACTTTAACATCCGGCAGACTCTGCCCTCCTTTGTGAGAAGGACATCTAAAGCAAGTTGGTTCTGCAAAACCATGGATCTAATACCAACCATCTCTGTGTCTATAGTTAAAAATCCTCCAGCTGTACTAGAAGTCAATTTGTCAACTACAGTAGAAAGTGTTCCAATGTAATTTGAGTATCACTCCCACAGTTGGAATCAAAGCACCAAAAATATCACCTACTATTTCACTAGCTCCTCTCTTTGTCCTTTTTTTTCCCCCTCGTTGAGTCATCAATTTGGTCCAAATCCTTTTCCTACAAATGTGGTAAACTCCGGGTAACACAGAATCTCCTCCATCTAAATATAATCCCCAATTTCTTTGAACTTCAAATGTGTGGTCACATTCACATGTTCCTTCAAAATGTGTGTCATGTGTGGATTTTCTAATGCATCGGCTCCCTTGATGTTGCCAATCTAAAGCTAATGCGAACATGTTTCCCACTATTCTATGTTCACTTTCTTCTTTTGCCTAGGGTGGAGCTATTGAATGATTTGCAGCTTTAGCTAAGAGATCTCTTCTATCCTCTACTGAATCAATGACTTTCTTTTCTACACTTGTAAAAGCCCAGGTTAAGTTGTGTCGGTATGCATAAGCAGTGTCCAGGGTCATAATGGGTTGGGAAAAATGCCCCATTATCTCAACATTTTCAGCATCTTGCTATCTATTCAAGTAATTTAGTACAGGAACTTCTGAAATAACTAATTCTTGATTAGAGTAATAATATTGGAAATGACCTTTTAGCAGAAAACTACAAGTAACTCTATATGTCAAGAGGAGGTGGTGGTTGGTGATTCCCTAAGTAACTGATGCAGGTAATTGCATACATATATAGCAATCCCGACCATCCATAGTGCCGACATATTCATATAGCAGCTTTTTATACACATTCAATGAGTGATCTCCTCTGCAAACATCTAGGTGTAAGTTTTCATCATCTAATACAAGTAAACTATTACTAGTAGGAAGGGTATTTTGAGGTGTGTGGGTAGTCTTAAGCTCTTCATCATGTAAGTGGTGTAATAGATTTAGAAATATAAGGCAACTAACACTATTGTTGCAATAGCCAAAACTCCTACACATACACTTTTGTGTCTGAGGACATTTTGTGTTAGGCTCAATAAGTTCTCTAGTGGCAGCAAAGTACAGTTCAAAGCTTCTTTTCAAAGTTCTTTAAAGCACAGTTTCTAGTCAATGCGTAGTTCAAATTCACTCATGATCACTACCAGAACAAGTTGAGTAAGTCTGTCTAGTGGCAAGGCAATTTAAAATCTCAGTTCAGCCACAAAGTTAAGTTCATGGAGCTTCAGGTGGATGTAAATTGTTATAGCAAAAGGTGTGAAATGCTCTCCCCCAGTCTTTGGCTGCCAAGTAAGTCCATTCAGGTGAGAAATACCCTCGGCAGGATACTCGTTCTCTCTGATCTCATCACTGCTGGCCCTTCTTCCTCACTGTCACTCTGGCCAAATTTGTCAGCACCCTCTGGGATGGTACAGGGCACCTGCACTTCAGTCAGACAGTATCTACCTCTCTCCTGTCTTCTGGGCCATCTGTCTGTGGGTACATCTTGTGTTACTATTGTACTAGGCCCTATGCCAGTGTCTGAACCTTGTATAGCCAACCCTACTGGATGGAACCCTTCTGTACTGCCAACAGTTCACTCTCTCATCCTCCTCCTCAAGTCAGACAAGTTCTGTTCCAGCTGTTTGGTGACACAGCAGCTTGAGGAACCCGCTCCCTCTGTCTCACACTGTCACATCAGGAACTGGTGCTGCTATATCATCAAGGGGACACAGGACTCTGCAAGTATGGGCAGCATGTACCCAATTCAGTGGACCTCCACACTTTACAGCAGTTGTGGTTACCAGAATCACCTGATACAGACCACGCCACGGAGGCTCATAGCACTACTTGCGAACATTCATCTTCACCGTAACCCAGTCGCAGGAACTGAGGTCATAGCACTGCTCATGATGAGGCAGGGCAGTTACTTCTCCATCCTGGTGAGACACAGAATGCACCAAATCAGCCAATCCTTTACAGGAATCAGAATCATGTCACCTGTCATGTTCACAAGTACATTCGCTGGCCCTTCCCATGATGATTTCAAGGGGTTACAAATCCTGTCCTCCTGTTTGGAGTACTCCGCAGACTCCTCAACGCAAGAGGCAATGCATCAGACAACTTCAGGTATGTTGAAGCACACACTTTAGCTAATCTGGATTTCAAAGTGTCATTGACTAGCTCCACAATCCTGGAAGCCTCTGGACTGTAACTGCAATGTGGTCTTTGCTCAACTTGAAATGCTGCAAATAACATCTTCAGATCCTCATTTTTAAATGAGTTCCTCGGTCTAACTCTAGAGAAGTCGGGAAAATGAAACGAAGTGTGCTTTCTCTCAATAATAGCTTCGCTAATTTGAGACTGTCATTTCTCTTAGCTGGTAAGATTCCAAACACCGTGAAAAGATGCACACTATCTCTAAGACATATCTCAATCCATTACAAATAGGTATCTCTAGAAAATCCATTTGCATTCTGCTGAACGGAACTCCTGATTGCCCTATGTGACTAATTTGTACTGGTGTTTTCTTGCCTGCATTCTGTTGTCGACACACGACAAATCTGTGACACAAACCTTCAACCATCAACCTGAATCTCTGGTTAAACCAGGTTTGCCTAAAGAGGCACACCATGGGATATCTCCCTACATCAGCCATCGGTGGTACCAAACTATCTGGTAACACTGGTCTCTCATCAGATGAAACCCAATCTTTTGACACAGCCTGCTCTGATCCAACCTTGCTGTTCTACCTCTGGCACTTCTTCTTACAATCTCTGTATCCCAAGTATCAACAGGTGACAACCACAGATTGCAATTTGTGACATCTGAACTTTCATTGATGTATGCCCCATTAAAGGTGCAAGAATTGAATGCTCAATACAGGGCAGTTTCATCAGCATATCTGTTGCCCACTGTCATATAATCCGTGCCTTGCCCATGGACGACACACTTTACCACTGTAATTTGGTCGGACAATTGTAGGGACTGGAGAAGGTTTCGGACACTCTCTCCATTGCAGATTGCTGATCACAAAGAGGTCATAAATGCGTTTTGGGATCACCACTGGCAAAAGTCATGAACGACACCAAAGCCGTACTGACTGTCAGTGAAAATGATCACTCTCAGGTGGTCGGAAGCACAGCATGCTCTAGTAAGAGTAATCAATTCAGCCATTTTTGCTGAAAAGACTCCTTGAAGACACAAGGCTTTGACCATGCCTGAGACAGTACAAACAGAATAGGCAGCTTTCAAATTTCCATCTTGGTCTCCCAAAAAGGAGCCATCAACAAACAGCACATGATCTCATTCGGGTAGTAGCACATCTTGTATGTAGAGTCTACGCTTTGTGCATAGTTCATGATCATCGAGGCAGTCAAGTTTGGCTACATCACTCACGATCTTATTTCCAGGGAGGGGTAACAGCGTAGCAGGATTTAGAATAGTACACTTCCTATGGGTGAAATTCTGTGCACCCAGAATGATTTGCTTGTACTTGGTAATCCGGCTATTGGTGTGGTGCTGTGTCCAGGTACGGGTTAGCAACTCCTCATCGGAGTGGGGTACAGAGAGGGCCATATTCACAAGGAGCTATCATCAAATTAACGGCACTTTATCGCAACCAAGGGTGTGATAAATTTACCACCCCATTCACAAGCTGGTGCTAACAGCCATTATCACCAGTTTACATGCAATAGCAGCCGCAAAAAACATTGCCACAGAGGACTCCCGCAAATATCGCTAATAAAATGCAGAGTAGGCATTCCCGTGCTAAAAGCTGCGACTACACCACTCCTCAACATTCACAATGACCAGACAGATCTGCGATAAGAACAGAAATCCGGCGATAAGGCGCGTTAGCACCAGGAAATCTGCACCTGCTCTGACCTGATGTTAAGTCGGACGGCAGCCAGCACCACAAAAGGGAACCCAGCCCAGGGCCACATCGGAAGGTCAACAGATGCCATGGAGCCACTCATCATGCGGCCCGGACACCCAAGAGGGCCACAACAACCACCGACACCATACCCAGGCCCGCAACACCCCCCCCCCGTGACAACCCCCAACACGGACTAAGAAACTGCACACCAACACCACGAATCCCAATACAAACATTTTGCCTGATGTCGCAGAAGCAGGAAAATCAACAGACCTGCGTGGCCAGAAGATGGAGACACAGTCAAACAGCAATTCAATCAAGCAACACAAAACACCATACAAACAAAAGCCGAGACAACCCTTAGGATGAGTCCTAGTGGCCCCTCACTGGAAGATCCGTAGCACACAGCCTGGAAGACCAAACCCAAGAGAAGAAGGTGTGTCATAAGCCAACCAAATAAAAGAGAGGGAGAGAGCGAGGGAGAGAGACGGAGTGAGATTGCACAAGCAGCGCAAGGCCTCTCGGCCACCTGGTTCCACATGCCAACATACATGTGTGTGTGTATCGCCATCCGTACACCATGAGCCCAAGGCCGTGTCCCAATCCGAGCGCCAAAGCTACATCACATTCCGAAAACGCAAGTAGTAGTCGGACAAACATCAGAGATGAAAGCTCCATTGTTACAATGCAGAAGGCGGCAGGACACCTGCATCTCTGACCTTGGACCAGAACGCACCTGGAACACCCTGAGAGATTCCACGGCAGACGGGGACGACTCCCACACCACGCATTCCGCAAATGAACTATCCGATTCATCCACACCCCACACACAGAAGCCCCTGCCTGTGGTACCCCAGCATGGGATGTCATTGACACACACAGAAACAGAAAGCCACTCTCCCCAACGTTGCACACACATTCGAATCATTATTAGAGCTGTGGTATATCCTCCACACAACTGTCGCAGTTCAGAAGAGAGTCGGTTCCACGAGATGCACCAACGCAATGGCAGGCCACACTGGGCACATGCACAACCCCCGTCACGTGGAAAAGTACCGTGCATGTATGCTGCATTTACTGGGCGCACTGCCACCGGCAGTGCTGCGGATCAGTTAACGGCTCAGCTTCCACCTTGCCTACATCACATGCGTTCAGCCCTGGTTCCACTGCCGAATATGCACATTCAAGTGTCCCATGGATGTCTGCCTATCCAACACAACTGTTGATGAATTGGATTATGACCTGTGTCTGCGCCCCCTGTTGGATCACGATCAGGAGCGTAACCGAGACAGCCGTGCATGGGATGCCCTGACATACTGCGTATGTATTGATAGATGTGCTTGGAAGATTGCACAATTCCTCGTGTGCACTGACCACATTGAGGCGCTTCCCTATTGGGCTGTGTTGCGGATCGGTGAAACGGCGTGGGCTGAGCACACCTGCCCGGACCACGTAATGGATTGGCTCACCCTGGTGTTCCTTGAGCACGGCAACAACGTACTATTGGAACACATTGCACATGATGCTGCACGGGCATACATGGACGAGTAACTACGTTCCCACAGCCACATCTGATTGGCACCCACAGCACATGTCCCAACAACCTGTTGCATCATGGGGAATGCCCACAAATCCCACCACAACTGAGAACACGTCTGCCTTCGTCCGGGCTCTGGATGCATGTGCGTGAAACAACACATGTATACACACACATGTGCGAGGTGATGCCGGATCATGCCCGGTGCAACACAGCGTCGTTTGGCAACATTGCCAATTCGGGCACACTGCTGGGGGAGAGCACACACATGGCAATGTAGCACGACATGTGTACCTGTCGGACCCTCATACCTGATCACCGTCAGCAGAGTAGACAATCCGCACACTCCGGAGGCAGTGCACTATGCAGATCCCATGGGCAGTGAGTCGTGCCCCCTCACACTTGGCAATGGGCAGACGCAAAAAAAACATGACTCATCCAGCAAGGCATGGTGGGCTGAGAGCGTTGCCATCCGTGATGAATGTGGCCCATTTTGGCCCCACATATCATGAACCTCGAAATGTACCCATGCTGCGTGTAAGTGCCTTAAGCATGTCCCTGACTGTTGTGGCCGTTGCCTCGTCCGTACTGACCCGCACATGTCAATAAAGTCTATGCAACTCCACTGGTGTCTAACTGTGAGGTGTGCTTTTTGGATTCTCCACTCGTGTGCCACAATGAGCATTGTCCCTACACAGGTAGGAACTGACTGATGCATGTGCAATGGGGGGAATCCCTTTGGCAAGCTCGACCTCTGTGAGCCAGACAGTGTTATTGGATAGGTGCTGGACAACATGTGCACTTACGTGACTACAGCAATGTGAGTATCGTGTCCAACCTCTGACCTTGTGGAGCAATGTCATATATCACAACAGAATGTGTCCACACAGATGTGTATGAGTAGGTATGCGACGTGAACCTCTGGTGTCACTTGTGGTGTAGGACACCACTCCTGGCCTGCTTTCGTTTGGGTCAGTCCTACACACAGCCCTATTTAATACATGGACGTGTGCCTACGTTTGGAGTTGTGAGATTGTTGTTGATGTGCAATGGGGACACAGCTAGTACTCACCTTCACAGTCATCCAATTGGCCAAGTGTCTCAGGGATACACATGCGCATAGATGTCAGTTACCAGGGTGTACCTTCATGTGCAATCATTGTGCCTACATTCAGCCATACTTCCATACGTGAGTGAACATAGTGATGACACATCTGTGTGATTCAGAATGTTTTATTTACAGATGCAGGAACTGGGGCTGTACATGGCCATCCAAGCCCACATCACATGGAAGCCCCGTGGTGGGTCAACCAGAGTCCTTTTGAGATTGCAGAGTGATTAGGAAAAGGGAATGTGCAGTCCGCAGCAGGATTGCTGTGTAATTGTCCAGTGGTGACGAAATGGCAGTCCGTGTCAGGGCCCGGGTGAATGTCGCTGAGTGTTCCGGGTGTCAGTTGGAGGTATTTCCCAGGGAATGATGCATAGGTCATGACCAGGCAGGGACAGGCCATATGGCGGTAATGGATGCTACTGCCTCCTTCCTTACACAGTAGTTCACATTCCCTACTCACTCCCCTGATACAGGTTCTGTGTCCGGTGTGTCTGGTGTGTCCGGTGTGTGTGGCGGGGTGATGGCTGCATCACTGTGTGCCACGGACACATCAGACTGCAAAGATAATGGGGCAGAATCACTGTCTGAAGCTGCACGGGCATACATGGACGAGTAACTACGTTCCCACAGCCACATCTGATTGGCACCCACAGCACATGTCCCAACAACCTGTTGCATCATGGGAAATGCCCACAAATCCTACCACAACTGAGAACACGTCTGCCTTCGTCCGGGCTCTGGATGCATGTGCGTGAGACAACGCATGTATACACACACATGTGCGAGGTGATGCAGGATCATGCCCGGTGCAACACAGCGTCGTTTGGTAACATTGCCAATTCGTGCACACTGCTGGGGGAGAGCACACACATGGCAATGTAGCACGACATGTGTACCTGTCGGACCCTCATACCTGATCACTGTCAGCAGAGTAGACAATCCGCACACTCCGGAGGCAGTGCACTATGCAGATCCCATGGGCAGTGAGTCATGCCCCCTCACACTTGGCAATGGGCAGACGCAAAAAAAACATGACTCATCCAGCAAGGCACGGTGGCCTGAGAGCGTTGCCATCCGTGATGAATGTGGCCCATTTTGGCCCCACATATCATGAACCTCGAAATGTACCCATGCTGCGTGTAAGTGCCTTAAGCATGTCCCTGACTGTTGTGGCCGTTGCCTCGTCCGTACTGACACGCACATGTCAATAAAGTCTATGCAACTCCACTGGTGTCTAACTGTGAGGTGTGCTTTTTGGATTCTCCACTCGTGTGCCACAATGAGCATCATCCCTACACAGGTAGGAACTGACTGATGCATGTGCAATGGGGGGATTCCCTTTGGCAAGCTCGACCTCTGTGAGCCAGACAGTGTTATTGGATAGGTGCTGGACAACATGTGCACTTACGTGACTACAGCAATGTGAGTATGGTGTCCAACCTCTGACCTTGTGGAGCAATGTCATATATCACAACAGAATGTGTCCACACAGATGTGTATGAGTAGGTATGCGACGTGAACCTCTGGTGTCACTTGTGGTGTAGGACACCACTCCAGGCCTGCTTTCGTTTGGGTCAGTCCTACACACAGCCCTATTTAATACATGGACGTGTGCCTACGTTTGGAGTTGTGAGATTGTTATTTTTGGACTTCAGCTTAGAATTAGTGATATACTGCTGCACCACCAGGGATTCCTCTCCAGAGATACTCTCCTGTGTTGACTCAAAATCACTCTCCAGAGATGACTCCGAGTCATCATTCAATGAAAAAAAACGATCAGCATCTGGAGAGAGCAATGGCACACATGCCTGAAGAGTATTAACCTGCTGATTATCTTTCTCGCTGAGTGTGTAATTCAAATCACCAAGATTGAGAGCAGGGGACCCAGAATTGCCAGAAGACTGTGCCGAAGCCATAAGGTCATCTTGAACTGTTTCAGAAAGCAGATCCGTAGCCCTGGCCGCGCCTTTTATGCAGCAATCATCTGTTACTATCTTCTGACAGCCATTTCGAACCTTATTAAGCTCCTCCCCATCACTGCTGTTTTTGCTGCTATTGTAGCTATTTATATCATGGGGTTTTAGCACAGGATTCTCCCCCTCTATCACCCCCACTGTAGGAGTTCCAGAGGAGCCGTCCAATATCGTATCCACGTGTTGCTGTATAATATATTGCTGTATGATGCTAGTGTCCTGGTCTGTAGACTCAGCCTGTTGATGCAGAGGTAGACTACATTTCCCAGAATCCACTGGTTGAGTAATCGATGCACCCGAGTTATCATTTAGCGAGGCTGCATCAAGCTTAAGGGAGATTACTTCTGACTGCGGGAATATATCAAGAGAACAGATAAGTGTTTTTGCATTGCCCTCAGGGAGTGCCTTCGTCAAATTCCCCCCGCTGAATGCCTCGATGACTGATGGCTGCCTGAGAGCACCGTCATTAGCTTTTCCAGCCCGCAGTCTTGTCCCACCCGCTACTCCGGTGGTCCCAGCACCAGCATCAGCCGCTCTGCTCCCCTCACCTTTCTTCTTGGGACCGCCATGCCGTGTCCGTCCCTGACTTGAGCCTGTCTCTGAAACCAAGCCCTGGAGCCGTTCCCTCCTCAGCTCCCTCTGGTCTCCAGATCCGGCAGCCTCCTGCGTCTTAGTTATTTTCGGAGCCATCCCCAGCTCCCAGCGCGAAATAATGTTCTGCAGCAACCGAGAGAGGTATCCAGATCCGCTAGCTCTTCCGCATCGAGCCGGGTGAGCGTGAAGGTAGGGAGGTAGAGACTTCAGTAATCTTGACCGCTCAAGCTGCAATTTTTCTTTAAGGTGAAATCCGGCGGGGAAGAGTGTAGAAATCGAAGAGATAAGAGTTTGTAACATAGCTCTTAGGGTTATTTTTTAGCGTAATGAATCATTAAGAGGGGAGAGAGGTCGGCGCCTCCCTCAGAGGTGGTCAGTCATCGGCCATCTTGCCTCAACACATATATCAAGCGTCGGAACAGGGGAAAAGGCCAGTCTTCGGATTCAACCAGCAGACGACTTGAGTGGGATTACTCTGCCTCAACCCTCACAGCTTGCTCAGGTAGCGGGCCAGGGGTTGGCAGTGGGATAGAAGGTGCCAACAAGTCAGGTAGCGTGCCCTCTCCACCAACGTTGGAGCTGCTGTACGCAACACTAAAGCAAATGCAGACCGAAGCCCGGCAGGAGAGCAAGAGATCTCAGCTTGCCACCAAAAAGCTACAAGGGGCGATTCGCAAAACAAATAAATTGTGTTCTGACATGTCTGAGCGGTTAACTCAGGTTGAAGCAAGGACTGTTGCCGTAGAGGAAGATGTAGAGAAATTACTTGTGGGTAAAGGTGCTCAGGAAAAGCGTTCACAGGATGTAGTCTGGAAACTCGAGGATTTTGAAAATCGTCAGCGCCAGAATAATATCCGACTTCTTGGCTTGGAGGAAAAAGTGGAGGGGG
The DNA here is from genome assembly GCF_964204655.1 of Triturus cristatus. Lineage (NCBI taxonomy): Eukaryota > Metazoa > Chordata > Amphibia > Caudata > Salamandridae > Triturus > Triturus cristatus. The sequence continues at coordinate 389,988,181 of NC_140585.1, read as the reverse complement.
AGAATACGTTGAGTTTTGTGGTGAAACTAATGAAGGCAGCTTTCCCCGATTTGGATCACTGGAACTGGGAGATGGAGGTGCAGAGGGCACACCGTTTCCCAATGTTTAGGAAACATCAGCCTAATAATCAAAGAGAACATCCTAGAGCGATCCTTATTTTTATTGGAAACTTTTTGCTGAGACAGGCAATTTTGGACCGTGCTAGACCTGATTCTAAGATAACAGTGGAGGGGCATACATTCTTTGCTCGGCCGGATTTTTGCCACACCACGGTTGAGCGGAGGTGGAGGATGCGCCAGCTGATATCTGCATTTAAAGAGGCAGAATGTGATGCCTTTCTGCTGTTTCCCGCAAGACTTAAGGTTATCCATAAGGGTCGGGCGAGAGTCTTTTTTCAGAGATTAAAGTCCAAGAGTTTCTCAATGATTTGATTGAATCACGTGGGCCGAGAGTATTGTCCGGCACGGGGGAAAGTAATAAGGGCAATAAGGATGATCAAAGAAAAGTGTGATGTGATTCTTTAAGTGTTCATTATACGCTGAGATTTTTCTTCTGTATGGTTGGATTTGGATCTATTTGGTATTGATGTACACTATTGTTGGGGTTTATAATGGTCTTGTTCTTGGGAGGAGGGGGTCGGGCGCTTCCTTTATGTAAGACGTCTCGGCCATATTTAGGTCTGTGCGACCTAATTGCCTGTAAGGGAGGTAAGGGGGGGGCGCGGGGTGGGAGGGCTGGGGGTCAGGTTGTAGAGGGTGGGGGGGGATCACTGCAGGTTAAGGTGTTTCATTCTGTCAGGCAAATAAAGAGGAAATTAAAGAAGCAGAAGAGCAGTGTTAGTTGTGTGTTGGATAGGATAATTGGCAAGGTTTGGAAAATAAAATTGAGTACAGGTGGCAAGGTAAGGTCTGTCGGACTAGCAGCCAGTGGGGTCTATTGTGTAAATGCAAAGAGAGAAAATTTCAAATCTAAGACATGAATCTTCGGATTTTGACAATTAATATCTGTGGGCTAAATGACCAGAGAAAGAGGAATAAGGTAGCGATTTGGTTGAAATCTTTGCAAATAGATGTAGTATGTATTCAAGAAACCCATATAGAGGGTAATAGAGCTTACTTGTTGGAGCACCTTGGTTTTAGATTGATTGCATATACCACACAAGGAGCTCGAACTCGCGGGGTGGCAATCCTCATTCGGAGAAGCGATATAAGAGTTCTTCGTAAATCAGTTGATCAATGGGGTCGATGGGTAATAATTGAGTGTCTGGTTAATAACTCTAAATTTACAATTTGCTCACTGTATGGCTCAATTGGTGATGATCCGGAATTGTTAGAGTATCTAGATGGAGGATTGGCATCATGGGCTGCCCCAGTTGTCTTATGTGGAGATTTTAATATTAACGGCTTAGGGGTACAATGGGATAGTCAAGAGAATAATTATTTAGGAAGGAAAAAAAAATCTAGCACTGCCCTATATAATCTAGTTCACAACAATGGTTTGATAGATGTCTGGGCTCATTTAAAACCTACTGATTTAGGTGGTACTTTTTTTTCAGCTCCACATAAAATTATCTCTCGTTTGGATTATTTTTTTGTGTCTAATCAACCTTTTGGTAATTTGTGTATCGAGAAGCACCCGCGTATCTTATCAGACCCCAATCCCTTAGTTTTGACAATTAATATTAGTCTGTTGGAAAAAAAGAACATTGGCTGGACCTTTGAAAGGAGGTTATTATATGATCCAGACTATATTCTCAGCATGAAGAGGTGGATTAAAGAATTTTGGGAGTTTAATCAAGGGAGCACACGGGTTGGAGTTGTTTGGGATGCCTTTAAGGCAGGGGTTAGAGGGGAAACATTAAGTTTCAGCTTACGGCGACGAAAGCTGGAAAGGCTAAGAGAAAGAGAGATAAGGGAGGAATTAAATCATCTTGAGGGAATCTTAGCTACAGCTATTAGCACCGGTGAAGGAGTAGATACTTTCACAGCTGGCTATTAAAAAGGCCGAGATAGGCGAACAATTGGCTAAAAAGGCAGCAGAAATATTTTTGTCTAAAAAACAGCATTGCCATGAATTTAGTGAGAGAATAGGCCATACGCTGGCAGTAAGGGCTAGGCAGAAAACCTCAGCCGGGACGATCTCTAAAATCTATGATATTAGCAGAAAGGTTATTACTGATACAGAAGGTATTCAGGAAGTTTTTAGATTATTCTACCAGCAATTATACACCGGGGGACCTGCCGCTAGACCTGGTGGTATTCGTGAATATTTAGATAATATACCCAGTCAGAAGGTTGATCCTATAGATAGGGAGGAACTTGAGAGGGTTTTCTCAGAGGAAGAAGTAAGGGGTGCTCTACAAGAATTATCGTCCGGTAAGGCTGTCGGCCCAGATCAGATTCCGCTGGAATTTTATAAAAAAAAATTTGATTCACTAGGACAGGATTTGGTGGTGGTTATGTTATCGGCACAAAGGGGGGACTCTATTCCCGAGTCTTGGGCGGGGGCTGATGTTGTTATATTCTTGAAAAAGGATAAACCAGATAAGGACCCAGGCTCCTATCGTCCCATCACTCTAATGAACAGTGATGTTAAAATATATTCAAAAATCTTGGCTAATAGATTAAATGGAATCTTGGGGAAAAATATCCATCTGTGTCAACATGGATTTATTATGGGCCGGGGAACCACACAACATATAAGGCGATTGATCACCCTTTTTGATGTAACGGAGATCTCAGTGGACCCTATGTCAGTGCTACTACTAGATGCTGAAAAGGCATTTGATAGGGTCTCCTGGGATTTTCTTTGGGAGGCCATGAGATGGTTCGGATTGGGAGAAGGATTTATTAAATCCGTACAGGCATTATATCTGGCCCCAACAGCTCATTTGAAGATTAATGGTAATTATACATCTCCATTTTATATACAGAGGGGGACCAGGCAGGGCTGTCCCTCGTCTCCATTGCTGTTTGCCATATATATTGATCCCCTGTTACGATTATTTGAGGGCAATAGCGGAATTCGTCCAGTCACATGCCAGGGGATTGAAACTAAAGGGCTTGCATACGCTGACGATGTGGCTATTGTAACAGCGGACCCGCAATCGGCTTTGGAAAGGGTTGAGTCAATCTCTAGTGAGTTTGGTATTTATACAGGATACGCACTAAATAAAACTAAGACTCAAGTTATCAAGAATCGTTTTATTAATTTTGAAGACACTCGGGTTGTCGACTCGGCAGTATATTTGGGGATACGGGTCACCTCAGATCTTGGGAAATTGGTGGCTGCTAATATGGAGCCAGTAATCAATAAAGCGAGGTTGGATCTTCACAGATTAAATAACCTCCATCTCTCCCTTGTGGGTCGGTGTAACCTTATTAAGATGCTGTTCTTACCAAAAGTATTGTATCTTTTTAGGTCAATTCCTTTAGAATTTCAAAAATCCTGGGTTGTTATGCTAGAAGGCTTAGTTAATAGGTTTATTTGGGCTCATGGGAAAACTAGGCGGGCTCTTCGGTTTATGTGTTTATCTCGGGAGAAAGGAGGGTTTTCGGTCCCGGATTTTCGTAACTACTATTGGGCAGCTGCTCTGCAATATATGAGGATATTGGTTGGGCCATGCTCTGGGGAAATGGAAAGGGAAAATGATCTCCCGGATGTTTATAGATTATTATTGGGCCAAAATGCTGAATATTGTATTTTTAAATTTACAGAACCCAGTTACTACAAACGTACAAAATTTAAGACGCTGATCGCTGCTTTCAAGATTTGGGGGGGGCTAAAGAAAAAGATTGGATTAGGGAGGCTTAATTTCTACACAGTTTTGTTTAAAAATCCAATGCTTCCCGAGGTATTTTCGGATGAAGTTATGGCTGTATGGGCTAGCAAGGGTATATGCCAAGCCGGGGATATAATAGAAGAGCAAGGTTTTCGACAATTCAAAGATATACAGAAGGACTTTGGGTTGGAAAGCTGTAATTTTTTTAAGTATCTACAACTTCGTAGTTTTTTCTGTAAGAAAATTGGTGGGGCATGGGGGTTCGCTAGCAATAGCATAATTGATATCATGAAAAAAGATGCTAAGGGAACGATTAAGTTAATCTATGCAGAATTGACGAATTTGAAACAAGATGATTTACTTAAACATGAGGGTAAGTGGGCTGAGCATGTTGGGGCCGCCCCCGGAACCGTTTTGAAATCTTTAAAGTTGGGTCAGTCTGTTCTATTTTTGGCTGGGCTTCAAGCACAACATTTTAAAACGGTTTTCTCTCTATATTATACCCCGGCCAAAATAGCACAATGGGGCGGCTATACAGGGATTGTATGCCCACGATGTGGGGGATTGGAAGCGGATTTGGTGCATATGTTTGCCGCCTGTCCGCGGCTCCAGGCATTGTTAGACTCAATTATGGAATACTTAGATCGTACACTTGGGGTAAAAATAACATTAACCATTCTGTTAGGAGTAAGTTCTTTAAATCAAGAAAAAACTGCTTATCAATTTATTTTTGTTGCTATGGCGGTCTTAAGGATAATCATTGCCTCTGCCTGGTTAGATCCCCTCCCTCCTACATTTCGACAATGGCTAGCTCGCTTACTTTCCATATATACAATAGAAAGTGCAATCTATGAAAGGAAGGGAATAAAAGCGAAATTACTGGGCAAAAGCATTTGGGCACCTTTAATAGAATGGAAGGAATCAATATAATTTATGTATTTTGTTTAGCAAGATAATGATGGTTGATAACAAGGGTGAACTAGGCTTTTCCTCATAGCCTTATAGGAATGTTTTATGTTTCGCTATTATATCTTTTTGCTCCCCGTTCCTTCTCCTTTCTTCTTTTTGTTATATGTACATCTTTTTTGGTTTTTTAAAATGTTAACTGCTTTATGAGACATAATATTTTTTGTGGATATGTGTTTGCTGTATGATATTATGTACCTGCACTGATCTCCCATGGTTAATGGGGGACTAAAATCTTAATAAAGATATTAACAAGAATGGAGTTGTGAGATTGTTGTTGATGTGCAATGGGGACACAGCTAGTACTCACCTTCACAGTCATCCAATTGGCCAAGTGTCTCAGGGATACACATGCGCATAGATGTCAGTTACCAGGGTGTACCTTCATGTGCAATCATTGTGCCTACATTCAGCCATACTTCCATACGTGAGTGAACATAGTGATGACACATCTGTGTGATTCAGAATGTTTTATTTACAGATGCAGGAACTGGGGCTGTACATGGCCATCCAAGCCCACATCACATGGAAGCCCCGTGGTGGGTCAACCAGAGTCATTTTGGGATTGCAGAGTGATTAGGAAAAGGGAATGTGCAGTCCGCAGCAGGATTGCTGTGTAATTGTCCAGTGGTGACAAAATGGCAGTCCGTGTCGGGGCCCGGGTGAGTGTCGCTGAGTGTTCCGGTTGTCAGTTGGAGGTATTTCCCAGGGAATGATGCATAGGTCATGACAGGCAGGGACAGGCCATATGGCGGTAATGGATGCTACTGCCTCCTTCCTTACACAGTAGTTCACATTCCCTACTTACTCCCCTGATACAGGTTCTGTGTCCGGCGTGTCTGGTGTGTCCGGTGTGTGTGGCGGGGTGATGGCTGCATCACTGTGTGCCACGGACACATCAGACTGCGAAGATAATGTGGCAGAATCACTGTGTGCCACGGACACATCAGGAATCGGAGCCGTGTGTGTTGATGTACCCGCTGCAGTCATCTGGGAAAGGCTCAGTGGCAGCAATGGCAAGATGCAGTACTGCAGGGCATTGAAGTTCCCAGCTACTACTTGCTGGTGTCCAGCCATGGCAGACATCCTTCCAGCATGCATCTGCTCCATGAGCTCCATTGACCTCTGCAGCTGTGCCAACTCTGTGCTGTCATCGCTGGTGCCTGTATGACCAGACAGTTCTTGTAATCGATTCATGGTACCAACGAGGTCAGCCAAGGTCTGTGGGGGAGCATGGTGCGTACAGGGGCAGTCCAATAGGGACTGTATGTGGTCCCTGATGGGACTCAGACACCCCCGTATGGCATCGAGTTTGGCTGCCACGAGCTCGAAACCTACCCGCAGCTGATCAGCCAACTCAACCTGGCAACCCAACACATGCCGTTGGATTTCCATGTATTTGTTGGGAGCGTCCTGGGAGACAGTCGTGGTGGTGTGTGTTTCCTGCTGTGTGGTCTGTGCAGGTGGTGGGGTCACATCGAGGCAGATGGCCTTCCCTGCTCCTGGGGGTGGGGTGCTGAGGCTGTCCATTATCCGTTGGAGGGTGTCTTGACATATGTGCAGGTTGTCCTCTTCATCATCAATGATGGGAGGTGTGGTGTGCTCTGCAGGAGGTGTTATCTGTCCCTCAGCAAAGTAAAGGGGGGATGCAGGTGAACAGAGTTTCATATGTATGTTGCAGATTTTCAGATGTTTACATTCAGACTGCATGCCAATGTACATTATGAATGTTTTGGGGGAGTTGGCTATTTGATGGCAGTCAGTGTGTTTTTCGACTACATGACAGATGTGTGGTAGTACCCGTACATTGTTATCACACAGTGGCAGGCAATGCCAAATGTGAGTGGCCAGTCACTACACACAAGCATAACCTGAGCTCTGTCCTGTGGTGCTGGTGTTGCACTTTGTGCCACATTGGCATCATTACTGATGTTCTGTGATTGCTATGTGTGTGTGTGCTGCAGTGCGGTGGAGTTGCCCCTTCAGCTCCTATTACGTGTAGCCTTCTCCCTTTGAGGAGAGGTGCCTTTGAATTGTGTACTTTTTGGGACCTGATTTGCTTTTTACTTGGGTCATATGTGCTCTCGGACAGACTTTGTGGCCTGGTGCATTGTTCGTCTGCTGCGTGTTTCGTAGGGCATGGGTTGTGGGTGCATGTGGACATGTCAGAGTGTGACCTGCTCCTTTACGGATGTGAGAAGCACTGGGCTACCTCCATGTCGATTCGTGGGCCATGTCATTTGTTTTGGCAGCTGCCATGCTGTCGGACATGCAGTGTGACTTGTATAGTCAGTGTGGGTCACAGAGCCGCTTCTTTGCTGGATTCATCACATTTGCATGGGCCGGGTGTGATATTGGTGATGGGGGGGCCTCTGTGCACACTGTGGATGGGGGCCTACTTGGCATTTCTATGTATGCTGCAATGCGCCAAGCCAATCAGGGACATGTTCCGCGGTCATTGTGGGTGTGCAGTGTGCTACACATACTTGTACATGAGTGCCATTGTGCCCATCTCCTCCCGCCCCCCCGTCCCTGGTGGTTACTCACCCTGTTGCTGTAGGGTCAGGTCGTATCGTGCTGTGTCCAGGCCCCCCAGTCCTGCCACCGTCTCCTCACTGCTGACTGTGGCCACCATTTGCTCCAGCTCATCCAACTCCTCCTGTGTCGCTGGAGGCCCACCTCCAGTCGCCTTTGCTGCCTCCCTGTTGGCGGCGAGCTTATGTTTGGCCTGCCTTTTCAGATCATACCAGCACCTCTTGACCTCCACCATTGACCTCCTCGACACTCCGACTGCATTGACGTTGGTGACGATGGCCTGCCATATTTCGGTTTGGGTTGCCAGTGCCGCAGTGGAGGTGCCGAACAGTTGTTGATGGTGTTGGGTCACCTCCGTGACGATGGTCCGGTCTTCCTGCAGACTGAAACCCATCTTCCTCTTCCTCTTGTCCTTGCCCTTCCCCGAAGGCGGGGTTCCTGGCTGGTCCTCCATGGGGCTTGTGGTGTTTGGCTTGTCCTCTGCACTCGGTCCGGGTGCATCCATGTTGCTACGCAGTTTGAATTGTTTTTGGGCTTTTTTTGTTGCTTTTATAGTGCATTTTCCCGCCAGATACATGGGATTTCCAGGCCTGTGGCTGGTCTTCACTGATTTGTGTACCGCGATTGGCCACTTCACATGTTTTTTGCGTTTTTGCGGTGTGGGGTTAATTTTGACGCGGACATTTTGCACGTTGTCTGGTGTCTATCGCATGGCACCGCCGTGTTGTGAATTCCTTGTTGAGACGGGGTTATTTTCCCACGATGGGCTGCGGTATTGAAAGTTACGTTACGCTACTCATGCGGTAGTTATCATGCGTTCTTGTGACTATACCCAGAGTATCTTAGGATGGCCTATAACTATGCTCTCACACTGCTCCAGACTCATACATGTAGATGAAACAGCTTTTAGGCAACCAGGCAATGCTGCACTACAGGGTCAAGTGTGGCAGAAAAATACGCCTTTTTTTTATTTTCAACTTAGATTCTTTCTCCTGAGAGGGGTAGGTTAGGACCCTCTGTTGGTAGCACCAGTGTCAACAAGGATTGATCCCATTTACTTCACCATCCACGAATGGACCACTCTGGACTACCTCTAAGGTTGCACTAAGTACCCAATACTCCTCCCCTCTCAGGCCCAATCATTGCGACAGGTCTGAGCTGTAATCATCTGTTTGTATCATAGAATATTGTTGGGGCATGTTCTGATTTACAAAGGGATTTATATTTATATTGGGAGCCTGATTTGCACAACATCTCTGAACATTCACATTCTGATGTGGCATCAGGTCTCATGGAACTTGCATCACTTTAGCTTGGGGTACACTGGGATTTTGAACTCTTTGTCTTTGTACAAGTTGTGTCTGACCCATGTTAATCCCCTGAGACTGCACAAATCCACCATTCTGAACCTGATGTCCATTACCCATTTACCAGTATTAAATGGACATTCACGCTTTCAGGGCCCCAACTTGCCGCAGATGTGAAAAGGGTTGGTTGTCTTTAAAGTCTGGAAACACTCATTTGTTATCATAATGTGACCTGGCGTACCATCAGGTGGTGTCTCTTCTCCCTCCCTGACGGCACAATCACATCTCCTCTTACTATATTTTGCAGGGACTTCAGTAATGTCATTTTTGCTGAAATGATTACAATGTGCACAAATGAATTTCTGTTTAAATGAACTTCACCCACAATTCTCCTGTTTCGGCGATCACAACCAATGACAGCATGGCTCTCTATGTCGTATGCAACCAATCCCAGCACCAACCAATAGCAGCTCGGAACACTGTAACATAAGTCTTGCTCCTTGCAGCAGCTCTCCCTCCTTTACAATACTAGCGTGTTTCCTAAGCAATACATACAACAAATGCAAGGGATCTCAACAACTAAGTCTGTCTTCTCCACTAAAGCATTTTAAAGATTATACACGCACACAAGAGGCAATTTGGAATAATTCTTTCCAACCTAGCATTCACTTCAAGTGAAACCTCGACCAGTGGGATCTCACTTAGATTGATAAAGATATTCCCTGTGCATTGAGATCAACCATGCCAAACATGTCTCAGTATCGCGTAAAGTTCCTTTCTTGAAGATGCTATCAACAAAGTCTCAAGACAGTCAACATAACACAGCAGACAACTACACCCAGTGTCTTCTACCACGTAGGTGTATATTTGCTTTCTTAGGCCATGAAAGGACCCGAAAACCACTTCAGCTCTTCTGCATAAAGTGCCACACTCACACATCAACTTAAATCTCTCTGCATGACATCATATGACCACTTCAAAGCACTGTAATCTATGCATAAGCAATGACAATGCACAACCCTATTGATACTCCCACTCCTCTGCTGCTATAAGTTATCTCCGAACAGGTGCCACTCCATTAATTTCTACATAGGGCACTCTAGATACCTAGATCCCACACATCAGTGGATAAACTATCCGATGTGCTACCAGATTTGATCCAACTTTTCTGAGCCCACACTTCTGTTCTTTATCTCTTTATATGTGTTTCTCACTGTGTCCTATTACATACTCTTGGTCCTCCAATGGACCTTTTTATCTAACTGTGGGGTTGGGCAATCTGGCTTTATTCATGGAATTACCAGTGCAACCAATTTGGCTACATAATGAGGAGCAGGAATCAGTGGCTAGGTTCAAGAGTGTTTAATACAAATTAGTAATCAAGTTCAAATATATCACTCTCACAACCATACTATATAAGTACAAGATTACAACAGGGAGACCTCGCCTCCTAAGAAAATTAAGGCAAACCAGAATTAAACAGACAAGGTGCTCAGTGACTGCAATGCATGCTAGCAACATCAGTATTTGATGCTCAGAAAACAATTTCAAGTTGTCCATTCTAAATATCCCAAGCACAGTCCAAGGGAGCAGGGCAGGTTCAATTAAATCAGTAATTATCAGAAATCAAAGAGTTTGATTTCAAAATAAGGGACAAGACATAGTGGATAGGGTAAAGTAAGTATTAGCATATCAGAAGCTCGGTACAAGAGTCTTCAAGGGGTCAGAAGTAAGTGTTGGCTTAAACCTCACTTAAGGCAGAATCCAAAAATATAATTAAAGTCAAAACCATTATAAGTCAGTTCAAGGGATATTGGGGAGTCATGAAAGGGGTTAGTAAAGGGATCAAGGCGAATTCTGCATAAGGGCTGCCGAATGGGCTCAACCAAGAAGTCTGCAGAAAATCTGCAGAGCAGAGTTCGGGAAAGCATCCAAGAAGATCAGAAAACGCCCTCTGGCTGCTGATGGGTTAAAGCTCACAAGTCTGCAGGTGACATCCACTTCATTACCTTGTCATCAGATTGTCCATTGTTCCTGTTACAAATCCATGCTGCTGACTGCAACAATATAGATAAATACCACACTATACATTGGAACGGCACATCGTTCCAATACTCATGTCAAAATTGAATAGTCCTTTGTTAAAGATTCAGTTCTCATGTGCTTGTTGTCCACATTCCTTCCTCAGGCAATGTATTTATTACTGTTTCAAGGACTGTATTGTAAAGATGAATCTTCATTTGTAGCTTGTGAAAATATTTTTATTAATTGAGTATATAGCCAGTTCAGGTCTGTAGAGCCCAGCAGATCATCACCAACTATCGACAGCCAACTCCTGTCTCCCTCATAACATTCCAAATCCCACATTCCACATTTCATCATAGAATTAGGCCTGGGCGAAAATTTCGTTCCGTTCGCGGAAATTGCGATAATTTGACATTTTCGCGTTCCGCGGAGAGCGCGAAAATGTCAAAAATTCCGGTTTCCGCAGCTTGGCGATAATTTGTTTCTTGCTTGCGCTGTAAAATAATACATTCTCCCGCGCGCGCGATCGCCTTACCTGAATCCCTGCGTTCGCCGACAAGTTTTCTTGATCCGGTCGCGTTCTCCATGAGATGTTGTATTGTTTTTAGCCATTTGCGCTGTCTCGCGACAGTTCGCGCCCGCAGTGACGTCATGCATCGCGCGATCACGTCTTTCTTCTCGCGATCATGCACCGCGAGAACAACTCAAAACAAGATGGCCGCGCCCGCAAGCAACCACATGGGTAAGTTGGCGACCCGCAACCATGCAGAAAATCTCGCGAACATGCCGGAAAAAACTTCCGCATCTTCGCGATATTTCTGCTTGTTTGCGATAATTTTAAACATTTTCGCGATAATTTGCGAAGGTTAATTCCGCAAATTCCGCCCACCCCTACATAGAATGCCCCATACAAAAGTTATCATCTCTTTCTCCATTAATGAGTACCTCAACTCCACCTCCACCTCCTTCATTCTTCTAGATGTAAATCCCACTGTCATTTCTGTACCTTCAGCTATCTGTGACAAAACAGCACCCATATCGTTAAAACTAGCATCCACCATCACTTATGTAGCTCTACCTGTCAATATTTGGTTGAAGTGCTGGAGCTGCCAATATACTCTACTTGATGGGTTGTATGACGTCACAACGCATGCAATTACCCCGCATGCTGTTACAGCGCATACCTTTACCCCTGACTTGCTGTCGGGGTATGCTGGAAGTTGGAATAGTATAATTTACTATTCCAACTCCAGTGTGTGTAACAGTAGGGAAGGTGTTGGAGTTAAATCCAACACCTTCTACCGCCTGCAGCAAGCCTTTCACTTTGTAACGACATGAGGGGTAATGGTATGTGTTGTAACACATGTGTTGTAACAGTTGTTTCCCACTTGATGAGTTGGAAATGCTCCTGACAAGTTGAAGTCCATAAAAAATCTGCTCGTTTTTTCAACAGATTTCCAAAACACTCAGTCTTACGAAGTTTCAGATGAATTTTGCATAACACTCACACAAACCAATAAATGATTGTAGTTGATCTTTGTCAACTGGATGAGGAGCATTAACAATACCTTTCTACAATGCTTGGTTTGGGTTTAACACCATCTTTAAAAAGAATATGACCCAAATATTCAATCTCATTCATTGCAAAAATACACTTGTCTTCCTGAACCGTTATATCATTATTTTGTAGAGTGAACAACAGTTGTTCCACAACCTCAGCATGCTCTTCTTCTGTATCAATGTGCACTAAAATGTCGTCTCGAAAAACAACCACATTGGCTTTCCCCTGTAGTATATTGGTCATCAATTTCTCAAAAACCGACGCAGCAGAGGCCAGTCCAAATGGCAAGTGGCAACATTGAAAAGTACCATCAGGTGTAACAAACGTCATCAAGTGACAAGGCTGTTCACACCACCTGACGGTATGCTGCACGCAAATCTAACTAAGAAAACCAATTGGACTGACCTACAGCTGTGATCAGATCATCAATGCGTGGTAAAGGATAATTCTCTACTCAATTTGCTTTGTTGAGTGATCTTAAATCTACACATAAAAGTAAGTCTCCAGTTTTCTTCTTCACTAAAACAATTGGTGTTAACCATAATGTAGCATTCACCCTCTCAATAATGTCCTCATTCAGTCTTTTAACATTTGTGATAACTCTCTTCTTATACTTTGAGGAACATTCCATAATGTATGCTTTACCGGTAAAACACCTTATTTGATCTTAATAGTGTGAACAAAATTATTAATTTGCCCAATCTTATTCTCAAAGACATTCTCAAATTTTCTTTTCCAATATACTTTATCACAAACAGCATTTATCAAGGAAACCAGACAATCCTGCTTAGGTTTAATAATCATCCCAAACTCAGCCCTATGCCACAACCCTAGCATTTTTATGCCTTTATAAGCAACATAAACTATTCCATGTATAGTTTTATTCTCAAACATGATATCTTCCCAGAAATATCCACACAAGTCTATTCTACTGCCTTCAAATGCAGTTGTCACGACATCTGGGGGTAGTAAAAAAAATGTTGCCAAAATTCTTTGTATTTGTCAACCAAGATAATTGTGACTCTTGCACAACAAGAAAAGGAATCACAATGCCCTCAATTTGGACAGGGACAGGAAGATCATTACACTTTTTCTCACGTTGTACATTATTGATTTCCACACAATCCTCTACTCTTTTTTCTACACTCTCACATTCATCATCTGTCCCATGATCCAGAACAGATCTGACAGGGATGTGTCTGCTACCCCTACAAACTTACCCAAAATGACCTATCATTTTGCATTTCCAACATTCCTGTGAGCAGCCGGACAATTTTTAAAATTTGACACGAGTGGTGGATCCACACCAAAAACAAGTCAGTTTAGAAGCAGGCCTGGGCGTAGTTTGTGGAGTTTTGCTATGCGGAACTCCGCGAAGTTACAAAAAACTCTGCGAAGTTCTGCGAGTGGCGGAGTGCAGTGCGAACTGCAGTTTGTGCTGTTATTCCTGCTGCTCAAGGAGGAAATCTAACCGAGCGGCAGCTCGCGCTCGCGAACTTACCATTCGTGATCGCAAACTTACCGTTCACGATTGCAAGCGGGGAAAAACTCTGCTGCACATCGCGAAGCGGAGTTTTCTGCACTCCGCGAGCTCCGCGGAGTGCAGAAAACTCCGCAAACTCCGGGAGTGGAGCAAAATTCACTGCCCAGGACTATTAAGAAGGTATGTGTGCATTGGTTGCATATCTGACACCAGTAGTCGCGCTTCTGCAACCTTTGGTAATAGTTTCAATGCCACTTTTACTGCCTCTTACTATTGATGATACATCTCCTTTACCTTGTGAATAAACATTCACCACAACCATATATGGATTCTCATCATCCAATCGTTTAGAGTCAATTGAGAGCACTCTATGGGGCAGATCTATATTGGAGATGCGCCACTTTTACGCAGCCGTTGCGTCACTTTTGTGACGCAGCGGCGGTGTAAACCCTGCGCCACGTTGCGCCATATTTACATTGTGACGCATCTATGGAGATGCATCACGATGTAAAGCCCTGCGCCACGTAAAACCTGCGTCAGGTTTCACGTGGGCGTGTCGACAGAGGGGGGGGCGTTCCGTCGCAGGAACGCCCCTGAAAAGTGACTCAGTCAAATCTATAAGATTTGACTGAGTCACTTTCCCAACGCTGATGCGCCAAAACCCTGCGCCTGCTTGAAGCAGGCGTAAGGCTTCACGCACCATGTTAGGGATAGGGTAGGTTGGAACAGTGCTGAAGTTGCGTCGCGCTTGCGACGCAACTGAAGCACTGCGCCAACCTTACGCCATCGGATGAGTCACGCATCTGTTTATTCCTGCGCCATGATGCGCCGCATTGTAAATGCGGCGCATCATGTGTGGCGCAAGGGTAAACTTGCGTGACGCATCATTCCTGGCGCATCCTTGCTGATTTGCAGGGATGCGCCAGGAAACATAAATCTGCCCCGATGCTCTTAACTATATCAGTGTCTTAATCTTATGTTGGAATCTTACAAGATAGTCATTTCTGTTGAATTTCTTTTGAGTTTGTATCTGGTCACAATCTGATCTCTGACTAACTGCGAGGTGAACCCCTCAAAATCATAAAATTCTGCTAATACCTTTAAAGCAGCGACATAAGAATCAATAGATTCATAAGGAACCTGAGCACAGATAAACATATTGTGTCTGTGAACTAAAAGATTTACATTACCCTCAAAATACATAGACAATTGCTTTACTGCACATGGATATTCATCTAAGTCCTCAATGTCATGTCCAGTATATGCTGGTAGATGGTAAAACACATTCTGACCCGCAACACCCAAATAATAATAAAGTAAGTTTCTCTTCCTATCTGCTTTGAATTTCAAACCATCAGTGGCTCCCAAATAAGCATTAAACAATCTATACCAAAATCTCCATTTTATTGGCGGGTCCCCTGGTTCATGTAAAGAAGGACTGGGCGCGGAGTTACTAAATACATTTAGTGGGAACAGGATCAATTTAATTCAGGAAACAGCCAAAAAATATTAAGAGAAACACAAAATCTATATAACAATTCTTCAATAGACCATACTCTTCTATATCTGTTTAATATGACCAGCATAATGTGCTAATCGCTGTTATTAAAAATAAAATTGCCACAAGCTTGTATGTTTTATGGCTGTAGCATGAACAAAAGAGCAATAAAGCATGGAAATCGCAGTTTACACGTACTAAATGTAGTACTTGAGTTGGCCAGAAGAGGCGCAGGTAAAAATAGAAACACACATAGCTGCTCTATCTACTCGTCATTAGACCCAGATTCCTGACGTTTATCAGAATACCGTGTTGATTGGAAAAGTCGGCACTGCACAGAGACTACACTTTGCACACGGAGTGCAGTTGTACTGTACAACACGATACGAAGCCTGCATAGATGGCAGCAAGAACTACAGAATGCGCACGGATTGCTGATTATTACCATTGTGAAGACATTGAACAGACCACACAAAGTGCTGAAGTTGGTGAGTATTCGAATATCCAGCACACGCTACCTTTATCGATGAATACATGCTGCGGGCCCACTCAGCTCGCTCTCACCCTTCAGCTTGCAGTCGTTGGCTTGCACAGGTTATGTTGAACAAATGTAAACATACATTTCTTAGTTCACAGAAAAATCAAAAGTAATTGAAGAAGTGCAATTGTGTAGTTTTAAGATGCAATGCGCCCTTCTCACTACACGATCCCTGGGCCATGACCACTATGAAAACAGTACATTAAGTAGTCGCAGCATAGAGCACAGTTTTTCATAAGAACACAAAATACCAGGTTCATCGAGGTTCATTCCAAGCTTGTGGCCAAATCTGTAAAGATGAATGTTCAGTCATAGCCTGTTGAAATATAATTATTAATTGAGTATATAGCCAGTACATGTCTGTAGGGTCCAACATTTCATCACCAACTGTCGACAGCCAACTCCTGTCTACCTCTTCACATTCCAAACCCCACATTCCACATCACATCATAGAATTTAAACCTAACTTTCCACCACACCTTGATCAGCATAATATCAATAATGTGTTAAACCTAAACACCACATGTATCAATTCTAAACTAGCAATGAATGAGAACCCCTGCAAGAATGATGAACAAGCAGAAATGATGTTGGAAAATGAAGCATGGTAAACCTTAGGCCTCAATGAGAAAATGCTATTTGAAGACATGAAATCAATGGTGCACATTTGATATATGTGCACATGTTTAAACATATATGAATATAATGTTTATGTAGTACTTTTAGTTTGTGTTATATACGCATACTGTAAATGATCAAATTACACAATTGTAAGTATAATTGTGAACTATGTTTGAAATGACATACATGTAACAATAATGCATACATTAAATAAGCTTTCTCATTTGATCTTTTGTAATATCCTACACACATATAGATAGTTTGGAATTAACAAAGAAATCCCTACACAGGCAATATAGCTCATGTTTAGGAATCATGATTAGAGTTTCAGCAGTAAACACGTTAATATGGAAGAGGATGGTTTGAAGTTAATCACATATCACTAAAGTTTAACCTTACAATGTAGCAGCCGTTAAAATATTAAGGGCCATATGTAAAAGGGCAAAATTGCGATCGCAAACGCCGAAATTCGCCGAATTTCGGCGTTTGCGATCGCAATTTTGCTAAGTGGGATGTAGGAAGGAAAATCTGCATGCAAAATAAGGAATCGCAAAATTTGCGATTCCTTATTTTGCAAATGCATTTAAGGAATCCCAAATAGCGATTCCTTAAATGCAATGTAGAAAGCACCCAAGTTGTGCTATTTTGGCTTAAGAAATCGCAAATTACCACCAACTTCAGGTTGATGGTAAGTTGCGATTTCTTTCAATAATGCAGTTTTTTGCATTATTCAAAATGCCATGTGGCACACATACATGCCCTTAGGGCATGTGTGTGTGCCACATGTGCACCCATGCTCATTACAGGGGTGCAAAAGGGTGTCATGTTGACACCCTTGCACCCTTGAAATTGCATTCTCAATTTGCGATTCTCTAATTGAGAATCGCAAATTGAGAATGTCTTCCTATTCATTCCTATGGGCCTTTTAGCCCATAGGAATGAATGGCAAGGTATTCCTTATTTGCGATTCTCAATTAGAGAATCGCAAATAAGGAATAGGTGGGATTCGCAAACAAAATTGCTAATGCTACCTACATAGCGTTTTTCTATTCTCTAATTGCGATTCCCTAAAAATTGCAATTAGAGAATCGCAAAACACAGCCTACCTACATATGGCCCTAAATCCTTTATTTGTAATGAAGCATCTGCATTTAGATATTACATGCCAATCACTTTATTAATCAACATCAAATTATTATTTCTAGATCATTTATATTACCACATCTCTATTTAGGGAAGACAGAGTCCTAAGTGAAACATCAGAATAAATGATTTGGAAATTAGTAAACGCTCTATGTAAGAAACTATAAATTCTGTGATAAAGACTCTGCAAAAGCATTGTCAAAAGCAACATGTGCATGGAAATGTGGTGACATGT
This sequence comes from Triturus cristatus, assembly GCF_964204655.1. NCBI lineage: Eukaryota > Metazoa > Chordata > Amphibia > Caudata > Salamandridae > Triturus > Triturus cristatus. The sequence goes on along the minus strand of NC_140585.1, from coordinate 389,970,488 downwards.
ACGAATCATGTGCAAAGCGCATGTTCATTTTGTGTGTCAGATATAGATTTTGTGATGTGCAAATAGTGGGCACCTTTGTGCTGCACCATACATTAGTCATTCTGCAGCAACCCTTGCTCAGATTTTTATAATTTTGTGCTTCAATATAACAGCTGTGTTTTCTTTGCTTCAGTGATCACTGCCCCATAAAATTAAATCACCTAATGTAATCCACATTAGAGACTGTAGATAAACTGCAGACCTAAACATATCTCCGTAAAGTCTTGCACATTAACGCGCTCATTTCAAATATACTTTTAATGCCCATCAGGCAGTAACCAGTGTTTACTATTAGAGATGCAATGGATGAAAAGTCTCAGAATGACCTCTTACTACAGAAATCTCTTTCCTTTCAACCCCATTACTGCCAATTTCCACCATTTCACTCCGGCATGGTATAAAATCAGCAATGCAGCCCTTAAACAAGAGATTTTCTCAGATACTCCAACAAACACAGACAAATCAACTCACTGTGAACGAAGCCCAACTCAACCCAGAGGTCTTCTCAAACTACAGTGTGATTTCCAACCTCCTATGAATAGGAACACAATGGAAAAATGATTAATGCGGAACACCTCATAAGCTCTCACTAAATCTGATTTCTTAATTGGTAATACTGTTAAAACTGCCTCACAAAAAATTCTCCATGATGTTCATTGAGTACTGGATGGGCATGAGTCCTCCCTGTTGGTACTTCTAGATCTCACAGCAGCACGTTATTATTCAGAGTTGTTTTTCTTCCTGCTCAAAAGATGATTTGGAATCTGGGAATCAGTTCTAAGTTGGTTTTGCCCTTGTTTATGCAAACGATCACAAATTGTGAACATAGAAAGTAATATCTGTGATCCTGCCATCATTTAATGTTGGTACCTTAAGGTTCCATCCTTTTCCCACTTTTTACACCCTGTGTTTCCTGCCAGTTTTCACAGCTATGTGACGTGTGTGAAGGAACAGTAGTCGCAATCCACCTGTGTGCAAAACACACACAAGTTTACCTCAAAACCTTGTCACTTTTTAACATCTGCAGAATCTTTTTTCACGTTATCAGAGTTGACTCCATCTTTCTTCTAGTTATATGTCTGATATTTTCCACTTCACTCTCTTATTCACCTGTGCACGTCTGCAAACCTTAAAAATAATGATCAAAAATAATCCACAAAGGGCAATTATCACTAAGGGTCTCAAAGTGCTCCCAACAATTAAATTCCCTAATTTTCCAAACCATCTGCCTATAGCAGAAAAACCCTTCCCTATTGCTACTCAAGCACCTGTTGCCGTTAACCCTTGCAAATATTTCTTCAGGTCAGTAATGTTGCTAATGTATTTTTTCAGGACCTTCCTCCCATCTGGGATATAAGTGCAGCAATGTTGAACTTTAACATCTGGCAGACTCCACCCTCCTTTGTGAAAAGCATGTCTAAAGCAAGTCAGTTCTGCAACACTGTGAATTTAATGGCAACCGTTTCTGTGTCTATAACTAAAAATCCTCCAGCTGTACTAGTAGCCAATTTGTCAACTACAGTAGAAGGATTTTCCATTCTTACGTGAGTTGAGTATAACTCCCACAGTAAGACTCAAAGCACCAAAAATATCACCTACTATTTCACTAGCACTAGCTCCTCTCTTTGTCCTCACGTTTCACCCTCGTTGAGTTATCAATTTGGTCCAAATCATTTGAAACATGACTCCCATGTAGCATGTTCCATACCATCCGCGGGTAACCTGTATAATGCTACTCTCCTACAAGTGTAGCAAACTCCAGGGAACACAGAATCTACTCCATCTAAATATAATCCCCAATTTCCTTGAATTGCATTATGAATGTAATTGGTATTGTTTATTGTAAATTTCTTTACAATTCACTGTGATTAAGTGCTATATGAAACTATTAAATAAAAAAACAAAATAAATCTTAATTATGAGGTCCATTGTAACTCAGCGAATCTTATCTTTTTCAACAGGATGCTCTATTTCCTAAAAAGCAGGAGGACTCTCCAGGTGAAAAACTGGAAGAAAAAAAGATATGAATACTTGAACACTATTGACATGTCCTCCACATCAATAGTGATCAAAGCCAGGTGGTATTGATATGGAGGTCACATCAAAGAGCAAAGGGCAAATACTTTTCTGGTGCTGGCACCAGAGGGATTCCCTTTTAATTTTTCAGGTCAGGCTGCTGGGGAAGAGTTTACATTATTACTGTAAACGTAAGAGCAGAATGAGCCATTCAGCTCATTATACTTTCACTTGCATCAGTATTCAGGGGCATACATTGGACCCCGAGAACTGATTTGATGTTATTGTTGGAAAGGGTAGAATCTCCCCTTTCCAAAGGTGTCTCTCCCCTGTAGATCCCTACTTGGGGATTGTCCTCAGAGGGTGATCCTCAAGCTTGGATCCAAACCACTAGACACTAGAGTTTATTTATTTTTTCAGGTGGTGACCACCCCGGAACATGGGTCTTTGCTTCCCACCATGGGCACAGTCACTATTTCTGTCCCGTGTTTTTATCCCCACTCTGCCTCCCAGAGAGGCGGAAAGCTGACTAGCTGCTACAGAAATAAATGAAAAGATAAGAAAAGGGTGGCACAGCCCAACATGTCATAGGGCCATTTCCCTCCACAAAATTGGAAAAGATAGTCTGCCCTACTGGGAGGCACATTGGGTGGTTTGTCCCCGGGATGTCTTCCCTGAGAAAGATAGTCTTTCTGCTCCCCCGGAAGCAGATTGCAGTGTTATCCCTCAATCTGCTGCTTAAGGTGATATGAAAGCCCACCAGACACCATAAAAAAATGTTGTGGTGGTGAGCCACCAGGGCTTAGGGCCATGCTCCCAAGGGCCAGAAATCCCACTAGACCACAAGGATTTCAATGTGTTGCCAAAACAAACAAAAAAGATAGGGATGTGTCACCCTGGCATTGGGTCATGCCTCCACCTCAAAAGGGGCAATGACGTCTTTTGGTACCCCCAAGGGGCAAATAGGAGGTTTGCCGCAGTTTGCCCTGGTGGGGGTGGGGGTGGTAGAAAACACACTACGCACCGGGATTTCAAAAGTGTACAAAAAGAAGGGGTTGCTTCGGCCTACTAAGGCATTGGGTCATGCCCCCTCCCCAAAACAAGGACAAAATTGTCTTTCTCCCCCTCCCATTGACTAAAGCATCCCTATCCCAATGGCAAATGAGAATAAATGTTGATACTTGACTGCAATATTTAAATGTGAGAAAGTAGAATGGGGTAAATTGCCATTTACTCTCATTTTCCTTACTGAATAGCTGCACTATTCAGGCACAAGGTCTGCTAGCAATCAGGAAAACCTACCAAACTCAGACATTTTTTAAAACTAGATATAAAGTTGAGTCCATGGTGGTGTGTCTTTCATGGATCACACAATTTTTCTTACCCACAATATCCTGCATTCCTCAAATGTGCCTAAATCAAACATTTTCTTCTAATATCTGTGAGCCAAAGTTCCATATTTTTTGCAGATGTACAGAATTCCTACCACCCCGCATTGCTATACTTCACCCGATTTATAAGTACCCTGCTTGTGTGGCTGGGTCTAGCATGCACCACAGAAATAGATCAAACAAGGGACCAAGCCAAGTGAATGTGATCCTTTGCTGCGCGTTTTGGAGTAGTTATCTCCACAACCAGAAGAGTCTATTGGGCATAATAGTGTATTGTTTTTATAAACTCGCCATCCTGACCAAAAATTACAGATGAAAACTTTGTCATCAATGGCTATTTTTTCCTACTCATTTTCATCTTTTTATTATTTCAATGATTAGTTTACTTGGGCAAACCTTCAATGAGCTATTCAAATGATCTCTTCTGCATTCAGACTTTTTTCTACTTTTCACAAATGTGTATAGTTTCCAGGATCACTTCTGTTTCCACCACAAACTGTAAGTAGCTTGAAAAGAAACAAATTAGGAAAAATGGACTACCTCTAAGAAACATGCAAATACATGGGAAAATATTCTTTATACAATGCTGCCTGTTCTTGAAAGCTGTGAAACGGTGATCTTAGAACAGTAAACCTTTAGTTGATGCCATTTTAAAAAAAAAAAAACATACACCTTCTTGCATAGTATCTTTTTCCCATTATTCTAAAAAAACAAACTTTACTACATTGAAGCTATTTTCTCAGTTCCCTCCTAGAATTCACCGATCCTGGGTACCTTAGAATCCCCAGGATGTTGGGAAAAAAGGTCTTGAATTCGACATGGATACCTTTTGTGCAAAAATTTTATGAAGGCTTAAGATCTAACCACTACAAACATCTGAGCTAAGCACTATTAGCAGTCAAATGCTTGAGGAGGGAAATAAAGACCACATTTATTGAATTCTGCTGTAAATTCTCATTTTTAACAGGACCCTATGGGTTCCACTTAAACTTGGTCAGTGATTCGGCCATCACACACAGATTTACTGGTACCCCCATTGTGGGTAACTCCAAGATGAATATTATAGACTGAGGGCCTGATTCATATCTCAGTGGATGAATACGGACTGTCTTCTTGACTACCCGCCCACCCGATTTATATATTAGCGGTATGACAGACGAAACCCTGTTCAACCTCTACCATCTCCATTGCTTTCAAACTACTTTATCAATGGAGTATTTGTCGAAAAGTGACTAACGAAGGCGTATCAGCCAGAGGTCCGCCTGCAAGATTACAACTTGGCTTTCCATTGTCATATGCACGGTGGTTGAATCTCCGCACCTGATTTGGTGGTTCAATACCTTTAAAAGGGGGTAACAGATTTCACATTTCCACATTGACCTTTAACCATGAATGTGATGTTGCAAGGCTTCACTTACCTGCTGCTCGGTACGGATGACAGCGACATAATCCAAGGTATGTTAATTTTTGTTGTTAAACTTCTCCGTTCTGAAGTGTGATGTTTCTACATAAAGAGTCTTTATTTATGTACTGAAACCATGCAATAGTTGACAGTGGAACCCTGCAGAAGCTAACACCTAACCTGTTATCCACAAATTGTATACGAGAAGCAAAGTACCCCAAATCTGTGTGCACACAGTATAAGCACCCACTGTCCCGGTGCAGTCCTCAACTGGACTTAACAGAGTTTACAAAACAGTGCAATTGGTGCACCACCTTATGAACAATGTCACAAATTACAAAGTCTGTGTCCAAAGTTGTTCTTCAAGTCCTCCTTTTTATTTAATCACAATTTGATTCGAACATATCATAAACCGTGTTGAGTAGACCAGCCAACGCATTTCGTCCAAAACATTGCTTTCCCAACCGCATTCCGGAAGGAGACTCCATTGTATTCCCGTTTTCAGCACGTATCATGGTGCAGAATTGTTCATTTTATCTGCTTTGGCCCACCTTAGTTGTGTGTGACCAGGCGGTTCACTTTAATTGGATGCACCGTGGAAGTCCGGCATCTGTTATTAGGACATAGCTACTTATATTTATGTTATACCGTATACAGAGTGATCCATTTGTCCCGTCTACAATTATATGACTATCTATATTTGCCATGGGTACAATGCCGCCATATGTTAGATGACCTTGCATAAGCCCTGAAGAAGTCCAATGTTTTGGACAATACACGTTGGCTGGTCTACTCAACACGGTTTATGATATGTGCAAATCAAATTGTGATTAAATAAAAAGGAGGATTTGAAGAACAACTTTGGACACAGACTTTGTAATTTGTGACATTGTTCATAAGGTGGTACACCAATTGCTCTGTCTTTATTTATGTATGTACCTTTATATCATAGTTGTTTTATGTATTACTATCCATTGTCATCTTGGCGTACACATATGACACAAGAACATACTGAAAAAGCAATGTTGCATACATTGAAAGTACTGCTAAAATTATTTTTATACAAGTGACATTTTTAAAACATATATGAGACATACACTTGCGTGTGCTGTTAAGAGATATTGTAGTACAACATTCCTGACAGAAATATTTTCTCTGATGTTGCCATATCATACATTAACATATGTAGATTTTCAGTATACTTGAAAGTAGTTGCCAAAAATACACATCACTTCTGGTTTTGTCATTAGCTTACCTTTAATCCAATCCTTTTTTCTTTCTTTATTTTTATTTTTCCACATCCTTTGATCTTAAAATGTATTCAAAAGGATATGCACAAGCGTATCATGGTAACTCAATGTCAAAGTTGTATTTGTTGTGGCTACTACTCAAATTAAACTTAATATAGTTTTACATTGTGTATTTGAAAAGTTATATATGAAACCATGTTTAGATATGTAAAAGAAATTTATTTTCAGAGATACGTCTCTCTCATAAAACAAACTAAACTTGATTGTTATAAAATAATAATAATATATGACAATGATTTTGATCAGTGTCAGCACTTATAGAAGCAAAGAAATCTTTGCAGTTGTGAAAGATTCACCCTCACCATTGGCCGGCTCCAACTCGATCACTTACTCGCAGGACCTCTGCAGCGATCTCTCTCAATTCTTCAGCAACAAAATCACCACTATTTACAGCAATTTCAACCTGCAACCGGACCCTACAGACCTCGCCAAATACCTACTGATCTTAAGCAAGGAACTAATGCTAACCACATGGCCTGCCATCGCCCCTAAATAAACCACTGCCACCATGAAGTCTATCCACTCAGGAGCCCCATCAGATCCCCGCTTCTATTACGCCTACTCCAAAGGATTTCAGCCCATCAGCACCATGCCCGCACCCATTCTGAATGCATCCACTTCTTCAGTGACCTTCCCAGATGCTTAGAAGCATGCAACTGTCTTCCCATTTCTGAAGAAACCCTCTGCCGACCCTTCAATTCTTGCCAGCTACAGACTGATCTCCCTGCTACTATTCCCAGCCAAGGTCTCAACCGACATCTCTCCAAATAACTTAACGGCCACCAACTCCTCGAAATCACTCTGTCTGATTTTGGACCCAACCACAGCACAGAAGTTGCCCATTTTGCTGCCATGGATGACATTCGCATGGCTTTACATGGAGGAAACATGGCAGCCCTCATCCTCCTGTACCTCTCTGCAGCATTTGACACAGTGTCTCACCTCATCCTCATCCAATGCCTACACAACATCAGAATCCAATGACATGCACTCTGACCGATCTGCCCCTTCCTGGCTGGAAGGACCCAGTCAGTCAGCCTGTCACTATTCACTTCGGACACCTGCTACGTCATCTGTGGAGTTGCACAAGGATTCTCCCTGAGCCCAACCCTCTCCTACGCCAATGACATGCAACTCATTCTCTCCCTCATGGACAAGATGCCCAGTACCCTAATTAAGTTCAATGCCTGCATGACTGAAATCACCCACTGGATGAAGACAAACTTTCTAAAGCTGAACACTGACAAAACCAAAATCGTAATATTTGGGAAGAGCATATCACCATGGGACTCCACCTTGTGGCCAACAGAGCTGGGACTGACACCCACACCACCCATGGATTATTATCAACAGCAAACTCGACATGACTGCCCAAGTCAATACTTTTACTATCTTAAGCTTCCATACACTCAAGATGCTGAGGAGCATTTTCAAATGCCTTCCAATCAGCACCTGGAGAATCTTCATGCACATCCTGTTCACAAGCAAACTGGACTGAGGGAACACCCACTATACTGGGATCAACAAGAAACCTACAGAAAGACTGCAGACCAATTAGAACTCAGCGGTCAGATTCACTCTTAACCTACCAGAGTCACATCACACAACGCCTAAAGAAGCTCCACTGGCTCCCTGTGTACAAACGAGCACCCACACATTCAAAGCACTACATAACACTGGCCGAGCATACCTAAACAATCACATCTGCTGTCACAAACCTTCTAGACACTTCCACTTGTCCGAACTTATAATTGCGTAAATCACGTACATACCTACATCTCTCCTGAAGCATGGAATGACCTGCTGTTGCACATTAGAGCCTCCTCCCCGCTTCTTGAATTCCACAAGAAGCTGAAGATTGGGCTTTTCTAATAATCCCACTACACCTTAGGTGTAGCTGGACTCACACCTGCTCAGCGCCAGGATACACTTCCGGGTGATAATGCGCTCTACAAATCTGCATAATATAACAAAGGTACTTCTTTTCCACCCAGGCTGCTTCTGGGTATATAGATGTCGTCTTCAAAATGGAAAATCACATTACTATAGGACCTGTCAAGAGCAGAAGAAGGACAGCTGGCTGTCTGAACACTAAAATGAAGAGTTGACCTGCTTGCCTTCACTTCTGGATCCCAAGATTAACTAAAAGGATCACCTGACCTACCTCACATGTGACCAAATATCCAAAGCAAAATAAATAGTACTAAGTATGCATCTGATATGCTACTTTACCAACATTAAGGCTGTTCTGCAGGCAGGTCACCTGACCTGATTAAGGTGGACACACACTGGACTCTTCTCTGGCATCTACATGACTAAGTATTCCACCCCCTACACACACAGCACCTCTCAAGGTCCTGGACATTAGTTGAATCGTCTAAAGTATAAAGATCAAGTAGGTAGGCTTAAATGTATACCACAGGATAGTGGGACAGAGCTGCAAATTAAATCTTCAACATGTGCATTGCTGCTGAAATTAACCTTACATCATCTCCAGTTTATCACAATTGCCTGAGTCATATAAGTATAGATGACTGGAAAATATTTTAAGTAGGTCCTGGTTTAACTACATGTGCACTAAAACTGCAACTAATCTTCTACCAATCCTCTTAAAGCATCGATATTGACAGATTCTTATTAGCATTGCTCACATTTTTATGTTTGAAGTCTGGCATAGAAGTCTCAAACATCATAGTTTGATGTATTTATAATATTCGCACTATGTGTATAAAACTGTTTTGAAAGAATCTTACAGTGTACTTTTGTAAGAAATGGGGGTTTTGGTTGTGGGGAATGGAAGCCCCACTCAGGCAACAAACACAACCCTTGCCAGGGTGAACCACAGAACTTACTAAATTCACCATGTGGTTAACCTTCTGGTACATTGGAACAAAAGCAGTCATACTTAACTTAGAGTAAATGTGCAGGGTATTTATGCAGTGCACCAACAGTAATAACGTAAAAACACACCACAAGAGAAATCCAAATTGCAGTTAAAAAATATGTAAATGTTAAATAAAATGACACCAAAATTAATTTAATTCAAGCAGGAGAACCAGAGTTAAGCATTTTTAAAGAGTTTTTTTTTAAGTAGTGCCAAAAAGACCCAATTGCCAACCACGGGTATCTGGTCGCACAAGACCAAGACACAGTCATATGTTAAGGACTCACTCTAGCAGGGACCAGCAGCAGCAGGCAAGCTGGTTGCAATGTCCTGGAGCTTATATTTGTCCCTGTAGCTCATAGAGGTGTCCAAACAACCAGCTTTTGGAGTCACTCTGGTGGTCCAGGGTTCAAGGAGAAGGACCTATCTTCCTTCCTCAGGCTGCAGGACAGTCCTTCCAGCAGCAGGTTAGCAGGGCATTCCTTCTTCTGAGTCTACCACAGGTCCAGAAGAGGATTTCTGGAGGTCCAAAATGTATACATGTTGCCGGCTTTGTGTGTGTGTGCAGACTCCCTGTCCTAGCCTATCTGGTTCTGTAAAGTTCTTCCCTTCCCCTGCAAGGCTCCAAACGTTCTGGGGTGACAAAATACAGGACAGACCTAGTGTCAGATTCCTTTGTGTATATAGGAGGCAAAGTCCTTTGAAGTGTAAGTGGGACTGGGTACAGCTCTGACCCCAGCTATCCTAGCAGGATGCACCAACCTGTCCACCACTAAGCTCCCTCTGTTTCACTGTCTGGTAGGAATACACAAAGCCCAACAGCAGAGCCATTCACAGTCATTTGACCCAGGGCACTGGCAGATGATACAAATGGCTGGCACTAGAAAAAGGAAACTTTTATGAAAGTGACATTTCCAGATTGGTCACTTGAAATTCGCCTTCATCATTACACATAATTTGCGTATGAACAGCATATCACTATCTGCAACAAATCAGAAGGTAGCAATTATTAAATATAAAATGTTAACCCTGTGTTAGTCTGTGAGAGAGAAAGACCTTATTGCAGAGAGAAACTCTTTTAAACAATTCATGTCCTAATATGTAAATACCATGCACCTTGGCCTAGGAAATGTTGGGGCCGACAACTTATAGCTATTTAAAAAAAGATTTAGGCCTGGCAAAAGGTTTGGCAGGTCAACATTTAAAACTGCACTACAGGCTGCAGTGACAGGTCTGAGACAGGTTTTAAATTGATACTTTGATGGGTGGCACAATGAGTGCTGCGGGCCCACTACCAGCATTGAATTTACAGTCATGTGTACATAGTCCATCAGAGACAATACTTGGCTGCACATGTATTATTACTCAATCACATTAAGCAATTTATGGTTGACAGTGGCTGTATAACTACATACACAGTACACATACAGTTGTTACAATATTGTGTTCAGTGTTTCTGAAGCTATGTACATTCACCTACATGAGAAGATGGAAGGAAAAAAATACAAAGCAATGAAGATAATGCCATTCATTTCTCCTCTATATAAAAATCATACTAATTAATGCCAAAAACATAAAAATATAGTATTATGGGACTGTAGACCTATTTTTGAAACATTGCCATATATAAGTGTTATAAAATGTTAACACAGCTTTCATTTTATAGATTTACTTTCATTTATGTAATCTGAAAACAGGGAATTTGGCAGCCTAACATTTATCAAAGGACAGATGTTTCAGCACTGTTAACAATTATGCATAGGGTCACACCTTATCTAATTGTCCATATGCTACTGTAGTAGAATTTCCTTAGGCATTGATACAGTTCTGAGGGGGTGCATATAGTGTTATATGTGTATTACTGAATATACAGCATTCCTCACATTACATCTCAAAAATTCAAAAGGGCAGATTTCACATTGTTAGAGTAGTGGCTTGAGTAGCAATACTCAGACTTCCTTTGTGGTCCTAAAAAAAAATGATTACTCAGACAACACCATACAAATAGCTTTTCACTTACCCCCTTGTTACGTCTCTTGGTCTTCAGCTCGCCAGCAAGGTGTGAGTCGGCCACTGCCAAGATGTGGGCCATTAAGGGGGTAAGAGTGTGCCGCACCTGCTTCCTCTCAAGTTAGGACTTTTTGAGCTGTACCACAGCAGATATTCTGGCCCAGCATCGCAGGTCCTCCCACCGCTTCCAGGATAGCAGGCTACAACACTTGAGGACACCTCAGGGTCTGCAATTTCCTTGTAATGACCTGCCAGATTTTCTTCTTTTGAGGGTGGCTGACCTACATGTAGCAAAAACACAAAGAAAGCAAAAAACGCATGTAAAATCTGACCGCATCAAATATGTCAAATGTCAAAAGCAGAATGCATTTAGTGTTAAATATAAGACAAAATGCACCATGTTTTCTTCCTAAGACTGCTCTTGGACAGAAACATCTTCATTTTATTTTGAAAAACTATGATTATACATTTCTACACAAACACACACCCCTGTAAATATATAAGAAATTGGATTATTGGTTGGGGGGTGAAACCCTTTTCAAGCAGGAACCACAATTCTTGTCAGGGTGAAGTCACAAGAAAACTATAAATTAACCTGTGCTCAACCTCGAGTAGCTTGGCACAGAGCAGTCCGGCTTTACATAGAGGCAAAGTGTAAAGTATTTGTGCAGCACTTCATACTGTATCCCCATGAAAACCACTACAAAACGGTCCTACACCACTATAGAAACAAAGTAATTTTTAATAAATAAAACAAGACCAAAACAACAATAACTCTAATCTTTAGATCTGGAGATATGCAATTTTAAATTTTTCAGTAAAAATAGCTCCACAAAGCGCCAACTGTGGATTACTGTTCGCCTTGGACCGGGCCAAAGTCAAAAGTTCTGGACGACCGCAATAGAATGGACTAGAGGGACCCAGATAGGCAAGATGAACAAGAGTACCTTACATCTTGGTTTGCAGAATGTTGTGAGGCCCCACACCTCTGAACCAGAGAATTTGAGGCAATACGCTGGTTTGAGGTGTTAAGAAACCGGGAAGCTAAGTTCCACATCGTCATCGAGGATCCCATTAATGAGATCTTGCTGTGTAAAGTCTGGCATTGAGGACGAGTTGTGCAGTCGAGGCATTGCGCCAGTTCTGAAGAACTCCGAGTCTGCGGGGCAAGAATCTGTGTCATAATCGAGGCTGCTGTAGACGAGAGATTTGCTATGTGAGGGCTTGCATCAGTGAAGCTTCGCACATGCAGTGGTTCCGATGTGGTCTGCAAGGTCGATGCAGAGTCCTTGCGTCAGGGGAACCCGCGCAGCATAGGCAATGCGTTGGTTTGGCTTGGGTTGTGCAGAGAAGCCAAGGAGATGCCTTAGTTCTGCTGGATCCACAGATTGGCTGGCAGGCCCACTTTTGAGGATCCAGGACTTGGGTAGCACCTCTTGGCAGGGTAGAACTCACAGTTGCATAGTTCAGGTCCTTGGAGTAACCCGGTGGTCCTGAGTTTAGGTTACAGATCCAGTCCCGTTCACCCAGCAGGCAGCAGGTCAGCACAACAGGCAGTAGTCCTTCAGGGCAGCAGCCCTTCAGCAGCACAGCAGTCCTTCTTTCTGGCAGAGTATCCATAGGTCTGGAAGCGAACTGAAGGGCTGATGTCTAAGTTCCCAAATTTATACCCAGTTCCATATCCGTTTGAAGTCCACAGGCTTCCTGCCTTCCCTGCTCTGGCTCCAGACTAACTACAGGAGGTATGCAGCCCTTTATGTGGAGGCAGGACACAGCCTATTCAAGTTTAAGTAGGGCTGTGCCCTCCTATCCTTCCAGTGATGGCCCATTCAGGCCCACCTAAGCTCTTTCTGTTGTGTGTGGCTGTCTAGAAGAAATACACAAAGTCCAACTGTCAGCTACACCCAGTCATGTGACCCAGGGACCAGTTGCAAGGACCTAAGGGCTAAGGCAGGAAAATGCCAACTTTCTAAACATACAACAAAATAGGAAAAACTCCTAAGCCATTAATCCTTAGGTCCTTTTCAGAGGCCACATAATTACTCTGAGCCTGATACCTTCAAAAACACATTTTACATTCATCAAAGAATTGTTTTGTTGTTATCTTACACCTGGACATAGAGCAAAGAGGTATTAAAGCCATTTACTGACAGACACAACAAATTGACAGTTATAAACAGAAGTCATGAAAAATCATAAATAGAAAAAATCATGAAATTAATTAAAGACATATAGCACACACATTGACTAACTAATGATAGCACATTGTCACAAAGGACTTTTTACATCACAAAATAATAACAGTACAATCACAAGAATATTTAACATGGTCTAAAGAAATTCGGGCAGTTAGTAGTTTGGGCTGGACTGTTCCCATGAGGCAAAGGGTCAAGACTGATTTGCATATGGCCAGGTCTAAACTGGGGTGTCATAGTGAGCAAAAGAATGGTGGATTTAACCCAGATTTCTTGACTGGGGGTGAATGTTTTGATTTGTTCTGCATTCCGTCCATCAATTGTGTGTTTTTTGCTTCCTCGCCCTAAGTGCGCCGGGTATGCCCAGACGTGGGTCCCGGGCTCCCTGTGAGATGGTCCCTCCTGGGTATCTCCAAGGTGAAACCAGGCATCCCCGGCGAATGTGGGGGGCCGTTGTGGAGATGAGGCAAGCTAATGCCCAGAGTTGCCGAGTGAGTTCCTGGTTAGAGTAGGTACCGAGGCGAGAATTATCGAGTCCGTTTTGACCCTGGTCCACAACCCTGCCGCGTCGGGAATTGAACCCTGGTCCCTGGCCGATTCTCTGCTTGCGGATCTGCCGCCTCTAACCAGTGAGCCACACCTCTCCACAAGGTTTGGAAGAAGACCACTCTATGGCTAACAGGTCCAAATGACCCGAAAACTATTCTGCACCAGAATCAAAAGGGAGTGCAAGATTGTTATCTGATGCTTCCTAAGGTCATTTTGCTCACTCTGCAACCTATTTTGTCCCCCCTCACCCCCCAAGGAGATCATTGTGTTTTTGGATGTGATCTTCACGTCTGGAGGCTCGACCAGTGATTTTCTGGTCCATAGTAGTGTGAAAACTTTGGGCATCTGATGTTTTACTCAGCCGAGGCAATCCAGACCTACCCCTAACCTAACTACCCAGTGTCCTTGATATGATGTGCACAGTTACAGTAGATCCTGTCTCAACTGTGATGTAGCTGCTGTGGTAAAGGCAGGAACCAGACTTGGGTGCACACTGCATAATAGGTGGTGAATGCAGAGCAACAGGGAGCAGATGGAACAACACATTATTGAGGAGGGCCCAGAACTACAATACATGATGTTGCTTTAGATATTGGGTGAGGGAGGTCCATCCTTGCAGCCTGACCAGACAAACCAGGTGGGCCAAACTGTTCTCCTCATGATAAAGACCAGAAGGAGATGTCTGTCCACAGAAGGTTTCTGCAGGAGTTGGAGTGGTGGCTGGAAGATTTTCAGTGGTTTCCCTGAGTTCACCTCTGGCTGAGGGTCCTACCATGATAATGGAATTAACAATAAATTAATTGTGAAAGACATATTTATCTTGATTAACATTTAATGCAAGATATTCTGTGGAAAAAGCTTTTTTCAAAGAGAGACCTGCAAATCCGATAAATCGTAACACTGTCATTTATGCATGGCTAAGAGACAGATATGTTATAGTAGGTTGTGGGGAAACAGGGACTGATTTTGAGTTCAACTGAAGGGATACTGCATCACAAATATGACATACATACCATCCAAGGAAATAGAAGTGAAATATATCCTATGGCCGTTTTAATACAGTGTATGAAATATCCATCCATTTTGTTATCTTACACCTGGACATAGAGCAAAGAGGTATTAAAGCCATTTACTGACAGACACAACAAATTGACAGTTATAAACAGAAGTCATGAAAAATCATAAATAGAAAAAATCATTAAATTAATTAAAGACATATAGCACACACATTGACTAACTAATGATAGCACATTGTCACAAAGGACTTTTTACATCACAAAATAATAACAGTACAATCACAAGAATATTTAACATGGTCTAAAGAAATTCGGGCAGTTAGTAGTTTGGGCTGGACTGTTCCCATGAGGCAAAGGGTCAAGACTGATTTGCATATGGCCAGGTCTAAACTGGGGTGGCATAGTGAGCAAAAGAATGGTGGATTTAACCCAGATTTCTTGACTGGGGGTGAATGTTTTGATTTGTTCTGCATTCCGTCCATCAATTGTGTGTTTTTTGCTTCCTCGCCCTAAGTGCGCCGGGTATGCCCAGACGTGGGTCCCGGGCTCCCTGTGAGATGGTCCCTCCTGGGTATCTCCAAGGTGAAACCAGGCATCCCCGGCGAATGTGGGGGGCCGTTGTGGAGATGAGGCAAGCTAATGCCCAGAGTTGCCGAGTGTGTTCCTGGTTAGAGTAGGTACCGAGGCGAGAATTATCGAGTCCGTTTTGACCCTGGTCCACAACCCTGCCGCGTCGGGAATTGAACCCTGGTCCCTGGCCGATTCTCTGCTTGCGGATCTGCCGCCTCTAACCAGTGAGCCACACCTCTCCACAAGGTTTGGAAGAAGACCACTCTATGGCTAACAGGTCCAAATGACCCGAAAACTATTCTGCACCAGAATCAAAAGGGAGTGCAAGATTGTTATCTGATGCTTCCTAAGGTCATTTTGCTCACTCTGCAACCTATTTTGTCCCCCCTCACCCCCCAAGGAGATCATTGTGTTTTTGGATGTGATCTTCACGTCTGGAGGCTCGACCAGTGATTTTCTGGTCCATAGTAGTGTGAAAACTTTGGGCATCTGATGTTTTACTCAGCCGAGGCAATCCAGACCTACCCCTAACCTAACTACCCAGTGTCCTTGATATGATGTGCACAGTTACAGTAGATCCTGTCTCAACTGCAGATGTAGCTGCTGTGGTAAAGGCAGGAACCAGACTTGGGTGCACACTGCATAATAGGTGGTGAATGCAGAGCAACAGGGAGCAGATGGAACAACACATTATTGAGGAGGGCCCAGAACTACAATACATGATGTTGCTTTAGATATTGGGTGAGGGAGGTCCATCCTTGCAGCCTGACCAGACAAACCAGGTGGGCCAAACTGTTCTCCTCATGATAAAGACCAGAAGGAGATGTCTGTCCACAGAAGGTTTCTGCAGGAGTTGGAGTGGTGGCTGGAAGATTTTCAGTGGTTTCCCTGAGTTCACCTCTGGCTGAGGGTCCTACCATGATAATGGAATTAACAATAAATTAATTGTGAAAGACATATTTATCTTGATTAACATTTAATGCAAGATATTCTGTGGAAAAAGCTTTTTTCAAAGAGAGACCTGCAAATCCGATAAATCGTAACACTGTCATTTATGCATGGCTAAGAGACAGATATGTTATAGTAGGTTGTGGGGAAACAGGGACTGATTTTGAGTTCAACTGAAGGGATACTGCATCACAAATATGACATACATACCATCCAAGGAAATAGAAGTGAAATATATCCTATGGCCGTTTTAATACAGTGTATGAAATATCCATCCATTTTGTCACCGATTAAGTTGTGTGTAAAACTCCATATGTGGGCCATTTTCATGTTTGACTCCACCTAATTTCAGTATGATATAAAAACTATTTTTGCACATTTACAACATGTGTCTGACCACATGTTTTGGAGAATAAAAATCATTGTAAAAAATGTAATACAAGTGTAATATGCATAAAGTGGGTGCTCTCACCCTAAAAGACAAAGCCACTGCCTAATATATGATTGTCATAATTAGTACAATTTACCAGCAATTCACAAGTGACTGTAACTTTTAAAGTTTGTCCATGCGAGATAAACGCTCATAAGAGGAGAACCACCCTTGTTGGTATGCCATTGGAGTTGCTACAAAGAGATAGACTCAAATGCCATCCTTGAAGTTTGTAACACTTGAGGAAGATGGGAAATGTAATAATCCAAGATTTGCATAGAAAGATGGTGGTACATGGCCTAGCGTGGTTTTGAGAGTAGCCATGAGTTGCCAACTATAGACAGAATAGTAAAATTCAGCAGTAAATGTAACATCCATAGTGACCAGTAAACATGACAGTTGCAGACAAACATTGGATAATGTCAGAACAACTTCAAAAGAAAAACATCATTGACATGGTAATCCTTTGTAAAGTGTAATATATAAAAATTAATATGTCCATCTATAACTAAACTGGTGCTCATGTAAAGCGCTCTGATACCTGAAATCTTCGAGTCTAGTTTGTGCTAAATAAAACTCTTAGAAAAAACAAATTTACAGCAGGTGCTAGGGCAACAATTATGAAGCAGCTGAAAAAGAAAAAACCTAAGGAACATTTTCAAGGACTGCTCAGTCCTTTTCACTAAATCCTGTCTTGAGTCAGTCAGCCAATGCATGTTTAAGCATGCTTACACCAATACTGTAATGAGTCAAATATGATACTCATAATACAGTTCCTAAAGCAATTTGAGATACATTGATCATCACATTATTATGAACAAGGAGATATTTCTCCACTATCATCCTTCAGTTTTATACAATGTAGACCACAGTGTTAAATGGATACAAAAAACGTTATTGTACTCTAAAAACAATTAGTTAAATAATGAAATTCAGTTTCTATATAGAAACAACAATAAATTTGAATATGTAAAGTTTGGGTCTCTACGCCAGATGGGATTCCTGCTAAACAGTCAGTGTGCTGGATTCCATAGACCTTCTTCTCCCAGGAAAAAAGGTTGAGTGGATTGTTAGTTAGGAAAGGATGTGTTTTATAGTGCAGTCTCCAGGTGTGAATAATGTGGACATCAAGATCAGGTGTGCTTGACGTATGCGTCCGTCACCAAGACGGAAGGATATGGCAATGTAAACATATCTGCTACAAAATTACTCTGTTGCAACGCCATTGCAACACCGCTGATATGACAGACACATGAATCTGACAGTTGGTAAAATGCTGCTCCAAAACCAATGGAATATTATCTGATGGCAGACAAATCTATGCCGGTGATAGAGGACAGTCGCTGGTCCGACGAATAGACCTCCATCAAGGCTGATGGAGGATCTTTCGTCCAATATATAAATCAGGTGGGAGAACCTCTGCCAGCATGATTCTCGTACTGAAATCTCCATCACAGAGGAAGGGCGGCTCAACCACCAAAATCTAAATCAGGGCCTGTAGTACCAGGGTATTCATAATGAATGAAGGAATCAATCAATCAACATTTGCAGAGCGCGGCACTATCACCCTTCCGGGAATTTGGGTGCTCGGGTGCGAGGTCTCCATCAAAAAGCCAGGTCTTGTGGAAACAACGTGAAAGAAACGAGCTGAAAAAGACAAAAACAGAGGGCAGAAAAACTAGCAGAAAAGGGTAAAACATGGGACAGAAAAACAAACAGAGCAAGAAACGAGCAGAGGAGGCACACACGGGGGCAGAAGATAGACAGGCAGCAGAGGGTAGGGGACTGCAGGCAAGCTGGACAGGAGAACTGTTGCAGGGGGAGCTGGTAGGAGGGCCTCCTCTGCTGGCATGAGGACCTGCTCAATGAATCCTACCAGCACCATATATAATCACAATAAAGCAATGACATTGTGCAGGGTTCCTTTCACCAAACTTCTTGAACATTAAATACAGATTTTTAAAGTACTGCTGAAAAAAACATTTTCATGAAATTTGGAAGAGCTGAATCACAATTGTCCCTGTTTACTATCAAATTGCATTTTGTATTGCTTTCAAACAGAGATGTCCCACCTAAAAAGTCTCCTTTAGTTAACCAGGTCTAACTTAGAGATAATGTGTAAAGTATTTATGAAGTGAAAGCACAACAAAAGAAAGGTCTCAAACTAATTTCAAATAATAAAGAATATTTTACTAAATAAAATGACTGAAAAGGACAAAAATCCAATTAGTTTAACCAGACTAATGAATTCTTAAAGTTTGTATTTAAAATAGGGTAAAGTAGCACAAAGCAGCAACAGCAGGCTATGGGTTGTGCTGAACCGGGACAAGGTTACAATTTAGTGTCAAGAAACCATTCTGGTGGATGTGCGCTTAACAAATGAACATCAACATAATATAACATAACATTTACAATGCAGTGGAGCACGGGTTACATACGAGGACCAGGTTTATCCCAGTCACCAAGTTATCTTCTCACTTAGAAACTTTTACGGATTTAGAAAGTCTACAACAGAGCCAGGCAGCTGACTGGATCTAAAGAAGGACTCGAGAGTGATGGGAAGCTGCTGCCTTAGGATATAAGGTGCTTTTGTCCTCTTGTGTCTTGTGTAAATGAACATCAAAGAGGCTCGATTTTAACTCCATATCACTATCAGGCACACACGTAAGCCTGAAGGTAACTTTCAACAACAATCATAACCCCCTCTCTGGCTCGTACCAGGTTTGAATAGAGACCCTTAAAGTGGTTGTTATCGTTGACTTTCTTTGGAATGGTTCAAACGTTTTTCTTTCACTACATGAATGTTCCTCAAACCTTTTTCAATACCGATCTTCTTGTTTCTATGTATTTGGTATGGTCCTTTATGTTACTTTTTATTTAGCTCTGGAATTGTTGTCATATCACATTAAAACAAACTTGGGGGCATATCAGCAACAACCGGCGATAATTATCGCTCAGCGCTCTTAGCGTGAGGATAGTTATCGCCGGGTAACGTGGATTTTTATCGCTGAGATAGCGTGCTATTAGCAACGCTTATCTCCTCAGCGATAAAAATCATCACGCTAACTGCCTATCGTGAGATTATCGCTGGAAACCCAGCGATAATCTCACGCAATGTGGCGTTAGCTTGTTGATAGGGACTCACAAACTTAGCCATGATATCCACCTTCCATAGGATATCATGGCTAAGTCAGTCCTGAAGCAGGCGTAAGGAAAGTAGCGATAACAGGGGTTATCGCTACTTTTCCTGACGCCTATGCTTCATAGCATGGGGCTTGATGATAGGAGAAATGTTGCTTAGCGACATTTCTCCTGTCATGTTAGGTCAGGAACGCCCACTTTGCATCTCATTAGAAATGCAAAACTGGGCGTTAGGAATCCCCACGCTAAAGCAAGGTTTCACGCTTTAGCGTGGCCTTGCTAATTAGGTGATAAAATTATCGCTGCTTTTCGGCCAAAAATGGCCGGAAAAGCGGCAATAATTTTTTAGCGCCAGCTTGTAAACATACCCCTATGTCTTCCCAACACTTTGTTTACACTGTGTGTTTTAAAAAAAACATTATTCATGTGAAGTTCCCACTGTTTACACTGGTTTAAAAGATTGACCTCAGCTGTGGGCATCTTTGGTCCCCTTTGTGCCCATCAGGTGTCATGAAATGTTTCCTGTTAAGTTTATGCCTTAGTATGTGCTTCACACCCTCAAGGCTACTATTGGCTCTATGCCATTTGGGGTTTCCAGAAGTGGCAGTTGTGACCCCTGGACTTCAGCAAGGACACCTGGTAGGCTGTCTGTGACCTCTGTCTTCTTGGAAGAAATCAATTTTTAATCGTCCCCCGTAGTGCTAAATAAGTCAGCACGTGCGATCGGATTTCTCTTTTGATCTGTTTTTTTTTTTTTAACTATTTTTGTTGATTCTCTAACATTATCTTGTCTTGCCCCTTAAGCAGGCTGAGGCTGAGGCAAAGGCTGCACTGTTCACGTCTTTGCCCGAACTTGCACTCGTATATGAGCAAAGAGAAGCGTGATATCATACTGCCTGCCTGTCATGATTGACGTCAGTAGTTGGTGGGGCCTGCCATGAGTCAACAAAATTTCAAACAAGAACTGTTTGAAGTCAAAGGCGCACTGTCCACAAGCCCAATAAGGTGCAAATTACTTTTGTACAAAGTTTCAAAAAAGTGAGTAAAGCAATAGTGAGCAATGCTCCGTGGTTACTGATTTCTAGAGAACAATGACTCAAAACATTCCGTCAGATAATGTTAGAAAAGTAGATAAACATAGTACAGCTCAAAATAAACTAAGTAAGCAATACGAAACAAATAAGAGTAATCATCAGAATTGCTCCAAAAGAAAAAATATCTCAGTACAACAACTGAGGTCTTCTTTATTTTCTTATTCTGTGTATTTTCAATGAAAGAAATATTTTCAAATCAGCATCATGGTGTCCCGATGCATTTCGGTATAACAACCTTCGTCAGGGGAATGCTGTAAAAATATATATACACAGTGTATAGAACATATAACAATCTTAATGAACAAATAGTTAACAAATGTTATTTGGATCTTGAAGAGTGAAAATCCACAAAGATGATATTAGGCTCAGACTCCGGTTATCTTTACCAGAAACCTTGTGTTAAGTACATTAATAAATCACAAAAGGAAACCATTAAAAATCATGCAGAAAGCATTTATGAAGTCCAATAGGATTCTGTAAGTACCCCGTGAAATGCACTGTGTAACAGAGTGTACTGAAAAAGGACCAGTTGTGAGATTCAACTCCGTGAATGCTGGAAGTATCTAAATCGAATGACCCAAACCTCTGAAGTGTCAAACCAACGTGTACATGTGAGTCTCCTGAGCCATAGTGCAAGCGAACTCACCTCCATGACTGCCAAAACAACTACTGTGAAAATGCTGCAAACGTGTATTACGAAATATTAATTCTGCACAGGATGAAAAAAGCAAACAAAACACTTGGGTGTAACTAATCAATTCATGGAGTTCAAAAAATTCATCCAAACAAATCCGAACCACTCGAGTATGTAACTTACTCACAACATGAAGGCATAAGGCATGCGCGTGGGTCACAATTTTCACGTGGAGTTGTATAAACCTCAATCTCATAGGTATCTCTGTGAACAATAACTGAACCCTAATTCACTGGTCACCTGAAACTCAACAAGCTGAAATAACGGGTACCGCCAACTCCAATTCTATCACCTGCGGTGCACCAGTCGTGTTCCGTCAATAATGCCAGGTCGCTGCCGTTTCCTTGAATTGAACGTCTGCGTGTACGTGAGCGTAAACGCGCCCTAAATATAAAGGAAGGACTACCCAAGTCAAATACATATTCCCTGAAAATAAACAAAGGACTACCTGGTTTAATTACGAAGTAGAGATAAGACTAATGCAGCTAATAGAGTTCAACAAACGACACTGAAAGCATCAGGCAATTGAAATGCGTGTGAACCCAATATACTTATTAAAGCGCATGTGGAAGAATAGTAACTATGTCAATGCAGGTGTATACACAAAAAAACGAACACAAAAATGAGTGCAACGAGTACTGACAAGACAAACCGGTATCCCATATCTGTAAACCCAAACCAATGTGGCCAAAAACCACTATTAGAGATGATGTTGCTGTTCTGCATGTTTTAAAAAAAAAAACACAGTTAGTAAAAATACTGTACAAGTAATAGATGATAAATTCAAAATGAGCAAATCAATAATGCAAACATACTGAGCAAAGTGTATTTACAAGAAGTGTATAAGTTCGATTTTGTCATTCAATCCACAAGGACTCAAGGTTTTAAGGAATCTTATCCAAAACGTTTCTCTTTGTGACAGATACCTATTAGGATCAACATGTGGCAGTACCGATACCTGCTCTTATATGGTGAAACGTAGTTGTGGTATAGTGTATTTGTGTGCAGACCAGTGTACTGCGAGGCAAGATTTCAAATTGGCAGTGCGAATTGAACTTTTGTGCTTGGTCACTCGTATTTTAATCTTCCTGGTGGTCCTCCCAGCATAAACTAGTCCACAAGGACATTTGATGGCATATATCACCATGGAAGTATTACAGTCAGATGTGTGTTTGAGCTGAATGGGTTTCCCTGTGTGTGGGTGCGTGAATTTATCCCCGACCATAACATTGCCGCAATGGCCACAATTATGACATTTCCTCATGCCCAGTGTGGTAGTGTTGCTAATCTGTTGAGTTTTTTTTCTCAAAATTTCTTTGATATTCTTTGATCTGGAGAATGCAAAAATAGGTGTGCCGAAAAAGACTCCTTTGAAATCGTATTCTTGTTCAATAATCTCCCAACGTTTGAGAATGCACCGTTTAATTGTCGTGGCGGCTGTAGAGTATTTTAAGACACATACCTCTCTTTTAGATTCAGGTTTCATAGATTTTTTCAAAAGTTCTGATCTGTCAATACTGTACGCTTTTTGTTTGGCCAAATCTAAAACTTGAGTGGGATAACCTCTGTCCAAGTATTGTTGTGACAGTGTTTCAATATCTGACTTCCCTTGGGTGTCAACCGAACTGATTCTACGAACCCTGATGAATTGAGATAGTGGTAAATGATTTTTGAGAGCCAGTGAATGAAAACTGTTGTAATGGAGTGCATTATTCCTGTCTGTTGGCTTTTTAAATACTCTAGTCGTGAGACTGGTGCCTTTTTTCTCAATGAGATTGTCTAAGTAATTAATGGATGTTGAATTGAGAGAATGAGTAAATTTGATTTGTGATGACAATGGTTCAATGTCATAATTGCACCTTCTAATGCCTGTTGTGTACCTCTCCATAGTATCAGAATATCATCTATGTACCGAAGGTACAGAAGCAAATGGTCTGACCACAAATTATTGTTCAAGATGTGTGTATCCTCAAATTTAGCCATGAAAATATTCGCGTACGTGGGTGCCCCAGTAAAACCCATTGAAGTGCCTGTTTTTTGCAAGTAAAATTGTTGTTTCCATGTGAAATAACTATGATACAGACTGAATTGCAATAATTCAAGAAGAAAGACATTGAGGGATTCTTCATAGTCATGTTTGAGCAGCATCCATTCAACTGCTTCAATGCCTTCACCATGCGGAATGGATGTGTACAGAGCTTAAACATCAATTGTACCCAGCAGGACCTCACTGTCACCTGGTAATGTGACATTCTGTAATTTATTAAGACAGTCTGTAGTGTCTTGCACATACGTTATCCATTTTTGAACCAAGGGTTGTAAAAAAATGATCTATGAATTTCCCCAAAGGTTCATGCAAGGAACCACAACCGGCCACTATGGGGCGGAATGGAGGGTTCACTGAGTCTTTATGCATTTTTGGAATGCATATATATGTGTGGTCTTTTAGGATAATCTGTGATTAAGAATTTGTAGGTATTATCATTAATCCATCTGAGGTCTTTGGTCAAAATTTGAAGTAAAGTAGTTTGAAAGATGTGGGTGGGATCTGTATCCAGAGCAATGTATGTGTCGGTATCTTGTACATGTTGATCGACTTTAGATTCATAGTATATGGTGTTCATAACTACCAACGCTCCACCCTTATCTGCAGGCTGGAACGTCAAGTTCTGATTTTTAGCCAGATTCCATAGAGTAGCCTGTTCTTTTTTTGTTAAATTACTTTTAGCGAACTGTTTTTGGTGAATGGATACCAAATCTTTTTTGACCAATATTTCAAATAGGTCAATCGCCTTATGAGAAATGGGTGGCATGAACATACTCTTAGGCTTGAACACCTTAGTAGAGGTGTTCAAGACTGGGTCAGTAGAGAGATCTTGAGTTACATGGTGAAAAAACCAACGTAATCTAAGTTTTCGCATAAACTTAAACAGTGCTACTTCTGTTTCCAATTTGTTGGTGTTATATGTTGGAACGAAAGACATTCCTTTGTTTAAGATAGCTTGCTCATTAGGTGTCAACTCCACACTAGAGATGTTCATGATTAGTTCCTCTTGGGGTTCCGCCGCGCTCCGTTTGTTGTTTTTTTTGGAGCCTTGTCCCCTCCTGTTTCATGGGTTTTCCAACGAGCTGTTCTTCTGGTGGATGGTTGGTGGTTCGTCCTGTTTCTAAAAAAGACTGTTTGGATGTTCCACTGTTGGAAGCAATGCTTTCCATTGCTGCAGCAGCAAGGGGAGTGCGTGTGGGCAATGTTTCTTGTTCAGTTGCAATACTTTCTTCAGATGTAGAAGCATCTGGTTTTCTGAAAGTCCGTCTTTGAGCATACATATCCACCCAAGTATACACCTCATCAAGTTTATAATCTATGGTGTCGCGCCTAAATTTGCGCAACTTTTGATCATGAACCTCTTTAGCATGTTCATCAAGTTTTTCATTGATGTCTTTGAGAGTTAGTTGAAGTTCCTCTGATAACAATCTTTGCGAAAGGTCGTCCTTCAAATCTTGAATTTCAGTTTCCAATTCCTTTAGTATGACTGAAAGTTCTTCAATAATCAGTAAAATGAGGTCTAAGGAGCATTTGTTAAGAATTGCGAACCATTTAGTCATAAAAGGTTTATTGAATTTAAACAGCATGGGTCGTAATGCTATGCGCAACCCTCTTGGTATCCGCTTGGCCTTGTGGTACTGAATGAGTGTGGTAGCATGACGTCACTGATTAATTTCCCTTTTAAGGGTGTATTGTAATTGTTTGATACGTTGACTGGTAGAACCGGGTTTAGCCTGAAATGCCCTAGTTTCTTCAATTAAATAGTATATGTTTTCTGCTTCTTCAATTGAATATCCCTTTGTTTCTGCCTGGTTAGTTGTGAGATGTGAGATATCATCAAAATCCATGACTGGGTGCTGGTTATCGAATGTGGGGCTGAAGTGTAAATGACAAGCTAGCATGTGATAACCTGCACTCCGAAATTATTCTAGCAATTATAATCAATATTTATCAAAAAGTATAAGTATTTTAAGAAAGGTGCTGCCCTTGTAAAACCTGATTAACCCCCATCAGGCTCAAATAAATGCAACAAAATTTCAAACAAGAACTGTTTGAAGTCA
The DNA here is from genome assembly GCF_964204655.1 of Triturus cristatus. NCBI lineage: Eukaryota > Metazoa > Chordata > Amphibia > Caudata > Salamandridae > Triturus > Triturus cristatus. The sequence goes on along the minus strand of NC_140585.1, from coordinate 389,944,692 downwards.
AAGGCGCACTGTCCACAAGCCCAATAAGGTGCAAATTACTTTTGTACAAAGTTTCAAAAAAGTGAGTAAAGCAATAGTGAGCAATGTTCCGTGGTTACTGATTTCTAGAGAACAATGACTCAAAACATTTGGTCAGATAATGTTAGAAAAGTTGATAAACATAGTACAGCTCAAAATAAACTAAGTAAGCAATACGAAACAAATAAGAGTAATCATCAGAATTGCTCCAAAAGAAAAAATATCTCAGTACAACAACTGAGGTCTTCTTTATTTTCTTATTCTGTGTATTTTCAATGAAAGAAATATTTTCAAATCAGCATCATGGTGTCCCGATGCATTTCGGTATAACAACCTTCGTCAGGGGAATGCTGTAAAAATATATATACACAGTGTATAGAACATATAACAATCTTAATGAACAAATAGTTAACAAATGTTATTTGGATCTTGAAGAGTGAAAATCCACAAAGATGATATTAGGCTCAGACTCCGGTTATCTTTACCAGAAACCTTGTGTTAAGTACATTAATAAATCACAAAAGGAAACCATTAAAAATCATGCAGAAAGCATTTATGAAGTCCAATAGGATTCTGTAAGTACCCCGTGAAATGCACTGTGTAACAGAGTGTACTGAAAAAGGACCAGTTGTGAGATTCAACTCCGTGAATGCTGGAAGTATCTAAATCGAATCACCCAAACCTCTGAAGTGCCATGAGTCACCATGGGAACGCATGATGGTTGGAGACATGCCGCTGCAGATGACTGAAGCCGAGAGACAAATAGACTTGAGAAAACGCCGCTATAGGTAATTATTGCACCTGCCTCACCAGTTTGAACATGGCTGCTGAAATCTAGGTATGGCTTGCGGGCACCTGTTCAATTCCTAGATCCTCATTCTCAATCAGTACTGTGGAATGTTAAACATATTTTTATTGTGGTCCAGGACATAGCAAGTAGAAAAGCTGAAATCTCAGCTTTGATTGTTCATGCAACCTGTGAGTCATTCAGATGGTTGAATCCTTGACTAGCGGATCCGTCTTTCATTCTGAAGCGGATGAAGTGCATTTTGTTAGTCAATAGAACATCTTTCAGCCCCTTCAGAAGGATGAGGGCACACGTCTGGATACTGCGGAAGGTTATTTTTGGGAATAAGTAGCAGAAGTCATCAGTACTTATTAAAAATTAGGACATCCTCAAGAGGCAGACAATTTTTCTTATGTATGTTTGGTTGAGCACAAAATGCTGGGGAGAATTTGCTTCAGGATACTACACTTCGATAACAGACCCTAAGAGTTGTAGTGCAGAAAACTGCAGGCCCCTGGATGCACCCTGTAGTATCTGGCTGGATACATGCTAGTGTTTCACTGAGGCTGTAACCCACACTAAACACCCACCCACCACAGGCATCACCAGTCAGGTGACCCACACAATAAAAGGGGCAGAGCGCACATGCTCATGGCCGGTTATCTACCATCATACTGAGTGTCTGTGTGCTCCTTACCTAGGTATGTGGGCCTAGTGCCCGACCACTTTACAATGGTGACGAGGGGGCTGTGCCCGTGCGTGCAGCAGCCCAGCAGATAAGGAAAAGGGGGCGATGGCTGCCCGCGTGAAGGGCACCCCCCGGATTAGGCGAGAAAAGCGCCTGATCACCTCTGGGCATGTGAAGAGCCCCAGGCATGAAGCGAGGTGACCGGGATCCCACCCCGCACCTCATGTGCCTGCTGTGATCCGCCCCCCCCCTGCGTGGAAGTGCCGTGGGGGAGAGAAGTGCAAGCCGATCGGAGCCCACCTGCATTGGCCGCGACATAGTAACACCAAGTGTGAGGAAGCCGAGCGGGAGCCCACACTGCGTCGGAGGAGTCGCAGGCCATCGTGGCAAGCACAGAGTGGCCCTGAGCAGCCGGAGGATTGCGGGAGCCCACCTCGCGCTGAAAGATCTGGTGTGTGCCCTCCGGCACAAAGGAAGCCTCTGAAAGTCAAAGCGCGAGGCGAGCGAGGCTGGACTGGGCTGTTGCCGGCCGCCGCCGCGGAACTGCCACGCAGGGCGTGAGGCCTGATTCGGACACCGGGCGAAGATGAGCCAGAGCTGTGGGACATCCGGGTGAAAAACACAGCCTAATGTGGGAGGGTGGAGAGTGGAGTAGCTAACCGCTCCTCCGTCCCTGCAAGGAGAAAGAGACTGTGCCCAATGCCCCCAAAAGGGCAAGCAGCCTCCCCCAGAGTAGCACGGATCTCCCCTACCCCACGCGGCATGTGAGCAGCGAGCCGGTGGGGGTGGGGTGGAGGAGAGATAACAAACCCCAGAGTGAAGCTGCCCCGAAGAGAAATAAGGCCGCAGTCTCCAGCGCCTGCTCCAGACCTGAGCGAGGCCAGTGAGCGCAGCTGCGGAGTGAAAGCAGAGCTGCAGGTGGGCACGAGAAAGCAGCGAGGCGGCCCGCCTAGTGCTACTGAGCCAAATGCAAAGCACCCGTAAAAGCGGCAGGAGCAAAAAGGGCCAAGCCTAGAGCGTGGGGACAGTTGCAGAGGTAAATCGGAGCACTGAAGGTGCGAACCTCGGCCCAGGAGGCCTACAGGTAAAAGGGCCAAAGCACACGAGGGCTGTGGGGCATGAGAGCGTCCGCAGCAGCAGCGCCCAGTAAATGTGCACAGAGAAAGAAAACAAGTGTGCAAGACACTTACCACATCGAGGAGAACTGTCCCGCAGCTTGGAGGGGTCCTGGTGAGGGGGTGTGAGCAGCAGCCATCCGGTGAAGGTACTCCTCCATGAGGGCAGTGAGCACGAAGCCCGCAACGTTGTGGAAAGCTGCCGAGGACAGTGAAAGGAAGCCAGAATAAGGCAGCACTGCAATCTATTGGTCGTTTGTGGCAACGCATTCTGGGGAGAGAAGACAATACCAAGTATAGGCAGGTCTGCAGGGAACAGACTGAGGGCTGTAGCTTGCCTGAGAAGAGTGCCAGGCCAGGAAAAGGAAAGGCGCAGAAAGGGGACGCACAAGCGAGAAAAGAAACGGTGACATTTGCCTGGAAAAACAGTAAAGGCTACCCAGGCAGAGATATTGCAAAATGATGGGGCCCAATAAGACTGCCTGCGAGCTGCACTAGTCTTACAACCACAGGAAGCGAATGTGAAAGGAAACTGATGTGCCAGAATGGTGCCAGGCTACTACACAGCCGTTGAGGACAAAGAGTAACTGCGCAGGAACGCGTTGGAAGTACAGGAATGTAGCACAGGGGCAGCTGTGGCAGTTCAAAACAGCGGGAAAGAAGTAGGCAAGCCTCACTCGGCAAAGGCAACCGGAGATGCCCCGGGGTATCCGGTAAAAGCTAGAGAGAGAGCCATATACCCCAAAGCAGCAAAGAAGCCCTGAAAGCAAGACTGCATCCACCCCAGCGAGTAGTGTGCAGGACACTGGGCAGGAGTCAAGACAACGGCCAAAGCAGCAAGTCTCAAAAGGAAACGAAGGGCGCCATCAGAAGCACGCCGCAGCAACGTGATTGCGGAGACAAGAAGAGGTGGTTGCACGGACCACCAGAAGTTCTAAGACCCAACAAGGGAACGAGCCGGTTGGTCGTAAGGTGGAAGAAGCCGACCAACCAGATGGTCAAAAGGGAGAAGAAGACGACCAGCCTGATGGTCGCAAGAGAGAAGAAGCCGACCAGCCAGATGGTCGCAAGAGAGAAGAAGCCGACCAGCCCGATGGTCGCAAGAGAGAAGAAGCCGACCAGCCAGATGGTCGCAAGGAAGATGCCGGCCTACAAGAGGTCAGAGAGCGAAGCGACCAACAAAGAGGTCAAAGAGAGAGAGAAGAGACCTGACAAGAGGTCCGACAAGAAGAATTGAGAAGAAGTCCGTGAAGTGAACGACCGAGGGGATGTCCGTGAAGAGGACCCCAGGAGAGGCCCGCGAACAGCACCAGAAAGAGACGGACGAGAAGTTCAACAACAGTAAGTAGAAGTTGGAAGGAATCGAAGGAAAGAAGGTTGCGACGACCGGTCCAGTCACAGAGCGAAGTGAAGACAGTGTCCTGGTGCTTGGACAAGACCAGGGGGAAACGTGTATAGAGTGCACGCTACACGGAGAAGCCTGGTTAGGGCGAACAAGAATGAGAGAAGACCAGACCGCGTCACGAATGAAGGAAAGAAAAGACAGAGCGTGAGTGGCAGCACGCCATGATGAAAGAAGAGAAGCAGAGGAGAAGAGGATGACAGGATTTCACCCTGTAAAGGAAGAAGGTACAGTGGCACAGCACCACAGGGCAGACAACCACCACAGGCATACAGGGGAAGAAGAGGCAAAGTGACAGGGCAGAATACTCGCATCATCACGAGAGGAGAACACCCCGAGACATCAGACCGCCGCCTGCTGCCCAAGCGAAGAACAAATGCGAATCCATCAACACCACCAAGGAGCAGCACACCATCTGAGCGAATCCACACACTCCACATAACCGGAGTCCAAGAAGGCAAGCCACCCAAGCACAGTCTGTGCACCCCCGTCAGCCTGCAGCATACGGAAGTAGAGCACAACCGGCCATTAGGAGATCCACCCCTTGGGATAAAGCAAGACTAGGTCGTCGCCCTGTTGGGAGTTCTGAAGCGACCCCAATGCGTGGCCTACACGAAGGCCCGCACAGCACACGCGGTCAAGTGGAAATCCAGGGGCAAGGGGCCTCGGTGGAGTTCCAGCGAAATAGGAGTCCAAATGGGAGAGATGTTTGGCAGCAGCACCTCGAAATGCGCAGGACGCATGGAGGCCACAGCCAGAGACTTGTTGGCCAGCGACCCTGAGAGGAAGACACGGAACCAGATTCCTGACGGTGAGAACACCGAGATGGAAACATCACCTTTGGCAGATACATGAGCAACTAGGCTGTGAGTCCCGTTGACAGTTCGGAAGCGACGCCTTAGCGCGGCTCACGTGGAGCCCACACGGGCCACACGGTCCCATGGCCACCCAGCAGGAAAGCCCACCCGGAGGCTCCGGTGAGAGAGGAGCCCAAGTGAGAGAGGCAAGTCAGAATTATCTTGGCCGTTAAGATACAGGAACAACATCAAGCACGTCGCCTCAAGGCAGAAACCTCGCACCTAGGGACATGACAGAGTGGATCTCATCACAGCTCCCAGTACCCTGATGCGGGACTTTTGTACATAGACATTGTTACTGATAGACCACGTTGGTCTCAAGTACTTTGCCAAGGTGAACTCAAATGTCACAAACAGAGTGGTTGAAGAAACCCAACACTGCCTGGCCTGCGGCCTGAAGATAATACCACTTGTGATATATTTTGGGTATCTGTTTTCTTTTACAGGTTGGACTTTGTTTATTTCCTTTCATCAAACGTTGGGAGGGATGTAGTATCTGGCTGGATATATTCTAGTGTTTCACTGAGGCTGTAACCCACACTAAAAACCCACCCACCACAGGCGTCACCAGTCAGGTGACCCTGACAATAAAAGGGGCCGAGCGCACGTGCTCGTGGCCAGTTATCTACCATAATACTGAGTGTCTGTGTGCTCCTTATCTAGGTATGTGGGCCTAGTGCCCAACCACTTTACACACCCTGCCTCTATTTTAAGAGGACAGGGTTTACAGAGGGAGTCCTGTGTGGCAGGAGACCTCTGGACATTTGTGGGTGCATGTAACAAATCGTGCGAGGAAATAAATACTGTACATGTGGTATGTTTAATAGGCTCTGCGTTGGCACCTGGACAAAGTCTGCTTGTACTGATTTTTCGTATAGACCTGACTGCTCAGTAAAAGGTGGAGCCTGGATGACTTTGCCACAGCCCTGTTAGCCTTACAGGGCCTCAGGGTTGTTGAGAAATGTCCCACTATTCTCATAAACCAGCCGGACTCCGCATAACATGAACTGTGCCTATTTGCTCTGGGGGGCAGTAGATTGGTTTATGGGATGAAAGGATTTTTAAATGGTTCGGACATTTGCTTGCAGTCGTGCCTCTCTTCTATTCCAAACAAGAATGATAGCATCTGCTGCTCGAGGCATACTTTTGATAATGTTGCCTCCAATGCTGCACAGAGCCCCAGAGTGAAACAGTGCAGTCTCTTTATCAAACTGTGATTTGCATGTCTGTCCATGTGTTTGATGGTGTGTGAAAATATATTTGTGTGTGTGTAACAATGTGTATGCGTGTGTGTGTGTTGAGATGTCTGGCTGTATATGTTTTCCTGTGGATGTAAGTAAGATCTGGATATGGTTCGGACTATTTGTGTTTAGAATTCATATGTGTATTTGGCAATGTGTGTAAGTAACATCTGAGTGTAAACATGTGCGTGTGTATCTGCCGACTAATAGAACTTTCCCAAACCAAGTAAATAAGTCAAGGTTCTGTCTATATTGTCTTATCATCTTCCCCTCCCACAAATGGGTATACTACATGCAGGTCTGAGGCATAAAGTTAGCCAATCATGGACATCAGCCAGTGCCACCAGGTGCCAATTACTGTCATACAATTCATTTACTTCGGTGTTATTAACTTCTGGCACTACACCTCAGAGTCAAATACCTGGCCCCTGCGATGGATCTTGAACCGTGCCGAGAGGGGTCAGATACAGGGGATCCAATCCAGTTATCCAGTGAGTAGCAGGCATTAGGTAACTAGCCTACAGACTAGTAGATTCATATATATAACTTACAAAACTATACTGTACAAATATAGACTTTTTACAGATAGATCAAATCTCCTGAAGAAATTCAGTCGGACCAAAATGATACAAACTAATAATTCGGAAAAGGCAAGGAAAATAGTAACATTCAAATCTTTTGACTAGAAACCTCTCTATTATTATTCCCATCCCTCATTGATACTATATTGGAATGCACAATCAATTATTGGAGACAAGTCAAAGAGAGACTGAAACAGGATTTGAGAATATGTACATTTTTATCAGTAAATTAGGAAAGGTAAATGTATCAATTTTAGATATTTAATCTAGGGTTACAGAACAATCAAATTAATCTCATTCGGGCTATCAATTTTCAATGCTCTAGAGGACGAATTCAGGAAGGGACATGAACTTTATCAGCTCAAAAGTTCTCTCCCATGAGGGAAAGAAGTCCGGGAAGAGCGCACACAGCATATGCGTCAGACCAAGGAAAGCCAGTAGAGTCCGCAAGAAACGAAAGCTATTTCTCAGCCCACAAAGAAGCAATCCTCAGTAGAAATGTGTCAAAAGTGTCAAAAAGAGTGACATCCTTATCATCATTCCAAAGTATAACATAATTTCTCAAGTTCTGGGGTGACACCCCCTTGGGTCACCTCATCTGGTCAGACCACCCAGTCCATTGGTCAGTTCATATAGGGTAATTGTCATGCAGCATAAAAAAAGACACATTTTATGGGAAAAAAGGTAGTGATCATCGTGTAAGCTGCTGAACCATTCAAAAATAAAGATGTGAACAATGGCCCTTTGGCAAAGCCACATGAGTGAGTTGAAGAAGACAGTTTCTCATGACAGATATTTACAAAGTAACAAAATATTTGCAAATAGTCCTGGTATGTGCATGGGAACACTTTCTATGAAACATGGCTTCATCCCACATCGCAAATGTATGAACCCCTCTCATGAGAACAAAATCAAGTAAGAGAAAGAAAATGCAGGCCTAAATTGAATTTAAGTTCATGAAATACACAATATAAATTAATGGAAATACATATTACATTCTAAAGTTTCAAAGACGTTATATTCTTCTCTTCAATTTATGTCACTTATAAAGCATTTTATTTTCATTGCAATTGCACGTGTAACTATCGCACATTACTACATTTCAAAGCACCAACATATAATTTTATTAAAACATGAAGTAATTAAATCAATGCTAGTGTCTGTATGAAGATCATTCTCTGAAAGTTTCAGTGAAATTTGAATCAGCATAAACGTGCAGCACCATTTCTCTTTTCATGGTTGGTGCACACTTTAACATGAGCAAAGATAATGTTTTAAACAAACCCTTCAATAAACGTTCCTAGTGCTATTTAATTTCCACATATATCATTATTTAAAAGAGAATGGTTACTAAATCTCTATAATACGTGAGTCATCACATTCACATTTCTATTTCATGTAAAAGGAATGCACCATTGCAATTCATTAAACACAAACCTATCCTATTCAAATGAGCATTTCCATCTAGTCTACGCTCTTCTGCATGCTTTTACGATGCAGTAACGAAGTCTCTTTATGATCTATTTCTCATGATTCTTCCATGCGGAGTGTACACAAATCTTTCACATATGTCATTTTTCTCTCAAAGGTTGTCAGGGTCAGTTTTATGTGTAACATAGGGATTCAGCAGTTTATCTGCTTCATCACAAACATGCGTATAAAACACAGCACAGGTAGGACATGGGCTGCACAAATACAAGCTTCCCTAACAAATAGAACAAAACACGTTGCGTACAGCAGAAATGCAGGCACCTCTGACACACATATTACAGGCAGTGACGTCACTAGGGGGGGTGCGGGGGGGTGCGGACCGCACCGGGTGACACCATCACATGGGGTGACACCCGGCACCGTGACACCATCGGGGTACTGGGGGCGTGCTTTCGAATTGGAGCTCAGCCACTGACTTCCTTTAGGCCTGGAGGGGGGAAAGTGATTCACTAATCGAAACTAGCAGAGTGGTGGGGGGTTTCAGATGAAGACATGCCCACACACGTGAGAAGGAGCCACCGTAACAATCCCCTGCGCGGCTGCGCCGGCCTCACCCCGCCCAGAGCACAACAATGCGCGCGCTTAGAACACCTTCCTGTAACCTGAAACCGCACACAGCCCCAGGTTGCCTGCTTAAATCCAAAATTACTCGCTCCTGTCTCACAGGTAAGTGAAGATGACTTACTGCAGCATTCCGCACACCCGGCGACCTAGGAAGAAACAGGCTCGCGCAGTCATAAATGTTTTAACTATCAGCTGAAATGTCCGGTCTCCGATTACCGTTTGCTGCCTTTTTTGTTTGAGCATTACACACAGTTGTTTTCTGAAGTTTGTTGGGTGTGCTCATTAGTTTGAGATTTTGCGTCGACTTTGGACTCATGCATGTACGCAGAGCACCCTGTTTTGCTGACTAAACTGCCCTGACGAATCGGCTCTATTCGCGGTCCATTATCTGCGCGCCCATAATTTACTGTCCAACTTTTCTCTCTGTGACGGGATGAAGCAGTCATGCGTAGGGGCTCCTGGTATATTTTTTACAGCTTTCTCCCTGCCCTTACCTCCTTTCTTCTGCACAAAAGATCAGATAAAATGGAGCTTGGGGGATTTCAACAGCTTTTCTTGCAGCGCACTGTACAATTCTGAGATCAACCAAGGACTCAGTCTTGCGAACAAGCTAGCCAGTGTGGACAGGGAACAATAGTTTGTGAGGAGTAAATACAAGGTTGGGAAGTGCTGCTCTCTGTCCTGCAGAAAGCAAAGCCGAGACGGACACGGTGTGTACTTCATGCAATTGTTCGAGGCGTTAAATGCACTATTTGTGTCTTCGCCTTCTGCCTTTAGAAACCGTTAGCTGCAAGTGACGCGTGCTGTGACATTTTTTTTTTCATTTAGATGCACCACATATGTCCTGCCAGCGAAAGCCATCAGCTTCCCCACCCACAGCAAGTAAACACCGCAGCCAATTGTCGAACCATTCGAGCTCCCCTTCCGCCCGTGCTCCTCCCTCCCCCCGGACAGTGCCTGTACGTCAAAGCCTCGCCCTACCTCAGAGAAGAGGCATAGGAATACCTCAAATATTCGAGGAAAGGAGGATTTACTATTAGTGGGTAATTTGCACACAAAAAAAAAGTGCTGGGGCTCGCTTCAGGAGGCAGCTTGCGCCAGCGCATTTCTCCTGTTAGCGCCGCCTAATATAGAACCAATTACTAACCATTAAAAGGTTTGGGGGGGGGTGACGTAATGGTCAGAGCTGCCGTCTTCGCAGCTGGAGAGCCGGGTTGAGTCTAACCACATTGGACCCAATTACGAGTTGGTCGATAAAATGAGGGGGTAATGCTGGGCTCATTTACTGTCCACTACAAGTAGGAGGAATAACAGACCGGACCCAGTATTACTGGGATATTTACCACTTCCACCGCCCCACCCCTCCAATTCCAGATCGTTTCACTTGCCTCAGAAAGTAAGACAGAGTGGTAGCAAACTGGCCAGATTGATTTTATTCACACCCAAACACATTAGCGCCACTTTTACAGTTTGCCAGTGAAGCGCTATTTTTGTTGTCTTGGCTTTGTTTTCCCTGGGCTTGGATCTAGTGCACCAATCCTGGAGGTACTGCAATGTGAGGATTGAAAAACAAAATTTGTACTGCTGCTCTGTATCTAGGGATGTTGTCTTTTTTTACCATACTGCTTTCGCTTTGTAAGGATATAAGCAATGGCCATTGAAATGGGTCCATTCAGGGCCCTGTTGTCATGTCCTTAACTCTTCAGGCAAAAGCACTCACGGATTTCTGAACAGTGAGTGTAAAAGCGTTAAGGTAACCATGTTGTTCCTGCTTACATTTCACATGGTTTGCAAAATTTTGTATTCCCTATGATTGTTTGCTTTTTACAGGATGCTGTCACTTATTTTTTTGTAGGCCACATATTGCTCTTGCCCAGTGCGTAATTTAAATTGAGCCACATCCAGGTGTTTATTGCTGGCAACAATTGGGTTGTACTTGAAGGCAGTTTTTCTCAGTGGGGCAGTATGGTGTTCAGTGGGGGAGAGAATGTGGCACTATGGCCAGAGCTGCTGAATTTGGAACTGGGGACCCAGGTTCAGACTTAATAACCAGTCCACCAGACCACTCTCCTGAGAGAGCACTATCTCATGCTAGACCTTAGAAGGCTTCGCAAGACATTAGAATCCCTGGTGTCGTAGCACCAGCAGGTGGACCCTAGCATGACAAGTGTAGGTTAATCTACAAGGCTTGTCCACCACTATTCATACTGAAGTTCACCTCCAGTCTTGTGGGCAGGCCTATGAAGCAGTACACCCTAGAACAACAGTGACCCTGTCACTGAGATCACAGGACCCTTGAGAAGGGTCAGCTCTAGGGCGGTGCAACCGGTGTGACCACACCAGGTGCTGACTTTAGGTGGAGGCATCATTTTTGCAAGTATATTATGGTTTTAAAAGCGCTTGCTGCCTCCTTCCTGGCCTCCAGTAATTTACGGTAACAATAAAAATGTCATGATGACTGGTGATTAATGTTCTTCCTAGAGAGAGATCGGAATATTGTCTAATGCAAGATTTGACTCATGGAAAGGTAGCTCAGTGGGTTAATGTACCTGCTGCAAAGAACATGTACCATGCAGATCACAAAGTGTACATAATGTAAATAGGCCAGTGGGCTACTTCTTTTGTCAGAGAGACCCTATTGTTACTTGCAGTGTATAAGTTAAAATCCTAACATAGAACAGTGAGCTATTAACTGTCATCTACTCTGCAGCAACACAAGTCAACTATTGTATTAACTTTTGATACGTTTGAGCTACAAACCATGTATTAGTTTAAATGGTCAGATCATGCAGCAGATCTTGCATTATGAGACAAATATGGCAGAGCCATTATTATTTAGAAAACATTTGCAAACTAGGATTTTTAGCCATTCATGTTTGAACTGCTGTTTTGGAAAAGGGAGAAGTGCTGATGACAGAAACTCCATGGCTCGGAGACAAATGGCTTGGGCTTCCACATTTTATCATATTTGGGGACATTCTGTGATTAGAAGCATAATACATTTTACTGTCAATAACTCATTATAACCTTAAATAATCATGTGTATCCATTGGTTGATAAAACTGGGCAGTGAAACCAAACAAATGCAAAAAATTGGGATGTTTGCGCATTCTGGCGCAAACATCCCACTTCGACCACTGATATATTGTGTTTCTGGATAGTGGGAACACCACACCAGTAAAAAGTACCATACCTATGATATTATAAATTCCAATAAACTGTTGACCAGCAGGTAGCCCACTGTACAACCTGATTAATGAGTCATTATCACACTGTAGTTAACAGGCACATTTTGTAAATATAGGACCTACATTTACAAACGTTACTAAGGATTCTGTATGGTCCCGTTATTTGCCAACTGTGTCCACTGGCGGACTCGGAGCGGAGGTGGTCCATGCGGTAAGTCGTGAGGGGGTGACACCATGAGTTACCCGCACCGGGTGACACCAACCCTAGTGACGCCACTGATTACAGGTACAGCTAGTGAAGTAGTGCAAGCTTTCATTGCACAGATACAACTGTATGGTATATGCAGCAACAGTGTAAGGTCGCCTTACATACACAGAAAAGGTACTAAACAGAAAATAGCACTGTAACACTCTAACACTCTGACTCTCTCTCTCTCTCTTTCTCTCTGACTTGCACACACAGGCAAATGAACACACATGCAAAGAACACAAGAACTTCTATAGCACAGGGAGCGGCAGCATAAGCATGACTTCATTGGGTATAATACAGGAGAAAAGCAGAAGGGCTAGCACAGCATATTGGGGTGAAGATAGAGGCATAATTTCACTCATCAATTACAGTATCTACTCTGAAATACTGAAACAAACATATGCTACACTTATATTTATTAATATCTAAAACATGGTGTCAGAAACTGGTGAAAGTTCCTGAAAACATAAGCAAGAGGTACATTCATATGTGTATTAACCTTATGTTCAAAGCACAAATATGCTTAGTATGTTTAGCATTGTTAATAACAGTCTGTGCACAGCAGCAGCCGTCACCCAACATAGTAACTGCTGTACTGTGGGAACTTGCAGGAAAAGAGCTTACTCCAATTGCTAACCTTAAAGCAGGGGCTGTGGTAAGCGGCTATACTCCATTAGTAACCGCTGATCTTTGAAAGTGGTAGAATAACAAAGCAACAATGTCTCAACCAGTGATCATTAGGAAGAAAATTATAATAAGTGCATGAATCACTGAAGGAGGGAAAACAGGAGACCAAGATCGAGGATAAAGGTTGTTATTTAGCAAGTAGTTATAGCAGCACTACATTACAAATGGATTAGAGTAACCAAAAACAACCAATTGTGCACCGACCGTGCTAGGTGTCAGTGATAAGTGCAGTGACACAAGTGATACAAACACAGCGTGAGACGGCGCAAAACAATAACAACAGACAATAATCAGGGATCAAATGGTATGAATCAAATTAATACAAAACTAATTCGTTTTTTATAGATGTCTAAAATGATCCCATGGTAGCCATAGGTTACGCTGTAATGTCGACGGCATTTCGACCTTGTCAAGTAAAGGTCATCATCAGGACAATGGTTACAAATTTTAGTAGTGCTGAGAGCACGCGGCGAATAAGTCACATAAGGTGAAGCAATCACAGTGGGAGTTAAGGGCGATCAATATCATCGAGTGCTGGGAGAGGGAATTATTCAGGAAGCATCAGGGCAAGAAACCGTAGCGCTGCTATCCGTGAATTAAATCGGCACCAGTATGACCAAGGGTCCGGGGCTCAAAAATGCCTGCAGGTCATCGCATCAATGCGTATTTAATGGCAGCTACTCCAGTGGATACGCGAAGATAGCCTGATGTAGTAATTATGCTGTCCGTAACGTGAATCGGCAGCGGGAGGTGTCAGTAATAATCACCCAACTCGGTGATGAATACGGGTCCAGGAATTAATCACAGGAAACGAATAAAGCGAAAGTAGTAGGGCGCAATACGTTTCACAAATTAGACCAAGCAGAGAGCAAGCCAACTTCTTTTCAGAGGACTCAGGGGTTCTCCCCTACAAAAATATTTTTAAAAAATAGTAAATTTAATGCACAGTTTTATATACATTTACTAGAAAGCAATAGGCTCTGAAATATAACTCATGTGAGAGGCGGGTATTTTCACGATGTGCCAATTAAGTCTGGCGCTTCTCATGGGTGGGTCACCTTAGGCGCATCCCATATATGTTAAGAATTATCTTCAGTGTGACACGGCTAGCGTTATTCATGGGTGCACCCGTTGTGAAGAATTACCTACAATATACCACTGCCAGAATTTTGAACCTGCCAACCATACACCCTAGATTCCCTATATGTAAAAAATGACCTTAGCACCAGAATTTTGTAATGTTGTCAGTTCCCCCATATTCCTAGGTTGACTTCCCCTATAAGAATTGCATCCAATGTGCCAGGACTGGTATATTTTCATGAGTGCTTCCACATGGCAAGAATTGGCACCATGCCAGGACGTGCATTTTTTCACAAGCGACTCTGCAATGTCAAGAATTATCTACAATATGCCATCTCCAGTAAGTTGCCCTGAGTACTTCCATATGCCAAAAAAGAACTTTTTGGATGTCTGCGCCAATGTCAGACTCCCAAGCATAACATGCACTCACACTATCATTCACTCATACTCCCTCATACTCACTCCCTCGCACTCACTCATTCTCATTGTGACTCATTCATTCTCTCTAAGTCATTCTACCTCACTCTAACTGCCCCTCACACTCATTCTGCCTCACAATCATTCCCTCTCGCTCACTCTTGTTCAAAGCCACTTACATCCCTTATTGCCTCTTAAACACACTTAATCACACTCACTATTTCTCAGTCACTCAGGCTCACCCACTCTCACTATTTACGCTCACTCTTAGTCACTCACTCTCACTAACACACTCGTATTCTCACTCACCCTCACATGCTCAGAGCAACAGTGGAGTTGATTTTTCCTTACCTTGGTTCCTCTTGTGCTGCCCCTCCCATGGCTGTAGCAAGGCTTGAATCATGTTCTGCAAAAGAGGAGCCAGACTGGGGCAGTAGGGGCAAGATGACTGAGAGGAAGAACTGGTTCAAACTAGGCAGGGCAAAAGTCGAGTCATTTCCTTTACAGACATTATGTGAAATACCCAAATATATTATGTGAAATTACCTATAATAATGCAACATGCTGGGGCAAAATGTATCCTAGAGGTCATTGTTGGCTCGAGGACACATCTCAGGCAAAGAAATAGCATGAAATCAGGTGTTACCAAACAACAGTGTTTATTTTGTTAGTGTATGAAGTCTTTATTACATGACATGGGAAAGTGGCATAATCCTAGGTATTTCATTTAACAATCAAAATGTGTAATGCTGGAAATTATGCAAAATTATGCAGTTATAAATGGAATTTAGACCGGGCCTAGTTCAAACCCTCTGCCATCTTATGCTAGGGCTGGAAGTACAGCGTTATCAGAAGCTGGGACAGGGCTTGGGACCCAGCCTGCTGCTCCCTGTAAAATCTAATTGGGTGCAGGGATGCTCTGATTAGGGCACTGATAGCCACTTTTTAGCAGACATGCTGTGCTGCCTGAGGCATGTGCAGCATATACTCTAAACAAATATAGATTGTGCTTGTGTGTGAGGACTCCTAGCTCAAACACGCTCCCACATATACGCAATCCAGACATCCACCTACAGAGTGCAACGCTCTTGAGAAGAACTCTGCAGATAGGTTGCCGTCCATTCCCTCAGGTCGCCTCCTCCTGTCATTAGCCGCAGAGTCAGGAGAGCTCGAGAGGGCTGACCTGGATACTGGCATTTTTAATGAAAACAGGAACATGAGCCCTCTCACCTCGTAGTTTGGCATTTAAAATCAGTCAGTGATGGGGTGAAACCAGCCTCACATAACCTGGGGTCCGGTGCCACTACACCTCTTGCACTTTTGGTAGCTGCAAGCCTGGTCTAAAAGTTTTGGGTTTACTTAAACAAAAAGGTAACAGTTCCTAAGGGTGGCAGTACCAATGAGGTATCTTGCCTGAAGGGTGGAGAGGGAGCAAAAGAGAAGGTTCGTGGTGGTGTCTATGGTGTAGGCCAGATACTCCTGGGCGGTGTTCAAGGTGCCCTCACACACCCTTGCGGGTGCAAAGCATCATCATCGGGCGTTGCTCCTCGTGGGGGTGGCGCTGCAGTCCCTCACGGGCCCTTCAAGAGGGCTCTCTGTCGGAGATCTTTTGTTGGAGTAGCCGTAGTTGTGCGTGCGGGTGTGTGGGTATAGTGGGTGAGGTGGTGAAACTAAAAAGACCCTAAGGTACCCCAAATGGTTTATTAGTGAGTCCGTAGGGTCTGGATAAAATCTAACGGGGAGTGGTGCCAAATTAGCACTCCAAAGAGTAAGGGAAAGGATAGATAATCCTACTGCTCTCAACCCGTGTGTGAATTGTTAGAGTGAGAGTGAGGACGTGGAGTGGGTGGTCAACATGTTTCGCGCTGCCCTTGGTCCCTAACGGATCCTTAGCGCTTCGTCAGGACCTAAAGTGAAGGATAGTTGAAAAATGGGGAAAGAGGGAGTATACTATAATCCCATCTTGAAGGGGAGCACGTATTATTCGTGTCCCTGACAGCGAACCTGAGGGGAGGGGGGGAGACAAAAGAGGCAAAAAATGAGAAGGTCAACGTTATATCCAAGGTAAGGTACAAGTCACTAGAGTGGAGTGCGGACAGGTTCGTCAGCATGCTCAAGTGAAGGTGTCAGTGCACAGGGGTGGAACAGCCCTGCCCTTGTGAGAGCAAGGGCGAGTATGACTCATAGCTCTATGGAATGCAATGGAAAAGTGATCATGCACGTCTGTGCAAGGCACGTCGAAAGCACGGAGTGCGGGGCTTAACGGTGCTTTGATCAATATAGTGGGTGGTGACCACTGGCAGGAAGGTCTCCTGACGTCGTGGGATGAGGTGGAAATGGCAATGAAGAGGTAGTGAGAGCTATCTAGCGAAGTGGGGTAAGTGAGGGGTATAAAGTGCCGTCAAGGTGGTGATGCACATATCAATGATGGAAAGCGAGGTACGTAGGTGGCAGGAGCTGCGAGGCTAAGAATGCAAAGATAATGTATCGAGGCCAGCGGCACATAAGTCTTAGCCGATTGACTGTGCAGGACAGTCATGCGGAATCCTGTGCTGCGTGAAAGAACATAATCATGCTGCAGGGACGTGAAGGTGACAATCATAAAATACTACTAAACACGTAGACTAGGTAGAGGACCGAAGGGACCTACCCGCATTTGTCTGGGTCCAAGCTGTGCCGGGTGAAGATCAACTGGGACAAGGGCTACAGCTGGGAGGAGATACCATGCAAAAGGGCGATGTTAATGTCAGCATTGAAAACCAATGAGGAAAACAAGTCTAGAGCAGACAGCTGACAACTAAAAGGCGGTCCGTGAATATGGTATCTCAAACTTAAAGCAAATCTAAGTTCTAAGGTGCAGACAGAAAAGGTTAGCGAGTCAGATACCTTAAGTCAATTGCAAAAATACTGAACAGACCATAGCGGTAAAAATCCCGCCGATACTTACACGAGCCCCAGGTAAACTGTTCTGAAAACCTACGGTGCCTCCAGGATCGCCGGTAAATGGGATGGGGTGGAGGCTCAGTATTTAACTGGAGTTGATTGGATGTTCGCAATGACGAGATGTGAGTCAGGTGTAGGTGTAGTGGAAACTAAGGAGGGTCTAAACGCTGGGGTCACTGATGGTAGCGGCCATGATGGAAAGGTCTGTCTCATAGTAGAGACTCACAAGGTTCTGAAGAGTCGAGTATACGTGTGTATGACTCAAAAAAACACATATGCCTTCAGGGGACAACACAGGTGAATGTTGTAGCAGAGGCTGTGTGTCGGAGACAAAATTAGCGATACTCGGTAGTTATCCTGAAATATGCATCCTCGAACCCCAGGTGGGCTGGACAATGGTAGGCGGCAGCCATGTTGGAACGGTTCAGTGTTCATGATAAAGTGAGTGTAGAGATGCAATTACTTCGTAATAGGATGAAAAGGCACCAAATCTTAAAGAAACCTCTGGCAGCATGATGTCATAATCAATCTCCATACATATGTAACTGTAGGTAAGTAAAAAGAGTGGGGAAATAAAGACATGTGTAGCCTACATATGTCTATAGTGGGCTGTGACAAGTTCCTAAGAGGTTGGTACCAGATACGTGATACGTCCCTGGTACTGTCTGGAAGGGTGTTGATGTACTGAGACCTCGTGTATGGGATAGGCTGGACAGCAGCAACAGTGTGCCATAAGGTAGTGTGATTATATCATCCAAAGTATCTTAATATACAATACATACATATGCTTGAGGACCAACAGGTATAGTCATATTCCCTTCAGATATCAACCAGCACTTATTGGAAGGACACCCAAAGGGCAGGCCCTAAGAATAGGGAGAGTAGTGGTCCTAATCCTATGGGGGTTCAATGTCAAGCCTATGTCAAAAGGTATCAGGTGGATGTTCTACAGTGGGATCATTGGGTAAGGGAGCTCCATGGGATGTCGTCGTTAAGACCGGTGACATTCAATCGGAGTCTGAAAACCCAACGTTGTTCAGTTTTTAGCAGTGTTGCTGGTGACCATGAGGGGTTGTGATCGATCACAGTCCAACTGAAACTGTCTGGCGGGTGGTTAAGTTCCAGGAAGTGATTCTGCAGACTGGTCTGGGTTTTTTTTGCACCGTATCGTACTCTTATGTTCTCCGATGCGGATTTTGACAGGTCTAGTTGTCATGCCTATATATCGGAGTCCGCAAGGGCAGGTGAGTAGATAAATGCAATTTTTAGAGTTACAGTTGGTGTGACGTTTGAGCTGCCATGGTGTGGGTAGTCCCAGGTCCAGCTCTTTAATGGGTTTAGTTTGAGAACAGGCGGTACACGAGCCGCATGGAAAGTGTCCTACGACTGGGGGTAGGGCCCATAGGGTCCCTGATGGTTTGGTGTTCTTTCTAGGCCGGGTATGTACTAGGATGTCTCTCAGGTTTTGGGTGCGTTTCAATGCAAATAGAGGAGGAGGACCTGGATCAAAGGAACCCGTTTTCAATATTTTCCAGTGTCTTCTCACTATCCTCTGGATGTTGTTAGAGAGAGGGGTGAATGAAGTCACGCACGTCAGGGTTGTGTTCTCTGGTTTGATTTTAGTTTCCAGCAGTGCATCACGATGGTTGTTCCTAGCCCTTTTGTGTGCTGTTTTGATGATGTTGGTAGGGTATTTTCTAGCAATCAGGTTCTTTTTGAGGGTGGCTGCTTGAGCCTCAAATTCAGTGAGGGTATTACAATTCCTTCTCAGTCTAAGGAACTGACCCACAGGGAGGTTGTCCCTCAGTGCTTTAGGATGGTGACTCTGATAGAGTAGGAGACTGTTCCTGTCGGTTGGTTTTCTGTAGTTCGTTGTAAATAAACAGCCATCTTTGAGGGATATGGAGAGGTCCAGAAAAGGAATCGACTCGAGAGATTGGGTCCCTGTGAATTTGAGGAAGGGATTAATCGTGTTCATCCAGGAAAAAAACGCAGCACACTCATCTGCACTCCCCCTCCAGAAGATAAGGATGTCGTCGATGTATCGGCGCCACAAGAGGATGTTCTCTTGGAAAGGGTTAGATGGATTCTGGATTTTCTCTTCCTCCAACTTGGCCATGTAGAGACATGCCAGGCTCGGCGCAAATGTGCTCCCCATGCACGTGACCTGAGTTTGATGGTATAATTTGTTGTTAAACTCAAAGAAATTTTCTTTGAGTGCAAGATGGGCACATTCGCAAATGAAAGGTATGGGAGTAGCAAATGGCCATGGGTCTAGACTGTGTAGAGCATCTTCCAGGACCTTCAGGGTAGCGTCCTGGGGTATGTTGGTATATAATGCTTCTACATCAAGGGTGACGAGAAGATCAATTGTGTCAGGGGAATCAAACTCTTGAATAAGATTGAGAACCTCCATGGTGTCTCTCAAGTAAGTAGGTGTCTTAGTCACAAGTGGTCGTAGGAAGAAGTCACAGAATTTGCTTAGTGGTTCCAATACAGAGTTGATCCCTGATACGATGGGGCGGCCCGGGGGAGGGTTGATACCTTTATGGATTTTGGGGAGGCAGTAGAAAAATGGTGTAACCGGGTTGGTCTGGTTCAAGAATGCTGCTTCATCATGTGAAATCCAGTCTTCTACTTCGGCTTCGGTGGTCATATTCTGTATCTTGATCACCAGGCGTTTCGTTGGGTCTACGTTGATAGGTTGGTAATATCGCCTATCCGAAAGTTGGCGTTCGCATTCTGCTTCGTAAATACCTCTATCCAAGATGACAATGGCTCCACCCTTGTCGGCCGGTTTGAGAATGATGGTCTGATCGTCTGTGAATTTGGTCAGGATAATTCGTTCCCCTTTGGAAAGGTTATCAAAGCGGTGGTTAGGGGTCGTATTGGCGACATCTTTCAAGACCGCCTGTTCGAAGGTAAGGACTTCGTTCGGTGTCATAGCCGAGGTTGGGGTGAACTTCGATTTGTTCTTGAGGCCAGTACCCACCGTAGGTATTTCGGGTTTCCCTTCGAAGAATGCTTTCAGGCGGACCTTTCTGAAGAATTGATGGAGTTCTTGGTGAAGTCTGAAATTGTCTTCTCTGGGGGTGGGGACGAAACCAAGGCCTTTATTCAGGAGTCTCTGTTCGTCCACAGTCAGAACTTTGGTGGAAAGGTTGACTACGAGGGTTTGGATGTTTTGCTCCTCAGTATCATCTGTTCTGGGTCTTGCCACTGTACATTTTTTGGTCCCGTTCTTCTTCTGCCTCTTCCTCTGCCCCTCCCTCTGTTTAGAAAAGGTGGGGTCTGGTATTGGTGGTATTGAGGCAACGGTGGGTTAGGTCCTAAATGGGGGTTCCACAGGGGTTGTGGGCCCATCCAGGGTCCCTGATACATGGGTGGTTGGTATGGAAGACCCGGAAAACCTTGAATTAAAGGAGGAGGTTGGGATTGGTGTCTGTAACCTCCACGGTACCTTGGTTTTCTGTTCTCGTAGCTCGTATTACTATTGGTGGAATTTGATCCGGATGAATGATTACTACTGGCATCGTCCGATGTTTCAGTAGTTTGAAAGACATAGTCTTCCTTGGTATAAGGGTATATCTTCTCTTTATCAAATCGTTTTACATCCTTCTGAAGTTGGTTGATTTTTTGTTTGGTAAGATATTCCTTATGTTCATTCATCTCTTGGTTGATCTCGGACAAGCGGGATTTGAATGTCGTGATCGAAATACCTGTTTTTAGTCTGTTTTCAGAGAGAGTAATCTGAATCAGAAGTTCGTCAGATAGTCGCTTGGCTGTATTGATAATTAGTACCAGCCAGTCTCTGGTACATTTCCAGGAGATGCGTGACCATTCTCGCCTGAAGGTGAGGTCTTCCAGGAATATTCTTGGTGCCAGAGCGACAAGGAGACCATTCGGAGCGATGTTAGCTCTAAGGTATTCAGTCATGATTATACCGTGCAGGGCGGTTTTAATCTGTAATCTTCTCAAGGTTTGGAGAGATTTCCAATCATCGTCTCTACTTCCTGATGGGAGGTTGCCATCCTCTGAAAGTAAGGAGGGTGCCCTCAGTATCTCTGCTACTGTTTCGTCATCGAAACATAGACCGGGATCTTCCATGATAGAGATCGAGGAGCTGAGTCAAACTTGTGTGGGAGAAGGGAGGGAGGGAGCGAAAGAATAAAAGAGAATGTCCCACGGCAAACTGCCGTACTAAATAGTAAACACACTGAGGGGGGGACCAGGAGCAAGGGTTAAAGAGTAGGTCCTGTACCAACGCTCCTAAGTTAACTACTTAAACAAAAAGGTAACAGTTCCTAAGGGTGGCAGTACCAATGAGGTATCTTGCCTGAAGGGTGGAGAGGGAGCAAAAGAGAAGGTTCGTGGTGGTGTCTATGGTGTAGGCCAGATACTCCTGGGCGGTGTTCAAGGTGCCCTCACACACCCTTGCGGGTGCAAAGCATCATCATCGGGCGTTGCTCCTCGTGGGGGTGGCGCTGCAGTCCCTCACGGGCCCTTCAAGAGGGCTCTCTGTCGGAGATCTTTTGTTGGAGTAGCCGTAGTTGTGCGTGCGGGTGTGTGGGTATAGTGGGTGAGGTGGTGAAACTAAAAAGACCCTAAGGTACCCCAAATGGTTTATTAGTGAGTCCGTAGGGTCTGGATAAAATCTAACGGGGAGTGGTGCCAAATTAGCACTCCAAAGAGTAAGGGAAAGGATAGATAATCCTACTGCTCTCAACCCGTGTGTGAATTGTTAGAGTGAGAGTGAGGACGTGGAGTGGGTGGTCAACATGTTTCGCGCTGCCCTTGGTCCCTAACGGATCCTTAGCGCTTCGTCAGGACCTAAAGTGAAGGATAGTTGAAAAATTTCCCCATTTTTCAACTATCCTTCACTTTAGGTCCTGACGAAGCGCTAAGGATCCGTTAGGGACCAAGGGCAGCGCGAAACATGTTGACCACCCACTCCACGTCCTCACTCTCACTCTAACAATTCACACACGGGTTGAGAGCAGTAGGATTATCTATCCTTTCCCTTACTCTTTGGAGTGCTAATTTGGCACCACTCCCCGTTAGATTTTATCCAGACCCTACGGACTCACTAATAAACCATTTGGGGTACCTTAGGGTCTTTTTAGTTTCACCACCTCACCCACTATACCCACACACCCGCACGCACAACTACGGCTACTCCAACAAAAGATCTCCGACAGAGAGCCCTCTTGAAGGGCCCGTGAGGGACTGCAGCGCCACCCCCACGAGGAGCAACGCCCGATGATGATGCTTTGCACCCGCAAGGGTGTGTGAGGGCACCTTGAACACCGCCCAGGAGTATCTGGCCTACACCATAGACACCACCACGAACCTTCTCTTTTGCTCCCTCTCCACCCTTCAGGCAAGATACCTCATTGGTACTGCCACCCTTAGGAACTGTTACCTTTTTGTTTAAGTAGTTAACTTAGGAGCGTTGGTACAGGACCTACTCTTTAACCCTTGCTCCTGGTCCCCCCCTCAGTGTGTTTACTAAAAGTTTTGGGGCCATATGTCTGTACCTTTTTTAAGGTCACATATGACCCGATTCGCGAAATTGGGCCTATTGCAACCAGAAAAAAGCCTATAAGCAAAACCTATTTGCGATTCAGTAACCTTTTACCAAATCAATTCAGTGTTAGAAAAGGACATGTTTATGGCGTCCCTTCCTAATACCAAATCGCAGCGGTATGCAAGAATAGTTTGCGACTGAAATGCAGTCGTAAAACATTCACATTTCACCACCAACTTGAAGTTGGTGGTAACCCTTCGCAAATAGGAAGGGGTCCCAAAGGGAATGCTTCCCATTTTGGAATGGTAGGACAAACAATTTTTCAGAGCAGGCAGTGGTCCCATGGACCACTGC
This sequence comes from Triturus cristatus, assembly GCF_964204655.1. Taxonomy (NCBI): domain Eukaryota; kingdom Metazoa; phylum Chordata; class Amphibia; order Caudata; family Salamandridae; genus Triturus; species Triturus cristatus. The sequence continues at coordinate 389,921,502 of NC_140585.1, read as the reverse complement.
CTGCTCTTAAAAAATGAAAAGAAAACTTTTAATTATTTTTTTAAACGCAACCAGTTTTCCTTTAAGAACAATCACGGACATGGTGGTCTGCAGAACCCAGCAGGTCACCATCCCCATGATTTTAACGATTCCTAAAGGGTCACAAATGGTGACCTACCTCATTAATGTTAATGAGGTAGGTTGATTTGTGACCCCCTAGGAATCGCTAAATGAAACTCATGTAATTTCATACATTAGGAATAGCGATTACCTAATAGCGATTCACAGAAAATTGCAATTAGGCAATAGTTTACCCTAATATTCATACATGTGGCTCATGGTCTCCTTATTGCGCAACAACAGCATCTAAGTAAACAAGATAGATAATAATAATAACGACTCCTCTGGCCATGATAAGCTCTTTCAAGTAAACGCTAACAAATGTTGGAAAAGACTAGGCAATATCTTTAAGAAAGGTGGATGCTACTGAGGAAATATGAATTTTGTGATCAGTTATGTCCCCTATCGTAGACCCCAACGGCTCCATGTGCATGCTATAAGTACATGTATGTTCCCTCCAGTTCCAGTTATGAAGACGCAAATACATGTGCGTCCACCGTCAACATGTCCTCTTTCAGATCCGCCATGAATGGGTCAGATATTCCATTCCCAAGTATGAAAGGCCACCGACTTTATGTGGTTCACTTTCCACATTTTACAGATTCAGGCGAGTAGGCCCTGAATTCTGCCATCAAGCCTTTTCCTGCCTTCTGCCTCTGACAGCTCCAGTCCGAACCTGCATCTGTATCCCTGAACTTTGTCCTACTCCCTGCGCGGCTAACGGTGCCTGATCCAGCCTGTTGCCTGCCAAAAAACTGTATTTCACCTTCAAGATTATCTGCTCCGCTCCTCATCCGATGCATTCCTGTCTAGTAGTTTAGGTAAACATTCTTCCAACTACCGTGCAAAGGGCCAGGCCTCACTGTCCTCATGCAAGTAATTCATAGCCCCTGTTACCATGAAAGATTCCTGCCCCCTCGCATCTCATGTAGACACTTAGACGCTTGTACACGCACTAACAGTCAGTATAGAATAGATTCCGTCCGAGAGACCTTTCCTTTTGGATAATACAGTTCTTTAAACATAAGATATTAGATATGATTTGGGATTAGGTTGACATGACCCCTTAGACTTCTGTCTCCACATGTAGAGCTAAATGTCAAGTCCCCTTCACCCTCTAGTTGCATGTCAATCACACGTCATGCGGCTGCGCGCGCATCTCTGCCAAGTATTTCTGCTGACATTGCAGGATTCTCTCATGGATCCACCCACTTGTGACATCATGTTTAGTGACGTTTTTAGTTACGCCTATGTTAACGCCTTTTTTCATTACGTATGTGTATCATTATCTGTACTATCAGTTGTTACGCCTCTTGCATCTGTCTTAATGTAATACTTTTCATATAAATATCATTACTTGTCAATAATGTATTGCCTTCCCTTCCTGGACCTCCGTGGTGATGGAATTTGAAGCCTACAGTTCGAACAGTAATTCCTGTGTAGAGGAATAAAGCCTTTTAGACCCTCTAATACCACGGATTCTGCCTCTTATATTTACTGAGTTATTCTTACTAGACTTTACCGCATAAAAAATAGTACCGGTAATGAAATATTTACCACATAAATTGGCGCCCGAACAGGGACACTTTCTCATCTCACGCGCCGGAGGTGCGTTGCAGGCCCGGTCTCCTGCCACAGCTGAACGGACAAAAACGCGTACCCGCAGGATTTCCTGTATCTCCCTCCGGCCAAGCGGGGGCGACTGAGGCTGCGATCAACACCCAGACGAGGCGGTGAGAAGTGCGAAGTATCCCGACCAGAGCCTAGCTGAGAGAGCAAGATCCGAGGTATACAGAGGCCCACCAGGTTCCGAAGTTCCGAGTCCAGTCGAGTCGAGTCCAATCCGGTCCAGTTTCAGTTCAGTTCCGAGGCCTTCCGTTCCGCGCTACCCGGTGAGTACCATTGCCGGGGAGGCATTTAAACGTGTACATAGGTTGTGCCGGTCAAGACGGGTTTGGGTACACAAATCCGGTCTGCACTGTTTCAGCAGTGTATCTGTACTGTTTAGCAGTATATCTAGTATGTCTTGCATATAATTCAGTATTATCTAGTATCAGTATTATGTCAGTAACTAGTTTTCTATTAATTATCATCGTTCATTAACTGTTAAATGTTAAATGTTTTAATACGTTCTACATATTGTGGTGTGAATGATTGTTCATTATTGTGTTTATTGTATTAAGTGTGTTCAAGTAATAAGGTCTAAAAATGCCGCTCTTTTCAAAACTAAGACAGATCAAAACCAGAAAAGGGGTACTCGAAGAAGCTGTTCCCATTCCACCTAGGGACACTCCAGGATACTTTATGTATCATAAGCATGGCCTAGATGCCGTGTTATTTCTTGATTTATGGGTGGACTACACCAAAGAGTTGCCAGAAAGTCAGAGGTGGCCCGCAGCGGGGACATGGGATGCAGATTGCATCATGAGAGTAGAAGAAGAATTATGGAAAAAGAAAGCCAGACAGTCACAGAAAGATGCCATTGAATTATGGCGTAAAGAATCATATAGACGTACAGAAAAAGCGCTCAGACAAGAAGAGAAAGGTAGGGAGAATTCGAATAAAACCCGAGAAAATGTATTAATTGAGGAAGGTACCAAAGTAAAATCAGAACAAGTAGATAGACAAAGACATACCCTTATGAATGGTATGTATCCTCTTCTGGCCGAAGGGTTACTTAAGGCTACCCCGGAAATACCAAAAGACTTGCCACCTCCATTGCTCCCGATAAAAGCACATCCCAAAACAGCAAAAGATGTTTTCCTTTCCTCCTATTTAGATGACGTAGCTCCCGAATATGCTAATGCCACACCACACACTCCGCATGACGATGGTGTTCAACGTCAAGATCATCCGTCTGTATCCCCGCAACAACAAACTCCTACGCCCATTCCCACAGGTCCGTCCGTTTCTACTGTTTTTCCCGCATCTACAATTTCTATCTTACGTCCAACGAATCCTTTGTTGCCCAGCACCTCAGATGGTGCTACAGGAGGTACGACAGACATGTTTGCCACACCGCCGCGAAATAAACAGACCCTTAGAGATTTAGCACTCCAACGTACACCCCAACTAGCGACATCCGACATGTTTAAAGAACATCTTGTGGATTGTAGATACGATCCAGTGCCAGGTAAACAGGACAGATTGCTACTATCATCACTACGTATACGACGAGCTACATTGTATTTAATGACGATACCAGGAATGGTTGAACACCTAGACAATATATATCACTTTGTCCAAACAGGGCGAGGCCCAGAAAGTATTAACGAAGCTATGGAATACCAGAAAGTGGATGTACAAAGACAACTACTACGTTTTTTTATAAACTGCGTGATCAGGAACCAAGACAGGCCTGAGGCAGATCATGATACCATGCAAAAACTTGCCAAATGGGGTCAGAACATATCAGACGAGAAACATGATAGACAGGCGTGTATAATCACCATGTATCGAAAGATCCGCAAGGAAGTAGAACGAATACATAAAGAAAGACGAGAAGCAGACAGAATTGAATCAGAGGGAGAGGAGGAGCAAGAACCAGAACAATTAGATACGATAGCTTACGTAGGTAGAGGAAGACCCCATAATAATACTAGAGGCTTTAATGATCCGATACGTCCGATACGTCCAGAATGTAACAGACATTTTCAAACCCCTATGTTAAATACAAGGTCCCCTGAACACCTATTCCAAGCCGCTGATAAATTACTCCGAGATCGAAGGGGGTACCATATGCTCGATTCCATGGATGAACAAGAATTGGCCAGGTCAGCAGTACAATGGGCTGACTGTCCCGACAAATACAGTGAAGATACACTAGCACACACATTTCTGAATCTTACCCCATACGAACAGCGTTTAGCTAGTATATACATGATTCAACACCTCCTTATATTATATAAAAGCCAACACTCCGATCCTGGACCCTTACCTGACATATTGACCGAATTACTCACGAATAAATGGAGAGGTTCAGGTACTGATTTGATTAAAGAAATTCTAGAATTTCGAAACCAGTATATAGTTTCCACATACCCAGAACGCGTTCCAAATCCCACTATGGGAAGAAAAATGTATCACATAGATAGACAGAATCCGTTACGCGAAGTACACCCAATCAGAGGTGAAGATAATAACTTTACACACGTGTTTGTGTACACGCCTATAACTAAAATTGAATTATTAGAAATGAAGAAAGTAGTACCCAGCCATGACAAGGATCCAGCAGGTTTCCACCGTGAGATAAAAGACATGTTACTCATGGGAGAGTATACCTACCCCGACATCATGAAAATATTGAAAGTGTTAATGCCTGCCGGTGTTTACGAGAAACTCAAAGAAAAGGAATGGGAGGTGGGAGACCAAAAGATAGACTGGACAGCATTAGAAAACGAAGAAAAGGCCCGAGCTGCAGGATCAGGGCTTGGGGAAAAGACTACAGCACTACCAGGATTACTAGTACAGGTACTGCCACGTTTATTAACTACGAAAAAGGAGGACTGGGGTGCAATCTCAGCCTGTAAACAAAAGCAAGAAGAAGACACTAGTGATTTCTATTCCCGATTTGAAAAATGTTTTGGTATCAATAGTGGCATAAAAGCAAGTAGCGAGTCATATCCACATCTATTTGTGACAAAATTAGTTGAAAATTCCCTGCCGCAAGTTAAGAATAGAGTATTGAAATTTGAGAGTACCTGGCAAGGTAACACCCCGTCACAGATGTTACAGATGTTACAATATCACCACAATAGAATTATAGAAGAACAAGAACATGAACAAAGACGTATGAAAGATACGAAAATGAAAATGCTTGTTGCCCAGTCAGTTCCAGCTGATGGTCATAAAAAAGGTGATTCCGCAGGTCCGACGAAAGGGACATGCAACTATTGTAAACAACAAGGTCATTATATACACGATTGTCCAGTCTTGAAACATAATATTGCCACAGGTAGAACCCAGGAAAGACCACGTCCACCTAGACAGGATCAGAATCAACAACAAATCCCTCAGCATGCACAATCTAGGCCGGCTCCGCAACAGCCAGCTCCACAACAGACCGTAGCACCACCACAAGCGCAGCCTATTGCTGCCACACAAGCAACAACGCAACAGATGTACCAATATGCACAAAATGACTATCCCGATTACCAGCGATACACATGAAATAGCCTAGAGAGGGAAGTTGGCTTACCCCTTATCGAGGTTCCTGTAGATCAAGAGGGACCTTATGTACATTGTGGTAAATATTTCGTTACCGGTACTATTTTTTATGCGGTAAAGTCTTAGTGAGAATAACTCAGTAAAAATAAGAGGCAGAATCCGTGGTATTAGAGGTTTTAAAAGGCTTTATTCCTATACAAAGGAATACAATTCGAATTGTGGGCCTTCTATTCCATCACCACGAAAGTTCAGGAAGGAAGGGGGCATATATTATTGACAGATGAGCAGTTTTATAGAAAATGCATTACAGTGAAACAGATGCAAGAGGCGTAACAGCTGATAATACAGATAAACTGTACATACGTAGCTAATAGAGGCGTAAACATGGGTGTAACTAAAATACGTCATTAAACATGATGTCACAAGTGGGTGGATCCATAGAAGAATCCTGCAATGTCAGCAGAAATATTTGGCAGAGATGCGCGCGCAGCCGCATGACGTGTGATTGACGTGCAACTAGAGGGTGAAGGGGACTTGACATTTAGCTCTACATGTGGAGACAGAAGTCTGGGGTTATGTCAACCTAATCCCAAATCATATCTAATATCCTATGTTTAAAGAACTGTGTTATCCAAAAGGAAAGGTCTCTAGGATAGAATCTATTCTATACTGACTGTTAGTGCGTGTACAAGCGTCTAAGTGTCTACACTAGATGCGAGGGGGTAGGAATATTCCATGGTAACGGGGCTATGAATTACTTGCATGAGGACAGCGATGCCTGGCCCCTTTGCACGGTAGCTGGAGGAATGTTTACCTAAACTACTAGACAGGAATGCATCGGATGAGGAGGGAGGAGATAATCTTGAAGGTGAAATACAGTTTTTGGCAAGCAATGTGCTGGATCAGGCACCGTTAGCCGCGCAGGGAGTAGGACAAAGTTCATGGATACAGATGCAGGCTCAGACTGGAGCTTTCAGAGGCAGAAGGCAGGAAAAGGCTTGATGACAGAATTCGGGGCCTACTCGCCTGAATCTGTAAAATGTGGAAAGTGAACCACATAAAGTCGGTGGCCTTTCATACTTAGGAATGGAATATCTGACCCATTCATGGCGGGTCTGAAAGAGGACATGTTGACGGTGGACGCACATATATTTGCTTCTTCAAAACTGGAGCAGGAGGGAACATACATGTACTTATAGCATGTACGTGGAGCCGTTGGGGTCTACGATAGGGGACATAACTGATCACAAAATTCATATTTCCTCATTCCCTCCTTGTCCCCTACGGACCCTCAGGAGATATCGATCTTCATTAATCCATCGATCTGTTCATATAGCATCATTTGTTCTTCTTTCTTCTTCCGGGATCTTGAATGAAAACGTGGATGTGGGATACACGAGGTGGCACACAGACCACAAATCGCTGGCCCACATTGTAGACATAAGCAGCAACTGAATAGTATGAGAAAGCCAATACCTAGGAAGGATAGGATTCTCCATCCCCAGGCTGACAACACGCCCCAGAACCAACCGGACCAAGTCCAGGTGCCTGGACTCTGGTGTATCTGGCTTATAATCTTATGAAGGCGGGTTATGGCTTTATATACTGACGGCGAATTTTCTGGTATGAAAATGCAACAACTTGATCCGATGACCCTACAAGCTCCGCCCCTATCGGCCAGAATGACGTCAAGGACAAGACGATTTTGAAGCACAACAATCCGCATAGCAGACTGCTCTTCTGTTAAATTGCCTAAGGCGGAAATAGTCTCATTCACTACTGCTTCAAGGGTTCTGGTTAATCTACGTATCAGCTTACTATTAGTGACTGTACCTATATAGGGAAAGAATCCTTTATTGAAATCTGTGTATTTTTCCCATGCTGTTTCAGTGTAATCGACAATTGGGAGATCTCTCTGCTGTCTATTGTGTACTAAATGGGTATTTCTATGATAATCAGGAGGAGCTAGGAAAACAGGTGGCAGAAGGAATGCTATGTAACAGGTACCATCCCAATCTAAAGGTAGACATATATATGCGGTCTGGCCACATATGAAGTAGGAATGGTGGGAAGCTCTAAATGTAGACTTGCCTTGATCACTGAATTTTATTACAGTGGTGCATTTACTGTGGCCCATGTGTATGGAACCATTCTTTTTTATACATAATTCCCCTTTTACTGGGAATACTGACATGGCGGGCAAGATTGGTGTAGCTTCAGATTCAACGTTCAGGATCATGAGGTTAAGTGTAAAATTACCTAATCCATATACTTCATTTTCTAGATCAGTTCCTGTTCTTTTGGGAAGTCCCTCCTTGTTAGGGTAGCAGACTTTAAGCAAAACTAAGTTCAGGTTTCCCCATACCCAGTTGTCTTGATGAACTGCGGAATTTGAATCTACGGAATTAATCAAACTAAACCATGCTCCACAGGAGCCATTGTGTGTGAACGGATATGGAAAGAGGGGCAAAACTCCCTTATAGTTTTGATAGGGAGGGAGTCGGCCACATATCCAACAATTTGTGGCATTGCTCGTTTGATGGGAATGATGTAACATACTAATAAATGTGTTGTTGCGCAGCGCAAATCTATATGACAACTCATGCGGAGGTAATTCGCTAAAAGAATGTTCTGCAGTTATATTGTAAGCATGTTTAAGAATAGGGTAATACATATGCAATAGTATGCTGAAAATAATGATCAGAAGACTTAGAAAAAACAAAATTAATAATGTTACTGTACAGTGACTACGAAGTGATTTACAATACGCATGCTTTTTGAGCTGCATCTGATGATTTCTTTCTCTATTCCGGTCTAGAGGATACATGTCAGAGACAAATTCAACCGATTCACCTTGGAGAGGACTTAAACAATCAAATTGTCTGACTTACTAGACCTCAATTTTAGTTTGTAAAGTTCTGGTTTGGTTAATTCAACCAAGGGGAGCTTTGAGTCTGTCTGTGAGGGAATACAGGGTTGAGTAATCACACTGGTTGGTAGTCCATAAAATATTTTGATATGACTCGAGTGCAACCACCCTTTGCGACCCTCAATCTTCACGGCAGTCCTTGTAGTCAGTAGAACCAACTTAGGCGACTTCCACCTAGGATCCAGTTGGGTCTTCCGGTCGAAATTCCTGACCAAAACCAGGTCACCAGGAACCACGTCATGGGGCTTCACCTCAGTATTATCGGGAAAAGCTGCGGCTACCTGTGAACGACAAGATTGTAGTGCAGACATCAAGGAAGCCAGGTAATCTGTCAGCATATTACAGTCAACATCAGTTATTTTGCGAGGTATAGGCGTCCCCCACATATTTGGTGGTCTACCGAAGATCACCTCGTACGGGGATAGCCCAGTTCGAGAATGTGCTACCATTCTCATGTAAAAGAGCGCAACTGGTAAGGCTACTATCCAGTCGACACCTTTTTCCCTACATATTTTGGACAATCTAATTTTCAGAGTTTGATTATGGCGTTCCACGAGACCTGCGGCCTCGGGATGCCGGACACAGTGGAATTTCCATTGGTAGCCTAATAGAAGGGAAACGTGTTTCATTAGTTCGGATGAGAACGGCTGGCCGTTATCTGAGTAGACAACACGTGGTAAACCGTACCGTGGGAAGAATTCTCGAACTAACTGTTTGGCAGTAGTCGGGGCAGTGTAATCTGAAACCGGGTATGCTTCTGTCCAACGGGAAAGAGCACAGACAACTACGAGAACATATTTGAATCCTCTACATCGTTCCATCTGGATATAATCCATCTGGAGGACTTCAAAAGCATGATCGGGAGTTTGAAATCCACCCTGCTCTACGGGGATGCTTTTACCTGGATTAAACTGACAACATATCATACAGGTACGAACTTTTTGTTTAGCTGCTGCTCGCAAGTGCTTGTTGAACCAAATGTGTTGAATGCTGTCTAGCATAGCTTTCTCTCCTAGGTGTGCTGGACTATGTATTGTGTTAATGATAACTTGAACCATTGAGTCGGGAAGAAACCATATATATTTTTCCTTCGTCATCCATCCTTGATCCGTTTGGATCCCTCCTAATTCAGTCCATTTCTTTATTTCTTCTGGTGTAGCATGTGTCTGTATGTCAATTACATCAAGGGCGGGATCCTTAACTGTCATGCAATGTGTTAGTGTCGGAACTATTGTCTTTGTCATGTCAGTTGTGATAGTCTGATTCTGAGCAGTCTGTTTAGCTGTTCTGTCAGCTAGGTCATTACCCTGAGAAATGATATCGGTAACTTTTGTATGGGCTTTGCATTTCATAATCGATATTGCAATAGGTAGATGAATCGCGTCTAATAGGGTTTGAATGAGGGGTCCGTGCTGGATGTGGGCACCGTGAGAAGTTAAATAACCTCTCTCTCGCCACAGTACGCCGAAGTCATGGACGACTCCGAATTCATAACGTGAATCTGTGTATATATTGACTTTCTTATTTTTGGCTTGAATACAGGCTTGTGTCAGAGCGATGAGCTCTGCTGCTTGAGCTGACAAAGTGTTAATACGATTTGTTTCAATGACTTCAGTGTCTGTTGTGACTGCGTAAGCAGCCACTAACTCTCCTGTACTTGTTCTCATACATGACCCATCTACATACAATGTCAAGTCTGGATCTGACAAAGGGATATCTGTCAAGTCTTGTCTGGGTTTCGTCGTGATAGTAATGACTTCGACACAATCATGTGCCAATGGATCTGTTCCGCTCACTGGTAACAGTGTGGCAGGATTTAACGTATTGCAACGTCTGATTTCTATGTGTGGCTGAAACAATGTCAGTTCGTAACCGGTAAGTCTCGCTATAGTCAAGTGTTGTGTTTGTGTGCGGTTCAAGAGAACCTCTACTGCATGTGGTACTTGTACTGTCAATTGATGTCCTAACACTATGGCATCGCTTTGTCTGATTGCTAAAGCTGTTGCTGCCACCGATTTCAGGCACGCAGGAAGAGCCTGAGCTACTGGATCCAATGTACTAGAGAAATAAGCACATGGTTTGTGTGATCCTGCTTGTTCCTGAGTGAGTACTGACAAGGCAGTACCTTCGCGTTCTGTAACAAAGAGTGTAAACTGTTTGCTGTAACATGGTGTTGCTAAAACAGGTGCTTGGCATAAAGCTTTCTTTAAACTTTCAAAGGCGTGTGTATGTTCTTGAGTCCAAGGGAGGACAGTCGATGTGGCTGCCTCCTGTGTTGTCAACTGGATGAGTGGTTTTGCTAGAAATGCATATTGAGGGATCCACTGCCTACAGTATGAAGTGAGGCCTATAAAAGCCCGTACCTCCTTTTGTGTCTTGGGTGGTGGCATGTTAGCGATTAACTGGATGCGGTCGGATGTAAGCTGCCTTCCCTCCTTGGACAGCGAGTGCCCAAGGTAAACAACTCGCTGGACACAGAATTGCAGCTTAGAAGGGGACACCTTGTGCCCCTTGTCGGCCAGAAATTTCAAAACCGTCAGTGACGCTTTTTCACATTCAGGTTCGCTTCGGGCGGTGATCAGCAGATCATCGACATATTGAAGCAAGGCAGTGTTAACTGGCATGTGGATACTGTCAAGTTCTCGTTTCAGTGCTTGGCTATAGATGCTGGGGCTTTCTGTAAATCCTTGAGGTGCGCGTGTGAATTTAAAACTTCGTCCATTTAAACTGAATCCGAACAAATATTGACTTTCCGGATCGATTGGGACACTAAAGAAAGCATTCTTGAGATCAATTACAGTGAAGAACGTTGCTTCTGAGTCAATAGTTGTTAGTAATGAAGAGATATCGGGGACCACAGGGTATTGTGGTACAATACATTTATTTATTTCGCGCAGATCAATAACTAATCGATATACTGGTGGTGCTTTTGGATCCGTTCTTTTAAGAATCGGAATTATCGGGGAATTACATACATTGGAGTCGGTTTCGACAACCACTCCTTGTGCAATGAGCTCGTCAATGATTTGCAGCAAAGCCACAACAGCATCGGGTGGTAACTTGTATTGTCGCATTCGTGGTAGTATTACTCCTGTTTTTAGTGTGACACGATATGGTGTAATATTCATGCAACCAACATCAGTGGGGCCTTGTGCCCATAAATGTGTAGGTAAATTCTGCAGTCGGTGATCCATGTCTCTGGACACGTAGTGACCTTTAAAGTCCCGTAAAAATAGTCGTACTCCTTCCGGAGAACAACATATTATAGCTCCTAGAGCTTTCAATGTTTTTATACCTAACAAGTTTTCTGGACATGATTTAGTAAGCAATAAATCTGTAGTACGTGTCAATGGACCAATCGTAAGTGGAAGAGGTTGTGTCACGTCATTTATTATAGGTTTTCCTGAGAATCCAAGGGAAATATTCTGTGAGCCTGAGAGGGGTGCCCCTGGAACTTCACTGCGTCGTATAGTTGTTCTGCTTGCCCCTGTATCAAGTAAAAACTTTCTGTCTTCCCCTAATAGTTCACTATGTACATAAGGTCCCTCTTGGTCTACAGGAACCTCAATGAGGGGTAAGCCAACTTCCCTCTCTAGGCTATCTCATGAGTATCGCTGATAATCGGGATAATCTGCTTGTGCATACTGATACATCTGTTGTGTTGTTGCTTGTGTTGCAGCAATAGGCTGCGCTTGTGGTGGTGCTATGGTCTGTTGTGGAGCTCCCTGTTGCGTAGCTAATTGTTGCGGAGCTAACCTAGGTTGTGCATGCTGAGGGATTTGTTGTTGATTCTGATCCTGTCTAGGTGGACGTGGTCTCTCCTGAGTTTTACCTGTAGCAATATTATGTTTCAGGACTGGACAATCGTGTATATAATGACCTGGTTGTTTACAATAGTTGCATGTCCCTTTCGTAGGACCTGCGGAATTACCCTTATGATGACCATCGGCTGGAACTGACTGAGCAACAAGCATTTTCATTTTTGTATCTTTCATACGTCTTTGTTCGTGTTCTTGTTCTTCTCTAATTCTATTGTGATGATATTGTAACATCTGTAACATCTGTGATGGGGTATTACCTTGCCAGGTACTTTCGAATTTCAATACTCTATTCTTAACTTGTAGCAGAGAATTTTCAACTAATTTTGTCACGAACAGATGTGGATATGACTCACTACTTGTTTTTATGCCACTATTTATACCAAAACATTTTTCAAATCGGGAATAGAAATCACTAGTGTCTTCGTCTGGCTTTTGTTTACAGGCTGAGATTGCACCCCAGTCTTCCTTTTTCGTAGTTAATAAACGTGGTAGTACCTGCACTAGTAGTCCTGCTAGTGCTGTAGTCTTTTCCCCAAGCCCTGCTCCTGCAGCTCGGGCCCTTTCTTCGTTTTCTAATGCTGTCCAATCTATCTTTTGGTCTCCCACCTCCCATTCCTTTTCTTTGAGTTTCTCATAAACACCGGCGGGCAATAGGACTTTTAAAATTTTCATAATGTCGGGATAGGTATACTCTCCCATGAGTAACATGTCCTTTATTTCACGGTGGAAACCTGCTGGGTCCTTGTCATGGCTGGGTACTACTTTCTTCATTTCTAATAATTCTAATTTAGTTATAGGCGTGTACACAAATACGCGTGTAAAATTATCACCGGCACCTCTAATTGGGTGCACTTCGCGTAACGGGTTCTGTCTATCTATGTGATACATTTTTCTTCCCATGATGGGAACTGGAACGTGTTCTGGGCATACGAAATTTAAATATTGGTTTCGGAATTCTAGAATTTCTTTAATCAAATCAGTACTTGACCCTCTCCATATATTCGTGAGCAGTTCTGTCAATATGTCAGGTAAGGGTCCTGGATCGGAGTGTTGGCTTTTATATAATACAAGGAGGTGTTGAATCATGTATATACTAGCTAAACGCTGTTCGTACGGGTCAAGATTCAGAAACGTGTGTGCAAGTACATCATCATTGTAGTCGCTGGGACTGTCAGCCCATTGTACTGCTGACCTAGCTAATTCTTGTTCGTCCATGGAATCGAGCATATGGTACCCTCTTCGATCTCGGAGTAATTTATCAACGGCTTGGAATAGGTGTTCGGGGGATTTTGTATTAAACATAGGATTTGGAAAATGTCTATTATATTCTGGACGTATTGGACGTATCGGGTCGTTAAAGTCTCTAGTATTATTATGGGGTCTTCCTCTACCTACATAAGCTATTGTTTCGACTTGTTCTGATTCTTGCTCCTCCTCCTCCTCTGATTCTACTCTGTCTGTTTCTCGTCTTTCTTTATGTATTCGTTCTACTTCCTTGCGGATCTTTCGACTCATGGCGATTATACACGCCTGTCTATCGTGTTTCTCTTCTGATATGTTCTGACCCCATTTGACAAGTCTTTGCATGGTATCGTGATCTGCCCCGGGCCTGTCTTGATTCCTAATTACACAATTTATGAAAAAACGTAGTAGTTGTCTTTGGACATCCACTTTCTGATATTCCATAGCTTCGTTAATACTTTCTGGACCTCGCCCTGTGTGGACAAAGCGATATATTTCGTCTAGGTGTTCACCCATTCCTGGTATCGTCATTAAATATAATGTAGCTCGTCGTATACGTAATGATGATATTAGCAATTTATCCTGTCTACCTGGTACTGGGTCGTATCTACAATCCACAAGTTGTTCTTTAAACATGTCGGATGTCGCTAATTGGGGTGTACGTTGGAGTGCTAAATCTCTAAGAGTCTGTTTATTTCGCGGCGGGGTGGCAAACATGTCTGTCGTACCTCCTGTAGCACCGTCTGAGGTGCTAGGCACGAAAGGATTCGTTGGGCGTAGGATAGAGATTGTAGATGCGGGAAAAACTGTAGAAACGGACGGACCTGTGGGAACTTGTGTAGGAGTTTGTAATTGCGGGGATACAGACGGATGCTCTTGGTGTTGAACACCATCGGCAAGCGGTATGTGTGGTATGGCATTAGCATACTCGGGAGCTACGTCATCTAAATAGGAGGAAAGGAAAACGTCCTTTGCTGTTTTGGGATGTGCTTTGGGATGTGCTTTTATCGGGAGCAATGGAGGAGTTAAATCTTTTGGTATTTCCGGGGTAGCCTTAGGTAACCCTTCGGCCAGAAGAGGATACATACCATTCATAAGAGTGTTTCTTTGTCTATCTACTTGTTCTGAGTTTACTCGGGTACCTTCCTCAAGTAATAGATTTTCTCGAGTTTTATTTGAATTCGCTCTACCTTTCTCTTCCTGTCTGTGTGCTTTTTCTGTACGTCTGTATGATTCTTTACGCCATAATTCAATGGCATCTTTCTGTGACTGTCTGGCTTTCTTTTTCCATAATTCTTCTTCTACTCTCATGATGCAATCTGCATCCCAGGTCCCTGCTGCGGGCCATCTCTGGTTCTCTGGTAATTCTTTTGTGTAGTCCACCCATAAATCAAGAAATAATACGGCATCTAGACCATGCTTATGATACATAAAGTATCCTGGAGTATCCCTAGGTGGAATGGGAACAGCTTCTTCGAGTACACCTTTTCTAGTTTTGATCTGTCTTAGTTTCGAAAAGAGCGGCATTTTTAGATCTTGTTTCTAGAACACACTTTATACGATGAACACAATAATGAACAGTCATTCACACCACAATATATAGAACGTATTAAAACATTTAACATTTAACAGTTTTAACGAACAATGATAACTAATAGAAAACTAGTTACTGACATAATACTGACACTAGATAATACTTATTTATATGCAAGACATACTATATATACTGCTAAACAGTACAGATACACTGCTGAAACAGTGCAGACCGGATTTGTGTACCCAAACCCGTCTTGACCGGCACAGACTATGTGCACGTAAAATGCCTCCCCGGTAATGGTACTCACCGGGTAGCTCGGAACGGAAGGGCTCGGAACGGAACTGAAACTGGACCGGACTGGACTCGACTCGACTGGACTCGGAACTTCGGAACCTGGTGGGCCTCTGTATACCTCGGATCTTGCTCTCTCAGCTAGGCTCTGGTCGGGATACTTCGCACTTCTCACCGCCTCGTCTGGGTGTTGATCGCAGCCTCAGTCGCTCCCGCTTGGCCGGAGGGAGATACAGGAAATCCTGCGGGTACGCGTTTTTGTCCGTTCAGCTGTGGCAGGAGACCGGGCCTGCAACGCACCGCCGGCGCGTGAGATGAGAAAGTGTCCCTATTCGGGCGCCAATTTATGTGGTAAATATTTCGTTACCGGTACTATTTTTTATGCGGTAAAGTCTTAGTGAGAATAACTCAGTAAAAATAAGAGGCAGAATCCGTGGTATTAGAGGTTTTAAAAGGCTTTATTCCTATACAAAGGAATACAATTCGAATTGTGGGCCTTCTATTCCATCACCACGAAAGTTCAGGAAGGAAGGGGGCATATATTATTGACAGATGAGCAGTTTTATAGAAAATGCATTACAGTGAAACAGATGCAAGAGGCGTAACAGCTGATAATACAGATAAACTGTACATACGTAGCTAATAGAGGCGTAAACATGGGTGTAACTAAAATACGTCATTAAACATGATGTCACAAGTGGGTGGATCCATAGAAGAATCCTGCAATGTCAGCAGAAATATTTGGCAGAGATGCGCGCGCAGCCGCATGACGTGTGATTGACGTGCAACTAGAGGGTGAAGGGGACTTGACATTTAGCTCTACATGTGGAGACAGAAGTCTGGGGTTATGTCAACCTAATCCCAAATCATATCTAATATCCTATGTTTAAAGAACTGTGTTATCCAAAAGGAAAGGTCTCTAGGATAGAATCTATTCTATACTGACTGTTAGTGCGTGTACAAGCGTCTAAGTGTCTACACTAGATGCGAGGGGGTAGGAATATTCCATGGTAACGGGGCTATGAATTACTTGCATGAGGACAGCGATGCCTGGCCCCTTTGCACGGTAGCTGGAGGAATGTTTACCTAAACTACTAGACAGGAATGCATCGGATGAGGAGGGAGGAGATAATCTTGAAGGTGAAATACAGTTTTTGGCAAGCAATGTGCTGGATCAGGCACCGTTAGCCGCGCAGGGAGTAGGACAAAGTTCATGGATACAGATGCAGGCTCAGACTGGAGCTTTCAGAGGCAGAAGGCAGGAAAAGGCTTGATGACAGAATTCGGGGCCTACTCGCCTGAATCTGTAAAATGTGGAAAGTGAACCACATAAAGTCGGTGGCCTTTCATACTTAGGAATGGAATATCTGACCCATTCATGGCGGGTCTGAAAGAGGACATGTTGACGGTGGACGCACATATATTTGCGTCTTCAAAACTGGAGCAGGAGGGAACATACATGTACTTATAGCATGTACATGGAGCCGTTGGGGTCTACGATAGGGGACATAACTGATCACAAAATTCATATTTCCTCAACATAGTGAATTATTAGGGGAAGACAAAGTTTTTACTTGATACAGGGGCAAGCAGAACAACTATACGACGCAGTGAAGTTCCAGGGGCACCCCTCTCAGGCTCACAGAATATTTCCCTTGGATTCTCAGGAAAGCCTATCATTAATGAAGTAACGCAACCTCTTCCACTTACGGTTGGTCCATTAACACGTACTACAGATTTATTGCTTACTAAATCATGTCCAGAAAACTTGTTAGGTATAAAAACATTGAAAGCTCTAGGAGCTATAATATGTTGTTCTCCGGAAGGAGTACGATTATTTTTACGTGACTTCAAAGGTCACTACGTGTCTAGAGACATGGATCACCGGCTACAGAATTTACCTACACATTTATGGGCACAAGGCCCAACTGATGTTGGTTGCATGAACATTACACCATATCGAGTCACACTAAAAACAGGAGTAGTACTACCACGAATGCGACAATACAAGTTACCACCAGATGCTGTTGTGGCTTTACTGCAAATCATTGACGAGCTCATTGCACAAGGAGTGGTTGTAGAAACCGACTCCAATGTATGTAATTCCCCGATAATTCCGATTCTTAAAAGAACGGATCCAAAAGCATCACCAGTATATCGATTAGTTATTGATCTGCGCGAATTAAATAAATGTATTGTACCACAATACCCTGTGGTCCCAGATATCTCTTCATTACTAACAGCTATTGACTCAGAAGCAACGTTCTTCACTGTAATTGATCTCAAGAATGCTTTCTTTAGCGTCCCAATAGATCCGGAAAGTCAATATTTGTTCGGATTCAGTTTAAATGGACGAAGTTTTAAATTCACACGCGCTCCTCAAGGATTTACAGAAAGCCCCAGCATCTATAGCCAAGCACTGAAACGAGAACTTGACAGTATCCACATGCCAGTTAACACTGCCTTGCTGCAATATGTCGATGATCTGCTGATCACCGCCCGAAGCGAACCAGAATGTGAAAAAGCGTCACTGACGGTTTTAAGATTTCTGGCCGACAAGGGGCACAAGGTGTCCCCTTCTAAGCTGCAATTCTGTGTCCAGCAAGTTGTTTACCTTGGGCACTCGCTGTCCAAGGAGGGAAGACAGCTTACACCCGACCGCATCCAGTTAATCGCTAACATGCCACCACCCAAGACACAAAAGGAGGTGCGGGCTTTTATAGGTCTCACTTCATACTGTAGGCAGTGGATCCCTCAATATGCATTTCTAGCAAAACCACTCATCCAGTTGACAACACAGGAGGCAGCCACATCGACTGTCCTCACTTGGACTCAAGAACATACACATGCCTTTGAAAGCTTAAAGACAGCTTTATGCCAAGCACCTGTTTTAGCAACACCATGTTACAGTAAGCCTTTTACACTCTTTGTTACAGAACGCGAAGGTACTGCCTTGTCAGTACTCACTCAGGAACAAGCAGGATCACACAAACCATGTGCTTATTTCTCTAGTACATTAGATCCAGTAGCTCAGGCTCTTCCTGCGTGCCTGAAATCGGTGGCAGCAACAGCTTTAGCAATCAGACAAAGCGATGCCATAGTGTTAGGACACCAATTGACAGTACAAGTACCACACGCAGTAGAGGTTCTCTTGAACCGCACACAAACACAACACTTGACTATAGCGAGACTCACCGGTTATGAATTAACATTGTTTCAGCCACATATAGAAATCAGACGTTGTAATACGTTAAATCCTGCCACACTTTTGCCCGTAAATGGAACAGATCCATTAGCACATGATTGTATTGAAGTTATTACTATCACGACGAAACCCAGACAAGACTTGACAGATATCCCTTTATCAGATCCAGACCTGACATTGTATGTAGATGGTTCATGTATGGGAACAAGTACAGGAGAGTTAGTGGCCGCTTACGCAGTCACAACAGACACTGGAGTCATTGAAACAAATTGTATTAACACTTTGTCAGCTCAAGCAGCAGAGCTCATCGCTCTGACACAAGCCTGTATTCAAGCCAAAAATAAGAAAGTCAACATATACACAGATTCACGTTATGCATTCGGAGTCGTCCATGACTTCGGCGTGCTGTGGCGAGAGAGAGGTTATTTAACTTCTCACGGTGCCCACATCCAACACGGATCCCTCATTCAAGCTCTATTAGACGCGATTCATCTACCTACTGCAATATCGATTATGAAATGCAAAGCTCATACAAAAGTTACCGATATCATTTCTCAGGGTAATGACCTAGCTGACAGAACAGCTAAACAGACTGCTCAGAACCAGACTCATACAACTGACACGACAAAGACAATAGTTTCGACACCAACACATTGCATGACAGTTAAGGATCCCGCCCTTGATGTAATTGACATACAGACACATGCTACACCAGAAGAAATAAAGAAATGGACTGAATTAGGAGGGATCCAAACGGATCAAGGATGGATGACGAAGGAAAAATCTATATGGTTTCTTCCCGACTCCATGGTTCAAGTCATCATTAACACAATACATAGTCCAGCGCACCTAGGAGAAAAAGCTATGCTAGACAGTATTCAACACATTTGGTTCAACAAGCACTTGCGAGCCGCAGCTAAACAAAAGGTTCGTACCTGTATGATATGTTGTCAGTATAATCCAGGTAAAAGCATCCCCGTAGAGCAGGGTGGATTTCAACCTCCCGATCATGCTTTTGAAGTCCTCCAGATGGATTATATCCAGATGGAACGATGTCGAGGATTCAAATATGTTCTCGTAGTTGTCTGTGCTCTTTCCCGTTGGACAGAAGCCTACCCGGTTTCAGATTACACTGCCCCGACTACTGCCAAACAGCTAGTTCGAGAATTCTTCCCACGATTCGGTTTACCACGTGTTGTATACTCAGATAACGGCCAGCCATTCTCATCTGAACTAATGAAACACGTTTCACTTCTGTTAGGTTACCAATGGAAATTCCACTGTGTTCGACATCCCGAGGCAGCAGGTCTTGTGGAACGTCATAATCAAACTCTGAAAATCAGATTGTCCAAAATATGTAGAGAAAAAGGTGTCGATTGGATAGTAGCCTTACCAGTTGCGCTCTTTTACATGAGAATGGTAGCACATTCTCGAACAGGGCTATCCCCGTACGAGGTGATCTTCGGTAGACCACCAAATATGTGGGGGACGCCTATACCTCGTAAAATCACTGATGTTGACTGTAATATGCTGACAGATTACCTGGCTTCCTTGATGTCTGCACTACAATCTTGTCGTTCACAGGTAGCTGCAGCTTTTCCCGATAACACTGAGGTGAAGCCCCATGACGTGGTTCCAGGTGATCTGGTCCTTGTGAGGAACTTCGACCGGAAGACCCAGTTGGAGCCCAGGTGGAAATCGCCCAAACTCGTCTTGCTGACAACAAGGACAGCCGTGAAGGTTGAAGGACGTAAAGGGTGGTTGCACTCGAGTCATATCAAGAAATTTTATGGACTACCGTCTGCTGTGAACACTTAGCCCTGCATTCCCTCACAGACAGACTCAAAGCTCCCCTTGGTTGAACCGACAACAAATGAACTCTATAAACTGAAATTAAGGTCTAGCAAGTCAGACAATTTGATTGTTTAAGTCCTCTCCAAGGTGAATCGGTTGAATTTGTCTCTGACATGTATCCTCTAGACCGAAATAGAGAGAGAAATAGACAGATAAAGCTTAAAAAACATGCGTACTGTAAATCGCTTCGTAGTCACTGCACAGTTACATTATTAATTTTGTTTTTTCTAAGTCTTTTGATCATCATTTCTAGTGTATTATTATATATGTATTACCCTATTTTTGAGCATGCTTACAATGTTACCGCAGAACATTCTTTTAGCGAATTACCTCCGCATGAGTTGTCCTATAGATTTGCGCTGCGCAACAACACTTTCATTAGTATGTTACATCATTCCCATCAGACCAGCAATGCTACCAATTGTTGGATATGTGGCCGACTCCCTCCCTATCAGAACTATAAGGGAGTTTTGCCCCTCTTTCCGTATCCGTTCACACACAATGGCTCCTGTGGAGCATGGTTTAGTTTGATTAATTCCCTAGATTCAAATCCCGTAGTTTATCAAGACAACTGGGTATGGGGAAACCTGAACCTAGTTTTGCTTAAAGTCTGCTACCCTAACAAGGAGGGACTTCCCAAAAGAACAGGAACTGATCTAGAAAATGAAGTATATGGATTAGGTAATTTTACACTTAACCTCCTGATTCTGAATGTTGAATCCGAAGCTACGCCAATCTTGCCCGCTATGTCAGTATTCCCAGTAAAAGGGGAATTATGTGTAAGAAAGAATGGTTCCATACACATGGGCCATAGTAAATGTACCACTGTAATAAGATTCAGTGATCAAGGCAAGTCTACATTTAGAGCTTCCCGTCATTCCTACTTCATATGTGGCCAGACCGCATATATACGTCTACCTCTAGATTGGGATGGTACCTGTTACATAGCATTCCTTCTGCCACCTGTTTTCCTAGCCCCTCCTGATTATCACAGAAATACCCATTTAGTACACAATAGACAGCAGAGAGATCTCCCGATTGTCGATTACACTGAAACGGCATGGGAACAATACACAGATTTCAATAAAGGTTTCTTTCCCTATATAGGTACAGTCACTAATAGTAAGCTGATACGTAGATTAACTAGGACCCTTGAAGCAGTAGTAAACGAGACTACTTCCGCCTTAGGCAATTTAACAGAAGAGCAGTCTGCTATGCGGATTGTTGTGCTTCAAAATCGTCTTGTCCTTGACGTCATCCTGGCCGATAGGGGCGGAGCTTGTAGGGTCATCGGATCAAGTTGCTGTGTTTTCATACCAGAAAACTCGCCGTCAGTATATAAAGCCATAACTCGCCTTCATAAGATTATAAGCCAGATACACCAGAGTCCCGGCACCTGGACTTGGTCCGGTTGGTTTTGGAGCGTATTGTCAGCCTGGGGATGGAGGATCCTATCCTTCCTAGGTATTGGCTTTCTCATACTATTCAGTTGCTGCTTATGTCTACAATGTGGGCCAGCGATTTGTGGTCTGTGTGCCACATCGTGTATCCCGCATCCAAGCTTTCGTTCAAGATCCCAGAAGAAGAAAGAACAACAAATGATGCTATATGAACAGATCGATGGATTGATGAAGATCGATATCTCCTGAGGGTCCGTAGGGGACAAGGAGGGAATGAGGAAATATGAATTTTGTGATCAGTTATGTCCCCTATCGTAGACCCCAACGGCTCCATGTGCATGCTATAAGTACATGTATGTTCCCTCCAGTTCCAGTTATGAAGACGCAAATACATGTGCGTCCACCGTCAACATGTCCTCTTTCAGATCCGCCATGAATGGGTCAGATATTCCATTCCTAAGTATGAAAGGCCACCGACTTTATGTGGTTCACTTTCCACATTTTACAGATTCAGGCGAGTAGGCCCTGAATTCTGCCATCAAGCCTTTTCCTGCCTTCTGCCTCTGACAGCTCCAGTCCGAACCTGCATCTGTATCCCTGAACTTTGTCCTACTCCCTGCGCGGCTAACGGTGCCTGATCCAGCCTGTTGCCTGCCAAAAAACTGTATTTCACCTTCAAGATTATCTGCTCCGCTCCTCATCCGATGCATTCCTGTCTAGTAGTTTAGGTAAACATTCTTCCAACTACCGTGCAAAGGGCCAGGCCTCACTGTCCTCATGCAAGTAATTCATAGCCCCTGTTACCATGAAAGATTCCTGCCCCCTCGCATCTCATGTAGACACTTAGACGCTTGTACATGCACTAACAGTCAGTATAGAATAGATTCCGTCCGAGAGACCTTTCCTTTTGGATAATACAGTTCTTTAAACATAAGATATTAGATATGATTTGGGATTAGGTTGACATGACCCCTTAGACTTCTGTCTCCACATGTAGAGCTAAATGTCAAGTCCCATTCACCCTCTAGTTGCACGTCAATCACACGTCATGCGGCTGCGCGCGCATCTCTGCCAAGTATTTCTGCTGACATTGCAGGATTCTCTCATGGATCCACCCACTTGTGACATCATGTTTAGTGACGTTTTTAGTTACGCCTATGTTAACGCCTTTTTTCATTACGTATGTGTATCATTATCTGTACTATCAGTTGTTACGCCTCTTGCATCTGTCTTAATGTAATACTTTTTATATAAATATCATTACTTGTCAATAATGTATTGCCTTCCCTTCCTGAACCTCCGTGGTGATGGAATTTGAAGCCTACAGTTCGAACTGTAATTCCTGTGTAGAGGAATAAAGCCTTTTAGAACCTCTAATACCACGGATTCTGCCTCTTATATTTACTGAGTTATTCTTACTAGACTTTACCGCATAAAAAATAGTACCGGTAATGAAATATTTACCACACTACGTGCGACACTGCAAACAAGAGAAACGGGACATTCATATATCCTTTCAGAAATTTGTTAACATGCTGATTTATTTTGCACATTGGATTACTTAATCCATGGCAAACAAACCACTGCACAGACAGAAGTCTGTGTGGCAGATCATGACGTGGCTTTAATCACGTCAGTTTGATCTGAGCGCGTGTGCTAGTGTCAGCGAGTGGGAAGGATTTACTTATGATTAGGCTGTCCGGTTTTAGGTTTAAACCTATAATAACTGCTAACACCCCACTGAAAGAGAAACAGCCCTCACAAGTGAAAACATATAAACACTGAAAAAACACCTACACAGCCACAAACTAAATGCCATTCAAAGAAAGGAAAAAGGGAGTGAAAGAGTAATTTTTTTCCTTCCTGAAGGGGCCAATACAATGTAACTTTGTTATACAAGCTAGCAGTAAGAAAGGCTGGGCTAACATTATTCTGCTTCAGTTTTGTTGTTTAGGGATGCCACTAAAATATTTCATTCTCTTCCTTTTGGTTTTTTCAGTTCTGTGGTCTTTGGTCTAAGGATGCAGAGTTTAGAAGCATGTTTTAGGTCTTGTTTAATTATTTTATAAACTGTAGAGAATCAGGAAATATCAAAATCATATTTGATTTTTTCACTGATAGGTAAAATGGCTGGTTTCATAAGAATCTTTCCTAATGTGTCATCACATTTACCCACAGAGAATGGGTAAAAACCCTTAATACATCAGCCCCCAGTTTCTAGTGAGTCAGTATTGATAGTAGGCGAATTGCCAACACCTCAGGCTTTAAACATTCAATGCAAAGTATAGTGACAAGAATATGTGAAAAGAGGGCTATTACCAAGCATCTGGGATAGTGGTTAAAACATGACACTAGACTTTTGGAAAACATGGAATGTAATTTCACTTGGAATGCTCTGCAAAAAAGGTTCTTTCCAAGTTCAACAAAGATTGGAGTGATATTGTTTGTATTTGCAGTGATTCAGCTACGTATATGAAAAGTTGTGTCATGACCTGTCAAAATTGATACCTGAGCTGAAGTGCTTCCCTGTAAGAGATCCTTGCCACTTGTTAGATGGTATGCTGAAAGCATCTTTACAATCTTCAGAGTTAATGAAGAATGCTATTGATTTTTTAGTCCATTCTAGTGCACTGTTTTCTTATGCACAGGAACTAAAACGCAAATATTTATCATTTTGTGCTTTGTGTGGCATTAAAGAAAGAGTCCTCACAACTGTGTCCCTTAGCTGATGGTTCTCAGTCCAAGGGGCTATGAATGGTATATTATCCACGTGGCAACTGTTTACAGAATTTTTGCAGAGTGATGATGTCAAAGGCAAGAAATGTGGGGATCTTTGGTCACATATTGATAGTGATGTGAAAAAAGTACACTCTACTGCATTCTTAGATTTTTGCAGGAACACTTAACTGCTGTAGTGGACATAATAAAAAGCTAGAGTCTGAAAAAACCCTTGTCTGCCAAGTGTTCAGCATAATTGGTGTAGATGTGAAACATCTCCTTGAGAGTAGACCGGGCGACACCTTTAGTGACTTTGAAACTGCAACAAGTTCCGTGTTAGAGCGCTTGCCACTTGGTAAGCAAAGCAATGATAAAGAGCAATTCAGGAACTTTTATTTTACAACATATGAGAAATGGCTTGCAATGATGCATAGAAATGTCCCTTCACCACCAATGGCATTTGAAGTCAATGAAACCTCACTGTGGTACTCTGTTATAGATCCCTTCCGTTAAGGGGAATTTCCTCAGTAATTTCAAAAGTGCTGCTTCATTTTTGACCGCTTCAACAACTCTGAGGGCATAAGTGCTCAGATCAAAGCAAATGCTGCAGAACCTGCCCTGAGAATGGCAATCTTCAAGCGAACCAGTATTGGGATGGAAAGCTATGTCAGTGGCCGGAGTTAACAAATTGTGTACTGGCTGTTTTGGCGTTACCCATCTCGAGTGCCAATGTTGAGAGGGCCTTTTCACTAAGCCTGGGCGAAGTACTACGCTACGCTCGCGTAGTTTGCGAAGTTCGCGCTACTTCGCACTACGCGAACTGCACGTAGCACAGTGCGAACACGCGTAGCGTAGTGTTGCGTAGTGCTGCAGTCATTTTTTACTTGCTCGCGGTCCTCAACGTCCAGTTGGCGACCGCGAGCAAGCAAAATGACATCCCGGCGAGACTTTCTCCTTGTTCGCGATCAGCAACATCAAGTTGGCGTTCGCGAGCATAGAAAATAAACCTCCCGGCGAGATTCCCAACGCGAGGAGGTCAGGTTTCTCATTGCGAGGGGTCGCGTATGCTCGCGACCGCTCGCGATGAGAAACTACCAGTTTGCGTTGAGAAAGCTGCCGCTCGAGTAAAAATCTACTCGAGCAGCAGAAAACTACAGCTCGCACTGTGCAAGATGCCATTTTCAATGATTGCACAGTGCCGGTTGCTTGTCCGCACTGTGCAAACATTGAAAACAACATCTTGCACAGTGCGAACATGTTACTACGCAGGTCACGAAGTGCTACACGAAGCTCGCGTAGTGCGAACTTCAGTTTGCGTAGCTTCGCGAAGTGCTACTTCGCGAACTACGCCCACCCTTACTTTTCACAGAAGTTTACATGGGAAGGAAAGAGCGAGCACACATGACCAAAGACTCACTGAAGAAGTATTGTATGGTGTTCTACAATAAGTTTAATTTGCAAAATTCTATTTTGACCTCATATACACTATATTTACACTGTGTATATACCATGCGCTATCAGTGCAGAAAGCAAGCAATAATAAAAGCGAAACGTTCCATAAATAATGGAAAAACACTGTTTCTGTAGTTTTTAATGGCGCGAAAATGGGTAACCACTGAAAACCACTGTTTTAAAGTATTGAAATCACTTGAATACACTGGAAAAAACCCCACCAGAATTTACCAAAAACAGAAACTGAAAACAGGAAAGCCTACTTATGATGCACCGTCGGCAAGAGTGATTGCGTCAATTACTGTTTCCAGTATCTACTCCCTTTCAGGGTTCACCCTGAATGCTTCACTTTTAGGAATCAATAATTTTGACTGTTATGTTTTATAGATGTGTGTTTTCATGTGACCAAGTGACAAGGCGCACCCCAATATGAATGCAGAAAACTTCATGTGCGGATTTTGAATGCAAGACATATTTAAATGACTTATTTTTTACATCACCCTTTTAAACAGGTGGTGAACAATCATACATGGAGATTATTGACTGCATTTCCTTCAGCTTTGAAGCAGTGCACATGCAGAGGAAGCTTCCGCAGACCAAGGGGAATTTCCTTGTGTTCAAAATGTGGTTTCTGGTTGGCCAGGGTATGCACCTAAGCCAGGCAGAACCCACCACTCTAGTCAGGGTAAGGAAGTTACACACACAAGACGACCCCTGCTCATCCCCTTGGTAGCTTGGCAGAGCAGTCAGGCTTATCTCAGAGAGGCAATGTATAAAGCATTTGTGCAACACACACACACCTGTAACACACTAGGCACACCACAAAAAGAGACTCCACACAAGGTTATATAAAGATATCACTGTATTATATATAAGACACATAGACCCCAATCACATAAATCAATATTCACTTTGCCAACTAGGCAATCATCACAAACACAATTAGTGCACTAAAGCATATACTCATAAGTTGTACAGATCATAAATCACTTTGCCATAAGGCCGTTGTCACATGCATAACAGTTAGTGCCCTTACATTCGAAGCCTTTTAAGGTGCACATGTCATCAAGGCATTAGGCATAACCTCACAGAGCACCAAAGTTAATACTCATACGTTGCACTAACTCACTTTAGGCATAACATCACAGTTAGTGCACTGACGTAAATACTGATAACTTACACAATAGACCACAAACACTTTGTATCAGGTGCAAAGCAGAACATCATGGTATAAAGAAAATGCATCAGTTAGATTTGAGGCCTAACCCATAAATCACCCAAGGAGCCACATCTGTGCTCCTAATATTGTCCATACGGTAATTTCAGAAAGTAACTTGAACAGGACCGGGGCCACCATTGAGGGTTTCCCTCCCATCCTGTAGCTCGTTTCTAATCTCAGAAGGCCCCCTTGGTGTGTACACAACCACCGAGTACAGCAAGGAGGGGGAGACCTCACCTGGTCCATCCTTCTTCCCTATCCAGGGATCCAGGCAGCTGCGGCAGAACCACACATCGGAGGCCTCTCTTGGTCTTGTGTAGTCGACTGGGGAGGGGCTGGCACCTTGCTCCGCCTGCACCATTTCACCACTCACAATGCCCCTGAACAGACTGGAGCAGCACTCGATGGCTGCCCGCGACCACGCGGTGCAGCAGCCTCAATGCCGGTGGAGGAGCAGAAGCTCTGCTCCGGCCCATGCTACCAGCCGGGTCCCTGACAAACCTCGACCCCAGAGCCTCATGCAGGGTGCCTCAGGCCAGGCACGCAGTGGCTGTCTCGCAGGGCGGCCATGTTGACGAATTCCGGGCAACCTGTTTATCTCTGGGAAAGGCAGGGCTGGGCTCCTCATTCTGGGTGAGGCCGGACTTCGGTGTTTTCTGGTTGATCGCTAGGCAACACCTGGAGCTTTCCTCAGGGTGGTGAATGGCTGAGCCTCTTGGAAATTTCATAACAAAGCATCCAACACTTGCTGCAAGGGACTTACCTCTGGCATGGACAGCACGGGACCTACATCACAATGATGGATTCAACCAGATCTGTGACTGGGGGTGAGCGTCTGAAAAGTTTCAGCGCTCCGTTCATCATCTCCTTGTGTTCTCAAGGGACACACCAGTACTTCCACATGCTGGCTGGGGGTCTGAACAACCTTCTCGCCCCCAGGGCTTCACAATATGGCATGGCAGAGCAGCTTGTACTTTCTGCAAACCAAGCGCTCAAGGAGGTGCCCCCCCCCCCCATGTGAAACACAAGGAACTTCCAGGCAATCAATCAATCAGGCATTTGTTAAGAGCGACTACTCACTCGTAAGGGTCTCAAGGCGCTGGGGGTAGGGGGGCGTGCAGGTTCCAGTCCATCATGGAGGGCTGCGGTCAAAGAGCCTGGTTTTGAGGTTTCTTGCGAAGATCGGAAGCGATGTTGTCTGTCGAAGGTGGAGCGGAAGGGCGTTCCAGGTTCTGGCCTTGAGGAAGGAGAAGGAGCTGCCTCCCGATCTGGTCAATCTGGTGCGAGGGACCACGGCGTAGGAGAGCTGGGCTGATCGTAGGGTCCTTTGGGGTGTGTGGAAATTGATTTGGCTGTGCACCAATGTTCTAATTTCTTATTGTCTTAACAAATTTGTATATCATTGTATGTTTAAACATCTTAGAATAAAGTGCTAGTGCAAAAACTAAATAAATAAATGGTGTTAGATTATAAAATTTATAAGTGACGTGTGCTGTTAAAATATATATATGATGGCAAATACACAAAGACCCCCCACCCTTGTGGATCGAATAACTTCACTTATTGAAGAGCATATGGGTAGAGGTAAAAGTGCAGCATTCTTAGATCCTCACTTTTGGGACATGCCGCTTGTTGAGAAAACACAGATGTAGGTGTGGAGTCAAATGGACCTTCTTGCCCTCTGTGAGGCACTCGTCAGGGTTGAACACCGGTACAGCGGCGCAACGATAACCACGCTTTCTCAATGTCACCTGGGGAAGAATACGGGTGTAGTGGTAGTTTTAGAGGCAAACAGGCCCTTGTGCTCTCCTATTACTGCTTGGCAGGTCATTGTTTTGGCCTGGTACTCATCACTAGCCTCCAGTCTCAGAGGTTCTGTTTCCTCCTGCTCCTCATGGCAATGTTGAGTAGAGCTGAGCTTAAGCACTGCACCCACCTTTAGGTTCAGTTATCTTTCTCACTATTGTGTTGTAATCAGTAGCTCCCCAGGAGAGACGGATAAAGTTACTGCCTCTTTACCCAGCCCTCCTCCACACCGGTGTATAGAACTGAGCAGTGAATAAGTCAGAGAAGTTTATCTGGTAGAGTGGCTCTTGGTCTGAGTTTGTAGACCGGGGATCAAGCTGCCTTTGTCCAAGCAGGGACGGTGGCTGATGTCATGCTTCTCTAGCAGTTGAAGTAATGAATGGTAGGAATGGGCAGGCAGCCCATCTCATTGTTCTAGGTGTCCAGGTGTAGCCATGCCCTTGACTAAAGTCTTTGCTCAGATATGGCTTCTCTCAGGACACAGGCTGCCTTAGTGGAAGTGAATTGGTCAGGTAGTTCAACATAAAGGAAATAATCTGCTCAGTTCAAGTGGGCTTAATTTCAAACCAGAGGAATGTTATTGGTTTTCCAATAGTTGCTTTATGGACCAAGAAAAGAGTAGAAAGCAGCTGTGGCTACCATTACATTCTATACTGTACCCTAACACCGTATAGGATAGATGTACACATGAGGGACCTCAACATAAAAGTACACCCACTTTCATGTATCCAAACTAATTCACATATAACAAATACAATCAGGGGAGAGAAAGGTTATCTAGGTGTTGGTTGAGGGTCTTAGAAGAGCTGCTGGGTATGTCTGAAGGCAGGCTGAAGATCTCTGAGGGACACCTGGTGGTCTGAATGTAGGTCAAGAGGTGGTCAAGGTACCTAATGATCAAATAAGGGAGTCTGAGCCGTAAGATCTGAGGTTAATCTGAATATCACTGATGGGAAACAACCTTTACAATGCAGTCATTACATCACACTACCTTTACAACGCAGTCATTACAACGCAACATCTTTTACATCGCATGTCATTACAACGCAGCCATTACATCACATGTCACTACAACGCATGTCGTTTCAACGCATGTCACTACAACACAGGCATTACATCGCATGTCATTACAACGCATACCATTACAACGCATAGTACCCCTACACTATCCAACACTTACCCTACTGTTGCACTCACTGGAGTTAGAATAGTAATTTTTACACCTACACTATCCAACACTTACCCTACTGTTGAACTCATTGGAGTTAGAAGAGTAATTTTAACCCCTACACTATACTACACTTACCCTACTGTTGCATCCACTGGAGTTAGAATAGTAATTTTTACCCCTACATTATCCAACACTTACCTTAAATGTAATGTAATGGTATGCGTTGTAATGGTATGCGTTGTAATGGTATATTGCGATGTATTGGAATGCGTTGTAAATGTAGTTTCTAAAAATGCATTGTAATGGCATGCGATGTAAAATAAGCGTTGTAATGTGTGTTGCAATGTAAAAACTGTGTTGTAAAGGCATGCGTTGTAAATGTTTGCATTGTAACATCATACATTCATTACTGATGGCCTGTTCATGGAATTTCAGAATGGGGCTAAAGACATTTGACAGTCGGCTCTGGATTTCTTTAACCCCTTCAGTGCCCCGCCCTTTCCCCCTCCTGTGCCGGGCGTTGTATTAGCGGGCGGGCTCCATGACGAGATAGTCTCGTCATGGGCACAGCGCAACCGCGCTCCATGATGAGACTATCTCGTCATGGGCATAGAAGAGGTTAAAGCAGACCAAACACTCCTTTGGCCTAGTTCAGGCTCTCTGTGAGCCATCTGGTGGTGTCTCAGGGCATACCAACAGTCTTTAATCGATCTGCAGCAATTTAAGGATCAGCTTTTGGTTATCCGATAGAAGGCTCTGGGTTACCAAGGGTCAGTTGATATCCTTTCAGGGCTTTCAGCAGTCTAGGCCTCTTTGAAGGCAGATGGGGGAATTTCTCCACCACTTCTGGGTATATAAGGACCAGAACGGGACGAATTGCTGATATTTTAATGCCAACAAAGGGTCTCTGAGACCTTGTGAGGGTTTATGACGACCTGCTTGAAGTGTCTACGTGCCAAATGCAGACCTCGAAGGATAAGCCAGACACATGCAGGGACTGTGTGACTAAGGGCAAGCTTATGGCCTTTGAGTGCATTTTGTTGTTCTCTGATGGCATGCTGGAGGTTTATACGAGTTCACCATGGGTCTCTGAGGAAAGGTCAAGGGTGCTTATGAAACAACTGTGGGTAACTGAGAGTAAGTGATGGCCTCTGATGATGTGCTTATTTCATCTAAGGGCTAATTGAAGGCAACAGTGTGGTATCTTAAATCAAGTAGAGGGTCTTATGAGTCAGGCAGGTGATGTCTCAGGATCTACTGGAGCTGGTTCACGGCATAACAACAGTCTGTGTGCGGTGTAAGTGGTGGAGGTGCATGAAGACTATCTGAGGGTTTTCTCTAAGGACCATATGTTGGCAGATGGAAATGGGCAGAGAACTATCAGGGAGTAGATATTGATCAATGTGGTTGCCAGAATGCTGGAGTAGGGTCTCTGAGGGCCTGCTGGCAGAGTGAAGGTATGTACATATTCCAAGGGACCTCTGTAGATTCTATTTACTATGTGGGGTTGCTTGCATGTAGGTTGAGGGCTGGCTTGGCGCTCTAATGTCTAAATGGAGGTGTTTGAATTCTGGCTGTGCCTTTTGATTTCTAAGGGCACACTGAGGATGTATAAGTGTCTGTCCGGAGTGTCTGATAGTGGGCCACAGATGTTTGAAAATTTGGGGAAAGTGCCTGAGGGCAAACACAGGGTCTTTAGGTAATGACTGAGAGGACTCCAAGGGCTTCATTGAGTGTCAGAGTACATGCAAAGGGTCTTAGAGCCTAAGAGCCATTAGATTTTGATTGGACGGGTTGGTGTGTCTGATACATGGCTAAAGGTTTCTGATGTGGGATGACAGTCTCCGTGGACTATCTAGAGGCGACGAGGGCCAGTTGGGTGTCTTTTAACCCTTCTGAGTGGAATCTGGTGGTGTTAAAGGAACAGGACTGTTATGGGTGGAAGGTGATGGAAACTAGATAATTTTTCTCCAGGCCCACTTCCCTTGATGTCCCCATGTATATGAATAATTTACAATTCAGAATGGCAGCAAAAGATTATAAACATATCCTGCCTTTTTCAGGCCTGGGTATGCTTATAACGAATATGCCCTTAAAGAACCAAAATGTATGTCTGTGCTGGGCTCTGCTGAAACCTATGAACTTTTAGTTTCACTTTCTAACCACAGTTCTGCACGGAAGCCTTTTAACTAGGCCTCAGCAGAGTAATTTCAGTAATTCCTAATTACTCTTTGACGCAGCATTACCAATAATTAAGCGATTACTACTACTTACGCAATTTGGGGGAGAAATCATACCACAAGA
The DNA here is from genome assembly GCF_964204655.1 of Triturus cristatus. Classification (NCBI taxonomy): domain Eukaryota; kingdom Metazoa; phylum Chordata; class Amphibia; order Caudata; family Salamandridae; genus Triturus; species Triturus cristatus. The sequence goes on along the minus strand of NC_140585.1, from coordinate 389,889,288 downwards.
GCAAATTTAGCTAATTATGTCCTGCTGCCTTCAGCGCTATTTCGTAGCTCAAAAATGCATTTTCAAGTCCATTTTGGACCCAAGGGTGCATTTTGTCCTAAGTAATTAGTGCTAAATGTCATAAGTAAGTTGAGGAAAAATCCTACCCCAATAGCAAATTTAGCAACTACGAGCGTAAGCGCATTGTATTCTGCTGCATTTAGTAGTTTCCTAGTGGAAAAATGCGCTCTCGAGTCCAATTGTGATGCGAGTTGCAATTTGCGATATGAAATAGCACTAAAGGCAGAATTATTCTTCCCATGTAATTCCGTGAAATATTGAGTAATTCTGTGTGATTACACTACACTGCATTACACGAGTTACGTCCACCCCTACTTCTAACGTGAGCTCTATAACTACCCTTTTAAGATATGTTTTTGATCTGCCATCAAGTATAGAATAATGATTCAACTTTGTTTGATAATATATCTTTTCTATTTTAGTGGCGGCATCTTTCAGTGAGGTGACAGTAAGTGCATCTGTAATTTGGATATGTATTTCAATTTGGATGTTTTGTGTACAGTTTAAAAGCATCTATTAGACCCCTTTACTTCTGAATTTCACAATTTAATTATCGTTTTTCTGTTTTTATAATTACCTTTCTGGATCCCGGTGTGGCAGTGCTTAATTTGAGCCGGTGGTTTCTGGTGCTCTGCGTCTGGAATTTAATTGGCAATACCGGTCTTTTAGACAGTCTGCCACATGATGGCTGTTAGGAATGGGATTTATGCTTGGCTGAGGTATGCATCCAGGCGAGGCAGGAACTACCACTCTACTCAGGGTAAGCTAGGTACACACTAAAAGATAACCTATTCTCACCCTCTGGTAGCTTGGCCCAGAGCAGTCAGGCTTATCTAAAGAGGCGATGTGTAATGTATTTGTGCAATATACACACACAGTAACACAATGAATACACACCAAAAAAGGCTCCACACAGGTTTAGACAAACAGAGAATATTTATCTGAGCAAAATAAGACCAAAATGACAAAAGCCCAATCAGTAAAAGTCGAGATATGAATTTTTGAAGATTAAATGCAAAAACAGTGATTAGAAGTCAATAGAGCTAAAAGGTTTCTTTAGGTCGCATTAGACCAGGATAATTCCAAATTGCAGGCTGACTGTGATGGATTGCGGGTCGGATACAGTTGCAAACAGGTCCCGCTGAAGCCTTAACCGCTTAAGCTGACACAAGAGCCCCGTTAGCGGGAGAGTCGGTTGCCCGGAGCAAGTACAGCATTACTAGCGATGATCCTGCAGGCGCAAAGAGTCAGCCAGGCATCGCAGTTGGCAGACAGGGTCTCGTGGTTGTGGGCAGCGATGCTTGCTGTGTGAGGAGACAATGTTGGGCAGCTTGTACTGATCCATCGAGCAAGCGGCGCAGACCCGGACTGAACTGATCCATTTGCGTTCACAGAGAGCCCAAAAGCTTGATTTCAGGGGCCTAAAAACCATTTCCAAGGGCTCACCATTGCGAAGGCACCTCTTGGGGGTCAGGAGAGAGTTTAGGTTGGGCCCAGGAGCTGTAGGTGATGAGTTGGAAGTCTTTTGTTTCCCTGAGACTTCAGAAGAACAGGAGATCACTTGGAGGAAAAACAAAGTCTATCTCTCCTTCCAGCAGAGTCAGGGAGCAGCAGGCAGCAGGGCAACAAGCAGAAAATCAGTCCCTCCAGAAAAGCCGTCCAGTTGAGTCCTTTAAGCAGCAGAGCAGTCCTTCTGATAGAGGTTCAGTTCTAGATCCAGAAGGGCCTGATTTTAGGGGGTCAGAGACTCAGTATTTTTCCCTACAGTGCCTTTGATGTAGGGGGTGACTTCAAAACAGCTCTCTGAAGTGCATGAGGATCCCTTTCAACCCAGTCCTGTCTGCCAGGCTAACCCTGGGGGGTAAATCAGGGCTTTGTGTGTGGATAGGACATTACCTATTGAAGTGTAAGTGTCAGTCCCTCCCATTACTCCCTGCCCAGGAAGACCCATCAGAATGCAGATGAATTCAAACGAGTGCTCAGAATGCAGATGAGCCTCACCTTCCTGTGCTTGTGGCTGTCTAGAGGGAATGCACAAAGTGTAGCTGTTACCCAACCCAGACATGTATTGGAGCCATGTTGTCAGGCACAAAGAGCAGTAAGTACAGAGAAATTTCTGCTTTCTAAAAGTAGCATTTCTAAATCAGTAATTTTCAATCCAACTTCACCAGTAAGGAGGATTTATCATTACCATTCCAAACATATGAAACATGAAAAGGTTACTCATCTCTGATCAGGAATTACAGCTAAAAAGTGTATTAAGGAATTCTCAATGCTGGCCTATGAGAGGAGTAGGCCTCACTGTAGTGAAAAATTGAATAGACTATTTGTCACTGCCAGGACATGCAAAACATAAAAGTAGATGTCCTACCTTTTACTTACATGGCACCCTGCCCTGAGGGTTATGTTGGGCCTACCTTAGGGGTGGCTTATATGTAATAAAAGGGGAGTTTATGGCTTGGCAAGTAGTTTTAAATGCCAAGTTGAAGTGGCAGTAAACTTCCCACACAGGCCCTGCAGAAAGGCTACTTGCATGGATGGCACAATTAGTTCTGCAGGCCCACTAGTAGCATTTGAAATACATGCCCTGGGTATATGGTATACCACTTTACAAGGGACTTACTAGTATAACAAATATGCCAATCAGGTATGCACCATTTTCATCATGTTTAGGGGAGAAACATGTGCACTTTAGCACTGGCCAGCAGTGGTAAAGTGCTCAGTCACAGTGTGAGCAGCGTTAGATTGCACTGTTGAGCTAAAGTTCTGCCTGCAGAGACATCATGATAGCCTGCAAGCTGGCTGGGCAAGCTTTGGGGGAAAGAACGTATCTCACTAGTTGCTATGGTGACCCCAGGCTGGGTGGCGCAGTTTACATTATATGTATCTGCTGCAGGCCTGGCCTAGGAAGCTAAGCAAATAGCATGAAGACTGCGCGCAGCATGGCTGTGCATGATTGGACAGTGATTAACTACATGTGCTACAACTAGCCGCACATGTGTGTAAGTACAAGCGTGCACCAGCTGCACACTACCCTAGCTGAGGACATGGTGCCTGGAGTACTATGTGTACTACCATATTTGGGACAGCTGGCAGGGTCCCAGGGCCGTCAATCTGGTAGTGTGCGAAAACCCTACCAATTATGACGGCCCGGCAAATATTATTGGCCAGCCCATGTGTGGCTCTAAAAGCCGCACTGAGTCAGAGTCAAGTCGGATTCATGCCTACTGCATGGGTGTTGGGTGTCAAGACTCTAGAGTGACTGACTCGAATCAACACAAGTTTGGGACTTGCCAGTGAATGACTTGCTTCACTTGATTGCACTCTCTGACTGAGACGGATGGTTGGACTTTGGGTGGGCCGAGTGGCAGGTCAGGTCGTGTGAGAGTGAGACTGACCGAGTCGTCACATCGACTCAACTAGAGTCTCGATTCTCTGATGACTCTTGTGGTGGTGCTGGTTGTTGTGATTCTTGTGAGCTGCATGCCCTTGGCCAACCTCTAGCGAAGCAACAAGAAAAGTAAGATAAGATTATCTGTTTTTGAAGTTGACACATGGTTTTCACATGCCCTGCTGCAAAACTTCAGAAATGATTGTCCACAAACACACATTTCAGGTTCAATCCTCCTAGAGGTCCAGCCATTATTTAGGTGTGTGAACTGGACTGAGGACATGAGGAACAGGGTCAAAAGTGATTTGCATATGGCCGGATCTTAACTGGGGTGGCAAAGTGAGCAGAAGAACGATAATGGATTTAACCCAGCTCTAAAAGTGACTGGGGTGAGTGTCTGAAAAGTATCAGTGCTCCTTCCATCATCTTATAGTGTTTGCATAACACATTTTAATTGCCATTGCTTTATGTTGAACACTGCATCCGAGTAGACAAATCATGCGCACGCAGGTCAGTGCTGGTGGTCTGGCCAACAAGACATTGTCTGTTTTGACCACTACCAAGGTCGGAATGGCTGTACTGGGCATTGGGTATTTGGCGGGCATTTTCCTGGGAGGCTGGAAGGGTGGGGGGCAGTTTTGTTAGTGGGGGCTGTTTTTTTAGCAGTACAGCTGTTTAAAAAAACACTGCAAATTTCCTTGTATATTCAGCAGTTTTCGGGCAACAATAACAGTGCCAAATTAACTCTGGTGATTTATCTATGTACTTGCTGGAGAGAGATGGGAGTTTTGTCTAGTGGCAGTTTTCACTTATTTAAGGTAATGCAGAGGGTTAATTTGCCTGTTGCAAAGAACGTGTACCATGCATATCAATGTGGATAGTTCAGTGGGTTATTGCTTTGTGCACAGAAATTCTGTTGTTGCTGCGCAGTTCATAAATTTCATTTGTAATCTAGCACAGTGAGCTATGAACTGCCATCCAAGAGCTGTATGCAAGCTGCATGGTACAGGTTAGAAATTTTTTGTTTTTTTCCCAGTCTTTTATCCTGATGTTTCTTAGAAAGGTTTGCTTAGGTAGAAATACTTTTTTATTATCAAAGTCAACCATAACCACTGTGTTATGTTCTGAATCTTGAGTTTGTGCTTCTCCGAACCAAGCACTCTTTAAAAGTGCCTACCAGTATGGATGACATGTGAATCCTACACTTTGTAGTCTCCTTTGCCTTATGTAGCATTTTCTATACACTGAGTTACACACATATGATTCATTGTCTCTGATTTAAGCGGGTTCAAATGTCATGTATTGTCACTACCTGTGATGTCATCAGGTCAAATGCCTTGCAATTTCACTTTCTGCGATTTCATCAGGGTGGGTCAAAGGGCAGGTGATGTCACTTCCTGTTATGTCACTAGGTCAAAATTGTGTGATGCCACTTCCTATGACATTCGGCGGGGTCACATAGCATGTGATGTCACTTCCGCTACCCCTGGTATTTTGATGAATCGACGTCCAGGTCTAACAGTGGTACTGTTTGTTTTATTTAGAGATGAGCACAACAACACATTAATTAATTCAATATACATTAAAACTGATCATTACCTGCCACCCAAGCCATTTCTATAGCTTGGGGGGGGGGGGGGGGGGTAAGAATCTTATGAATTGGCACACTTGTTGGGGTGTGATGGTTAGTAGATATTTTTGGACTGTCACAGACAGCGCTGGCTTGGACAATGGGTGGTGTAAACTGCAGCGGCTTCCTGATAATGGCCTTGGCACTTATTCTTTTTGCAAATTAAGCACTGCAGAGTGGTATTGTCCATCATGCATGCTGTTGGACTTGGCCCTTCTGGCAGGTTCACCCCTGGACTTTTTGGCTTTTTATTGGTGACTGGGTATGGTGATTGTTTGGTATTTTAGAGCCCCAGCTGGCTCCAGCTACGAGAGCAGTTTTTTGGTGATCAGAGCGGCCCCGGAAGGCAGCGGGCCGCTCCAACGTTTTGGGGGCAAAGTATTTCCACGCCCTGTAGGGGCCAGAGGGCACCGAGGTGCCAGTCCCCTATTCTTTGTTGCCTGTGGCCCAGATGGCCAGGACGCTCCAGCGTTTGGGGACATGTTACTTTCTGAGCCAGATGGCTCCCACGTTTGGCACAGTTTGTTCTAGAGCCTAGAGGGCTCCAAGGGTTGGCGCAGTTTGTTGTGAAGGGCTAATGAGAGCCCCCTGCCGCTATTTGCCTACCACAGCTGCGCAGCACTTAGTGCCAGCTGCAGCGTTTAGGCCCTGTGCTTGTCCCCAGCTGCCCAGCAAGTAGTGGGCAGCTGCTACGTTTAGGTTCTGGCGCAACCTGGACTCTAATGTGCTTTTGGGTGCTAGGAAATGTATTGTGTATAGCCTGTTTTGCGCACCCTGTGTCTGATACCTCTAAATGTGGTTATTTCTGCCTAGAAGGTTGTTTTACCTGCTTAGGTTGATGGTAGGGAGAATGTACTTCCCTGTGCGATGTGCGCCCCTAGTATAGTTATAGCTAGGTGGTTAGGTCTAATGAGTTAGACCAAGGAGAATTGCATAATGTGATTTATGCCCCTGTGATAGATGCAGGATAGGTTTTACACCTGATGCTAGTGTGATGACGCTGAGGTCATTAGTGCGCCAGTAGAGACTGGTTGTGCTCCACAGTTACTGTGTGTTATGTCCTATGTTTACTATTGGTGATTTGTGCTATGTTCTAAGTGCTAATTCCTGACAGTGGTCCATGTGGCCCTGTCCCCTGTATATATAATCCCTTGTAAATTCTGCCCGTGCCTGTTGGCACATTGTAGAGTGTGTGTTTTTATCTAATGTGTTGTGTATAATACAAAGGTTATTTTTATAGAATACCTTGTGTGGAGTTTCCTTTGTGGTGGGCCTTGGGTGTTGTTGCTGGGTGCGCGCGCAAACGCTTTACACATCGCCTCAGGGATAAGCCTGACTGCTCGTGCCAAGCTACCAAGGGGGTGAGCAGGGGTTATCTTTGGCGTGTAACTCCCCAGCCCTGACTAGAGTGGTGGTTTCTGCCTGGCTTTGGCGCAAGCCTCAGCCAACCAGAAATCCCATTTCTAACATTGGTGATCAGCGGTGGGATTTGGACTTGCGTTTGCGCTGTACCGCAGCGGCAACTGGCCGCACTACAAAACTCTGCATTTAGATAAATCACATGGTATAGGGATTATTGTTTTAAAATTGTTTTTAATTGTCATTTCTTTGGAAATGTGGTTTTGTGCACTGTGAGTTAGGTGTCCCTAGCTCGGGAGGGTAGATCATCCCCCTAAGTGCATTGTGTTTTCTGGATTCACCAGAGGGTGGGATCCAGTGGTGGCAGCGTAATAGTGTCCAGTACATTTGTCCCACGCCCTGCGCCCAGAGTTGGTACCTGTGTCACGTGGTGGTCAGGTTGAGGAATCAGGGGTGGTAGAAACTGCCTTACCAGTCCGAGGGGAGGGTTGTGTGTGGATGAAGGGTGTGTGGCACTAGGCAAGTGAGTGTGAGTTCTCTGGGATAGAGAGCTTGCTGAATCTTTTTGTGAATTGTGTGCTCCTGTGTGAAACTCAGACCCCTAGGTTCCCGGTATAATTTTTACCATAACGTCCGCCAGAATGGAGCCTGCTTGTGATCCCTATGAGCTAGCTTGGCGCCAGAGGCAGGAGTTAGAAAGGTACTGTACAGAGGGAGAGTCCGACACCCTGTACGAACTTCAGGACCACCTGGTCCTATGGCAAAAGGGTCCATGGGATCTTGAGCACAGTATGGAAAGGGCCCGGGCCTCACACCTGGAGGGTGGTGGGTCTGTAGGGAGCCCTGAAGAGTCAGAAGAGGAGGTAGAGGATGACAATACCTGGACGCCAGTAGAGAGTGAGGACCCCATAGGTAGGGCGTCCCTTGCTGGGTCCAGCGTAGGAGGCAGCGCCTCATCCCTTTCCCTGTCCCCAGAGGAGTGGGAAGATAGGAGGAAAGAAAGGGAGCACCAGCTGGCGTTAGAGAAGCTCAGGTTAGAGCATGCTCAGGCTATGGCGCAGCTGGAGGCCAGGAAGCAACAGCGAGAGACTGAGTGGGTCTTGGCGCGGGAGAGGGTAGAGGAGGCTGAGAGGGCCTCCACCAGAGGCAAAGTAGCTCTGGAGGGTAGACTATCCCCTGCGCGCAGTTTTAATTTTCTGGGCTCCCCAGGGAGGGTTGAGTCCAGTGGTAGCAGCCAGATAGATTCCAGTGTAGGAAATCCCAGTCCCAGTTCCCCCAGTCTGGTACCTGTTTCCCAGGAGGAGGAGTTAAGGTTGAAATTCAGGGGCAGTAGGAAGCTGTCCCACCAGTCTTGGGAGGAGTTTGTGGATGACTGTCAGGATGCACTGGTGGAATGGCTGATGGTTAACCCGGAAGAGGATTTGAAGGCAGTGATCAAAATGATTATCAAAGAGCAGATGCTCAGTAGTTGTTCTCCAGGGTTGCGCCAACACCTGCAGAGGTACGACTCTTTTTGTCCTTGGGAGCTTGCAGAGGAAGCAGAGCACTGGGAAAGGGCTAGAGGTTCTCTAGAGTCATTAGGGAGTGACTCCAAAAGTAGTGGGTCAGGTATCTTCCAGCCCAGCGTGGTGGAAGAGGCTCAGTGTAGCCCAGCTAGGTCCCAGGATAGCGAGGAGGGTGTAGGGGCTCACTGCCTGGCTCAGTGGAGCAGGAGTGAGAGGGTGACCGAGGGTCCCCGGACGTACGAAACCCTGCCTCAGGACTTGGATGGTTCCATGAGGGAACACCAAGTTGGGGACCTAGGCTGTCCTGTTAGCCCATTTGAGGGAGATCTCCTGGTGAGTAGAGGACCTGGAGCACCTGTAACCAGGGCTCCTGTGGTTCTAGAGTCTGGCAGTACCGCTCCGGTAGGGAGGGTACAGGAGTCCAGTGTGAGGGGTGATTGGGGGATGAGTTTCCCAGTGGAAGAGCCTGTGGGTCAGGGACTACCCAGTTGGGCTAGGATCCCGTGTAGTGACCAGGGTGGCACCACTTCTGTTCTGGGGGATCTCCGCGCACTGTCAGGTGGACAGGGGACGGGAGATCAGCGCCAGACAGACAGTCGCTTGACGTATGTGTCCTTTGATAGCCTCAGGGGGATGGAGTGGAAATCCCCAGAAGTCCTGGAGTGCCAGGCAATTATTCCACCAAAGGTTCTAGGCCGGAGGTTGGGAGGCCAGGTTCAGGATCAGCCTGACCTGACGGGTGGGACGTCTGTAATCAGCGTCCCGACCAGTTCTTCTTCCAGAGGTACCGCCCCAGTTGGTAGGGAGCAGGGTTCTGGAAGGGGGTGCAGAGGGTGGGAGAGCCCACCTCTGCCCCCGGTACAACCTGAGGGGTTAAACCCTGGGTTGGGATGGCGTTCTAGGTGTACCCCTCGCCAGAGGAGGAGGAACCCTAGGAGAAGAGGTAGGGGGAGGAGAGCCTTCCCTGAGACTCCTGGTCCGCCTGAGGGTGTAGACCCTAGGCTGGAGAACCAGTGGCAGTCTAGTCCTGTCGTTCAGAGAGGAAGAGTGGAGAATGGCCGCTATGTGCCAGGGGTTACTACCCCCCACTCTGTGGTTAGGCAAAGACCAGTGGCACCTGGGTGGCCTAGGGCCTGGTCTTGGCCGCGGACAGCTTGGGAGTACCAGTGGGGTAGCCCAGTTGGTCCGGACAGTGGTGTTAAAAAGAATTCCATGGGTTCACCGTGGCGTAGAACCGGAGGGTGTCCATGCAGTTGCGGGCCCGCGTCCGTGTTCTATCGCCCCAAGCAGGGAAGTCCATCACGGTGGTGATTGGTCTGCCCTGCGTTTTGGCTGGAAGGGGGTTGTGTTGGACTTGGCCCTTCTGGCAGGTTCACCCCTGGACTTTTTGGCTTTTTATTGGTGACTGGGTATGGTGATTGTTTGGTATTTTAGAGCCCCAGCTGGCTCCAGCTACGAGAGCAGTTTTTTGGTGATCAGAGCGGCCCCGGAAGGCAGCGGGCCGCTCCAACGTTTTGGGGGCAAAGTATTTCCACGCCCTGTAGGGGCCAGAGGGCACCGAGGTGCCAGTCCCCTATTCTTTGTTGCCTGTGGCCCAGATGGCCAGGACGCTGCAGCGTTTGGGGACATGTTACTTTCTGAGCCAGATGGCTCCCACGTTTGGCACAGTTTGTTCTAGAGCCTAGAGGGCTCCAAGGGTTGGCGCAGTTTGTTGTGAAGGGCTAATGAGAGCCCCCTGCCGCTATTTGCCTACCACAGCTGCGCAGCACTTAGTGCCAGCTGCAGCGTTTAGGCCCTGTGCTTGTCCCCAGCTGCCCAGCAAGTAGTGGGCAGCTGCTACGTTTAGGTTCTGGCGCAACCTGGACTCTAATGTGCTTTTGGGTGCTAGGAAATGTATTGTGTATAGCCTGTTTTGCGCACCCTGTGTCTGATACCTCTAAATGTGGTTATTTCTGCCTAGAAGGTTGTTTTACCTGCTTAGGTTGATGGTAGGGAGAATGTACTTCCCTGTGCGATGTGCGCCCCTAGTATAGTTATAGCTAGGTGGTTAGGTCTAATGAGTTAGACCAAGGAGAATTGCATAATGTGATTTATGCCCCTGTGATAGATGCAGGATAGGTTTTACACCTGATGCTAGTGTGATGACGCTGAGGTCATTAGTGCGCCAGTAGAGACTGGTTGTGCTCCACAGTTACTGTGTGTTATGTCCTATGTTTACTATTGGTGATTTGTGCTATGTTCTAAGTGCTAATTCCTGACAGTGGTCCATGTGGCCCTGTCCCCTGTATATATAATCCCTTGTAAATTCTGCCCGTGCCTGTTGGCACATTGTAGAGTGTGTGTTTTTATCTAATGTGTTGTGTATAATACAAAGGTTATTTTTATAGAATACCTTGTGTGGAGTTTCCTTTGTGGTGGGCCTTGGGTGTTGTTGCTGGGTGCGCGCGCAAACGCTTTACACATCGCCTCAGGGATAAGCCTGACTGCTCGTGCCAAGCTACCAAGGGGGTGAGCAGGGGTTATCTTTGGCGTGTAACTCCCCAGCCCTGACTAGAGTGGTGGTTTCTGCCTGGCTTTGGCGCAAGCCTCAGCCAACCAGAAATCCCATTTCTAACACATGCCAACACTGCCGATTTAGGTGGGAGTTTCTTCAATTGTTTCTTAAATAAAATGTATGTTATTATAGCTTTCTCTCACTGAAAACACACCCTCAAAATTAGTATACATTTTATTCTTTAAATTTACCTCTTGGGTATCCTCGAATGTCAACATGCAAATGTAAGCCCTAATTGCTTTGATTTTGGTCCTGCAGTGCAAGAGCACCTGCACAACTCTTAGTAGACAATTCCCTTTAGTTAGTTTCCTCCCATATTCTAAGATATAGTCTCATTAAGTGCTAGTTGAGGAGAACCTGACTCCTCAGTTCAGATTTTTTTGTATCCTAAAATTATTATTTTTGCTAAGTCATCTACTGCAACCTTTGCTTCAGCAGGTGAGACTGAAGCAAGGGCACACTGCTTGCATCTTTGCTCAAGCTCGAATTATTGCATTTCTGTCTGGGCAAAAAGAAGCCCAATGTCATGCTATCTGCCTCTCCTGATTGGCTTCAGTTTCTGGGACCTTCAGCAAGCATAGCAGTCTAGGAGGAATGGTGGTCGGTGACATAGTCAGCAGTCCGGAAGTGAAGGAGGAGATACATGAGAGGACGTTTGAGACTCACCTATAGGTAAGTATTGTATCTGCCTCAGCATTTTGAACATGGCTGTGGAAATCCATTGTATATCATGCAGCCATAGGTTCGGTTTGGTACCCAGAAACCCGACCTGTCATGTTTCGGGGAGAAAGTGTGTGGAAGGATGAGACATTTCTAGGACAAATGGACCCTGAATTACTGATTCCCCTGGTTTTCCTCATTACTCAACGGATTTTCAGGTCCAGCCCACAAACCTAATTATTCACACAGTCCCAGGTTTAACGGGACACCTACTATCCTTAATTCCGGGAGTTGTGAAATTATCCCTCACGCCCTTCCTCCCACCTCGACTGCGGCTGGGGCACTCTTTATGACGCTCTTAGTCTGCTGTACCGACATGGCCATGGCTACACCACATTATGTCATATATTGGCATATATTATACCTCATAATGCTTGTCACCTGATTGTCACTTGTCATATGTTTACATTACATTTCATTACTCATGATATATGTCTACGGTCTTCGTGATGGTTTCTCTTTCTTTTACTGAAAAAATTAAGGTTTTAGAATGATACAGTGACATTATTGTGTAACTTTACATGTGAGCAAATCTCCTCACAGGCATTAAGTGGGAAAGCCTGAAAACTCACAATCATGAATGTGAGTCTGTATGTTTTCATAAATCTTTGTGTGGTACATTCTCTCCCTAGAGATAGTAGGAGATTTACTCTAGTCAAGGGCAGGAGTAAATCTGTATTGAGGGTGGGAAAGGAAAGGGGACTTCCCAGAATTGAGGAATATGCCAGAAATGATGGGGCTTCTCTGTAGGGTAAATATTTAATCTAATGATAAGAAAATGTGCCACTTGCCATTTTTGTTTTTCATCAGTGAATGAAAACTCCTGGGTTTAAAGGGCCTTGAATGGGAGGTTTGAGCTGCTCCTACCCATCCCTTACACGAGTGCAGTCTTGTTTCTCAGCTAGGCCATACACAAGAAAGCTGCGGTTTCTGGTCCACAGTCCTGGATCACATTTCACCAGGGTTGCCAGCAAAAGCATGGGGATCCTCTCTAAACATCTGAGGGTTTCTGAGTCTCCTGCCTCCCTCATTCAGGGGACCAGGGGCCCTACTGGCAACCAGGAAGTACCAGTGTGCAATCAATGAGATCTACCACTTTGCATAGACTCCTATTATGGACGTTTGTGGCTCCCCTGAGGGACTCCTGTGACACATCTGCCCAACTGGGAATTTCCAGTGAGAGGGATGTTGAAAACTACTGAGACCCACCACTCTAAAGGACCTCCATTTTCCTAAGTGGTTATCCTGGGAGGTATAATCCCCAGTGACACGTGCAACCTTTCCTATGCTTCACTGTTTACAGGCTTCTCCTAATTCTGCATGCAAGGGGTTTACCTCTTGAGACCCACCTGGTATGGACATGGCAGCGCTTGAGGGCAGCTTCTACCAAGCGTATTGAATGAAGGTCTATCCTCAGAACTCACTCTGCGGGACGACCATCTTGCACTCTTTCCAGAAGCACTGCTATTTTGACTCTGACCAGCAAAAGCACCTAAAAGGCTCACCTATCATTATCTTTCCATGCCAGTGACACCCTTGAGATCCTCAAGGAGGTGGGGGCTGCACTGTTCTGTGGACTTGAGTGTCTCTGTAGCCAAGCAGCGGCAGCCCAAACACCTTTTGCTGAAAGTGTCTCATATTCAGTGGAACTGGAGAAACAACTTACTGCTCCATCACTCCACAATCCAGGGTCACCATGTCCTGATACGGAGGGGCCCCAGCGGACATCGCTTCCATGTGGAAGAGGACATGTGTCTGAGACTTACCACTGTAGTGTCTGTGAATGCAGTTGTGAACTGCCATGTTGCCCTGACAAGTGCTTCCACTTGCCAGGCCCAAACCTTCCAGTTTCTTACGTGTAAGGCACCTCTAAGGTATGCTCAAAGTATCCCCATGAGCAGGGTGCATTGTATGTGAAAGGTAGGACATGTACTGGTGTGTGCGACATGTCCTGATAGTGAAAAATGAAATACACAGTATTTTACTATCACTATCTGTCCTACAGGCTTATCATTGGAGTTGTACTGTAACATTTTTACATATGTAGCTCTCCATAAAGACAAAATGGAAAAAGGGAGCTTAGGAGCTTGGATTTTTTTTGCCATCCCTTGCAGATCTTTTTTTTATTTTTTTTTTATATATTATTTTTATTGGCATTTCAAAAGTAAAAAAAACATACAATATACAGAACCAAAGAAAACAAACTTTCAGACTGTAGCACATCAGCAAGTGTTTTACAGTGTCAGCAGATCTGGCAATTAATCCACAAGTCACATATACCCCAGGCATTACGGAAGACCCGATCAATCCAAGGTTACCTTCTTCAAATAGTCAGTCAGGTATGTCCAATAATCTTTTGGTTTGGCACTGGTAGGCAACTCCTCCATGTAAGTGTGGAGCGTGTCCTTACAGTACTTCAGGTCTCGGAGCCATTGACAAATCGTTGGAAACATCTTACTGTCCCAACACAAGGATACTCTACGTTTTGCCACTAGCAAGGCTATTGCACAGAACTTACGTCTTCGAGCTTGCATATTTGAAACAAGGCCCAACAAGCATGTGCGAATCGTGCAATCAATGCTTCCACCCACCATTTTCCCCAATTCTACAGTAACCTGCAACTAGTACTCATGCACCTCCATACAGCCCCACGCCAGATGCAGGAAATCTGCACCATCTGCCCTACAGCGCTTACAGGTCGCCTCTGATTGCAGGCCGTAGGCATACAACCTAGCTGGTGTGTAGTATGTTTGGTGGAGATATTTATAGTGTATCATTTTCAAATTACCATTAGGCGTAAGTAGACTAGTCAGAGCGCATGCCGTGGACCATTCCTCCTCTGTGAGAGGAATATCAAGTACTGCGTTCCATTTCCCCATCACTTGTGCCGTTTTGCTGTCAATGTCCGCCTGTAACTTAGTATATAGATTGGAAACCATATGTTTGTTATTGGGCGTAGTGAGCAGCCACTGCAGGGTTGACATCTGCGATGGCTCCTCCAGGTAAGAGGGGTACAGTATCTTGATCGCCTCCTGAAGCCTATAATATGTGAATCGAAATAATGTTGTTTGGTTACTTATATATGAGAGCTCAGTTAACGTTCTGAAAGATTCATTACAATAAAGGTCCCCCATCTTGTCTATGCCTGCTTGTCGCAGCTGTTTCTGACCCACTTGTTCTTGAGTGACTGATAGCTTGGGGTGATATAACAATGGCAATGCCTGTGCATATAGCGGGTATTTGCCTGCTAGTTTCCCCATTTTGCGCCATGCAGCGGCTGTTGTGTCCACAGTGTTAATGTCATGGCTATGGAGTGGAGATCTATGATGCGTGACAATTGCTTTCAATGGTATTGGTAGCGCATCCCCCTCCTCTATTGCCACGTGAGGTAGAAACGGGACACTATGATACCAGTAATGTGCAAACTGCACTTGCGCACATAAAAAGTAGGGGTGGGCGGAATTTGCGTAATCGTGTTACGCAAATCTCCGCGAAACGGTAAAAAATCTCCACGAACATGCAGAAATTCCGCGAACACGCGGAATTGCTTGTTCGCAATGCATTCTTCCTGTTCACAGTTGCTGTTTGCGTGCTCGGGGAGAAATATCTCACAAACACGCACTTTGAGAACGCGAACAAGAAAAAATTTCGCGAAGTCGCGGAAAGCAGAATTTTGGCCAATTTTGCGTTTTCCGCGTAACGCGAAATTTCTGAAATTCCGCAAATCCCGTGAGCGGAACGGAATTTACCGCCCAGGCCTAATAAAAAGTACAACAGGAAGTCCGGAACCGTGAACCCACCACGCGCGTAGGGCAACGTTAGTGTATGTAAATTAATACGGGCTTGCTTGCCAGCCCAAATCAATTTTGTCACCATGGCGGAGATATTTTTGAAAACCTGCGCTGGGGGAGTAATTGGGATGTTATTGAACAGATATAATAATTTCGGTAATATAACCATTTTGACAATAGCTAAGCGATCCGCTAATGTCAGAGGCAACTGAATCCATCGCCCGATTTTATCTCCCAGGGTGGCAATTACCCGGCCATAGTTATAGCGAAGCACCACCTCAGGATCTCGATGAAACCACACCCCCAGATATTTAACAGGGTCTGATTGCCATTCCAGCGGGAATTCAGTTGAATGTGGGACCGTGGAGTCCGTCAGCGGTATTATTACTGATTTGGGCCAATTAATTTGCAAACCTGAGTGTAGACCAAAACTGATATATTCCCTGAGCAGTGGGGCCAGGTTCGTCTCCGGGTCCCTCACGTATAACATCATGTCATCTGCATAAAGGGAGATATGCAGCGGTCTTTGTGGGAATTGAAGCGCCGAGTAGTGATGGCCCTGTCGGATCTTACAAGCAAGGGGCTCCAGAGCCAGCGCAAATATCAATGGGGACAACGGGCAACCCTCTAGCTTTTGGGAAGGTCTCAGATATGTACCCGTTCACCCTGATCCGTGCCGTAGGATTCGCATATAAAGTCTGTACCCAGCGCAGGAAGATAGGCGGGTATCCCATACGGCTTAATAGAGTGTATAGGTACGGCCATTCAATGGAATCGAACGCTTTCGCCGCATCTAGGAGTACCGCTACAGCCTTTGTGCTAGGGGTTAAGTAATGCGACAGCGCAAACAACGTCCTGGTGTTGTGTGTGGTCGATCTCGTCGGGATAAATCCAGACTGATCCGGTAGTACCAGTCTTGTCATTAGGGGCTGTAATCTGGTAGCAAGTAATTTGGCCAGTATTTTAGTATCCACATTAATAAGGGACAGTGGTCTGTATGAGTCGCTACTCTCTGGGTCTTTGTTGGGCTTTAAGAGTGCGATCAGCATAGCCTCACGTAATGTTGGTGGGAGTGTTAATTTATCATGCGCATCACCATACATTTCAACTAGGTGAGGTGCCAGCTGTCCTGCAAACGCCTTATAAAATTCGCATGTCAACCCATCGGGCCGGGGGCTTTGCCGTTAGGCAGGGAGTGAATAACCGCCGTAACTTCCTCCACTGTGATGGGTAAAGATAAATACTCCCTATGTGTATCAGATAACCATGCAATCGCAACATCTTCTAAGTATTCTTGAACTTCCACCGTCCCAGCAGAGCTACGCGCTGAATATAAATCCCCATATGTTCTCATAAATTCCCCCAGTATTCCCTGCGCGTCTTGCAGCAACCCCCCTTTCTGATTCTTGATCGCTAATATGGATTGTCGTGGACTACGCGCACGTATCTTGTCTGCTAATATCTTACCCGGCCTACCACCCTCACCATATTACCGTGCCACTTGGCGCTTCGTGATATACTTCAGTTCGTCTGCAGCATATGAGTAGTATTCAGAGAGTATTGTCCTAATCTCCCCCAAAAGTTTGACCTCTTGTGTGCTGTTGTATTCCCGCTCCAGTGCCTGTAGAATGTTTTCCCTTTTACGGAGCTGCTCGCAGATATCTTTTAAGATGCCGGCAGTGGTACTGATTAGGCCTGGGCGGTAAATTCCGTTCCGCTCGCGGAATTTGCGGAATTTAGGTAATTTCGCGTTCCGCGGAGAACGCGGAATTGCCCAAAATTCTGCTTTCCGCGGCTTCGCGGAATTTTTGCTTGTTCGCGATCTCAAAATGCGTGTTCGCAAGATATTTCCCCCCGAGCACGCAAACAGCGGTCGCGAACAGGAAAAAAGCATCGCGAACAAGCAATTCCGCGTGTTCGCGGAATTTCTACGTGTTCGCGGAGATTTTAAACCATTTCGCGGAGATTTGCGTATCGCGACTACGCAAATTCCGCCCACCCCTAGTACTGATGCACACTCCCACAATAGGCCCAGATCATACGTGCTCAGTGTATTCAAATCAAAATATTCAGTTATGGCCTTATTAAGTGTATCTGTGAACATGGTGTCCAGCTGTGCTTTAGAATTAAAACGCCATGTGAATGGGGGAGGTATGTAGCATGGTATGTCAATAGACAGCAACACAGGGTTGTGATCCGATAATGTTCTAGGGATGTGACTCACACTTCGAGTCCATAGCAGTACGTCACTGGTCCCCAACCAGTAGTCTATACGAGACCAACTGTTGTGGGCTGCTGAAACATGTGTGGACTCTCTCCCGTCTGGGTAACGAGTGCGCCAAATGTCAAGTAGTCCCTCTTCTTTCATAATATTGTGCAATACTGCCACAGTTCTCTGGTGCGGTTCTCTAGAGGCGCCTGATCTATCCAGGTTGTCACACAGAGCAGCGTTGAGATCCCCGCCCCAGAGTATAGTCATGCCTTTCAGCGCATTTATTTGCCGCCATGTTTCTCTATAGAAATCAGGGTCATCTACATTCGGGCCATATGTGTTAACAACGGCTACATGCTGTCCTCGGAGTTTTCCTATTATGATGACGTAGCGCCCTAACTCATCCCTCACTGTATTATCTATTTGAAAGTGCGTTCCCTTTTTCACCAGTATAACGACCCCTCTAGAATAGGAAGAATATGATGACTTATATATCGCCTCTGCCCATTTTCGCCCAATGGTGCTATGAGCGTCAGGAGCGATGTGAGTCTCCTGAAGCAGAGCTATGTCGATATGCAGCCTATCCAAATAAGCAAATACCTGCCGTATCTTTTTGGGGTTATTTAACCCCCTAACATTCCATGTCATTAGATTAAGCTGGGCGGTACGTGAGCTAGTTGCAGACATTGGCACATATTAAAACATCATCCGAAAACAAATTCCCTGCTGCCTGCAGGTACATCATCTGTGACTTTGTAAAATGCTGATAATCGCTTTTATACAATTGCTCTGCTGAGAAGCTACATTTAAACACATGCTCGACAGTCTGAATAACAATCCCCCTCCCCATCCTCCCCCCACCCACTTCAGCACCCCAACTTTGCCAAAGCCAAATCCCTAACAGAGACAACCAACATCTCAAGAACATTTTGTGGGGAGCACCCGCATGAGGGTACCGCTGTGGGCACACGCCTCCATCCAATAATGTGGATGTGGTCAGGTGCACATTACAACTGCAGGTCCTATAATGCCCGAAGTGGGCCATCATTTCAGTGTCACCATAGATGCATATGCCATAGATTGGAGTAGGCTAGAGAGTGAAGGAGCACGGTGCACGGCATGTTATGCGTTAGTGTATATCAGTTGCCGTATGCTACGAGGCAACATCTAGCAAAATACAACAGGGCCCTCTCTTATCCCAACTCGGCACAGCCACCATTTCCACCGGTAGCCGGACCATCTGCGGTGCTCACCACCACCCATTATGTTCAGAGTTGCGATGCATCCGACAGGTCAACAGAGTCTAGTATCAGATTCCATCCTATAAGTTACTCCCTGTCTGGAGTCTCCAGCATTATTTCTGGGGTAGTATGGAAAGCAAACCGACCTTACAGGAAGCATTAGCGGAGCACAGCAGACACTCAGCAGCCTACAGTCCCAAGTCAAACCAGTGTCGGCATTCCTGCTATGTGGTCTCGCATGTTCCATACCAGGAGACCTATCCTGCGAGGCTCACTCGGAATCTCGGGTCTGTTCGGCGTGTCTGCGCTCCCTGCGTTGTCCAGCCAGCTGTTTAATGAAGTCGTGCGCGGCCTTAGACGAGTGTAGTATCGATGACTTGCCATCCATTGTTACCCTTAATCTAGCCGGGTAGAGCATTGCATACTCCACCCCCAGTTCCCTCAGCCGTTTTTTTGCAGGATTAAATTCTTTGCGCGCCGGTTGCACCACCATCGTGAAGTCCGGGTAGAACGCCAGTTCGTTACCTTGATACATTACTCGCTGTTTATCCCGCGCCATACGCAATATGGCGTCACGGTCCCTGTAATTCAGATGCCTGGCCACTATTGGTCTTGGCGTGGCGCCTGGTGGGGGTCTCGGTGCCAATGACCTATGAGCGCGCTCCACTATGAAGACTGCCGATAACTGTGTAGCATTAAACACCTCGCGTAGTAGACCCTCCACATATGCCTCCATGCGCCCAGTATTGGTGGATTCTGGTATTCCCGCGATTCGGATGTTGTTGCGGCGTGATCTCGCTTCTAAGTCCTCCACCTTTGATTTGAGGGTCTCCACCACTTTCTCCATATCCGTACATTTGCGCGCTGTGGTTTGCGAATCATCTTCCACAGTTGAGATACGTTTCTCCGCCTCATCCAGTCGCTCACCCTGCTTGTCCAGCTTTGATGATATATTATCTACTCGGTTTGTTAAAGAGTCCAGCTTACCGTTGATATCTTGCAGGCTTTATTGTATTGCCTTCAGTACTTGCTCCATAGGATGATTTGCCTCAGCTCCCTCTTCCATTGCAGCATCCAGTGGTGCTGGCGCGCTCTTCGCTGGGCGTTTCGCATCAAAGGAAAGTTTCGACTGTTGTTTCTCCGACTTCCCCATGTTGTAAGTGTTCGATCCCACACCTGGTAGACGCTGACACCACCTCCTACGCCGCTGCCGCCACCTCAGATCCCTTAGTTACTACCGTTTGGCAGCAGTCCACGATGTTGGTGTCGCGCCCCCAAACTACGCCAGCACTGGCTGTCAGCCTGCGCAGGCGGGGTGACTATGGCTCCCGCGATGATCTCCCCACTGGTATTACCAGCGCTTCCGCTGAGGTCCTTGGTTATCCACTACCGCCAAGAGGGTAGCGCGATATTCTGGACAACCTCCGCAGCGCCACCAGTCGTCGCCTCAGCATTCATCTGTCGCTAAGTCACCAGCACTGTGCCACGTTCTCCCACCTTTTCGCGTGCCGATTGGCACCGAGATGCAGCTTTAAGAGGGAACGGTGCTTCACACCAGAGGGGGTCTCCTTTGCGCTGCTTAGGACTGCTACAGCGTGATTTTGGAGGGTGGGTCATGGGCACATAGCACCTTGCAATAACGGGGATGCCGGTCCAGGTGATTATCAGACCCGCCACACACAGACTCTGCGCAGCTTAGTCTTCCGCGCCTCCGACTGGCAACACAACCTTCTCACAATCATATCCGCAATCGCCGACCAATCGGGAGTCCCACAGCCAGCTTCATTGAAAGAGCGAAGCCGCCATTTTACCACGATCCGCCGTATTACCTTCTCCGCGATTCTTCAAGGGGCACATCATGAATAACAGCAAGTTGGGCGACATTGACAGGCTCGCCTACAGTTCCGACCACGCAGGGGCCAAGTTGCAATCTTGTATTTTTCTGTTAGGCTTCTATAATCGCCACCAATAACAGGATATTTCCTCCGCTGGGCGCCGCCATTTTACATCGGTGATCGTCCCACCGTCAGGTAAATCGGCGCTTGGAGTCAAAAAACGATCGCTGCAGCAGTCCCCCAGGCTCACCGCGCCAGCAGTCCATGCCCCAGCACCTCCGACGCCTGCATGCTCTTTTTAAGAAGGGTAGGTGACCTGCATGACGATCTTATTTGCCGCGATATGGTCCTGACTGGCGGAGCTGCCTTAACAGTCAGCCATTCGGCTGTGCGCCCTCTAGCGCCCCCCTGAACTCAGAGTTTAATGCACATTTTGTTAAAGGTGGTTTTTAAATTCTGTGTTTGAAAATGCCCCTTTTAGAAAGTGGACATTTGTTTACTTTACCATTCTGTCAGGGGCGTAACACAGGCCCCCGCAGCCTCCGCGGTCCGTGGGGGCCCCAAGCTCCATGTGCCTTGCAGGTGGGCCCCCTCAAGGTTCGTTACGCCAGTGCCTTCTGTATGCCTCTGGCTGTTTGTGTATTCAGTGTCTGGTGTTTGAGTGACAGGAGCTGGGGATGTGCATTTATTCTTGACAGTCAATAGGGAAGTTGAGGTGTGCCCTGCCTTGCCTGGGGGACCCATCGCTGGGCTGAATAGACCTGGTCTACATTCAGAGTTGTGGGAGGAGTTTCGCACCAGAATAGACTATGTCTTCTTTTTCTCAATGCTGTCTCCACCCCTTGTGGTCATGCTGCACCAAGGAGGACAAGACAGGTTTGGACTGGGCTCAGAGACCCTTACACCAAAGCGAACAATAATAAATTGGGGTATAAGTATTGGACCTAAAACCCTAGGACTTTAGATTATTTCCAGGAACAAGAGGATCCTGCCAGGAAGACGAGTGGAAGGAGTGTGTGAGGAGCGCTGCCTTTTCTGGAGTAAGGGTGGAGTGGCCTGCAGTGGTGAAGGGAAAGGACTCGTTTATCCCTGCTGTGGTAACCTGCTTGGGAAGGAAATCTCCAAGGTATTTTGTGTGCCGGCCTCCTGTTGGAAATGTCAGGGAGATAAAAAGGTTTCAAGAATGATCCTTGCTGGATCTTAAAGTGTCCTGCCTGGGAGAAGAGCTGGAGAAGCTGTGTGAGGAGCGCTGCCCCTGCTTGTGTGGGGTAGGAAGGCCTCTCAAGTGTTTGGTGCTCGAGGCCCTCCTCCACCCACAGGTTTCTCTGTGCCTCATCCCTGGTGGTCCAGTGGACCTCCATCTCCTTTCTCTCGCTCCATTTTTCACTCGTTTTTTTCACTCGTTTTTCTACCCTCTTTTTATTCTTCTTTTTGCACTTTTCTGCATTTCTGCTCCTTTCTGCTCTAGTTCCTTTTTCGTTTACTCCTCCTTTTCCCTCCTTTCCTGCCTATTTTCCCTGCCGCTGCTGCCCCCGTGGCCCCTCCCCCCCCCCAGCACGACCGGCCCGATCCAACTCCCTTCCCCGCCTCCCAGCTGTCCAGCCCTTCCCGATCCCTACTTAATGGTGGCCGCTGCGGGGACAGGTGAGCAAGACCACTGACCCATTGTCAGTGAAATTGCTACCGCTCCCTCGCAGCTCCACCATTAAGTGAGGCCTGCCCCTGCACTCTCGAGTGTTTGGTGCTCAAGGCCCTCTCAATCCTCAGGTTTCCCTGTGCCTCATCCCTGGTGGTCCAGATGACCTCTATCTCCTTTCTCTCGCTCCATTTTTCGCTCATTTTTCACTTGTTTTTTCACTCGTTTTTTCACTCGTATTTCTACCCTCTTTGTATTCTCCTTTCTGCATTCTGCATTTCTGCTCCTCTCTGCTCTATTTCCTTTTTCCTTTACTCCTCCTTTTCCCTCCTTTCCTGCCTACTTTCCCTGCCCCAGCTGCCCCCTACCCCCCAGCACGACCAGCGTGACCGGCCCAATCCAACCCCCCACCCCGCTCCCTCCTCCCAGCTGTCCAGCCCTCCTCGTCCCCTACTTAATGGTGGCCGCTGCGGGGACAGGTAAGCATGACCACTGACCCATTGTCAGTGAAATTGCTCCCCCTCACTCGCAGCTCCACCATTAAGTGAGGCCTGCCCCAGCACTCTCCAGTGTTTGGTGCTTGAGGCCCTCCTCCACCCGCAGGGTTCCCTGTGCCTCATCCCTGGTGGTCCAGTGGACCTCTATTTCCTTTCTCTCGTTTTTCTGCCCTCTTTTTATTCTCCTTTCTGCACTTTTCTGCATTTCTGCTCTATTTCCTTTACTCCTCCTTTTCCCTCCTTCCCTACCCGCTTTCCCTGCTGCTGCTACCCCTGCGGCCCCTCCCCCCCAGCATGACCAGCGTGACCGGCCCAATCCAGCTCCCCTCCCCGCTCCCGCCTTCCAGCTGTCCAGCCCTCCCCGACCCCTACTTAATGGCTGCCGCACGCAGTGGGCTCGCCACTGGCGCGCCAATGGCGTGCCAAAGGCAAGCCCGTCTGCGCCCGTCCGTGACCCAACCGCGACCAGTGCTAGGAACCCTGGACCTCCGCACCGCCAACGCTACAACCCAGCAGCACTCCACGCACTCAACTCAGGCCGCAATAACAACTGCATGCTAGCCTCACCAGCCAACACCCACAGACCCTTCAGCTGCTGCCGACAAACCTACAGCACCGCTAGGAACACGGACCCAGCACAACCCGACTGCAAGAACACACCCGTACCGAAGACCTTGCAATGCATCCTCCTCAATGTCCGATTCCTCCACAAACCGAAATCTGGGACCTTCTTGACAGCACCACCCCGGACATAGCATTCTTCGCCGAAACCTGGACCAACACCACCTCGGGGCCAGACATCACCATCGCCATTCCCTAAGGATACAAGATCTCCAGGAAGGACCGCCCCACCGGCCTGGGAGGAGGAATCGCCATTGTCCACAAATCCACCCTCCGCCTGAGCACACTCCCCGACGAAACCACAGACCTGATGTAACACCTTCACTTCAAGATACTGACCAGCCCCACCACCACCTTCCGAGGAACCCTTATCTACCGATCTCCTGGACCACAAAGACTGTTCACCAACTCCATCACGGACATCATCTCCCCGCATGCCATCGCATCCACCAACTACACCCTGCTGGGAGACCTCAACTTCCACCTCGACAACCAATTGGTCCCCAACACCACATCCCTCCTGGACAACCTCCACAACTTTGGACTCCGCCAAATCATGACCGAACCAACGCACTCAGCAGTACACACCCTCGACCCCCTCTTCATAACAGGAAACTCCATCACCGTCAGCCACACCGCCCAACTCCCGTGGACTGACCACCGATGCGTCCACTTCACCTTCAGAACACCCACCATCCATAGACACCAGCACCTGCTCCCACGAAGAAACTGGACAAGAATCAGCAATGACCAGCTCACCTCCTCACTCAGCAACTCCACCCTAACCACCGCGGATAACGACAATCCCAACACCGCAGCCCGAACCCTGCACAGATGGATCTCCGTCAGCGCCAACACCATAGCCCCCCTCAAGAAAAACAACACCACCCACGCCAAGAAAGTCAGATGGTTTACCACTGAACTTCGAGAGTCCAGACGCACTTGCTGCCGCCTCTAAAAGGCCTGGAGGAACACCAAATCAACAGAAGCACACAACAACTTCAGAGCCGCTACCAACGCCCACCACCAACTCATCAGAAAAACAAGAAAAAAAGCGATTGAAGACAAAATCTCCACACACGCACACAACAGCAAAGAACTCTTCAATATCATCAAGGAGTTCGCCCAACCCACCAGCGAGTCGATGGACATCCCTCCCTCACAAGACCTCTGCCACAAACTCAGCAACTTCTTTCACCACAAAATCACAAGCATCTACGACAACTTTGACGAAGACAACCAACACACTGAACCCCCGCCAACCACCCCGACACCCTGACGCTAGCGATTGACAACTGGACAGCCCTCACCACCAAAGACACACTGAAGACAATGAAGTCAATCCACTCCGGGGCCCCCATGGACCCCTGCCCCCACCACATCTTCAACAGAGCTGCCGACACCATGGCACCCATACTCCACCACACCATCAACCGCTCCCTGGCGACCGCCTCATTCCCCGACGACTGGAAACATGCCGAGGTCAACCCTCTCCTGAAGAAACCCTTGGCGTACCCCAACGACCTCAAAAACTACAGACCCATCTCCCTGCTCCCGTTCCCAGTGAAAGTCATCAAGAAAGTCATCAACAGCCAAATCGCCACATTCATCGAAGAGCAAAACATCCTTGACTCCTCCCAATCCGGCTTCAGAAAAATTCACAGTATGGAAACCGCCCTCCTCGTCGCAAAAGATGACATCCGCACTCTACTGAACAAAGGAGAAACAGTAGCCCTCATCCTCCTCGACCTCTTAGCGGCGTTCGACACAGTCTCTCACTGCAACCTATTATGCAGAGTCCTTGACGCAGGGATCCAGGACAAGGCCCTCGAATGGATCTGCTCCTTCCTCTCTGGCAGAATGCAGTGGGTCAGACTCCCCCCATTCCTCTCAGACCCCACACCACCACCTGCGGAGTCCCTCAGGTGTCCTCCCTCAGCCCTACGCTCTTCAACATCTACATGGCTCCACTCGCCCCCATCGTCAGAACCTACGTACTCAATATCGTGTCATATGCAGACAACACCCAACTCATCCTCTCTATATCCAACTAACCCAACACTGCCAGACACAACTTTTGAGAAGGCATGAAAGCCATCGTCAAATGGATGAGAAACAGCTGCCTACAACTAAACACCTAAAAGACAGAAGTACCTATCATGGGCCCAAACCCCGATGCCTGGAACGACACCTGGTGGCCCCCACCCTCGGAAGCCCACCCACCCCCACGGACCACACACACAACCTGGGAATCATCCTGGACTCCGAGCTCAAAATGGACCGCCAGATCAACTCCGTCTCGTCCTCCTGCTTCCACACCCTCCACCTCCTACGGAAGACCTTCAAATGGATCCCCCTTGAACACAGAAAGACCATCACTCATGCCCAGTCACCAGCAGACTCAACTACGGCAACACGTTCTACGCCGGAATAAACAAAAACCTCAACCCCAAGCTACAGAACATCCAGAATGCCGCCACAAGACTGGTCCTCAACCTGACAAGACACTGCCACATCTCCCAGCACCTGCACACACTCCACTGGCTCCCCATCGAGGCCAGAGTCACCTTCAAGATGCTCACCCACACACACAAGGCCCTCCACAACACCGGACCAGCAAACTCAATAGCGCTGAAGGCAGCAGGACATAATTAGCTAAATTTGCTCTTGTGGTATGATTTCTCCCCCAAATTGCGTAAGTAGTAGTAATCGCTTAATTATTGGTAATGCTGCGTCAAAGAGTAATTAGGAATTACTGAAATTACTCTGCTGAGGCCTAGTTAAAAGGCTTCCGTGCAGAACTGTGGTTAGAAAGTGAAACTAAAAGTTCATAGGTTTCAGCAGAGCCCAGCACAGACATACATTTTGGTTCTTTAAGGGCATATTCGTTATAAGCATACCCAGGCCTGAAAAAGGCAGGATATGTTTATAATCTTTTGCTGCCATTCTGAATTGTAAATTATTCATATACATGGGGACATCAAGGGAAGTGGGCCTGGAGAAAAATTATCTAGTTTCCATCACCTTCCACCCATAACAGTCCTGTTCCTTTAACACCACCAGATTCCACTCAGAAGGGTTAAAAGACACCCAACTGGCCCTCGTCGCCTCTAGATAGTCCACGGAGACTGTCATCCCACATCAGAAACCTTTAGCCATGTATCAGACACACCAACCCGTCCAATCAAAATCTAATGGCTCTTAGGCTCTAAGACCCTTTGCATGTACTCTGACACTCAATGAAGCCCTTGGAGTCCTCTCAGTCATTACCTAAAGACCCTGTGTTTGCCCTCAGGCACTTTCCCCAAATTTTCAAACATCTGTGGCCCACTATCAGACACTCCGGACAGACACTTATACATCCTCAGTGTGCCCTTAGAAATCAAAAGGCACAGCCAGAATTCAAACACCTCCATTTAGACATTAGAGCGCCAAGCCAGCCCTCAACCTACATGCAAGCAACCCCACATAGTAAATAGAATCTACAGAGGTCCCTTGGAATATGTACATACCTTCACTCTGCCAGCAGGCCCTCAGAGACCCTACTCCAGCATTCTGGCAACCACATTGATCAATATCTACTCCCTGATAGTTCTCTGCCCATTTCCATCTGCCAACATATGGTCCTTAGAGAAAACCCTCAGATAGTCTTCATGCACCTCCACCACTTACACCGCACACAGACTGTTGTTATGCCGTGAACCAGCTCCAGTAGATCCTGAGACATCACCTGCCTGACTCATAAGACCCTCTACTTGATTTAAGATACCACACTGTTGCCTTCAATTAGCCCTTAGATGAAATAAGCACATCATCAGAGGCCATCACTTACTCTCAGTTACCCACAGTTGTTTCATAAGCACCCTTGACCTTTCCTCAGAGACCCATGGTGAACTCGTATAAACCTCCAGCATGCCATCAGAGAACAACAAAATGCACTCAAAGGCCATAAGCTTGCCCTTAGTCACACAGTCCCTGCATGTGTCTGGCTTATCCTTCGAGGTCTGCATTTGGCACGTAGACACTTCAAGCAGGTCGTCATAAACCCTCACAAGGTCTCAGAGACCCTTTGTTGGCATTAAAATATCAGCAATTCGTCCCGTTCTGGTCCTTATATACCCAGAAGTGGTGGAGAAATTCCCCCATCTGCCTTCAAAGAGGCCTAGACTGCTGAAAGCCCTGAAAGGATATCAACTGACCCTTGGTAACCCAGAGCCTTCTATCGGATAACCAAAAGCTGATCCTTAAATTGCTGCAGATCGATTAAAGACTGTTGGTATGCCCTGAGACACCACCAGATGGCTCACAGAGAGCCTGAACTAGGCCAAAGGAGTGTTTGGTCTGCTTTAACCTCTTCTATGCCCATGACGAGATAGTCTCATCATGGAGCGCGGTTGCGCTGTGCCCATGACGAGACTATCTCGTCATGGAGCCCGCCCGCTAATACAACGCCCGGCACAGGAGGGGGAAAGGGCGGGGCACTGAAGGGGTTAAAGAAATCCAGAGCCGACTGTCAAATGTCTTTAGCCCCATTCTGAAATTCCATGAACAGGCCATCAGTAATGAATGTATGATGTTACAATGCAAACATTTACAACGCATGCCTTTACAACACAGTTTTTACATTGCAACACACATTACAACGCTTATTTTACATCGCATGCCATTACAATGCATTTTTAGAAACTACATTTACAACGCATTCCAATACATCGCAATATACCATTACAACGCATACCATTACAACGCATACCATTACATTACATTTAAGGTAAGTGTTGGATAATGTAGGGGTAAAAATTACTATTCTAACTCCAGTGGATGCAACAGTAGGGTAAGTGTAGTATAGTGTAGGGGTTAAAATTACTCTTCTAACTCCAATGAGTTCAACAGTAGGGTAAGTGTTGGATAGTGTAGGTGTAAAAATTACTATTCTAACTCCAGTGAGTGCAACAGTAGGGTAAGTGTTGGATAGTGTAGGGGTACTATGCGTTGTAATGGTATGCGTTGTAATGACATGCGATGTAATGCCTGTGTTGTAGTGACATGCGTTGAAACGACATGCGTTGTAGTGACATGTGATGTAATGGCTGCGTTGTAATGACATGCGATGTAAAAGATGTTGCGTTGTAATGACTGCGTTGTAAAGGTAGTGTGATGTAATGACTGCATTGTAAAGGTTGTTTCCCATCAGTGATATTCAGATTAACCTCAGATCTTACGGCTCAGACTCCCTTATTTGATCATTAGGTACCTTGACCACCTCTTGACCTACATTCAGACCACCAGGTGTCCCTCAGAGATCTTCAGCCTGCCTTCAGACATACCCAGCAGCTCTTCTAAGACCCTCAACCAACACCTAGATAACCTTTCTCTCCCCTGATTGTATTTGTTATATGTGAATTAGTTTGGATACATGAAAGTGGGTGTACTTTTATGTTGAGGTCCCTCATGTGTACATCTATCCTATACGGTGTTAGGGTACAGTATAGAATGTAATGGTAGCCACAGCTGCTTTCTACTCTTTTCTTGGTCCATAAAGCAACTATTGGAAAACCAATAACATTCCTCTGGTTTGAAATTAAGCCCACTTGAACTGAGCAGATTATTTCCTTTATGTTGAACTACCTGACCAATTCACTTCCACTAAGGCAGCCTGTGTCCTGAGAGAAGCCATATCTGAGCAAAGACTTTAGTCAAGGGCATGGCTACACCTGGACACCTAGAACAATGAGATGGGCTGCCTGCCCATTCCTACCATTCATTACTTCAACTGCTAGAGAAGCATGACATCAGCCACCGTCCCTGCTTGGACAAAGGCAGCTTGATCCCCGGTCTACAAACTCAGACCAAGAGCCACTCTACCAGATAAACTTCTCTGACTTATTCACTGCTCAGTTCTATACACCGGTGTGGAGGAGGGCTGGGTAAAGAGGCAGTAACTTTATCCGTCTCTCCTGGGGAGCTACTGATTACAACACAATAGTGAGAAAGATAACTGAACCTAAAGGTGGGTGCAGTGCTTAAGCTCAGCTCTACTCAACATTGCCATGAGGAGCAGGAGGAAACAGAACCTCTGAGACTGGAGGCTAGTGATGAGTACCAGGCCAAAACAATGACCTGCCAAGCAGTAATAGGAGAGCACAAGGGCCTGTTTGCCTCTAAAACTACCACTACACCCGTATTCTTCCCCAGGTGACATTGAGAAAGCGTGGTTATCGTTGCGCCGCTGTACCGGTGTTCAACCCTGACGAGTGCCTCACAGAGGGCAAGAAGGTCCATTTGACTCCACACCTACATCTGTGTTTTCTCAACAAGCGGCATGTCCCAAAAGTGAGGATCTAAGAATGCTGCACTTTTACCTCTACCCATATGCTCTTCAATAAGTGAAGTTATTCGATCCACAAGGGTGGGGGGTCTTTGTGTATTTGCCATCATATATATATTTTAACAGCACACGTCACTTATAAATTTTATAATCTAACACCATTTATTTATTTAGTTTTTGCACTAGCACTTTATTCTAAGATGTTTAAACATACAATGATATACAAATTTGTTAAGACAATAAGAAATTAGAACATTGGTGCACATTTCCAAAGAAAATGCTAAACAAATATATATAGCAATGTTCAATAGGATAGATCCAATATGTTGGTCTGCTTGAAGGTAAGAGATGAGGCATATATAGTCAAACATCTCAAAATGCATGAAATTTGTTTTGCACACTTGAAACTGAATTGCTTTTAAATAAGGAGTTTTTTAGGATAATGAAAAAATTGTATTTTATCTAAATTATTCTATTTATTTAAGCTTGGTATTTAAACATAATTTTTAAACAAGTTACTTCCTTATTTATGACTGCAGATTGCACATTAACAATGCGAATGCATATGCAAAGTAGGTCATTTATGTTTATGATTACATGATATCACGTGTGGTTACACTGTCACTTTAAATATAACATGGCAACCCTGTAGCGCGCTATGTGAACAAGGCCGTGAGGCCGAAACGCGTCATGGTGCTCAAGGTGGCTGAATAAAAACAAAAGATTGCAGCACAAAGTTGTGGCCTCGCCGTCCGTTTTTCCCGGAGGAAGGGAAGTGCAAATGCGGCGCTGCGCTGCGCGATATTGTTACCTAGAAGTCTTCCTTGGTATTGGCGAGACCCCCTCCCCGCTACGGGCTCAGCGGCAAGAAGCTACACCCAACGTATGCTGGGAATTGATGTTTGTCTCTGGAATGAGGAAGTCGCAGACAGCCCCCGGACATCCGTGACGAGGCTCGACATCCAGCGAAGTAACGGCGGACGAGTCGGAGGACGCAACACCGGCTACGGAGCAGGAGGTAGGAGCAATTGGAATTAGTCCGATAGGGGAGGTGTGCTAGCTCGAATCAGAGATATTAATCTAACGATTCAGCGCTAGATCAAAAGTTTAGTAAAAGTCAGCCACCATGACCACCAGCACGCTACGGAGCCGAGAAGCGGCAGCGGAAACAATGTTTGATGATGCCCCCACAGCTTCTATTCAAGGGCCATCATTAAGTGGCACGATTAATGGGGTCAATTCAAATATACGGGACAAATTAAAAAAACTGGAAAAACTAATGAGAAGCGAACAGTCAAAGTGGTGGGAACACAAATCCCTTGATAGATATTTACAAGTAGGACGCATTCCTCGGGCTTGCGCATAATGATAGCCCCCAGCTATGAAAGCCCTGACCCACAAATGTTAAGTGAGTGGGCCGAGTGCAACTTGGAATCTTCAAAAAAACTGGTGGAAAACTTAGTTCGATATGCTGAAAGCGACAGAGTCAAATATCAGCAACAAATTGATGAATTGGAAAGTGAGATTAATAAAGTGGAAATAACACCGATAATAACCAAATATAGGGAAGAAATGCTGAATAGACTTGTGAAAGAGGAAGAAATAATAAAAAAACGGAAAACATACAAATTCCAAAGTGATAAACAAGATTACGAATTGGGACAGATATTTACATTTGCTAAAAAATTTGAACCATTTAAAAAGTTCAAAAAAACCTCTACTCTCAGTAATGCTCAAATGAATAAAGGAGTGCAACCAACATCCTCGACATCCGTGTCAGAGGCTAGCTCCGCGCCGGAAAGTGGATCAGAAACAGACCAAACAGAATTGTCAGCAAGATTGGGGTTTCACAAATTCACTATGGCGGAGGAGGTCGACTGCCTAAGAAAGGACCGGAAGCAAACATTGCGCCCACGCAAACAAAACCAACAAGTAGACAAAGGCGCAATGTCAAACGAAGGGAGAGATGGAAATCCAGAAGAAGGAGGAAAAACAATGAAAAAAACGTACTTCAAGAAAAGATGGGACAGGAAGCAAACACAGTGAATATATCTGTTACCAATACAGTTGTGAACTTGTCACCAATGGTTTTAAAAAAAGCTGAAATCCAACTATTGGATTTGGGATTATCATATTGTCCAGAGAAGAGCTTCAGTTATGCACAAACTCGTATGGACATATTTAAATTCATTCGCAAATTAAAACTAAAAAAATATTATGAAACGAACTGCAAAGCAAACAATACGATGAAGGAGCCAGTGGCATTATCACAATTAGGTGACTATAATCTTACAGCAGGGGATGCTGAACTATTGGCAGATCTACAGGGACTAAGACAAGAAAGTAGCAACGAAAATGCTATACCAACTAGTCCGAGCATTACATCCTATGCAACAATAGCCACAAAATTCAAACCCAAATGCAAATTTCAACTGCTAACAACACGAGATTCCCTAGATATCTTCAACGAATCAGTAACCAGTGACATCAAAAGTCTCAAAATACAATCAGAAAGAAGTTGCAAGAAATATAATTTTCAACAACATGCATATCATAGACTTATGAAAAAACTTCAATCCAACGATCAAATAATTCTTAGAAATTCGGACAAAGGTGGCAATCTTGTAATATAGCCAAGGAACATGTACATGGCAGAGGCCGAATTACAACTGGGCGATAAAAACTGCTATAAAAGAAGTAATGTCCAAATAGTACGAGCATCATGGAATGAGTATTACTCCAAGTTGAATGGATGGCGAAGTGCGGGCTTGCTCAGCATAGATGAGTTTAATTTTTTTTAAATGAACACCCTGTGATGCCCGTCATATATTTTGTACCAAAGCTGCACAAAAATGCTACAATACCGCCAGGTCGACCAATCATATCGGCCAAGGGCAGCCTATTGGAAATGTCATCTAAATATATAGATTTCTTTTTACAGGAATATGTCAAAAACCTGCCATCATTTGTACAAGACACCAGTGACTTTTTAAGACATATCAATGACTATGTTTGTCAAACTGAGGATTTATTAATGTGTTTAGACGTAACATCGCTCTACACTAGTATACACCATAAAGATGAGATACGGGCAGTAGAGCATTATCTAAACTCAAGACCAATCCAATATGCTGAACACAATAAGATGCTAATAACAATGATTAGGTATTGCCTGAACAACAACTACTTCTTGTTCCATAACCAAATCCTCCAACAAACAAGAGGAGTAGCTATGGGAGCATGTTTTTCCCCTAGCTACTCCTGCCTCCACATGGGGTGGTGGGAGGAGTTGGTTTTGAATAGACAGCGCAAACAAACAATAGACAAACATATAAGACTATGGTTGCGCTACATAGATGATTTGTTTGTCATATGGCATGGAACAAAAGAAACAGCAGAAAAATGTGTCCAAAATAACAACCAGAATGAATTAAATCTCCATTTCACAGCGACTATAAGTGATCACTCGGTATACTGCCTAGATTTGGAAGTGTACATAGAACAACAGAGAATGGAAACCCGCCTCTATCGTAAACCGACAGCGGGCAATAGTCTTCTACATGCCACTAGCCACCATCCTCAGCATTTAATACGTAGTATACCGTACGGAGAGATGCTGAGGATTAGAAGAGCATGTAGCAATGACAAAGATCTGAAAGAGGCCCAACAACAAAGTAAACAACGATTCATAGAGAGGGGTTACAAAGCAAACACAATCGATACAGCGAGAGACAAAGCTAACTTAGTAAACAGACAGATACTACTAGCAAAAAAAGTCATTGAACCTAAAGACCAGAATAAGGAGAAAAAGGATGACACCAGGCTCATACTAACATATAGCCAACAACATAACGCGCTGCGCAGGATTGGGAACAAAAATTGGCCAATACTATGTAATGACCCGATAATCGGGAGGATGATGCCAAAACACCCTAGCATCACCTTTAGAAAATCACAATCCATGAAAGACTCCATAGTGAGCAGTAGCCCTGAAAATAAATCATCCACAAATTGGCTAACTATACGCAAGAGCTATGTAAAATGCAATAGCTGTCGAGCATGTAAATGTGGGATCAATAAGACAGTGTATAATACACCTTTTTCACAGCATCCCGCTAAAATATCTAAATTGATGACATGTCGTACGGAGTATGCGGTATATGTATTGGGTTGCCCGTGTGGACTGCAGTATGTGGGCAGTACCAAATTACAGGCCCACAAACACATACTGCAGCACATGAGGGCGATTACCAACAACGACCCTGCATACCCGGTGGCACGACATTTTAAAGAGAAACACAACAACCAATTGGATCTATTAACATATTTTTAATTGACTGTATCCCAGTGTCCAGACAAGGAGGTAATCGTGAGGCCAAGCGTCTCTTGGAAACCAAATATATATTAGAGTTAGATAGCAAGACTCCAAACGGACATAATTCCAGTGAAGACTTTCATACATGCCTATAAATAAATCCAAGCGAGCAGTATGATGTACCCAAAATGAAAAAGATGTATATATATATATATATATGTATGACAAACAACAAAATATATATACAATACCGTACAAACTGGTTGTCCGCTGCCATGACATTAGGTCGCAATGACATTTTTAACAGCACACGTCACTTATAAATTTTATAATCTAACACCATTTATTTATTTAGTTTTTGCACTAGCACTTTTTTCTAAGATGTTTAAACATACAATGATATACAAATATGCTAAGACAATAAGAAATTAGAACTGTGGTGCACATTTTCAAAGAAAATGCTAAAGAAATCTATATAGCAATGTTTAATAGGATAGATCCAATATGTTGGCCTGCTTGAACGTAAGAGATGAGGCATATATAGTCAAACATCTCAAAATGCATGAAATTTGTTTTGCACATTTGAAACTGAATTGCTTTTAAATAAGGAGTTTTTTAGGATAATGAAAAAATTGTATTTTATCTAAATTATTCTATTTATTTAAGCTTGGTATTTAAACATAATTTTTAAACAAGTTACTTGCTTTGAGGAAATAAAATAAGAAAAAGACCACTTCCCGGTTCTGTCCCCGCGCACACTTCCCTATTCTTTCTGTTCTGAAAAGCAATTCTATTTGGCATCCATTTTAGGTACAGCCTCCATTTTAGAATTCATTTCAGCTTGCTCAGGGTTAGCCAGTTCACGGATTTCAAGCTGCATCTAGTTTGGTCAGTCAGCTACATCCACGTTCTTAACATACACATTCCTTTCCCCTGGCGAGGCCAACAGCCCGAGCATATCAGGTCTCTAAGCCCTGGGAAGCTAATGAATGGGCCTCGGAGCTAAAAAGAGATAGGAACTGATCCCAGACTCGCAGCATACAGATAAGGGTCCCTGTGACCTTGTTCAGACTCAGGAAGCTGTCAAGGAAACATAAACAATATACGTTTGTTTTAGATAAGGTTACTTTCCGTCCTTGTACAAGAATGTGGCGTGACGATCATCTCTCTTCAGACAACGAAGGATGTCCTGCACTGTGTTTTTTTAAAACTATGTAAAGGAGGGGTCCACTTAGAGTGTGTGTAGAAAATGTATATATATTGTACTCTGTGAATAAAGAGTCAGACCACTCCTGAACCTGTTGGTGAAGGAGCTCACTCCCTTAACCCGGGTTATTGAATAAAGGCCCATTTTTAACTCTTACACCACGGACTCCTCAGTTCATTATTTCATTTATGTTGATAATTTATAGAAATTCAGACCTGGTAATAAATTAATTTAGCACATTTAATGGCGCCCGAACAGGGACGCTCCCCCCTTCCCCACGCGCCGGAGATCTAGGTCCGGTCTTTGTCCCTTCCACACCCCCGACGGACTCTCACGTGCACAAGAGGCAGGGTATTCCTGCTGACTCCCTCGCGGCGAGGAGGAGACAGACTGAGACTGAACATCCACACGAGGCGGTGAGGAAGGTGGCGGAGCGTTCCAACTCAGAGCCCGACCAGTGAACTTGTCGAGTCCGAGGTTTCCAGAGTCCCGTTATTCCTCATTCCACTGCGCAGCGTCAAGAACCCGACGACCAGGTCTCCAAGTCCTGCTTCTCGGTGAGTACACCTGGGGACGCATAGGTAAGCACGGTAAAGACGAGTCCAGTTTTTGTTTAGTGGGTTCGGTATACAGTTGCACCGTTTTCGGTGTATAAAGATATTGAGTGTATTTTGATTGAGTGCACTGTTAAGTATTGTTTTATAGACATGCCGTTGTTTTCACGCTTACGTAAATTAGGCACCAAAAAGGGGTTGTTGGAACACTCAGTTCCACTACCCCCTTCGAGACACGCCCGGACATTTCATGTAGACAAAACATGGAATTAGTGCAATATTGTTTATGGAATTATGGGTTGATTACAACAAGGGGTGAGAGAACATACATAGGTGGCCTGAAACTGGTACGTTTGATATGGAATGTATAATGAAATTAGAGGAGCAACTATGGAAAAGGAAAGTGAGACCGGCTCAAGAGGAGTCGATAGAAATGTGGCGCAAAGAAGCGCATAGGCGGAAGCAAAAAGAAATTGGTAAACTGGAGAAAGGTAGAAAGATGTCAGAAGAGGCAAGAGAAAAGAAATTGCAGGATGTAGGGGCCAAGGTCCAAAAAGAACAACAAGACCGACACCAGAATGCTCTTATCACGGGAATTTATCCCGTGCTAAAAAACTTACCCACGGAGAGGGATTTCACAAACACTCCAATAAATACCGTAGAGGAAATGGTTGTGCCCTTTGCCCCGGTTGACAGTTTCATCGAAAACTATTTAATGGCCTCGCCCCCCCAGTATGTAGAAACTCCCGTTCCCCTAGCTATAATACATCAAGTGCCACAACTTACTCAACCAGATCAGTTACCACCATCACCTGACCCACCAGGGGCAGTAGGGGGGCACCACATTTTACCTACACAACCTAAAACAAGCACCTACGAAGAAAGTCCTGGCACTGGTCAAATGGAGGACGTTTCACGACAATTGGCTCAGGCGGAACACGAACTAAGAGACATGGTGAGCAAAAATAAACTGTTGGACGATATTTATGAATACGTCCGTACAGGTGAAAACACGAATGCGATACAAAAAGCTATGCACAATGGGAGCATTGATCACCAACAGAATATCCACATATTTACATCATGTCTACTGCTACGCAGGTTGACAGATGACGAGAATATGGAAATAACACAGGGACAATGGGACTTGCATCGCGCTATTGTGGCTGGACATTATCACAAGAAGAGACAGCAACAGGTACAGTGCACAAAGAAATTGGAAAAGGAAATAGAGGCTTTTCATACCAAATTGAACGAGATACTTAAAAAAAGAGGAAGCCGAACAACAGACTCAGTCTGGCTACGTCGTCAGACCGATCTATGAAGGCACATGCACAGACAAAAAGGGTAGACAGTGTAGATCTGTTAGAATAGAAAAAGTAGGGCCATCACCTGAGGAACTGTACCTAGCAACGGTCATGGCGTTGGATGACTGGCTAGACACTGAACCACCACTTACACATGAGGAGCAGGAGATAGCACGGTCAGCCACGCAATGGGTGGCCCAGACTAAAATATACGGTCCAGACGTAATAGCACAATTGTACTCAAGCCTAGCCCCACTCCAGCAGCGACTAGCCAGTATCTATATGGTTCAACATCTGGCTATGCTGTACGAATACCGGGGCTGTCCCCAGCATAGGTTATATGACTTTATAGACGATTGCGTGAACCATAAGTTCATGTCCAGGCCTGACGAGTTTCTCCACATATTCTTGGATCTTAGACAAAGATATCACACGTATGCTGCCGATGCTGTGGAGCAACTTGTTTTTGACCGCGGAAACTATCCAATGCGGGAAGTACACCCCTGGGTGGGACCAGACAACGCCATCCAAAGGGTTCACGTCTACCAACCCCTGTCTAGAATTGACCTGATACAGTTAAAAAAAATGGTCCCTCCCCATGAAAAGGACCCAGTTGGTTTCCATAGGGAGCTAAGAGATATCC